>NW_028261391.1:8447568-9047568 GCF_051295495.1 Thamnophis sirtalis
AAAGGTCACTGAGAAAGCAAACAAGTCCTGCCAGCTGGCACAGCCCTAGTAAGCTGCAGGTTCCCTTTAATATATGCAGCTTTGTGGTATGCTCTTGAAACATTCCTAACCTATGGAGTTTTACATGTAATTTCCCAATATGCCGTTTTTGTGCAGAATTTTTAGTGAAAAGATACGGCTGTTTCCCACTGTCCTTCACTGCTGCTTGAGCCGAGCTGCCTCTCTTAGCTGCCCTAACAAGTATTTTGATAATTTGTACCAGCTCATTCCCCTTGAAAGCCATAGCAGATTTCTTCCTTCTCCTCTTCTTCTGCTCCTCCTCCTCCTCTTAACAGATTAACAGAGTTGGAAGGGAACTTGTAGGTCATCTAGTCCAACCCCCTGCCCAAGCACGAGACCTTACATCTGCCTCTACCTAGGATCGAACTCACAACCTCCTGATTGTGGGGCAAGAGCGCCACCCCTAGGCCACAGTCTTCTCCTCCTCCTCCTCCTCTTTCCTCTTAGCATATTCCTGCAAGTGTAGGCTCCGCTTTTTGGATCGTTGAACACCACTTTGCACAGCCAGCTGCATCTCCAGGGCACAGGCCTGTGGCTTGAATATCTTTACTGATGGTGTCTTGCCATCTCTGTTTCAGATGCCCGCGAGATCACCAGTCATTGATTTCTAGTTGGTAGGCAGTCTTGGCCACGGTGGAAGGCGCTGCTCTCAGGACATGTTCATACCAGTGGAGCAGTGGTGGGATTCAAATTTTTTTACTACCGGTTCTGTGGGCGTGGCAGGAGAAGGTTACTGCAAAATTCCCATTTCCTCCCCACCCCACTAACCTGCTTTCCAGCTCTGTTCTCCTGTTCAGGGCAACAAAAGAAGATCAGCTAGGAGGCTGGGAGGCAGCGTGGGCAGGGCCAGCCAATTCACCAGTTCTCTGAACTACTCCAAATTTCTGCTACCGGTTCTCCAGAACCTGTCAGAACTGGTTTGAATACAACCTCTGCAGTGGAGGACCTTCTCTCATCTTCTCTATAATTGGTGCCACCCCAAAATGCTCTCGAATGATGTCATTTGCGATGTGGTCAAGAAGGCAGGGAAATGCCCGATATCCAATGAAGCATTTCGCATTTCCATGGCATGGAGAGAGCTTTCGGTCCCTGTTGTTGCTGCCCAGCATTCAGTGCCACACAGTGCAACAGGGCGGATGGTTGTCTTGTAAATCTTAGATTTAAGATGGGTTGGCATTTGTCTGGCACATAATACACCGGTAAGATCTGGCCAAAACATCCAGGCTGCATTTACCCTTGCTCCAGTGGTGGGTTCCGGATTCCATTCCAACTGGTACGGTTGGAACAGCCCTGGCTTCACCCACATAGATGCATAGCTGCAAACAAGGCTTCTGCAAGCCTCTTCGACACTCCAGCTGCTTGGCAGAGCATCGCGCAGGTGCTGTATGCGCCATGCACGTGCACAGAAGCGCCAAAAGCTTTAAAACATGGTAAGGAGCTCGGGCTGGCGGGTGGGCTCTCCAAAGCACAGTACCAGAACAGTACTTGGTGCTCCGGGCAGGTTCCGGTATGCCCGTACCGGGGCGTACCACCTGCAACCCACCACTGCCTTGCTCTCCTCATTGATGTCGCCATTGACTTGGAAGTGGGATCCCAGATATTGAAAAATGTCCATAACAGATCCCGTCCAGATCCCTAATCATACCACCAACGTCCTAGCCATTTTTTTTTTTTTTTTGCAGAACACTTTTTAGGGCCCAATTGACAGCTTACATTTTACTGATAGTAGAAAATCTGTTAAGAGTTGAAAGAAAGATGAAAGAATTAACACAACAGCGCAAACAGCTGCAACGTTGGCTTACTGCAAAGCCCGGGTGCTTTTCAAGATTAATGGGAAGATTAGTTGCTGCTTGGAACAAGTTCTCCGCCTGGTGAATTTAGCCCTTTCATAATAAGTTGTGAAGCAATCGTTTCCTTTACTATTGTCATTTTGTTCGGCTCCTTACAATACATAGAAATTCTTTTAAGTCTCTCGAGGAAAGGAAAGTGGAAGAATGAGAAGGTGCAGGATAACAGAGACACTTGGTTATCATGGAAACAGAAGACAAAAATGACCTTATGGAATGAATAATATAGATAAGATTAGGGGTGGGCTTCAAAAATTGCGGCAACGGGTTCGCTGCCCTGTTGCTGGGTGGCCGTGGCCATGGTGGGTATGGCCTAGTCGGCCTCCTGCATGGGGGGGGGGGCATTTTCCACCCTCCCCAGGCTCCGGACACTTTCCTTTTGCCTCCGGGAAGGCGAAAACTGCTTCCCCTGGGCTCCAGAGGCTCTCCGGAGGCTGAAAACAGGCACATTTTCAGACTTCTGGTGATTTTGGTAGGCCTGTTTTTCACCCTTCCAGAACCTCTGCTCCTTTCCTGCACTTACCTGGCATCCAAAACAGGCCCTGTGGAGACTCCTGGGAGGGGTGAGGTGGGCTACTACTACTGGTTCGGCAAACCAGATTAAAATTAACATTCAGTTTGCCCGAACCAGTCCAAACGGCAGAATCTCAGTCCTGGATAAGATCGTTCATTTCTGCAGATTATCTGTATCCCTTCAACACTAGTCTGTGCCAGCTCTAAAATTATTCCTAGTGTCATCTCCCTGGCAGGAGGAAATGACTTGAGCTTTGGCATTGAGTCTCTTTCAACCTATTTTCTCAAACCCTACATCTCCAGATCGTCTTCCATCTTCCCACAGGAACTCCAGATGAAAGGAGATTATGAGTCTTTCTTTCTATCTCTGATTAATATCTTGTTTTTTACTCTCCTGATCACTATTCAGTTTTGTTCAGAGGTAATAGCAATAGCAATAGCAGTTAGACTTATATACCGCTTCATAGGGCTTTCAGCCCTCTCTAAGCGGTTTACAGAGTCAGCATATTGCCCCCAACAACAATCCGGGTCCTCATTTTACCCACCTCGGAAGGATGGAAGGCTGAGTCAACCCTGAGCCGGTGAGATTTGAACAGCCGAACTGCAGAACTGCAGTCAGCTGAAGTAGCCTGCAGTGCTGCATTTAACCACTGCGCCACCTCGGCTGGTATTCAGCCGGTTCGGATCAGTTTGCCTGAACTGGTCGTGGAATTCGTGGGTCGGAAATCATGGGTGGCCCACCCACCCTGGCTCTAGGCATGTTTTGTGAGGCCAGGTGCCTGTGCAGAAGGTGTACGCATGAGCAAAGCGCATGTGCAGAAGGCCGGGCACATGCGCGAAGTGAGTGAGCAAGCGTGGGGCGAACCGGTCGTAACAAAATGTGAAACCCACAGCTGGTTTTGTTCCCTTCTTCCTTTTGACCCCCATTTCCATCCTGTGTTTCTCCCCCTTTCCGTCTATTCTTCTTTGCAGTTTGCAGTTTCTATTCCACAGTCAACCACCAAAAAAAAAATATCCCTGGGTGATTTGGGCTACAATGAATTTGTCTTACAGTTTGGGTTAGAGAGAACATGGGAAGAGGGGGGTTTCAGTGCATGCTGCCCTTTTTATATAATTAAACATTAAAGGGAGATGTGTGGGCAATCCAGGGAGGCTCGTAGTTAAACTATCACTAGAAAGTGATAAGAATTGCGACAGAGATCTCTTCTATTGATCCACCAAGGTTCAGAGGCTGATTTTGAGAGACCTGCGTTGTGCAACCTTGCACCTTTTTCCAGTGTGTTTTACAAGAGCCCCAAATGAGAAACATCCTCCATTTGCAAACTTGTTTTTCCTCCCTTTTTGTTGCTGTGTTTTTATTGTTCCTTAAAATATGCTAACGGGAGAAAAAATCAGAATAGCGTCTTAAAGGCTTTTGAGGAGGAAGTTTAGGCACCATCTGACTTAGAAACGAGATAAGGGGAACTCAACACCTGAACTTTTTTTTTTTTTTTTTTTACAGCAGCAGCCTTAATTTTGATGCAAATCCAGAGGGATTCCACAACACTGCCAAGGAAACCAGCATTTTAAACCGCACGTATAAGTACTCGGAATCTTTTTAAGGGTCCTCTAGATCAGGGGTGTCAAACTGGATTTCTTTGAGGGTCTGATAAGCATTGTAGTTCTCCCCCTTGGGCCAGCAGGAGGGCAGGGAGTAGGGGGAGATGGGATGGACCTCTCCTGCAGCACCCTGTCAGCCAAAAATGGGGCTCAGGGTAACAGCACATGCCCCCCTCCCCCCGGCTCCGTTTTTGACTCCATGGCCTCCTGCAACAGTGTCCCGGCCAAAAACGTGCTGCGCAAAGATGCCGCAAGGCCCCCGTGCAACCCATTTTTGGCCTCCCTGGCCTCCAGCTGCACTCTGGTGGGTTCCGGCTTCTGTTACTGCGGTTCACTCAGGGAGGCGCTTTGGGTGCACACATGCACAATAGTGCAAAAAGTAGTGAAAAATACAAGACAGAATAGACAGAATGATAGAAAAACAAGATGGAATAGAAACAGGATATAACCGGTTTGGGGGCGTGGCCAGCCAGGTTACTAACTGGTCTGAACTGGTAGGAACCCAGCCCTGATGTGTCAGTCAAAAATGTGCCGCACCGAGGCCCTGTGAGGGCTGGCAGAGGCATCACAGGCCAGTCTGGAAATATCAATTCCCGTGGGCCAGATTTAAGCACCCTGCGGGCCACATCCGGCGCGCGGGCCTTGAGTTTGACACCACAGCTCTAGATAAATGAGGAAGTAGAGTCCATTTTTTTTCACTCTCGTAGTAGTTAATGGTCCATCTTCAGGATTATAATTTAGCTCTCAATCTTTGAGGGCTATGAGCAAGTTTGGAAAGTAAACATCCCCAGAACTTTCAAATACTAGGAGGCAAACCCGTTCCCCAGATGTTTCCTTCTATCCCTATGAGGCCTACGTTGGGCCCAGTGATATGGACATGGACATTTGCAGAATCCATCCGTTTCATCCAAATGGCGGAACGGAAATGGTGGGTCTTGCCTTGCAAGCGTTGCCCTTTTTTGAACATGGATGCGATGTTGTGACATGTACACACTCAAAAAGGTGGAGCTGGCATGATGACATTGTGATGCTTGTTCTGCCCATCGTGCTCACTGGGAGGCTGTGAGCCACTTCTTCTCTCTGTTCCAAAAAGCAGTGTAGAATTATAGGTAGATGTTGAACTGGGAAGAAGCTTCAGCTTAGTTAGCTTACCCAAACTAAAACATATAGCAATAGCAATAGCAGTTAGACTTATATACCGCTTCATAGGGCTTTCAGCCCTCTCTAAGCGGTTTACAGAGTCAGCATATTGCCCCCAACAACAATCTGGGTCCTCATTTTACCCACCTCGGAAGGATGGAAGGCTGAGTCAACCTTGAGCCGGTGAGATTTGAACCGCCGAACTGCAGATAGCAGTCAGCTGAAGTAGCCTGCAGTACTGCACTCTACCCACTGCACCACCTCGGCTCTCTATATATGAAGAACTCAAGCAGAGATGGCTCCTGGATATCTCTGGGGCCACTTTATGAAGCCTTAGTAAGCCTACACCTAGAATACTGCATCCAGTTTTGGTCCCCACATTACAAAAAAGATGTTGAGACTTTGGAAAAAGTGCAAAGAAAAGCAGATAAGATGATTAAAGACCCAGAGACTAAAACATATGAAGGATGGCTGCAGGAACTGGTTATGGCCGAGGTGGCGCAGTGGTTAAATGCAGCACTGCAGGCTACTTCAGCTGACTGCAGTTCTGCAGTTCGGCGGTTCAAATCTCACCGGCTCAGGGTTGACTCAGCCTTCCATCCTTCCGAGGTGGGTAAAATGAGGACCCGGATTGTTGTTGGGGGCAATATGCTGACTCTGTAAACCGCTTAGAGAGGGCTGAAAGCCCTATGAAGTGGTATATAAGTCTAATTGCTATTGCTATTGCTATGGCCAGTTTAGAGAAAAGAAGGACTAAGGCGGGACATGATAGCAGTGTTGCAACATTTGAGGGGCTGCCACAGAGAAGAGTGGATCAGCTTATTTTCCAAAGTACCAGAGGGCAGGACAAGAAACAATGGATGGAAACTATTCAAGGAGAGAAGCAACCTAGAATTGAGGAGAAACTTCTTAACAGTGAGGACAATTAACCAGTGGAACAGAAGTTGCTTTCAGAAGTTGTGGGTTCTTCATCACTGGAATTTTTTAAGAAGAGACTGGACAGTCACTTGTCTGAACTTGTAGAGGATCTCCTGCTTGAACAGGGGGCTGATCTAGAAGATGTCCAAGGTCCCTTCCAGCTGTATTCTGATTCAGTCCCTCTCTCTCAACCTAAGAACCAACAAAAGCAAGAAGGAAGAAAATCAACTTGTCTGAGCTGAGGTGCAGGAGAAGGCTCCTGTGTATTCCTTGGACACCAAAGCTGATTAACAAGCAAGTACGGTAGAACCTCTGATCATGAACGTTTCTGACCATGACAAAATTGGGTGGGTTTTTTTGCAAGCGCCAAATTTCCTGTTGTTTGTTTACAAACAACAGCGACCCATGTGTGGCCGCTGCACTAATTTTGCATTAATTTGTACTGGCACACAGAACACCTGAAATGTCTTTAGAAGGCAAAATCATGAAATTGTGTCTCACTTTGGCCATAACATGTGGGGAAAGTCACTGGAGTTATATTTGGATCACTTAGCGGCAAAAGGAAACCACTGTCAGGAAATTTCTCCTTAGTTCTAAGTTGCTTCTCTCCTTGATGAGTTTCCACCCATTGCTTCTTGTTCTACCCTCAGGTGCTTTGGAGAACAGGTTGACCCTATCTTCTATGCATGTATATATGTATGATGTATGCATACATACCAGTGGTTGGCTCCGGATCCCATTGCAATCGGTACGGTGCAACGTGGCTCGGCGTCCACCAAATGAACGTGTGCGGCATGCGTGCACACGTGTGCAGTGCGTATATGCATCCTTACCTCCTGCGACACTCCGCGATGCCTCCGCAATGCTCCAGCTGTTCGGCGGAGCGCTGCACAGGCGTCGTACGAAGTGCAGAAGAGCTCAAATACAGGTAAGGCTGGCGGGCGGGTGGTCCCTCCGGAGCATCATACTGGAACTGTACCTGGTGCTCCCGGCAAGCACTGGTACGTCCGTACCAGGGCGTACCGCCTGCAACCCACCACTGATACATACATATATACCTATGTACGTAGTTCTTGGCATTTAGCAACCGTTCAGACTTACAATGTCACTGAAAAAAGTGGCTTATGACCATTCTTCAGACATATGATGGTTGCAGCATCCCCAAAGTCATTTGATCAAAACTCGAATACTTGGCAACTGGTTCATTTTTATGACGGTTGCAGTGCCCTGCTCCCCTTTTGTGACCTTCTGACAAGCAAAGTCAACAGGGAAGCCAAATTCACCAGCTGTTAAGTCAGTCACCATGTTACTGACTTAATAGCTGCAGTGATTCACTAACAACTGTGGCAAGCAAGATCATGAAATGATGTGAAACCCACTTAGCAATCATCTCACTTAACAATGGAAATGTTGGGCTCAATTGCAGCCGTAAATCGAGGTCTACCTATGACAGAAAAGAGTAGTGGGCGGTGTAAATCTATGGAATCAGCAGAGGAAGAAGGACAAACTCTGATTTTTGGGACAGACTGCCTGTCCATGAACTTGTAAACTATTTTATCAAGAAATGTTAGCTTTGGCTACTTTTCAGACAGTTCTGTTGATTGAAGCCTTGTTCATTCACCTTAAATTTTGACTTTGAACATATTTGATGACCTTGTCCGCACGTAGTGGAAAAGTCTTCCCTTTTGATGTCACATAAAATGCTCCCCACAGCTCCACATTTCATCAAAATTAGGGTCTCTTAGTGAAATAAGAAGTCCCAAATGTGTTCCCCCAAAGGACCACCAGATCCTGTTTGCTATTCCTCAGATCCTTCTTGAAAGAGCACAGTTTAATCCCCAGTATCAGGATATACCTTGTAATTCTATAGCTGTGGCCCCATTGAGGCCTTCTAGCTTGATAATAGGGTCACCTAGCACAGGAGTCAGAAACCTGTGGCTCTGGAGCCGCATGTGGCTCTTTCATCCCTCTGCTGCAGCTCCCTGTCACTGGTCGGCTCCACAATTGATAGAGTGTTCAGTTAGGACAGGTAGAGGAAAAAGGATGCCGCACTAGGGGGAACCCCATGGTGGGGAAACCGGACTTCCAGTCAGCAGAAGAAAAAGGACACCGCACTAGGAGGAAACTCTATGGTGGGGGAACCGGATATCCGGATGGCTCCAGAATTGAATGCCTTGGTAAGGCCACACTTCGGATACTGCATTCAGTTTTGGTCACCATGATGTAGAAAAGATGTGGAGACTCTAGATAGAGTGCAGAGAAGAGCAACAAAGCGGATTAGGGGACTGGAGACTAAAACATATGAAGAACGGTTGCAGGAACTGGGTATGTCTAGTTTAATAGAAAAAAGGACTAGGGGAGACATGATAGCAGTGTTCCAATATCTCAGGGGCTGCCACAAAGAAGAGGGAGTCAAACTATTCTCCAAGGCACCTGAGGGTAGGACAAGAAGCAATGGTTGGAAACTAATCAAGGAGAGAAGCAACTTAGAACTGAGGAGAAATTTCCTGACAATTAGAACAATTAACCAGCGGAACAGAAGTTGCCTCCAGACGTTTTGAATGCCCCAACACTGGAAGTCTTTAAGAAGATGTTGGATAGCCATGAAACAATATAGGGTTTCCTGCCTAGGCAGGGGGTTGGACTAGAAGACCTCTAAGGTCCCTTCCAACTCTGCTATTGTATTATTGTATTGTATAAGACTCTAGAGCAGGGGTGTCCATGCTGGCTGGGGAATTCTAGGAGTTGAAGTCCTCAAGTCTTTTTTTAATTAAATGTTTTTATTTTATTTTTGTATAAACAATCCATTTTCCATTAACCATCTAGGTACATCATCTAGATACAAATATTTTGTGCCAACATTAAAATATACAATCTTATTCATTATTTAATCCCATCTTGGCTTAATTTCCAATACCATAAGTATCTAATATTATAACAACCCCATTGTAATTTATTTAACTCTGTTAGTTATGTTAACTAATGATACATTTTCTATACTTTAGATAACATCTTTTAGTATTAATTCTTATGTCTATTATCTAACCACTGGTATAAAGATTCCCAAATTGTATAATAATCAGTTTGTGCTTTCTCTTTGATTGCCAGTGTCAATCTGTTCATTTCTGCACATTCTACTGTGTTTTCCCCAAAATAAGACAGGGTCTTATTTTCTTTTGACATCCCCCCCAAATAAGCACTTGGCCTTATTTTCAGAGAGGTCTTATTATTTTTGAGGTGCAGGAGGCGGCGAGCATGGTCACCTCATGGCTGCTTCTGTGTTGCAATATTTTTGGGGAGGTCTTATTTTCAGGGAAACAGGGTAATATTTTCCTAATCGCATTCTCCTCTGCAGGGATCTCTTCACTTTTCCAATTTTGTGCAAATACACTCCTAGCTGCCGTCATAACATGAAGGTCTTAAAAGTGCCCAAATTGAACACCTCTGGCCTACAGAACAGCATGGGTAGCGAAGGAAACAAACAAATGGATCTGTAACGGTCAGAAAGGTGGAAGGGATGAAAAGAGGAGGAGGATGGATGGAGTTGATGTACAAGATGGATGGAGTTGAGCTAGTCTGGGGACAGATCATTTTAGAAAAGGTCGAATCAGTTGCTAGGAGTCAACATCAGATGGATGGCGCTTAATCCCTGTTAGTTAGGTCAGTAAGGGAGCTGAGGTTTGACACAAAGTCTTCCATATGTTATAATTCACACTGACTTTGTGCATCCTTGCTATATAGTTTCGTACTCTTAAAATACCCTTTTCTGCAGCGGTATATCCTGGGATTAATATGGCTGATTGATTAGGGGAGTAGCTTTCCCCCTTTCCGCACAATCTGCGTTTTTCCCCCTTATCTAATCAAACTTTGACTAGATGTCCCCACATATTTATTTTTCCTTTCCTCTTGTTTGCAGGACCTTGGGCAAATATTGCATCCTCCCAAGTAAGCCAATGCAGGTAGCAGATGTGGTGGGGGGGGGGAGGACAGGGGACAGAAACACTCCATATAAAGGGGCACCTGACATCGGATCCCCTGAAGTCTACCTTCCTTCTGTCGGTGCCTTGTACATCATCTCTGAACCCAACCATGAATTCCCTGGTAGCTCTCGTGCTCCTGGGTCAGATTATAGGATGCACGCTTAGCCATCACTTGGTGCCACAATTCGATTGCAACGGTGAAGAAGCTGAAAAATTAGCAGGGGTGGCCGTGAGCTACATCAACGAGCACTCTCTACACGGATACAAACATGTCGTCAATCAAATCAAGGATGCTCATGTCCTGCCCCGGGTAAGTACAATGGGAGGAAAAAGCTTCCTAGTTACTAAATCAATAACCGTTAGGTGATTGGGGGGGGGGGGGTGGAATGTTGTGCCAGTCAATTGCTGTAGTCTTCCTGCTGAGATTTGGGCAATCTATGGCCTCTTTATAGGGACGTGGTGGCTCAGTGGCTAAGACACTGAGCTTTTCGATCAGAAAGGTCGGCAGTTCGGCGGTTCGAATCCCTATATGCAGAGCTTGGTGTGAGCACCAGTTAGAGTTGTTGCATCAGCTCAGCCCCTTGGGTTAGTTAATGGTTCAGTGTGTGATAGAAATCCAGGAGATGGTTAATTCTGCAACTGGGTTAAGTGAGTAAATGAACTCTCCAACTGGGCAAAATGTTAGCTCCCTCCCAACAATATGATCTTTATTAGACCTCCTGTCGCAAACAGTTGTCCTAAGTATTTGTAGCAGTGGTGAGTTGCAGGCTGTACCCCCACCCGGTACAAGTGTACCGGAGCCTGCCTGGAGCACCAGATACTGCTCCAGTATGGTGCTCTGGAGGGCCACCTGCCCGCCCGCACTCCTTACCTGTCTTTAAAGTAATCAGCGGTTCTGCTTCTGCGCATGGCGCATACAGCACCTGCGTGACGCTCTGCCGAGCAGCTGGAGCGTTGTGTAGGCTCGCATAGGCGCCGCTGGATGGTAAGACGCATGTGCATGCCTGCTGTGCGTGTTCATGTAGATGATGCTGGGCCCGTACTGGTTGGAACGGGATCCGGATCCCACCACTGATGTGTAGGTAGGCAGATCAGGATTACCCAATGGCATTTTTTGGAGCCAAAATGGTGGTAGTTGAATAGACCATATGCACTCATGTGAACCATGCAATGTCAGAAAGAGGCCATTTCTTCCACCCAGACCTGGGCAAAACCAACAACTGGGAAATCAGCTGAGGCCTACAAGAAAACCTCATGCCACATTCAGAGCAGATGTTCAGGTCAGGACATGTCAGCCTTGTCCATTCCTGCCTTGTAACCTCCGAAGGAACCGTGTTCAACTTAAGGCAGCATTGACATTTCCTGTTGGGTATCTTTTCTTCAAAGCAGTCGATAACTGAGAAGCACGCCGGGGCGAGGTCTTAAACTAGTGTGTCAATTCAAACATTTCCGTGAGTCAGCTGATGCAACAGAGGCAGAAATGTGCAGGGAGAAAAGTCATTCTCGTGCTAATTTTTCATTTCAGAGACCCCATGGGAAGGTCATCTTCCTTGAGCTACAACTTCTGGAGACGGTGTGTCACATCTTGGATCCAACTCCCATCGAGAATTGTTCTGTAAGAGCACAGGAATACCATGTAAGTGCCTGAAGCTTCTTGAAAATGTAAGGCTTTGTGAGAGGACAGGTGGCTTCTTACCACTCCACCAAGAGTAAATTGAGTTTCTGAACACGTATACACACTGGTGAACAATGGATTAAGGAAAACTCAGCTGTCGCTAACATATTCCACACACATTCGTTTTGAGTGCACATTACTGTTGGAAGAAATGTCCTTCTGGGTTCAGTTCCAAGTGGGGAGAAAGACGCTGGAAACATGGAGGCTCTTTGGGAAGATGGTTTTAAAGGTGGACAGGACCACACGGTTTGAGGTCCTGGGGGAAAGGAGATAACATGACTTGAAGATCTTGAAGAAAAAAAAGGGAAGAGATGTCGAGAGTGCCCTAGTTTTATACCCTCCCTTGGGCCCCGCCTTGGAGCTTCCTGTTCCTGTGTAAGAAATGTATTCTGATTGGTAGTCAGACTCCCAGGGGGCGGGGGGTCTTAGCTAACTTTGTACGCTGTCTGTCCTTTGAGTCCCAAGCTTGGTTGAGCTGTTGCTGGGTGATGATGAAGGGCTTTGGGATTCCTATTATGGCTCTGCCTGAAGGAGGTAGATCTTTGTTATGTAGAACAGACTGGCTCAGGCCTTAATGGCCCACTCACAAAGGTGGGGAGGCTGAGTTTCTGCCTCCCTTTTAGGAGGAAATATTCTGCCCTTTTAATATTTCCTAAAACAATTAATTTTTTCTAGGAGAGAGGTGGGTGCTAACGTCCTACATTACATAGCCAGATTTTATTTCAATTCTGAGCAACGAATTAGTCAGGAATTAAGAAGTCAATTCTTCTTTCAAGTTCACCCCGTGATGTCCAAAGTTGAATTGTTCCCATGCCAGATGCCATGAAAAGTACCTTGTTGCTCCTCTGCTTAAAGCAGGAGGTATCCAACCACAACCACTTTTAAGGCCTGTGGATTTCAACTCCCGGAATTCCCCAGCAAGCTATGTCCAAGATTAGATCCCCCAGGTTTAGAGGTTACTATCCAAGTTTAATCAACATGGAACTGCCCAAGTAGAAATTCTCATATTACACCACCTGCACCAAAGACACCGATAAGATAGTTTTAAACAAGTATGCAGGTCAGGATCAAAACCAAGAGAGACCCGCTAAGTTAGGGCAAAGCAATTTTCCTTTATTGTTCCTTACCTAGTACAGACAGAAATCATGCCACCGTAAAGCAAACTACTTGCATCATTAAACGTATACAGTATTCTGAGAACTTCTAGGAAGGAGCTGCCTTGACCTTCTTCTTCCCAACTATCTAAACTTTGCTGTCTCTTGCTTCTCTGGAATGCAACCCTTAACCCTAACCCCTCCCACCTGGGAATCCAGACTGCATTCCACCACAGTGCACTAGCTACCGTAATGTGATAATTTTTTTTTTTATTTTAAACACATAAGCACATCAACAAAAACAAACACATAACTTAAAAACAACATAGGAACAATAAGTTCCATCGTATATCATACTGCAGTTCCGAATCGGTTTCTTTGCAGTTAGTGTTTTCCCTACTATACATTTCCATCTTCCATTCATAATCTCCTTATTCGTTATCCATTTTTATGTACATTTCTTTATTTATTTAAACTTAGCTACTTATGACCAAATATTATTTACCTATATTATGTTTTATATTTTTACTGTCATTTATTCTCTTTCATACAGTTATAGATATACATTCACATAATTATTCTTTTTCTTTGCCATTCTTATATTATTATTATTCCATTTGAAAGGTTATAAGCTATAGTTTAAAATGCTTTGCTTACCATCCTTCGCACCTGCTAAGACACCACTTCGTTTTCTCTAACCCTAACCCCTAACCCTAACCCCTTCCACCTGGGAATCCAGACTGCATTCTACCACAGTGCACTAGCTACCGTAATGATACTGCCTCACAAATTAGTCTACCCAAGTTACTGGTGCACTGTGCTTATTTTAATAATCTCCTCTCTGTTAAGAACATGAAATATGCTGTAATGGACCATAATAAAGCCTACTAATGCTATAAATCCCCCAGAAAGCACCAGTTTTAAAAGCAGTAACCCAAAATGGTTAGTTAAATCATGTTAAGTTAAAGTTTAATGCCTTTGTACCTCCAGGCTGTTGAAGCAGACTGTGATGTCAAGCTGCTCAGTGATGAGGGCGTCGACAATGTGGTTGCTGCAAAATGCCACTCAGAGCCAGGTAATTTGTCCTTCTCCCTCTTGGATTCTTAGATGGGCTGGGTTCAAGAAACTAAGACAGGGGTCGGCAACCTTAAACTCTCAAAGAGCCACAAAAGTCCTAACCAGAAACCCCCAAGGAGAGATTCTGCATAGAAATAAGGAAGAACTTACTGACAGTGAGAACAATCAACCCATGGAACAGAAGTTGCCTTCAGAAGTTGTGGGAGCTTCATCACTGGAGGCTTTCAAGAAGAGACTGGACTGCCATTTGTCAGAAATGGTGCAGGGTCTCCTGCTTGGACAGGGGGTTGGACTAGATGACCTAAAAGGTCCCTTCCTGTTCTGTTAATCTGTATCTGTAAATGCCCTTCTTGACAATTTTTTTTGTCTTTTCAGATTCTGTGGAAGACATGCAGAAACATTGTCCAAAATGTCCAATTCTTTTGTCTCTGAGTGACCCTCATGTGGTAGATTCTGCTAACTATGTGCTCCATAAACACAATGACAAACTGCCCGACCATGCTTACGAAGTCCTTGAGATTTCAAGAGGGCAGCAGAAGGTTAGTATGCAAATCTTAAAAAGGAATTCCGATTAACTCTTCCAGTTTAATGCTTTGATACTTCATATAACTAAGAGAAAGCAGGAGGAGATGGGGGGGGGGAGGGGGAGAGATCTGCAAAAATCTAGGAAAAGAACCAGATATCAAAAAAGGAGAATATTTGTAGCTCAGGATTGAAATTAGGGGTCCTGGGTGTTCTCTGATCTTGGTTATTTTCTTGCGGATGTTTCATTAACCAAACTAGGTAACATCATCAGTGCTAAACTGATCATAGACTAACACCAATGACATGGGTAGGATTCAGCCGGTTCTGACCGGTTTGGGTGGACCGGTTGTTAATTTTACATCTGGTTCGCTGAACGGATAGTCGGAAGGAATGGCTGGCCACGCCCATGCCTCCCCTCCCTTTCCAGAAGTCTCCACATGGCCCATTCACTATGCCAATTAAGTGCAGGGCTCATCCAGAGGTTCTAGGAGGTGAAAAATGGGCCTTCTGGGAGTTCCAGAAGTCCTGAAATGGGCTGTTTTTTGGCCTCTCCGACTCTGGAGGCCCAGGGGAGGCCATTTTCAGCCTCCCGGAGGCTTGAGGTGAAAGCTCCCCTCCCCACGGTGAAGGAGGCTGAATAGGCCCCACCCACCATGGCCACACCCACCCAGCAATGGGGCAGAGAAGTGGTTGCTAACATTTTTCAATCCCACCCCTGACAAATGATGTTATTTAGTTTGGGTAATAAAATGTCTGCAGGAAAACAGCCGAGTTCAGAGGGTACCAAGACTCCACAAAGATGCAGCTGCTAAGAAGAAGAAAAGAAAGGGATAGATAACTTTTCAAGAGCCAGTGACTGTAGCCGGCTCTTTTAAATTTATGTCCCAAGCCTCTGAATCCAGTGAACAAGGATTCACTGACATTTTATTTATAAAATATAATTATGGCCGATACCCAGCCAAGGGAAACTTAGAAACAGCCACTAAGTAAAATGCCACATGAAGGACAGCTGCAGGTTTTGGGTTTGGCTAGTAAAGAAAAGAAGAATTAGGGGTGACCTGATAGCAGTATCCCAGTATTTGAGGGGCTGCCACAAAGAGGAGGGGGTCAAATGATTCTCCGAAGCACCAGAGGGAAGGACAAGAAACAATGGATGGAAACTAATCCAGGAGAGAAGCAACCTGGAATTAAGGAGAAATGTCGTAACATTGAGGACAATTAACCAGTGGAACAGAAGTTGCCTCCAGAAGTTGTGGGTGCCTCATCACTGGAGGTTTTAGGAAGAGACTGGACAGCCACTTGTCTGAAATGGCATAGGGTCTCCTGCTTGAGCAGGGGGCTGGACTAGAAGACCTCCAAGGTCCCTTCCAGCTCTATTCTGTTGTAAATATTCTAAAACAGAAGAAATGAAGCAGCCACATAAAAGCCAAGAAATACTTATTTCTCAGGGAGTCTGGGGACCACGAATTACCTCCCCCTCCCTCCCTGCCAAAGGAAGGTGGAAAATTTCAGGAGGAACAGGTGACCATGGATGATGGTGGGGAGATGCAGCAGACAGGACTAAAACTTCATTCTCCCAGCCCTTCAACTTTGCCCACAACCCAGCTGAAATGTCTCTTGCTTTGATTTCAGTTCGAGCCTGAAGGATACTATGTGGAGTTTGCTATTGTGGAGACCAACTGCACTCATCAGGAAGCTCACGACGACAACTATCACTGTGATCCCAAAGCATTAGGAGAAGCGGTAAGTGCAAAGGTCAACGCCAATCCTATCTGAGCAATTGCCATCTCTTCCTCTCCCTCCCTCCCCGCTCCCTCTCTCTCCCTCCCTCCCTTTCTCTCCCACTGACTCTCTCTCTCCCTCTCTTCCTCCCCCCCTCTCTCCCTCTCTCTCTTTTCTCTATCCTTTCTTTCTCTCTCTCTCTTTTCTTTTTTCTTTCTCCCCTTTCCTTTCTTTCTTTCTTTCTATTTGTCTCTCTTCTCTTTCTTTTTCTTTCTTTTACTCTTTCTCTCTCCCTCTTCCTCTCTTTTCCCTCTCTCCTTTCTTTCTTTCTCTCTCTCCCTATTCTTTTTTCTTTTTTTCTCTCTATTTCTTTCTCTTTCTCTCCTCCCTCTCTCTTCTCTCTCTCTCTTTTCCTTCTTTCTTTCTTTCTCTTTCTTTCTTCCCCCTCTCTTCCTCCCTCTCCCCCCCTCTCTCTCCTAGCAAACCAGGGCCACATTCCAAATAAATATACAAGGCCAAATATTCTATAGAGAAATAGAGACTTGAATCTGGCTCTCACCAGCCCAAATCCTATAATTTAACCTCTGCACAAAATCAATTTCTTCACAATTGGTCCAGAAATAATGCATTCCCAAACTTCCCATCAACATCTGAAGAAGGATACGATGCAGAGTACTCTAATGAACTGGGTTGTGATCTGACCAGATTCTTTAATTCACTAGTAGCTTTTGGGGTTCACGTGGAAATATCTTAATTCTTCCTTCTCTGCAGCATTTTGGATTATGCAGAGCCACTGTGTTTAGATCGCATGCTGCCACTGGAAAGCCTACAGACGAAAAGTATGAGTCGGACTGTGTCATCTTTGATGTTAAGGTATGTATGTTAAATGCAATTTTGTTCATCATCCTTCCTCTTCCTCCACACCAGAGTTTCTCATCCTCGTCAACTTTAAGATATGTAGACTTCAACTCCCAGAATTCCCCAGCCAGCTGGGGAAGTCTACATATCTCTTGGTTTCTCTTATCCATTCTGTCCATCCATGGGATTCAAAACTAACTTCTTGTTCCAGCTATAAATTCCCCTGCATCCCTTCAAATGAGTAAATGGTCTGATATATAATACGATTTGTTTGATCTTCGCCTTTAGGATTTGCAGCCTTTAGGATTTGCAAACCATAGATTCTTTTATTTATATACTTCCTTTTCTCTGAGATTATTATTTTTATCCTCAACACTACCCTTTGGATTGTAGGTTGGGCTGAAAACAGAATAACTGGCTCAGAGCTAGTTGACTTTGCTTATCAGAAGGTGGCAAAAAAAAGAGGCCACATGGCCCCGCGACACTGCGGCCGTCATAAACAAGAATCAGTTGTCAAACGACCGAAATTTGACTCCTGGGGATTCTGCAACAATCAGAAGCGTGAAAAACAGACATAAGTCACAATTTTCATGGCTGTGTACTTTCGAAAAGTCACTAAACAAATGAGGACTTCCCTCTATTGGAAATATTAAGAGCCGCCGATTTTCCTATGTTCAGTTTTCAGTGGGGTTTCTTAGATCACTTTCGTGTTAATGCGTTGGAAAGGTCAAAGCAGGATAAAATAGCACTTAGACTTATATACCGCTTTACAGTGGTTTGCAGCTTTCTCTGTGCGGTTTGCAGAGTCAGCGTGTTTGCCACCAATAATTCGGGTCCACATTTTGCCCAACTCGGGGGGATAGAAGGCTGGGTCCACCTTGAGCCTGGTGAGATTTGAACAGCCAAATTGCAGGCAGCCGGCAGTCAGCGGAAGTAGCCTGCAGTACTGCACTCTAACCACTGCGCCACTGCGGCTCCTGGTTCAATGGCCGAAGAAGACTCATCCGTGTTTACATGTTGTTGTTGTGTTTTGTTTTCCAGGACGGACATTCTCATAGCCATTTGGTGGAGCATCACTTTAGAAAAAGCATTGTGTCCCCAGGATACAACAATACTGTCCTGGACCTCGTCCATTCACACAACCATACAAGCGCCTCACATGAGACTCATTCTCACGAACATGGGACGGCAATCCCACCTCATGTGGCTAAAAGAGAAGCGCCAACAGGGCCATCGCACGATCACACCCACCCTATAAAACTTTGTCCGGGAAAAGTACATCACTTCAAGGTGTAGGTCAGCCATGCCAGAGAGCTGAAGAAGCCGCCCAGTTAATGCAAAAACCCTGTTTTCAAATCTGAACTCAAACCTTGCATCCAAAAAGGGGGTTTTACCCTGATACATTACAGGCTTGGTGTAGGGATTCCCATTGTTGTTGTTGTTGTTGTTGTGAGAAAGAGGCATTGTATTTCTGCCTTTCTGCTTTTACAACTGCAGACGCTCACTGCAAACTTAACATCTTCCAGTCTCTCTCTGTTCAGCCAAGGATCTAGAAAAAAGTTGAACAGAAGTTTTATTAGCCCCAAAGTCAAAATTCTTATTTTTTTTTCTTTTAAAGAGAAAATGTATAACATTTGACAACAATATCTGCTCATCCCTTCTATTCCTAATGAGATTCCCCAACCCCACATGTTTCACCATGCTACATTATTTTACAAGGGCAATGTTGAACCAAGTCCGATATAGTGACAGCAAAAGGCACAGGGTACTTCCTAAATAAAATGTTCAATTCTAAAATGATATTTGTCCCTTGTTTTGTTTTACGTTTGTGGCCAGAAGGCTTTGGGCACTCTGGGTGAGACTTCTGGGAATTCAGCACTTCTAGGGGAAGACAGTGGGTCAACGTTCTCCAAAGCACCTGAAGCAGTGTCGGGATTCAAAAAAATTTTATTACCATTTCTGTGGGCATGGCTTGGTGGGCATAGCATATGAAGGATGCTGCAAAATCCCCATTTCCTCCCCACTCCGAGGGAAAGAGACTCCAAAATCTGCATTCCCTCCCCACTCCAGGGGAAGGAGAATGCAAAATCTCCACTCACTCCCCACTCCAGGGGAACGTTACTGTAAAATCTCCATTCCCTCCCCACTCCAGGGGAAGGATACTGCAAAATCCCCATTCCCTCCCCACTCCAGGGGAAGGTTACTGTAAAAACCCCATTCCCTCCCCACTCCAGGGAAAGGATACTGCAAAATCCCCATTTCCTCACCCCACCAACCTGCTTTCCAGGTCCATTTTCCTGTGCAGGGCAACAGAAGAAGACCCAGCTGATCAGCTGAGACTCAGGAGGCAGAGAATAGATGGGGGTGGGGCCAGCCAGAGATGGTATTTGCCGGGTCTCCGAACTACTCAAAATTTCCACTACTGGTTCTCCAGAACCGGTCAGAACTGGTTGAATACCACTTCTGACCTGACGGCAGACCAAGAAGCAATGGATGGACACTAATCAAAGAATCAACCTAGAAATAAATACAGTTCTTGGCAATTAGAAGAATAAAATGCAATTTTGACCATGAAGAAATAAATATTAGAAAAGCCAGCATCTTTTCTACTCCATGTCCAAGGTATATCTTGGACATCTCTTCTTTTTGATGGCATGCAGACCTTTGGAATATCAACATTTTTAAAAACACTTTTGGTCTCCCTGAGATTCAAACATCTTTGAACAGGTCAGATAAATTCCATACCATCAACTTTCCCTTTTTGTCTCTGTCTCTGCCATGTTATAGCAGCATAAAGCACCCCATATTTTGACTGATTAGGCCAATGTGGTAGGGGTTTTGTTGTTGTTGTTATTAAAGTATTCTCTCACACAATTTTAATTACAAAATATAATAGTTCCAATAGTTCTTGCCTCACAATCAGGAGGCTGCGAGGTCGATCCTAGGTAGAGGCAGAGATTTCTCTCTCTGGGCACAATGAGAATATATCTGCTGAACAAAACTCTGCATTGGAGACAGGAAAGGCATCCGGCCAGTAAATACTCAGCTCTATTCAGTTGCCCAGGCTCTACTCTGCAAGGGATTATGGAGCCATGGCAAACTGCTTCTGAAAAATCTTGCCAAATAAATTGCACGGAGCTGTCCAGGTTGTCTCCAAAAATCAGGCATGAATGAATGAAAGAAAAAAAATCCAACTTGAGTATATTATTTGGGGATTCTAGTATTTTGCTGGTCGGTACAATGAGGCAGAGGAGGTTTGGGGTAACGAATCATCTACAAGAAAAACTACCAAAGCTCAGAGAGCACCAAGGACTTCTGAGCTATAGATATTCTCTTCTATCGCTTTCTGACTTCAGATTTGTTCCCACTCACAATGACAGACTTCACAGGTTCCCTGCTATTGACTGTTTTGTCAGGTGACTAAACAACTATGTCCCTGATGAGAAACAGGTTTGAGTGGGAAGCTCAATTTCCAAGCTGATCGAAGGTTTTTGATTTAAATGTACAAGCTCGTATTCAAACATCTTGTCTCACCTTTTCAAATGATATTTTTCCCCCCCTAAAGTTTGTACTCCTCCTTGCACTCGCTGTCCAGTTCGCCAAGATCCTTCTGAAGAGAGGTTTCAGGAAACAGCAAGAGAATGCCTGGCCAAATTCAATGCGGAAACAAAACACGATCATTATTTTGCCCTCGTTGAGGTCACCAAAGCCACCGTTACTACAGGAATGGTAGTATCACTTTATAAAGCCTTAATAAGACCATCTAGTTACTGCATTACTGCATCCAGGTTTGGTTATCACATAAGAAAAAAGATGTTGAGACTTTGGAAAAAGTGCAGAGAAGTTCAACTAAGGTGATTAAAGATCTTGAGATTAAAACATATGACTAAAACATATGAAAACATGCAGGATTTGGGTTTGGCTAGTTTAGAGAAAAGAAGGAGTAGTGAGAAAATAGAATAGGATAGGATAGGACAGGACAGGACAGGACAGAATACAATAGAATAGAATTCTTTATTGACCAAGTGTGATTGGACACACAAGGGATTTGTCATTGGTGCAGAGGATCTCAGTGTGCATAAAAAAACAAGATACATTCATCAAGAATCATAAGGTACAGCACTTAATGATAGTCATAGGGTACAAATAAGCAATCAGGAAACAAACAATATCAATATACATTGTAAGGATACAAACAACAAAGTTACAGTCCTGCAGTCTTAAGTAGGAAGAAATGGGTGATGGATGGGTGACATGATAGCAGTATTCCAATATTTGAGAGACTGCCATAAAGAAGGGGGGGGGGTCAACTCCTTTTCCAAAGCACCAGAGGGCAGGACAAGAAACAATGGATGGAAACTAATCAAGGAGAGGAGCAACCCGGAATTAAGGAGAAACTTCCTAAAAAGAGAACAGTTTGCCATCAGAGGTTGTGGGTGCTTCATCACTGAAGAAGAGACTGGACAATCACTTGTCTGAAATGGTATAAGGACTCCTGCTTGAGCTGGGGGTTGGAGTAGAGGACCTTCAAGGCCCCATTTTGATCTATGTTGTTGATTTGTATAGAAACTGTCAGAAAACCTAGGGTTTATGTGAAATATAGAAACTGAAAATAATAACAGGAATCATTCCAGAAGAGGCTAGGGGATTTCTACATTATTGAATCCCACCACTGAGCTTCAAGTTATCAAAGGTTGATAGGGCAAGATTACAGGGAACATTTCCTGAAGAGAATGTGACCTACTCTAAATATTTGTGGTTATCTACAGCTGTTTTTTGTTTCTGCAATGGCTGTGGAATTCATCATCCAGAAGACTTTTTGTCCTAAAGATCCACCTGACATCACTCAATGCCCTTATCTCCCATTTGCAGTAAGCATTCCCAATCTTGCAAAAAAACTAAGTTGAAACCTGTCTCAAAGTGTGTCTTCTGAAGAACATTTTCTAATGCTCGTATCTTGTTCTTTATTCATCAGTATCTGGTACACTCAGTGGTTGCATTAATACAACATTTAGACTGGCCTAAAATGGGATGAGCTAATCTGTGGGAATCCAGCAATTGTGATCTTTGTTTCTTCCATAAATCATGGCATCACATTGTACCGTGCAATAGTTTATTAATTTGTCCATTGTATTGTGGAATGCTAAATTCATTCATTGATTCGTTCATTCATTCACTCACTTTTTTATTTATTAAATTTATCGGCCACCTATTTTACCACAGGGTAACTGGGTGGCTCACAATATTAAAAGGACAAAAGGTAAAAAAACATGTAGACAAAACAAATATAATATTATGAAGATATAAATACCTTAACTAAAATATGGGCAGGGAGGGAGTAGGATGAACAGGGGGGAAATGGGATCCGTCAACACCTCCAATGTGAAGCTCCAATGCTGTGTATATTAATTATACAAACAATGCACCCCTAATATAACTCCGGCAGCAACCCATCCCTGCATAGAATCATGTTGGAATGGACATTGCTGGTCTTCTGGTCCAAACCAAACTCCATTCCTAGCTGGAATAATCTTATCATCCCAGCAAACTGGCTCTCCAACCTTAAATAAACCCTTAACATATGAAGGAAGAAGGCTGTTCCTGTTGGAATCCAAGCTTAGTAATTCATTATTTTCCAAGCCAACCCATCAACAATAAGGTTAGTTTCCCATTTCCAAAAATTTTGCAGGAGAATTCTGCAACGATTGGAGAGTATATAATTATAGGAATATAATCACTACGATACCAAAATTAATACCTGGAACACCAAAACACATTTCCTATTCTGGGAAAAATTGCTTCAAGTAATCCACAGAATGGTTGGACGACTCTGAAAAGAAAGAATTCAAAATTCTAAGAAGCATAGCAGAGGAATTCAGCTTTCCCATGGAGGCTCCATCCACTCTAAGGGACTGCAGAAATTCTCATTCTGAATAGGAGAAATGGCATGCCTATCACAGGGAGCAATGGAGAAGGGCCTATAACACAGAACGTCTGATCAACCACATCTACTATTATCCCATTGTATGTTCTAAGCTCTGAGGTTAATTTCTTTGTTGATGAAACCTTTCTCTTTTGCTTTAGGCCCTATGCAAGGGTACTGTGAGTGTCCAACTTTCAGTAAAACCTTTAAGAAGTGTCTCTGTAGAATGTGATTTCTTTCCACATCTGGTAAGTTCCTCGGACAGCTATCATCTGCAGAAAATGTTTATTCCTGGGTGGTTAAACATATTTTACTTTTTAAAACACATGGCTGGACTTCACCCAGCAAGCCAACAGATTTCTTAGTCAAATAATAATTCAATAAATGACTATGTGGCTTGATTAAGCAGACAGATGATGATCTGCTTATAAGGTTTTTGTTAGATGTTATTATTTTAATAATGATGCCTATTATATTTTGATTTAAAATTCTGCCTAAAGCCTCTGGAATGACATAGTTTGGGTTCCATTATTGGATAACTCTTTGGGTATTGGCTATCCTATATATATTTACATAGATAGATAGATAGATAGATAGATGGATGGATGGATGGATGGATGGATGGATGGATGGATGGATGGATGGATAGATGGATAGGGAAACAGACATAGATAGAGAGACAGGGAGAAAGGGGGAGAGAGGGAGGGAGAGGGAGATCCTCTGGAGTGTTGCAGTTTGGGTATCCACTATTGGATAACTCTTCAAATCCAATAGTGAAATGAAATGATTAGCAACAATCGAACAACATTACCCCGTTCCCAATTAAATAAGCAGAGAAAGAAGTATATAGGTAATTTGAAATGTATCTGAAAAACACCTTGAGAGATAGCAATACCATTTAGGCTTATATATCATCCCATATTGCTTTCCATCATCTCTGGGCAGTTTACAGTGTAAAAATAATTTGCATATTCCCCCTCCTGTTATCTGGCTCCTCATTTTACGAGTCTCAGAAGGATGGAAGGCTGAGTCAACCTTGAGCTCCATCAGAGTTGAACTCCAGGCTGTGAGCAGAATTTCCCTTCAATTTTGTACCTTAAGCATTGCACCACCAGGACTCATTAGGAAGGAAGAGATGCTTCTTAGGGAATGGTTACATAGCCAGCAGTTGCATAAAGGATGGAGAAATAGGCTCAAAAGAGACCCCCCCACTAGTTTCTTGGGCTGTAAAGGAGTGGGGCAATTTGTACCTTCATATTTGCATGATTTTCTTCATCTAACCATACAACAAAATAGAATTATCTTACCTGGATATGTTTCCTGTCCACCTACCTGCTAAGACCAATAAAAAATAAGGTCTATCTGAGAGGCTGTACAGCTGGAAAGGTCTCCCCTTGTTGAATCCAGAAAGCTGAATATATGAATATCAACCGTCTTGAAAATTTGCAAGCCAGATATGGGCTAGTCATTTTCTTTATTTTTTGTCTTTTTAGCCATCAGCTAATGTCATAGAAACTCCACCAAATCAGAAGGAAGCAGTGGGACAGGTGACCGATTGTCCTTGGAGCTATTTCAAATCACCTAAATGCCCAGGAAAGGTTGCAGTAAAGATCCCTGGCCTTCACCTGCCTTCACGTTCATGGGAACAGGCTGAAACCTCCGAAACAAAGAAGGATATGTGACACTGAAAGCTTAATTAGGAGGAAACCTCCCTGCCTCACTTCCTCTCTCCCTCCCTCCTTCCTTCCTTTCTTCCTTCCCCCCTCCCTCCCTCCTTCCTTCCTTCCCAAGCAACTACTTTCTGCTCAAGGAAATGTTAAAATATTAAAAACATTCAATTATCCATATACCATTAACATTCAAAAAATCATGTAGTGTAGTTATTTCAAAAATCAAGTTTGTTTATTTTTTCCATTTATTTCCATTTATGCTTTTGCATCCTGTCAGTCATTTCTCAAGTTGTGAGGAGAAGAAAGAAAGAGGAAGGAAGGAAGGAAGGAAGGAAGGAAGGAAGGAAGGAAGGAAGGAAGGAAGGAAGGAAGGAAGGAAGGAAGGAAGGAAAAACGCAAAGTATTTTTTACTATGTATGCTTAATCATTACACTTATAGCTTAAAGGGAAAGATTCAATCATTGCTTGATTTATTCAGCACTTTTTCCGGGTTAATAAGAATGCTAAAAAAATGAACGAGGAAAACCAGTTAATAAACTAATTAAGAATACTATATATGTTGTTTCCCTTTCACCACTGAAATCTGGAGCAGATTTTCCTTCCCACATTAGGAAGGGCTCACCATGATCAAGTGCTTCAAAAAGGCAGCAGGAAGTTTGTCCTTTCAGACTTGCAAGATTCTTTGAAAGTAACTTTACAATAAAGTAGAATTAGTTCATCTTGTCCTGTTTCCTGCCTGGCTTATTCCGAAGGGTTGACACTTTCCCAATTTGTCTTTTCATCTATGGATGTTTACAGCCAAAATGGCGGCCATTTTGTAGCAAATGCACCCATGGAATCAGCCATTTTCTGAACTAAGCTGCCTCACAACCCCAGTCATTTTTCAGATAACAATATCTATAATATCATATAATATATAATATTGAAGGCCTCAGGTTGGAATTTGGGAGGTTTTTTAAAGGAATTGCTGAGGCAGAAAGTTGCAGCTGCGATGAGTGTAACATGACCAGTAACCCATGTTTGGACAATACTGCTTAGCAATAGGAAAGTGACAAGAAAGTAATATGTTAGAAGGATGCCCTTAGAAGGATGCTAGATAACTAAGGCATGCAGACATAAACTTTAGTAATGAAATTACAGAATAAGTTGGGAAGGTTAGCAGTTGTTAATACTGGTGAAGAGGAGGGAGGGTTTCTCATGCAGACAATATGCCTCCTGGTGGTGGGGACCCTGTTGTCCCTCCTGGAAGGCTACACTTTTGCAGAAGGCCAAAGGATTGGAGGCTTCCCTCAGCTCTGAGGGAAAGTTGTTCCAGAATGCAGCGGTAGTGGCAGAAAAGACCCTCTTCCTTGACCCCACTTCTCAAAACCCTTTGACCGATGGAGTCTGTAATACACTTTCCCTTCCTGAACGGGTGGGACAGGTTGATGTGATGGGGCAAAGCCAGTTCTGTAGGTTGCCTGGCCTTATGCCTTTAACAGGATTGGAAGGGACCTTGGAGGTCTTCTAGTCCAACCCCCTGCTCAGGCAGGAAACCTGGTTAATGCCAATACTCTGAGGTAACAGCACGGAGACAGAGTGGATGCAACAACGTTTGTTAAGCAGAACTGAGCAAGGAACAACAACTTGAAGCCTGACAGCTCTTTTGTATGCGAGCTGTCAGATTATAAACCAAAAGGAAACCTGTTGTGTATCGCAGTTTCCTGGTTCCACTAGGGGGTGCCATACTCGGTTCTGATTGGTTCCTGCTTGACAGCCGGCATATTTCAAGAGCTGTCAAGCAGGGTCTCAGCGTTGCCACCCTCGTCGCCAATGTTCTATCTGGGAGAACCCGGGTGGAGGGAAGGACCGAGGCAAGCCAGATCTCTTAATGCTAACAGTTTATTGTTAACAGGTTGCCAACGTGGCATTTCACTACGCGCATGTCTCAGATAATGGCAATACTAGGCCCAGTAATCTTCAACATCTTCATCAATGATTTGGATGAGGGGATAAAGGGGGAACTCATCAAATTTGCAGATGACACCAAGCTGGCAGGAATAGCCAACACTCCAGAAGACAGGCTTAAGATACAGAAGGATCTTGACAAACTTGAACATTGCGCACTATGTAAGAAAATGAAATTTAATGGTGAAAAGAGTAAGGTTCTACATTTAGGCAAGAGAAAGAAAATGCACAGGTACAGTATAGGTGGCACCTTGCTCAATAGTAGTAACTGTGAGAGGGATGGTGGAGTCCTAGTGGACCACTATTTAAACAGGAGCCAGCCGTGTGCAGCAGCTGCCAAAAAAGCCAACACAGTTCTAGGCTGCATAAACAGAGGGAGAGGATCAAGACCACGTGAAGTGTTAATACCACTTTATAATGCTTTGGTAAGGTCACACTTGGAATCGGCATTCGGTTTTGGTCGCCACGATCCAAAAGTGATATGGAGACTTACGTGCGCATCAGCTTGTGTGGCCTGGTTCCCCTCTCCCATCCCACCGCCCAAGATAGGCCACCAAGCCACAAAGGTTTGGGACCATTATTTTATAGCATTGGAGCAAAATTGGTTCCCTCTTCATTTTATTCTCTAGAAAAACCTACTTTAGCTGATCCTCTGTATCCATTCCAAGATGCGAATTGATTAATGATCACCAGTGGATTACACAAGACTAGGGGGAAAAACTTACTCTGCTGGGAAATGACCACAAATGAAAATCCCCCTGCTGCCAAGGTATACCTTTCTAATCTTTCCCTCACAGGTTGAAGTTTAAAGATGAGGGGTGCCATGCACTAGAAGAATAAATATCAGCTTTTGATTTCAAAGTAAATTTAGAAGAACAAAGCTCTGTCAGAACCTATCTCTCAGTGACGTGTGGTGAGGTTTATTGCTGGTGAGGCATGTCGGACATAGCGCCGGAGCGGCCAAAAGCCTCTTTCTTGACAGCAGGCAAAGAAAGAGGCTTTTGGCCCCTCCGGAGACACGGGGAAGTAGGTCAGGTGGGGGGGGGGGGGCTGGCTGGCTTGGGAGGGGGGATCATGGCCGCTCAGGTGGCCCCGCTGCTGCCGACAGAAGCTTGAGTGTCCCAGCACCGTCCGAGCTGAAGAAAGCGGAGGATTGTTCGTCGGAGGAGGTGGGGGGGGCAAGGTGGTGGAGCGCGATGGTGGCGAGAAGCAGCTTGGACGGAGCCGGGACACCCAAGCTGCTGGCGGTGTCCCGGATCCGACCAAGCTGCTTCTCGCCACCATCGCGCTCCACCACCTTGCCCCCCCCGCCTCCTCCGACGAACAATCCTCCACTTTCTTCAGCTCTGATTGTACCGGGACACCCAAGCTGCTGGTGGTGGGGGCCACCTGAGCGCCCATGATCCCCCCTCCCCAGCCAGCCAGCCCACCCACCCCCGACCTGCTCCCCGCCTGGCCGGCCAGCCGGCACAAGGACTCACCGCTCTTTTCCTCCTCCTCCTCCCCGCTCTAGTGTCAGCAGGCTCCGTGGGACAACAGGGTCTCATAAACCGCAGTCAGGGCAGAGGGGAAAAGGGCGGCAGCGGAGGAAGCGGCAGCGGCGGCCGATGAAGTTGCCGTGACACAAACTGCCTTGCCACGGCCCATCCGCTGTCCCGGCCTGCAGCCAGTCCAGCACTGTGCTGGGCTGGCTGCAGGCCGGAGCAGCGAGAATGTCGGCACTTGGTGGCTCCCGTGATGCACTTTTAAAAGGCGAAAAATTCCTTATGCAAAGGAGGCCCTGAGTTCTCTCGCCTCCTCCAGGCTGAAACCTCCGAAACAAAGCGGGACGTGTGACACTGAAAGCTTAACTGGGAGGAAACCTCCCTGCCTCACTTCCTCTCTCCCTTCTCCTTCCCTCCTTTCTTCCTTCCCCCCTCCCTCCCTCCTTCCTTCCTTCCCAAGCAACTAGTTTTCTGCTCAAGGAAATGTTAAAATATTAATAGCATTCAATTAACCATGTACCATTAACATTCAATAAAATCATGTAGTGTAGTGGTTATTTCCAAAATCAACTTTGTTTATTTTTCCATTTATTCTTTTGAAACAAACACCCACCCTATGGATCCTGTCAGTCATTTCTCAAGTTGTGAGGAGAAGAAAGAAAGAAAAAGGAAGGGAGGGAGGGAGGGAGGGAGGGAGGGAGGAAGGAAGGAAGGAAGGAAGGAAGGAAGGAAGGAAGGAAGGAAGGAAGGAAGGAAGGAAGGAAGGAAACACTCAAAGTATTTTTTACTATGTAAGCTTAATCATCGCACTTATAGCTTAAAGGGAAAGATTCAATCATTGCTTGATTTATGCAGCTCTTTTTCCGGGTTAATAAGAATGCTAAAAAAAATGAACGAGGAAAACCAGTTAATAAACTAATTTAGAATACTATATATATATTTTGTTGCTGAATGTTTCATATTTTGTAGTCTACTGTCCATGGGCTTTAACTCTTGGAAATAAAACTTTCTCCTCTTCAAGTTGCAACAGCAGGGGTTTTTTTCCCCTTTCGCCACTGAAATCTGGACCAGATTTTCCTTCCCACATTAGGAAGGGCTCACCATGATCAAGTGCTTCAAAAAGGCAGCAGAAAGTTTGTCCTTTCAGACTTGCAAGGTTCTTTGAAAGAAACTTTACAATAAAGTAGAATTAGTTCATCTTGTCCTGTTTTCTGCCTGGTTTATTTCGAAGGGTTGACACTTTCCCAATTTGTCTTTTCATCTATGGATGTTTACAGCCAAAATGGCGGCCATTTTGTAGCAAACGCACCCATGGAATCAGCCATTTTCTGAACTAAGCTGCCTCACAACCCCAGTCATTTTTCAGATAACAATATCTATAATATCATATAATATATAATATTGAAGGTCTCAGGTTGGAATTAGGGAGGTTTTTTAAAGGAATTGCTGAGGCAGAAAGTTGCAGCTGCGATGAGTGTAACATGACCAGTAACCCATGTTTGGACAATACTGCTTAGCAATAGGAAAGTGACAAGAAAGTAATAAGTTAGAAGGATGCCCTTAGAAGGATGCTACATAACTAAGGCATGCAGACATAAACTTTAGTAATGAAATTACAGAATAAGTTGGGAAGGTTAGCAGTTGTTAATACTGGTGAAGAGGAGGGAGGGTTTCTCATGCAGACAATATGCCTCCTGGTGGTGGGGACCCTGTTGTCCCTCCTGGAAGGCTACACTTTTGCAGAAGGCCAAAGGATTGGAGGCTTCCTTCAGCTCTGAGGGAAAGTTGTTCCAGAATGCAGCGGTAGTGGCAGAAAAGACCCTCTTCCTTGACCCCACTTCTCAAAACCCTTTGACCGATGGAGTCTGTAATACACTTTCCCTTCCTGAACGAGTGGGACAGGTTGATGTGATTGATGGGGCAAAGCCAGTTCTGTAGGTTGCCTGGCCTTATGCCTTTAACAGGATTGGAAGGGACCTTGGAGGTCTTCTAGTCCAACCCCCTGCTCAGGCAGGAAACCTGGTTAATGCCAATACTCTGAGGTAACAGCACAGAGACAGAGTGGATGCAACAACGTTTGTTAAGCAGAACTGAGCAAGGAACAACAACTTGAAGCCTGACAGCTCTTTTGTATGCGAGATGTCAGATTATAAACCAAAAGGAAACCTGTTGTGTATGGCAGTTTCCTGGTTCCACTAGGGGGTGCCATACTCGGTTCTGATTGGTTCCTGCTTGACAGCCGGCATATTTCAAGAGCTGTCAAGCAGGGTCTCAGCGTTGCCACCCTCGTCGCCAATGTTCTCTCTGGGAGAACCCGGGTGGAGGGAAGGACCGAGGCAAGCCAGATCTCTTAATGCTAACAGTTTATTGTTAACAGGTGCCAAAGTGGCATTTCACTACGCGCATGTCTCAGATAATGGCAACACTAGGCCCAGTAATCTTCAACATCTTCATCAATGATTTGGATGAGGGAATAAATGGGGAACTCATCAAATTTGCAGATGACACCAAGCTGGCAGGAATAGCCAACACTCCAGAAGACAGGCTTAAGATACAGAAGGATCTTGACAAACTTGAACATTGGGCCCTACCTAACAAAATGAAATTCAGTGGTGAAAAGAGTAAGGTTCTACATTTAGGCAAGAGAAACAAAATGCACAGGTACAGTATAGGTGTTACCTTGCTCAATAGTAGTAACTGTGAGAGGGATCATGGAGTCCTATTGGATAATCATTTAAATAGGAGCCAGCCGTGTGCAGCAGCTGCCAAAAAAAGCCAACACAATTCTAGGCTGCATCAACAGAGGGATAGAATCAAGATCACATGAAGGGTTAATGCCACTTTATAATGCCTTGGTAAGGCCACACTTGGAATACTGCATTCAGTTTTGGTCGCCACAATGCAAAAATGATATGGAGACTCTAGAAAGAGTGCAGAGAAGAGCAACAAAGATTATTAGGGAAGGAGGCTAAAACATATGAGGAACAGTTGCAGGAACTGGGCATGTCTAGTTTAATGAAAAGAAGGACTAGGGGAGACATAATAGCAGTGTTCCAATATCCCAGGGGTTGCCACAAAGAAGAGGGAGTCAAGCTATTCTCCAAGGCACCTGAGGGTAGAACAAGAAGCAATGGGTGGAAATTAATCCAGGAGAGAAGCAATTTAGAACTGAGGAGAAATTTCCTGACAGTTAGAACAATTAATCAGTGGAACAGCTTGTCTCCAGAAGTTTTGAATGTCCCAACACTGGAAGTCTTTAAGAAGATGTTCGATGGCCATTTGTCTGAAATGGTATAGGGTTTCCTGTCTAGGCAGGGGGTTGGACTAGAAGATCTCCAAGGTCCCTTCCAACTCTGCTATTGTATTTTATGGGATTTGTTCACGTGCACATCAGCTTGTGTGGCCTGGTTCCCCTCTCCCATCCCACCGCCCAAGATAGGCCACCAAGCCACAAAGATTGGGGACCATTATTTTATAGGTTTGGAGCAAAATTGGTTCCCTCTTCATTTTATTCTCTAGAAAAACCTATTTTATCTGATCCTGTGTATCCATTCCAGGATGCGAATTGATTAATGATCACCACTGGATTACACAAGACTAGGGGGAATAACTTACTCTGCCGGGAAATGACCACAAATGAAAATCCCCCTGCTGCCAAGGTATACCTTTCTAATCTTTGCCTCACAGGTTGAAGTTTAAAGATGAGGGGTGCCATGCACTAGAAGAATAAATACCAGCTGTTGATTTCAAAGTAAATTTAGAAGAACAAAGCTCTGTCAGAACCTATCTCTCAGTGACGTGTGGTGAGGTTTATTGCTGGTGAGGCATGTCGGACATAGCGCCGGAGCGGCCAAAAGCCTCTTTCTTGACAGCAGCCTCTTTTCCTCCTCCTCCTCCCCGCTCTAGTGTCGGCGGGCTCCGCGGGACAACAGGGTCTCATAAGCCGCAGTCAGGGCAGAGGGGAAAACGGCGGCAGCGGAGGAAGCGGCAGCAGCGGCCGATGAAGTTGCCATGACACAAAGTGCCTTGCCACCGCCCGCCCTGCCCCGGCCTGCAGCCAGCCCAGCACGGTGCTGGGCTGGCTGCAGGCCAGAGCAGCGGGAATGTCAGCACTTGGCGGCTCCCGCGATGCAAAGTGCCCGGCGAGGCACTTTGCATTGCGGGAGCCGCCAAGACCCGGGTCTGCAGCAAAGGCGCCAAGCCGCCCAGTAGAAAATGGCGGGCAGAGAAGAAATTGCTGCTGAAGAAATGGCAGCTGGCGGCCCAGAGCAACCTCTCCAGAATCACCCTCGATTGCGCAGTCACTCAAGTGCAAGACATGATTCGCTGCTCCCAGATCAGGAGGTGGGAGAATCAGTGCCTCCTCTGCATACGAATTTTTTTGCTTTTTAACCCTTTCTTAACTTTTAAAAGGCGAAAAATTCCTTATGCAAAGGAGGCCCTGAGTTCCCTCGCCTCCTCCTAAAGTTAACACTAGAAACTAAATGACATGTCCGGAGCAGGAAACCATGGAAAGTTTAGAGGACCAGATGAGACAGTAAATAGTTGATCTAATTTAAAGAACTCCCAATGGGGTTCAGAAAGAAATCAAATCTGGGATTTCAACTGGTTTGCACAGGTGGCTGAGGGAGTAACTCCACCCACTTGCTATGTGGTAACAAACCTTCTCTTCACAATAGCCTTCCACACTTTTCCCAGGATGCCACTTCTTCCTTGGCATCTTTGTGTTCATGATAGTTCCCACTTAATCAACTTAAACTGGTTTTTCCATGTCTGCAAAATTGAAGGAGAGGAACCAGTTCTTGGCCTTCTTCTAAATGTCCCCCTTTTAGGTACCAAAGTGATCTTTGCCTAAGGTGACTAGACGTCCCGCTTTCAGCGGGATAGGCACTCTTTTCTACAATTTGTCCCACGTCCCGCGATGTTCTTAAAAAGTCCTGATTTTTTTTTAAGAACAGGCGCAGGCGCGGGGACCGGCAGCGCAGCCAGCATTTTTGACATGTTCGGAAACTTCGCAAGGCCTTTGCAAGGCCCCCGGACTTGCCCAAGATGCCAGGCCTCCAAAAATAATGCCTTGGTAAGGCCACACTTGGAATCCTGCATTCAGTTTTGGTCGCCACAATGCAAAAATGATATGGAGACTCTAGAAAGAGTGCAGAGAAGAGCAACAAAGATTATTAGAGAACTGGAGGCTAAAACATATGAGGAACAGTTGCAGGAACTGGGCATGTCTAGTTTAATGAAAAGAAGGATTGGGGAGACATGATAGCAGTCTTCCAATATCTCAGGGGCTGCCACAAAGAAGAGGGGGTTAAACTATTCTCCAAGGCACCTGAGGGTAGGACAAGAAGCAATGGGTGGAAACTAATCAAGGACAGAAGCAACTTAGAACTGAGGAGAAATTTCCTGACAGTTAGAACAATTAATCAGTGGAACAGAAGTTGCCTCCAGAAGTTGTGAATGCCCCAACACTGGAAGTCTTTAAGAAGATGTTCGATGGCCATTTGTCTGAAATGGTGTAGGGTTTCCTGCCTAGGCAGAGGGTTGGACAAGAAGACCTCCAAGGTCCCTTCCAACTCTGCTATTGTATTTTATGGGATTTGTTCACGTGCACATCAGCTGGCCACTTGTGTGGCCTGGTTCCCCTCTTCCATCCCACCCCACAAAATGGCCCACCAAGCCACAAATGTTGGGGGCCACTATTTTATAGGATTGGAGCAAAATTGGTTCTCTCTTCATTTTATTCTCTAGAAAAAGCTACTTTATCTGATCCTGTGTATCCATTTCAGGATGCGAATTGATTAATGATCGCCATTGGATTACACAAGACTAGGGGGGGAAACTTACTCTGCCGGGAAATGACCACAAATGAAAATCCCCCTGCTGCCAAGGTATACCTTTCTAATCTTTGCCTCACAGGTTGAAGTTTAAAGATGAGGGGTGCCATGCACTAGAAGAATAAATATCAGCTGTTGATTTCAAAGTAAATTTAGAATACAAAGCTCTGTCAGAACCTGCTGAATACCACCGCTGCAACATATACATAGAAGATCAAAGCTCTTGCTCTCTCTGCAGAGCTCGAGTTCTTGTCTTCTCTGAGTCTGCAAACATTTCCAAAATGGTCCTTTTAATTTCATTCTTAATAGGGCTACAGGTACTTGATGCGTTGGCTCTCTCTCCACCTCGTCAGTTTGTTTACCCACCGTGCAGCTCTCTGGAGGTAAAGGCTGCTGCGGACGCGGCCATCAATGAACTCAATGCACATCGGAACGAAGGCTATGTTCTTAGACTCCAGCGCATTTTTGATGTGCACAAAGACCAAGAGGTAAGATCTCTTCCCTCTACTGTCTATATTTTATCCTTTCCTTCCACTCAGCACAAACCATTGTGATGTTGAATCGTGGTAGCACTGAAGTATCTGGACAGGAGAATAAAAGCTATAAAATCACTTGATAGCACCCAAGAGATGCAGGCAATTACCATGCTACCCTTGAATCTACAGGGCACCCAGATTCTGCTAGCCTAGATTTGATAGCCTTAATGCTTCACTTAATACCTCACTGAATGAAGTAACTGATTTGAGTTCAGTGGCAGATCTTGATGCCTCTGGGCATTCCCACTCCTGTGTTTTTGGTTAAATGGTACCTGGTATTATCTGTGCAAGACCATCCGAGTTAATCCATTGAGATCCGGTTTCATGAGAATGGATAGTCATTCTTTGCTAGGATTAAAATAAATATTTTGCCACCTATTGCGAACCTTTTAGACTAAACCGTGATTCTGAGGACACTGGTGCCCTCTAAATTTGTTATGAAATGTTCCAACATGCTTCAGTCCTTTTCTGCCCAAATCTCCAACTGAACAGGACCTGTGATTGATATATCATTTAAAGATTCTCGGAGAAATAGGGAAATGGTGTTCGAAATTCAGAGAGGGAAATTTAAACAAGGGGGAATAATGAGCAAAAAAATTCGGAAGTGATTAAGTGAACCTGTCTTAGGTTCCTCGTAGTTCCACAGATGCTGTAAAGGGCTTTATCCATGGCAACATTAAAATATTGGGAGATTCATCCTGAGGTCTACAAGTTCTCTTCCCTTTCATCAGAGAGTAAGTGGCATCACGGAAGCATCCCACCAGAACTGTAAAAAGTTTTAGCACGTGCACAATATTGTTAATTGGTTAAAAAAAATTAGCCTTGCATCAATAGACCGCCACAACGAGGTTTATTGGAAAGCAAGATGGGTGGCATATAATTTAAATAAATCTAGTTGGATACTGTGGAAGCCGCTGGATTTATCTGAGAGCGTGTATGGTTTCTTGAGATCAAGTGAGAATTGGTTGAGCTGCTTAAGATGATGGACACCCTGCTTTGCCCTTTCAAGAGTTTTCTTTTGCTTGTCCATAGTGGGGTGGAAATACTCGTTTCTTCCTCGTTTTGGATGTGTTAGAAACCGAATGCCATGTCCTGAGCAGAGAATCATGGAAAGAATGCAAGATTCAACAACTATTCGAGACAGTAAGTAAGCAATCTTCTTATTTCAATAATGACCAATGGAAGGAAGTCAGATCTAGGTTTTGAAATGGTTTGCAAAGGCAGCTGAGAGAGTTTCTCCACCCTCCCTCCACCCTGCCACTATGTCCGACATATAAAAAAGTGCCAGCCTGCGCGCCAGCAGAGATGGGTAAAACACACACACACACATTACTTACAATAATACAATTACTTACAAATTAAATTAATTTTGAATTCCTCCCCCTCCCTCCAACCCACATACCTTTTCCAGCTGTTTCAGAGAGGATTTCAACTCTGCTCTTGTCTGCCATGATGAAAATGTAAAAATGTAAAAGGAAAAAGGAAAGAGCTGCTGAGGTCAGGCTGGGTTAGCTGCTGCCAGAGTCCCCAATGGATGACTCTGCTTAACTGTTTAAAAAAGCCTTTTAAAAAACGCCCTCTACAGGAGGAGGCAAGAGAACCAAGTGCCTCATCTACATTACGAATTTTTCGGCTTTTAACCCTTGCTTAACTCTGCTCAAGTGATCATAAAGATAGACTAAATGAGGCACATGGTTCTCCCGCCTCCTCCTCGTAGCGGTGAGTACTGCCACTTGTGTACTGGACCCGTGTCCCTCCTGGCTGGTCGCGAACAGCAAGGAGGTGACGCGGAGCTGGATCCAGGCGATGGTGAATGCTTCTCTTCGGGAGGGCTTCTTCCCACCGGCACTGAAGATAGCGGTGGTGAGACCCCTCCTGAAGAAGCCATCGTTGGACCCAGCTAGTTTGAACAACTACCGGCCAGTCTCCAACCTCCCTTTCATTGGGAAGGTTGTTGAAAAAGTGGTAGCCTCTCAACTCTGACGGTCCTTGGAGGAAACCGATTATCTGGACGCCTTTCAGTCGGGATTCAGGCCTGGCTACAGCACGGAAACCGCTTTGGTCGCACTGACCGATGATCTCTGGAGAGCCAGGGATGGAGGTTATTCCTCCATCCTAGTGCTCCTTGACCTCTCAGCGGCCTTTGATACCATCGACCATGGTATCCTTCTGCGACGGTTACGAGAGGTGGGAGTGGGCGGCACTGTTTTTCGGTGGTTCTCCTCCTATGTCTCGGACAGGTCGCAGTCGGTGTTAGTTGGGGGAGAGAGGTCGACCCCTAGGCCCATGAAATATGGGGTCCCTCAGGGTTTGGTCCTATCCCCCCTTCTGTTCAATATCTACATGAAGCCATTGGGTGAGATCATTTGATGGCACGGGATAAAATGCCATCAATATGTGGACGATACTCAGTTGTATCTGTCCGCTCCGTGCCAACTCAGTGAAGCGGTTGACATGATGTGCCAGTTCCTGGAGGCTGTCAGGGTCTGGATGGGAGTTAACAAGCTTGTACTCAATCCAGACAAGACCGAGTGGCTGTTGTGTTTCCCTCCCAAGAATTTGGCCAGTATTCCATCACTCAGGCTGGGGGGTGAAAATTTACGCCCCTCAGACAGGGCACGCAACTTGGGAGTCCTCCTGGACCCACAGCTGACCTTAGAACATCACCTGTCGGCTGTGACCAGGGGGGCATTTGCCCAGGTTCGCCTGGTGCACCAGTTGCGCCCCTACCTGAACCGGGAGGCACACGCGACAGTCACTCATGCCCTCGTGACCTCAAGACTGGACTACTGCAATGCACTCTACATGGGGCAGCCTTTGAAGAGTATTCGGAGACTACAACTCGTCCAGAATGCAGCCGCGCGAGCGATTGTGGGTGCACCTCGGTACACCCACGTTACACCTATCCTCCGCGAGCTGCACTGGTTACCGATCGGTCTCCAGATATGCTTCAAAGTGCTAGTCGTAACTTATAAAGCCCTTCATGGTATTGGACCTGGGTACTTGAGAGACCGCCTTCTGCCAATTACCTCCCACAGACCCGTTAGATCGCACAGGGTCGGCCTCCTCCGGGTTCCGTCTACCAGCCAATGCCATCTGGCTACTACCCAGGGGAGGGCCTTCTCTGTTGCAGCTCCGGCCCTTTGGAATGAACTCCCCGTGGAGATTCGGACCCTCACCCTCTCCAGGCCTTCCGGAAAGCCGTCAAAACCTGGCTGTGCCGGCAGGCCTGGAGTTGATGAGTTCCCCTCCCCTCTCGACTTGTATGGCCGTATGATTCTTGTGTATTTTAATTATATGTATTGTGTTTCTATCCTCTTTCCCCTTTTGAGTTGTTTGCCGCCCTGAGTCCCTCCCGGAGAAGGGCGGCATACAAATAAATTAAATGTGAATCTGAATCTGAATCTCCTGTAGAGGTCACTTTTTAGAGGCTTTTTTAAATAGTTAAGCACTAAGCAGAGTCATCCACTGTGACTCTGGCAGCAACTACCTCAGCCTTTTTCCTTTTACATTTTTTTTTCTTTTCATGATGACAGTGGTGAGGCCCCGCCTCCCCTGCCTCCCCTGACTGCATGTCACTGGACTAAAATAAGAACATGGTTAGAGGAAATATTACAACAAAAGATAGAGCCCAGATCAGAGACATTCTTATTGGGTATCCTCCCAGAGAAATATAAGAAAAAAGACAACTATTTGATTATACATGTAACTACAGCAGTGAGAATTATATTTGCTTAAAATTGGAAATTAAATAAGGTACCAACAGGAGGAGATAATAAAAAAAAAATTCTAGACTCTGCAGAGATGAATAGATTGACTTTGAAAATAAAGGATAAAGAGGAATCGATGTACTTCAAGACATGGGGAAGATTTTATAAATGGTTACAGAAACACATACAGAAAAGAAAGTAAGAGGAAAATATGGAACCCAGACAACATGCCGTTAAGTAGAAAAGGGGGGGAAATAGGGAAGAAAATAACAATATATAAATATATATTCAAAAGTAAAATTCAAAGGGGAAAAACATATAGGATATATTTGAGAAAGAAAGGGAACAAGAAATGATATTTAACTATTTTTGGGTTTGCGGAAATACCACCGGAAGAAAATAAAAATGAAAAACTGGAAGAGACACCTACAACAATAAAAAAAGAAAGGAAGAGAGGAGGAGAAGAGGTGAGAGGAAAAAAAGGGAAGAAAGATAGAGGTGAGGAGAGGAAGATGGAAGGGAGAAGGAGAGAGGGTAGGAAGGGGAAGAGAAAGAGAGGAGTAGGGGAATGGGAAGGGAAGAAGGAAGGGAAAGGAGAGAGGAAGGAAGGAGGAAGTAGAGAAGGGAGGGAGGGAGAAAAGAAAGGGAAAAGAAGGTGGTATCAAAACAGGCGAGGGATGATAAACAGCAAACCAAATGGTATGTTATAACCATGTAAATGGAATGACAAATGCATAAGAAGGACGGAGGTAAAAAAGAATAATAACTATGTGAATGAATACCTATAATTGTATATAGAGAACAAAAAATTGAAAAAATACTTTTCAAAGAATCTCAGCAGTGGAAGAGAGGGAGACAAATGGATTCAGCCTCCACTTATTGCAGGAACTCAACAGAAAGCCTTCCTGACTGAGGGCCCTCAAACCACCTGGTAAACCTATTCAGGGACAGGAAGATCTGCTTTCTCTTAGCAGACCAACTGTCCCACTGCTCTCACACTGGGAAGGGTTTCCTACTATCAAGTTGGAATCCCATTCCTGCAACTTAAACTGGTCCTTCCATTTCTGCACCCTGGAAGGAGAGGAGTCAGTTCTTGGTCTTCTTCAAAGTGACCCCCTTTATGGTACCAAAGATGTGCTTGCTCCTCCCCCAAAGTATTTTGTCAAGCAAAACATTCCCATCTCCTTCAAGGTCTTGATTTCAGGAGTATTCTACTTGCCTTTTTCTGACATTTTGCCATTTCTCTAAATCCTCCTAAAAGTATACTAATTTTCCACGACAGTTTTGGCCTTTGGAACTTTGAGTTTGGTCTAAAGCAGAGACTTTACTACCGGTTTGGGCCGGTCCACCCAAACCGCTAGTAAAAAATGCTACCGTTCACCTGAACCGGTAGTAAAAAAAATGCTTTAAAGGGTTAAAAAGAAAAGTTCTGAGGATCAGCTGTATGACAATCAGCTGTGCCTGATTGTCTGTGAGGTTCCTGCTTGTTGCAGGGGGCATTTTGTATGAAATCCAGCTGCTTTTGCATTGTGTGTGAGTCACTTGTGTAGCTTTTGTGTTGTTTTTGTGTAAAGTGTGATAGTTGGTTTTTGAGCTCCCTGTGATTCTGTGAGGTTCCTGCTTATTGCATGGGCCTTTTTGTGCGAAGTCCAGCTGCTTTTACATTGTGTGTGAGTCAGTTCTGCAGCCATGCCCAACTGGTCACATGACCACCAAGCCATGCCCACCTGGTCATATGACCACCAAGCCACGCCCACCAAGCCACGCCCACCAAGCCACAGAACCTGTAGGGAAAAATTTGTAATTTCACCACTGAAATAAATCACACATCAGAACAGTAAATGAAAATAAATCTTTCAAAATGACAGCAAAACTGAGTGCGGTTTACTTTCCATGCAAGCATTCCATGGATATTTCTCCAACCCTCCTCAATCTTCTCTCTGCTCTACTGAGTCTGAGGAATTGCTCATTTAGGGTGCACAACATGAGCACTTTCTAATAATTCCTCATATATTCTGCACTGCAAAAAAGACTATGGAATTGTACAAAAATAAAGGAAAGAGGTAGGCTGTAGAAATATGGAAAGTGAGAAATGTGGAAAGTTTGATTCTCCTCGTTTTGGAAGGAAAATAAACTTGAGTCTAAGGTGAGTGTTGGTGGGGGGGAACTACAATGTTTGATTATGTATCATGGAATCATTGGTAAAAGAAATGGGCAGCATTAACAAACTATCTTCCTTTGTTCCAGGTGTATGGCCAGTGTAAAATAATAATTGAGTTAAACAGGAATTCAGATGATTGGCATTTGCTCAGTTATGACTGCAGTTTTCAACCAGGTATGTATTTTCCACGTAGGCTTGCAAGAAAAGTCTATCCAAGCACAGATATCTCCCAATTGCAGTTTTAAAGATTTCACTACAGAAAATGAAAAAGCAGATGCAAAAGCCCCCAAATTAAATTTTAAAGCCACGTTTTATTCTTCGGGGTATTTTGCAGTGACTTGTCCAGGCAGTCTCCAGGAATCAGACACAATTAAACAGAAGAAGAAGAAAATCCAAAATGAATTTGTTTTTTTTGGGCGGGGGGTAAATTATAATCTTGATTGATATAAGGAGGCAGAGGAGGCCTTGGGTAATGAATCATCTACAAGCAAAACCATCAGAGTCTACGACAGGGGTGTCAAACTTGATTTCATTGAGGGACGCATCACAGTTGTGTTTGAGGGCTGGGGTGGGCATGGCCAGGGTGGGTGTGGCCAGCTCGATGTCACTCATGTCGGGAGAACCTGTGGTGGTCCAAGAGCTCTGGCAGCAAAAACAGGCTCCCGAGTCCCGTTTTCAGCTTCCACAGCCTCCGGCAACCTCTGACAGAAAAAATGGAGCTCTGTTTTCACTGGCAGAAGCACCGCGGGCCAGTCCTTTGCTGCTTCCAGGTTGGCCCCGTGGGCCAGATCTAAGTACCTCGCAGGCCAGATCCGGCCCCCCAAGGCTTTGAGTTTGACAACCCTGGTCTATGACAATTCACAGTAGCCAACTTGCCACTGCGAACTTGCCCCTGTCAATGCGCTGCCAGAAAACTCACCACAGTCAACTCACCAAAGGACAATTCACTGCGGGACAAGGGTTGTACTAACAGCAGAGAAATAGTAGAGTAGAATAAAGAAAGGACGGATGCAAAATGAGGGACAGAATGAAATGTGAATAGCAGGAACTATTCTTTTAAGACTTATTTTAAATAATTAAATGGGACTGTTAAATTCTCCTGCAGCGAGTTGTCCCATGTCAAGTTAGCCATGGCAAATCATCCAATGGAGGGTTGGCCATGGTAAGTTGTCTGCAGTGGGTTGACTGTGGCAAATTGTCCCATTCCGAAAACCACCAAGCTCAGAGAGCACCAAGGATTCTATAGTCCAACTCTGGCCTACAGCCGTTCTCTTATAATGGTTGTTGCCATCAGATTTGTGCCCCTCTCAATGACCAACTTCATTGCTTCCCTGCTATTGTGTTGTGTCAGGTTGCTAAATAATGTAACTAGGACCCTGATTAGATACATATTTGATAGAGAAGCTTAATTTTCAAGCTGATCCAAGCTTTCCGTATTTCAGTTCATTTAAATGTACAAGCTCAAATCCGAATGTCTTGCCTTACCTTATTAAATGTCTCTTTTTGCTTTTTTAAAGTTTCTGGTTCGGTTATTGTGGGTGTTTGTCCTGACTGTCCAATACCTTTAGATCCTTCTAAAGACATTTTTCAGCAAACAGCATTGGAGACACTGGCCAAATTCAATGCTGAAAACGAAGACAACAAGTATTTTGCCATTCTCAATGTCACCAAAGCCAATACACAGGTAAAGTTGAAAAGGAGCATTTTTCAGCCAGAAAGTCGATGCAGTTATGATTTGTATGAAGAGTGCCACAAAAGACAGGGCTTTTAGGCTAAACTCAGAAATTAAAAATAATAAGTAAAATTATTATTTTATAATTAATAATTACATGTTTTAATTATTTAATTTTTTTAATTTAGAAATTTAAAAAATAATCCCAGAAGAAGACAGTTGACTTCTACATTATTACCAAAGAAAGTGCACAGACAGGTTCAGAAAGTCTGCAGGAATCTGATGTTCTCCAGGGCCCAGTGCTGAGAATTATGGGGTCCATTCTGGAGGGCATCAGGCTGATAAAGATTGGCAGATTACCTAAGATTAGAAGGGGCACTTCCTGCAGACAATGTGACCCATTCTAACTCTTCGTCTATGGCTTTTCACAGTGGGTTGTTGGTCCTTCCAACTATGTGGAATACACCATCCAGGAGACTTCTTGTCCCAAAAATCCACCTGTCTCGGACATCACTCAATGTCCTTTCCTCCCCACTGAAACTGCAGTAAGTATTCACCCATCTTGCATAAAAAAATTATTCTGTATTCATCAGTGTCTGCCTGACTCAGTGGCTAAATTTACACAAAATTTAGACTGGCTTAAAATGAGACTGGACAGTATGTGGGAACACAGACATTATCTTAAGTTCATTGGATAAATGAAGGCATTATATTATGCCATGCTGTATGCTATTAATTTGGCCATCGCATTCTGGAAGGCTGAATGCTGCTTCTGTCATATTAACGAGAGGTATATTTATTGTATAAATAAGATTCCTCTAATAGGCTAAGCAGATTATATGCAACTTTATATATAAGTGAATTCCGGTTTGCTTGTAGGGTCATTTTTTGCCCTTCGGAGCCTTCAGGGAAGCCTCCTGAAGGTTAATGAATGCTCCAGAGGGCTAAAACCGGCCCTATGAGCAAACCGGAAGTATGTTCCTGAACTTCCGAGTTGCCCGTACGGAAGGCGAAAAATGGCCTCAAAAGAAGGCCAAAGTCAGCTGGCCATCATGCGCATGCGCGATAGCCAGCTGACAGGGCAGCGCCTCGCGTACCCTGACAAATGGCTCTGTGTGCCATAGGTTTGCCATCACGGATCTATACAGTTGGCAGGTTAGGTTACAATGGAGCTTCTCTCAACAGCTATTTAACAAAAGCTGAATTAGGTTACACTCTGTGTATGCTCTAATCCTTGAGGGATCCTTTCAGTATATTAGAAAATCTGAGCAGGTTAACTTTTTTGTTGTTGATAATGAACATTTTCTCTTTTGCTCTAGGCAAAAGGTCTGTGTAGAGGCACTGTGGTAGAAAATCAGATAGAAAACAAGAAAAATGTCTACGTAAAATGCAAACTCTTCCAACGTCTGGTAAGCCACCTATCATCTGCAGAAAACATTCGTTCCTGGGTTGGGGAACAAATTACTATTTAAACCTCATTGACTGGCTGGATTAAGCAGACAGAGTAAGATCTGCGTCAGAAGGGGATTGTTAATTACTTTTGAATAGTGCTCTTTGTTATATTCCAATTTTAGAGTCTGCAAAAAGCCTCTGGAATGAGGCAACTAAAAACTTTTTAAAAAATACATTAAATGAAATAGAAACCATTGAACAACTCCCCACTCCCCCCACTCTACAATTGAATAAGTAGACAAACATGTTCACAGGTAGCTGTAATGATATGTGGGAAAGAACTTGGTATTCTTTTAATTCTGCTGATGTAGCCTTAGAAGTAGGGAAATAAAGTAGAATTAGCTTATCTGGTTGAGTTTACCTGGTAAGGCTGACAGTAATTGAAGTCTACCTGTGAGGAAGTACTATTGGAAAGGTCTCCCTTCCTGCTCAGAGGGCACATGTTAGAATGCAGCTGCCTTGAACATTTCACAAAAACAAGTAAGCACAATATACAGTATCTATACTTCCCATGTGGTCGACCGCCTAAGCCAGTGGCCCCCAACGGTTTGGGCACCAGGGACCGGTTGTTTGGAGAGAGGTTTTTCCATGGAGCGGAGGGGATGTGGTTTTGCCTGCTGCATGCATCCCACGGATGGGGCTTCCCTCATTTGGGTGCCCTGGTTGCTAGTATCCTGCAGACTGGTCCATGGACCAGGGGTTGAGGACTCCTGCCCTAATCCACTTTTCTGTATCTTTTGTCTCATTAGCTGCCAGTTACAGATGAACAGATGCCACAACCCACGTCTGAACCCCAGGAGCCACAGCATCCTCACCCATCACCTAACATTAGAGAAGCATCCCCAAAGCAGAAGGAAACAGTGGGGCGGGTGATCTACCATAACCCTTGGAGCAAGCATGCTGTTCCAGAAGTGCAGGAGCCCAACCCAACCTCGGGCCCCACTCTTGCTTCTCCAGGACAGGATGCCAGTCCCCAGTTGGCCAAGCCAGCTTGGCCAGCTATTCCTCCCTTTCCCAGAGGCTTTTCACAATCAGACCAATGTCCAGGAGACATTCTAGTACGTGTCTATGGCCTTGAACTGCCTTCACGGCCACAGGCTGAAACTTCCTAAACAAAGAGTGGTGAAGGAAGGAAACACTCAAAGTATTTTTTACTATGTAAGCTTAATCATCACACTTATAGCTTAAAGGGAAAGATTCAATCATTGCTTGATTTATGCAGCTCTTTTTCCGGGTTAATAAGAATGCTAAAAAAATGAACGAGGAAAACCAGTTAATAAACTAATTTAGAATACTATATATATTGCTGCTGAATGTTTCATATTTTGTAGTCTACTGTCCATGGGCTTTAACTCTTGGAAATAAAACTTTCTCCTCTTCAAGTTGCAACAGCAGGGGTTTTTTTCCCCTTTCGCCACTGAAATCTGGAGCAGATTTTGTTATAACCCAGCAACAGCCTGTGCTGCATTCTAATTGGTCGGGCGAAGCACAGCCTGTGATTGGTGGTTGTAATGACAGTTAAATGACAGTTGGTACCTGAGAGTATAAATACTGTGACAGTTGTAACACATCCTGAATCGCTTGTCACCTACTAATAAACATCTTACTCTCTGATTCCATGGCTCCTGCGTCTGTCCCTCACACAACACAAACATATATATATATACAACAGATTTTCCTTCCCACATTAGGAAGGGCTCACCATGATCAAGTGCTTCAAAAAGGCAGCCGAAAGTTTGTCCTTTCAGACTTGCAAGATTCTTTGAATGTAACCTTACAATAAAGTAGAATTAGTTCATCTTGTCCTGTTTCCTGCCTGGTTTATTCCGAAGGGTTGACACTTTCCCAATTTGTCTTTTCATCTATGGATGTTTACAGCCAAAATGGCGGCCATTTTGTAGCAAACGCACCCATGGAATCAGCCATTTTCTGAACTAAGCTGCCTCCCAACCCTGGTCATTTTTCAGATAACAATATCTATAATATCATATAATATATAATATTGAAGGCCTCAGGTTGGAATTAGGGAGGTTTTTTAAAAGGAATTGCTGAGGCAGAAAGTTGCAGCTGCGATAAGTGTAACATGACCAGTAACCCATATTTGGACAATACTGTTTAGCAATAGGAAAGTGACAAGAAAGTAATAAGTTAGAAGGCCCTTAGAATTTATTGGCCAAACGTGATTGGACACACAAGGAATTTGTTTTTGGTAAATATGCTCTCATTGTACATAAAGGAAAAGATACATTTGTCACGAATCATATGGTACAACATTAATGATAGTCATAGGCTACAAGTAAGCAATCAAATTATACTAGGAAGCAATCAATATAAATTTTAAGGATACAAGCAACAAAGTTACAGTCATACAGTTATAAGTGGGAGGAGATGGGTGATAGGAATGATGAGAAGATTAATAGTAATAATGCAGATTTAGTAAATAGTTTGACAGTGTTGAGTGAATTGTTTAGCAGAGTGATGGCGTTTGGGGAAAAAACTGTTCTTGTGTCTTAGTTGTTCTGGTGTACAGTTCTCTATAGCGTTATTTTGAGGGTAGGAATTGAAACAATTTATGTCCAGGATGTGTGTGGGGGTCTGTAAATATTTAGTCAGAAAATGGCTGATTCTGTGGGTGACATTTGCTACAAAATGGCCGCCCTTGGAGGTGGTGGCCAGTCACTAAACCTTTATCGATGACTGTTCTGCTCCGGGCAATGAGGGTTCTGCTCGGGCAGCCAGTTAACTCCACGCTTGGGAATATTTTTCAGATCAAGTTTATTGTCAGGAATCCTTAATAACAAAACTTACAGTTCAGTAATGAGGTTCTTCTGACTTTCCCTGATCTTTCCCTTCACGTAGTGTAAAAAGACATTAATTCCTCTAACCCATGCTGCTGGTACAAAGCTGCTTCTGGTGGTGCTGACAGGGATTCAGTGAGTGCGAAGCAACAAATAATTTCCCCGGGCAAAATACCTACTGCCCAATCAGGGAGCCCAGATATGGTCACATGTTATGGGACTACATTTCCCACAAGGTAGTTGCATTTCCCATGAGATAGTTACTTAAAGAAGACAGCTTCTAATTCTTAAAATGGCTGTAGTTTATAGTTTAGTTTACAGTTTATTTGGATTTATAGGCCGCCCTTTTCCCTGAGGGGACTCAGGGCGGCTTACAATCATTAGGGGGGGGGGGTGAAATTCGAAACAAACAATATGTGCACAAAATAAATAAGGTAATAAAAAACACAACTTGCATTCAACATTCACACTCGGGTGGGGCAAATCGAAGACTTATCCCCAGTATACTGTTGGGACAGCACAGTCTTAGTTGTTCTGGTGTACAGTTCTCTATAGCAGTGTTTCCCAACCTTGGTGACTTTAAGTCCTGTGGACTTCAACTCCCAGAATTCCCCAGCCAGCTATGCTGGCTGGGGGATTCTGGGAGTTGAAGTCCACAGGACTTAAAGTCACCAAGGTTGGGAAACACTGCTCTATAGCATCATTTTGAGGATAGGCATTGAAACAATTTATGTCCAGGATGTGTGGGGGGGTCTGTAAATATTTAGTCAGAAAATGGCTGATTCTGTGGGTGACATTTGATACAAAATGGCCGCCCTTGGAGGTGGTGGCCAGTCACTAAACATTTATCGATGACAAGCCAACCTTTCTGAATAACCAAAGTTCAAATCTGCAACATAATACTTAATGGAGGGTGTTTGTGGCATAGTTAGGGTCTCCTTCACTGCATATATTCAGGTAGAATCGAGAAGACTCTTTTTCTGGGATGCATTAAATGGGATTTCCACACCAACACATGAGTTAGACTTGTGGCCTAAGTATTTTTACAACCTTGGTAATGCCACCATGTGTAGACCTCAATGTTAGAATTCCCCAGCCATTATGCAAATTCTGGTCTAAATAACCATTTACAATTTTGTAATGTTGTGTATTCTTGCTGTATTTTATTTTGACAAATAAAGAGAATGTGGAGCAAGAAAATAGCAATATGTATCGTACAAGGAGTATAGAAATGTTTGGATTTCTATATATCAACTTCTAGTCAATTTGAAAGAGCATTTTTCGAAGCTCTAAGTTTGAAACATCCAGGGAAAATCATGTATCCATAACCACCTTGTATGTTCTTATTTATTTATTTATTTATTTATTTATTTATTTATTTATTTATTTATTTATTTATTTATTTATTTGGAATTGTTCAAAACTACTGGTGATCTTAATTTTTATGCTCCTTACAACAGGAAAAAAGCCCGTCATTGCCAGAGGATACTGTGCCTGGGTCTCTGCTTCAAAAGTGAAAATAGAAAATGAAAAACCTGTGATTTCTGAAATAACCACCGCAAAGATAGTTTCTTTTATTGAATATTTTTAATATTTGCTTGAGCAGAAAAGTAGTTGCTGTAATTTCTGATGAGGGAGGGAAGGAAGAGAAAGAGGGGGGATGGAGAGAGGGAAGGAGGGGGAGGTTTCCTCTGAATTAAGCTTTCAGTGTTATATATCACTCTTTGTTCAAGAGGTTTTAAGCCTTTGGTGGGGAGGGTAGTTGAAGGCCGTTGACATCTGCTAAAACGTCTCCTGGGCATTTAGATGATCCTGAAAACTCTTTGGGGAAGGGAGGAATGGTTTGCACGAATTGCATGACTGAGTACGGAGACTGGCGTTTCTAAGAAGACAAAAGATACAGAAAAGTTGCTTAGCTGGTTGACCATAACTGGATTAGAGATTATGTTTACTTATTTCATGAAATATTCAAGGCAGCTGGTGTTCATAACTTCTGCTCTCTGGATGCAACAAGGGTAGACCTTTCTAACTATACTTCCTCACAGTAGGATCTTAATCTACAACAGTAGAGTCCTTCAGGTTTCTAGGTTCTATCATCTCAAGTCTTAAAATGGACACCTAACATAAAAAACCATCAAAATAGCACAACAAACATGTTTGTTCCAACTTTCTGCACCAAATCAGGAAGTTCAAACTGCCCAAGGAGCTGCTGATTCTGTTCTACAGAGGAATTGTTGAGTCTGTCATCTGCACTTCTATAACTGTCTGGTTTGGCTCTGCAACCCAACAAGACATTTACAGACTTCAGAGGATAATTATGACTACAGGGGGAAAGAAACAATTGCTACCAACCTGCCTTCCATCGAAGATCTGTATACTGCAAGAGTCAAAAAGAGGGCTGTGAAAATATTTACAGACCCCTCACATCCTGGACATAAATTGTTTCAACTCCTATCCTCAAAACAATATTTTTGGGGAGGGCTTATTTTCAGGGAAGGGCTTAATTTGCGCACAAAAGCCCAATTGGGTTTATTATCCAGGGAGGTCTTATTTTCAGGGAAACAGGGTAACTCACAAAAAACCTATTCAGCAGAACTTCATCTACCTCCTTAATCAAACCACCTCTTAATCAATGATTTAATGAGTTATTACTTGACTGAAAAAATCTGTTGGTTTGTTGGTAGAAGCCCGGTCAATGTGTTTTAAAATGTAAACTATGCTCAACAACCCAGGAATGAATATTTTCTGCAGATCATAACTGTCTGAGGAACTTACCGGACGTGGGAAGAAATTGCATTTTACATAGACTTTTTCCTCTAATGCCATCCCTTTGTTTATCACAGAGCCTTTGCACAGGCCTCTCTCCTAGAGCAAAAGAGAAAAGTTTCATCAACAAAAGCCAAGAAATTTAATCTGCCAAGATTTCGAATATGCAGTTGGTAGCAGTAGTTGTAATTGCTTCTTTGGGGTAGGATGATTACTATGTATTCACCTATTTATTAAATTTACATTCTGGCCATCTCAGCAACCTGAGTAAATCTGGCAGCTTAAAACAAAATAAAAACATAAGTGTAAAACTTTGAAAACTGTAAAATCAAAACCAGCAGCAATGAAATAAACGTTAAACAGTCATAGTACATGGTGAACGTTTGGCTCTCCCTCAGTCAACCACCATTGGTTATTACCTATCACTCTTATTTGTTTTTAGATCTATTTATTATAGCTGATATTAGCATCCGTCTCCCAGTTGCTCTTGATTTATAAAGGTGGCTTCATTTAGAATGCTAAACAGGAGAGCAAAACCCAACTCCTGTGTTCACTTAAGAATTTATGTCCAGCCTAATGAGCTTTTATGTGAGTTTTCCTTTCTTATCCTTTTGCATCCCCTGGGTCTTTAAGAGCATAGAGACTAAAACTGTTGTGCAGAAAGAGAAAAAGAGAAACCATGAAGGTGAAGAAGATGAATGTTGGGAGAGAGGGAGGAAGGGGAGGAGAGAGAGAGAGGGAGAGGGAGAGGGAGAGAGAGAGAGAGAGAGAGAGAGAGAGAGAGAGAGAGAGATGGTAACTGCTAAGAAGGGTGTGTGGTTAAGAACACAATGGAAAAGGGAAATTTGCAACTTCTTTGAGTACAGTAAATAGTACGTCACTTATGAATATAGTATTATATTAATAGGTATATGAATTTGCCTAGGGTGCATTTAATATATTAGGGATGTATTGCTTGTGTAATAAATCTACCTCTTGTTTAGACGGGAAAAGAAAAGAAACATTCAGGCTTCCACAATGCAATGGCCAAACTAATAACCTATAGCATGACATAATGGGGTGGCTTGATTTATTCAGCAAACTAAGATAATTTCTGTGTTCCCACAGACTGTCCAATCCCGTTTCTGGCAAATGTACATGTTGTATAAATGCAGCCATTGAGTTCGGCAGATATTAATGGCTAAAGAACATGACTCGGTATGAGCAGTTGAAAATTTGGTTCTTGAGAAGGAATGTATTGAGCCATTTATTTATTTATTAGACTTATATACCGCTTCATAGGGCTTACAGCCCTCTCTAAGCGGTTTACATTTTTTTTTTAGCAAATTGAGTCAGCAACTTGCCCCCACAGTCCGGGTCCATGATGTCAGATTAGGTTTTATGCAAATTGTGAATACTTACCGCATTTTCAATTGGGAGGAAAGGGCATTTAGTGATGTCAGGCACACGTGAATTTTTCCGACAGGAAGTCTCCTGGATGGTGTATTCTACCCCTTCGGAAGCACCAGAAACCCACTGTAGAAAGTCATAAACTGTTAGAGAGGGTCAGATTCTCTGCAGGAAGGGCTCTCATAATTTAGGTGCCATGCCAATTTTTATCAGCCGGATGCCCTCCATAATAGTCCCCATAATTCTCAGCATTAGGTCCTGAAGAGTTGGCAGGATTGTCAAGTGTCCTTACTAATAAAGGGATATTAATATTCAGAATAAAATAGAATGTAACATATCCAAAGATCAGAGATCCATCCATAACAGCATTGCCAAAAACGGCATGAGCTGTCAATCTAATTTTGCGAAGCTTCTTCTCTGGTAACATCGTACTGCTAACTAGGGCATACAAAACCTTTGCCAGGTCAATTCTTGACCTGGAACCCACATTGTATATCTGACATTAACACGATTGAGTGGGTTCACAGGTATTTCTCAAGAAGAGTCCTCCACTCCTCTATCACAAAAGAATTCCCTATGCCTCTAGGCTTGAAATTTTGAGCTTGAATACTCTGGAACTGTGCCGCCTGAGTCCGATCTAAGCATAGTACATAAAATTGTCTGCTACAATGTCTTGCCTGTCAACTTTTTCAGCTTCAATAGCAGTAATACTTAGGCAAACAATAGGTAAACCGCTCCAAACTCGATTGCAGAAAATACGACTTCAGCAACAGAGTGGTCAGCACTTGGAATGCTCTACCCGACTCAGTTGTTACATTCTCAGATCCCCACAACTTCAACCTTAAACTGTCTACCGTGGACATCATTCCATTCCTAAGAGGTCCGTAAAGAGGGCATAAGCACACCAGTGTGCCTTCCGTCCCTGTCTTACTGTCCCCATTTGTCAACTTAGAACAATTAATCAGTGGAACAGAAATTGCCTCCAGAAGTTGTGAATGCCCCAACACTGGAAGTCTTTAAGAAGATGCTGGATAGCCATTTGTCTGAAACGGTATAGGGTTTCCTGCCTAGGCAGGGGGTTGGACTAGAAGACCTCCAAGGTCCCTTCCACCTCTGCTACTGTATTGTATTGTATTATTCATGTTTATGTTCATACCTATACTTGTTATCTTGTACATGTTTGACAAACTAATAAATATAAATAAATAAATATTGAGGTTCCCGGGAAGCCCTCTGGCAGATAAAAGTTAAAATAATCTTTACATCAGATTCCTGCAGACTTTGTGAATCTGTCTTTTGCACTTTCCTTGGCAATAATGGAGACATAAATTATCCTCTTCTGGGATTACTTCTATTACTATTTTTTATTTCTACATTGGACATATGTAGCAATTCCCATACAAATCAAATCTACAGCATCAAGTTTTTGTTCAAAAACACTCCACTTCAACTTTACCCATTCCATTGCTTTGGTGACTTTGACAAGGCCAAAATAATGAGCGTGGTTAATTTCAGCATTGAATTTGGCCAGGGTCCGTTTTGCTGTCTCCTGATAACTTTCTTCAGAAGGGTTTCCACGTCGTGGACAATCAGGGCAAAGTCTTGAAATAGCAGAACTAGAAACTTTAGAAAAGCAAAGAAGTATTATTTAAAATGGTGAGATGATACATTTGAATGTGAGCTTGTGCATTTAAATGAAGCGAAATACAGAAACCTTGGATCAGCATGGAGAATAAGCCATCACTCTTGAACCTGTATCTAGTGAGGATCATAGTTGTTTAGCAACCTGGCACAGCAGTCAACAACAAGGAACCAGTGGAGCCTGGCATTGGGAGAGGGGAGAAATCTGAAGGCAGGATCCCATAGAAGAGAATATCTATAGGTGAGGGTGGGACTCCTTGATGCTCTCTGAGTTTGGTGGTTTTGCTTGCAGATGATTCATTACCTGAAACCTCCTCTGCCTTCTGGTACCAAACAGACTGGAACCCCAAATCTATACTCAATTTGGATCCCCCCTGCTCCATTTATTCATGCCTGATTTTTGGAGACAGCTTGGACAACTCCGTGCAATTTATTTGGCAAGTAGTTAGCCATGGCCTCCTTCCTAGGTTGGAGGGAAAATGACTTCCTCATGGTCACTGCTGGGTTCGTGCCCCGAAGGGGACTTAAACTCACGCTCTCCCAGTTTCTGGCCTGATGCCTTATCCACTACATCAAACTTGAGCCGAGGTGGCGCAGTGGTTAAAGTGCAGCACTGCAGGCTACTTCAGCTGACTGCAGTTCAGCAGTTCGGCTGTTCAAATCTCACCGGCTCAAGGTTGACTCAGCCTTCCATCCTTCCGAGGTGGGTAAAATGAGGACCCAGATTGTTGGGGGGAATATGCTGACACTGTAAACTGCTTAGAGAGGGCTGAAAGCCCTATGAAGTGGTATATAAGTCTAACTGCTATTGCTATTGCTAAACTGGCTCTTAATCTGGATTAAGAAGAGCCGAGGTGGCGCAGTGGTTAGGGTGCAGTACTGCAGGCCACTTCAGCTGACTGTTATCTGCAGTTCAGCGGTTCTAATCTCACCGGCTCAAGGTTGACTCAGCCTTCCATCCTTCCGAGGTGGGTGAAATGAGGACCCAGACTGTGGGGGCGATATGCTGACTATGTAAACCGCTTAGAGAGGGCTGAAAGCCCTATGAAGCGGTATATAAGTCTAACTGCTATTGCTATTACTTTTTCTTTCATGGTAGAATTGGATTCTACAATGTAGTAACATCCAAAGAATGAATATGTCAAGACCAAAGTAACTTTTAGTCTGTGTCCATTAACACCTGATGAAGGAGATGCCTCTTGATCTAAAGTTCAAACCACATTTGCAACAACTTCCAGCTCACACAATCCACTCTCTAATTGGCACAGTCAGCCACGTTGGCAAAGCATGAGCCATTCGCCAATTGCCTGTCGAGGTTCTCGTTACTGAACTGCAAATAAATCAAGTGGGGGTTTGTTTGTTTTTTGCAGAAATAGACTGAGGCACAAACTACAAGTTAAGTGAGTTTTGCCCTATTTTACGACCTTTCTTGCTACAATTGGTAAGTGAATCACTGGTGTTGTGGCCTGCCAGCAGCCAGCGAAGCTGGCAGCAGATTCGGACAGTGAGGAGGTTGGGAAGGAACATGGGCCAGTCCTGGAGTCTGGGGAAGGCTCTGATGAGGGCTCTGTGTCGAAGGCAGAGAGGGGGCCTGAGCTCCAACAGTTATCAGCTGCCTTCAGAGTCAGACATTCCCAGTGTGCGCATGCACAGAGTTGCCAGACGAAGGGAATAGCTAAAGAACAGAGGTCGACTTGGGAGTAAGGCCATAGGTGGACGATGAATGGCCGCTCCCAGAGGAAATAAAAGAGGAGTGAAAGGGGAGTGGAGTTTGCAGGAGACTATTAGTTCTCTAATTCATTAATGACTCTCTGAGACTCCTTGCCAAGTTCTGCAGATATGGGCCTGTCAGCTCTCCAAGCCAGATAAGGTCTATGACTGAAAATCCTCCCTTGAAAGACTTTGCTGGTTGTGAATGAGCAGAATTCACAGTAAAGAGCCGAGGTGGCGCAGTGGTTAGGGTGCAGTACTGCAGATCACTTCAGCTGACTGTTATCTGCAGTTCAGCGGTTCTAATCTCACCGGCTCAAGGTTGACTCAGCCTTCCATCCTTCCGAGGTGGGTGAAATGAGGACCCAGACCGGGGGGCGGGATATGCTGACTCTGTAAACCGCTTAGAGAGGGCTGAAAGCCCTATGAAGCGGTATATACGTCTAACTGCTATTGCTATTGCTATTGCTAAATTAATAAAAGGGTTTTTTGCTTCACGCTCTTGGGAAGCCTCGGTGAGAACACCTGGTTAGTTATTTAATTAGTCACAGGGTTGTTAAGTGAGTCTGTCTTCCCGATTGACTTTGCTTGTCAGAAGGTTGCAAAAGGGAATCATATGACCTTGAGCCATAGCAGCAGTCATAAGTATGAACCAGTTGCCAAGCATCTGAATTTTGGTCACATGATCATGGGGCGACTACAAAGGTCGCAACTGTGAAAAACAATCATAAGTCACTTTTTTCAGTGCTCTTGTAACTTTGATCGGTCACTAAATGAACTGTTGTAAATCGAGGACTACCTGTAATAACTGTTCTTTAACATAACCAAGCAACAAGAGTATGTAGTAGTTGCTTAACAATTACTCCTCATTTCTCAAAGTTTATACTTCTTCCAAACATTGGTACCGAAAAATTGATCATGGAAAGTCAGCTTTAGGAAGTTACAATATGACTTTATAAAGCAAACTAATTTTCAGAGAAAAATGATGCATAAGAGTTAATATACATTTTAATAACGGCCCTTGGGTTTTAGAGGTCAGCCTTCCCCCCCCCCCCCCCATGCTGATAGTCACAAGTGCATCATGAACAGAATATGTCATTTGGGTCTGCGGGGCCGGAATCTGAATTCTGTTTTTTAAATTTTATAATGAATTCATTTTATAGCAATGCAAAGGTTTTATATATATTTGCAAAAATACATACAGCAGAAAAGGAAATTGGATCAAACAGCGCCCGTGGTTGAGAAACAGAGCAAAATGAAACTACAGATGTAGTCTTAAGATTCCCTGAAGAATGGAACAAGGCTTTAAAATACAATTGTGGGACTTTTGCATTTATTTGATTTCTGTAGGGAAATCAGTAAAACTATGATTGGGAGATATATATGCTCAGATCGATATTTCCTGTAAACCTACATGCAGCAAACATGGAAGATACATACCAGTGCGTAGACTGCAGCTATATCTGTACATGAACGAATTCTTTGACTTCTCGTTGTATTGAAGTACTACTTTGCATTGGCCATGGACCTGGAACAAGATAAAATAATTAGTGTTAACACCACCCAATTATTTCCCGAATGGTGAAGTCACCTCAAATTAAGACCTGGAAGCAATGGTGGGATTTAGCCAGTTCGTAACACTTCGGGAGAACCAGTTGTTAACTTTCTAAGCAGTTTGGTGAAGTGGTGGTTGGAACAAAGCATTAGGGCAGAGAACCGGTTGTTAAATTATTTGAATCCTTCTACTGCCTTGAAGGAGATGTGAATGTTGTCCATTGCAGTGACGTGCAGTCAGGTGAGGCAGGTGAGGCATAGCCTCACCGCTCTCATCATGAAAAGAAAAAACATGTAAAAGGAAAAAGGCGAGTGCTGAGGTGAGGCTAGCTAGCTGCTGGGGGAGGGGAGAGTGAAAGATCACATTCAATACCAAAAATGGGGTCACTTAGAAGATGGTCAAGAACTGCTTCCTCTCCTTCTAGGGTGCAGACATGGAAGAACAAGTTTACATTGCAGGAGTGAGATTCAGATTGAATATTCAAAGGACCTTCCCATGTGTAACAGCCAGTGGGACAGCCAAGAGTAATTACAAGATATCTCTGCCCTTGAATAGGTTTACCACCAAGTGCTCTGAGAGCCCTTGATCAGGAAGGCTTTCCCTTGAGCTCCTGCAGTGAGTGGAGGTTGGACCCTCCCTTCCAATCAGAGGTGGTATTCAGGCAGTTTTGACAGGTTCTAGAGAACCAGTAGTGGGAATTTTGAGTAGTTCAGAGAAGCGGCAAACAGGCTGGCCTCGCCCCCTCTGCCTCCCAGCTGATCTTCTTTTGTTGCCCTGAATAGGAGAACAGAGCTAGAAAGCAGGTTAGAGGGGTGGGGAGGAAATGGGGATTGCAGTATCCTTCCCCTGCCACGTCCACCAAGCCATGTCCACCAAGCCATGTCCACCAAGCCACGCCCGGTAGTTTAAAAAAAATTGAATCCCACCACTGCTTCCAGTGCTATATTTCATGTGTACCATGCCATTGATTTGAAATGGCACTTCAGTGCAGGGAATTATCTTCAATACAGACATACCAAGGAGCCAGTGGCAAAATGGGAGAAGTGATGAGGGCTATTCTGAAGAGAGAGATTTGCTACAACAGGGCAAGTGAGTAGAGTGACTCCTTCTGCCTCTTTTGTAAACCAGTTCAAAACCCAGATTCAACTTCCTTCCAAACCCCGTCAGTAGTTTTTTAAGTAAGTAGATTGATTACTTACTGCTCCATGGTCAGTTGGAAACTTGCATTCTTTCCACTTTTTCCCACTCAGGATGTGGCAGTCAGTTTCTACCACGTCCAAGGTGAGGTAGAAAAGCGAATCGCCATTTTTCTATGGAGAGACAAAGAAAAACTCCTGAAAAGGCGAATCAGGGTGTCAATCACCTTAAACACATTAGATGGAAATAAATTAACATTCAAATCACCATTAGAAAAAAGAAAAGACAGGAGGTCAGCTGAATTTTCACTTGATGTCAAGAAGCCAACTGTGCTCTCGACTGAGTCCAGCCAGAGGTGAGTTTCTACTGGTTCGGCTTGGTTCGGCTGAACCAGTAGTGGTATGCTGGCCTCGGTCGCAGAACCGGCAGCAACCCAGGCTGGCCATGCCCTCGAACCAGTTCTCTGATCACCGCCATCTTTTTTTGGGGAGTTCTGTGCATGTGCACAACAATTTCCATTGAATTGCACATGCGCATGCACCGTGCATACAGCTCATGCGTGAGCAAACCGGCAGTAACGCTGGCTAGAACCTACTCCTAAGTCTAGAAGATTCCTTGAAAAGGGCAAGGGGGTCCAAGTCATTTTAATTATTTATTTATTCAATCACTGTGGCATCCATCTTAGTTTTCAAGTAATGCAGGCTTCACGATCCAAGACCAATGCCTTTTAAAGCCCTGTGCAGCCATCTTGTGCACATGCCAAAAAGATTTGCACTTCTGCTGGGATGCTGCAATGTTTGATGAAGAGGAAGAGAACTTCTAGGTCTCAGGGTGAATCTCCCAGTATTTTAATATCACAATGGATATCAACTCCTACATCAAGAATAAACTGGTTACTTTGGTGTGTACAAAGAGCAGGTCATATAATGTAGATTCCTTGGTCCTCTCAAGCTTTTTCTCTTTGTTGTCCCTCGTTTAAATTTCCTTCTCTGAATTAAGATCACCAATCACATCTTTGAGAATTTTTAAATGATGTATAAGCCTCAGGCCCTGTGCAGTTGGAGAGTTGGACAGAAAAAGACTATAGTATGTTGGAACTTTATATGCAAAGAGGCTCAGTGTCCACAGAGTCAGGGTTTACTCCAGATAGTTTGCCCCATGATGCAAAATATTTATTTTAATACTAGTAATAGGTGAGTATCCATTACCACCAAATCTGATCTCAAAGGATTATGTTAGAAAGTCTTAGAAAGGCATTGCCTTGTCCCATCTAAAAAAAGGGAAGGGGTGTGCGACCAGGGATATCAAGATCTGCCACAAAATGTGCATTAGTAACAGAATAGAATAACAGAGAAATAGAGTTGGAAGGGAGCTTGGAGGTCTTCTAGTCCAATCCCCAGCTCAAGCAAGAAACCCTATACCATTTCAGACAAATGGTTGCCCAATCTCTTCTTAAAACATCCTATGTTGGAGCACCCACAACTTCTGGAGGCAAGTCGTTCTGTTGATTACTTGTTCTAAGATCTAGGTTGCTCCTCTCCTTGATTAGTTTCCATCCATTGCTTCTTGTTCTGCCTTCGGGTGCTTTGGAGAAAAGCTTGACTTCCTCTTCTCTGTGGCAGCCCTTCAGATATTGGAACACTGCTATCATGTCACCCCTAGTCCTTCTCTTCATTAGACTACTAGACATATCCAATTCCTGCAACTGTTCTTTGTATGTTTTAGCCCCCAGTCATCTTTGTTGCTCTTCTTTCAGTATTATGGTGAAGCTGGCACTGCATCTAGTATGAAGGGCAAACAGTAACTTCCCACTTACTCTGATTTTATCGTAGTACCAAATCTAGACTATATCTCTTGGGTGCCATCAAGTGATTTTTGCAGGGGGTGGGTGGGTTTTCCTAACTACTGTGTTTCCCCGAAAATAAGCCAGGGTCCTATTTTCCTTTTGACTCCCAAAATAAGCACTTGGCCTTATTTTTGGGGAGGTCATATTTTTTTTGAGGTACAGCAGGCGGTGAGCGTGGTCATCTCAAGGCTGTTGCTATGTTGCAATCTTTTCAAAGAGGGCATATTTTCAGTGGAGGGTTTATTTTAGCACATGCACTCAAAAGCCCGATAGCGCTTATTATCCGGGGAGGTCTTATTTTCAGGGAAACAGGGTAGGTACATAAGAACTTCCATGATGTGAGAGCAGAATAGCTGGGGTTGAATAGAAGGAAAGGAAAACGTCATCAGAAAAAGGAGGTCTTACCTGGGGTAGGTCGCGGACATCAAAAATACGCTGGAGGCCAAAAACGTAGCCTTCTTTCCGATTTGAATTGACTTGGTCTAGGGCCACTTCCGCAGCAGCCTTTACCACCAAAGAATTGCATGATGGGTAAACAAATGAAGGAGCTGTCGAGGCAGCCAACGTATAAACGATCTGTATCCCAATTAAGAATGAAATAAAAAGAACCATTTTGAAAAAAAAAATTGTAAAATCAGAGAAGGCAGAAACTGAACTACACTGAGAAGAGAAAGGTGTTGAAACAGCCTTGTCCATCTCTATATATATATGCTTTGAAAACAATATCTAATATTTGTTCTTCTACTATAAACATAGGGTGGACCACACCTTTAAACTTCATCCTGTGGTTTATAATGTATAACTTGGCAGGGAAATTTTCATTTATAGTCTTATTCTTGGATTCAAACCAGTTTCACTGTAGAAAGAACCCTTCCTTCTTTCCTTGGAAAAGTTCAAGAATGCTTAAAAGTTATGAGTATCATTATTGTATAATAATTTATAGTGTGAGTATTGTTGCTGGTATAATTACCTTGTGGGTGTGGCTGGTCAGAAAATGGCTCATATGTTCACTGTAAAATATCTGACATATGAGTGTGTGTCATGCCCCAATACGCACACATGCACACACACACACACAAATGCAAAATACCACTCACGCGTCATAATGAAATCTCTAGAACTGTCAAGCCTATAAACTTGAAATTTTGCAGGTATATTCCTCTTCGCTTCCAGGTGCTCGCTAAGAAAGGATTTTTTTGAAATGACAATCAGATCATTAGTATTTCTTATATTATTATTAACACACTCTGATCAGAGGTGGGTTCCTCCCAGTTTGGACCGGTTTGGCTGAATAGGTAGTAACTCGGCTGCCCACACATCCGAACCAGTTCTAGCGGTGGCATCTACAGTGGCACCATCTTATTTTTTTGCTTCCGCGCATGCGCAGAAGCAATATTTTTACTTACTGCGTAAACAGCGCGTTTTAAAACAGTTCAAAAACTTAACTTCTTCTGCAGACCTGGTGAGTAAAACAGCTGAGGTGTGGCAATCTTATCTTCCATTCCTATCAGTTGGGCTTCAAACAAATGAAATATACATCAGTATAGCGCAGGGGTGGGCAGGCGGGCTCACATGAGTGTGGAGCAAACCGGTTCACTCTCAGCTGATTGTCGGACCTACTGGTTCACCCAATAGGACTGAAAGTGACAAAGAAAGTTAAATATCTTGGAGTATGGCTAACTGCAAAATGCTCAAGTATAAAAGAAAATAATTATACAAACTTAGTGCAACAAATAAAAAAAGATCTAGAGTTATGGGGGAAGCTGCAACTATCATTATTGGGGAAAATAGCAGTGATAAAAATGAATATATTACTGAGATTTATATACTTATTTCAAACAATCCCCATAAAATTAGAGCATTTTTTTTATTGAACTGAATAAGATTATATTAAAATTTATATGTCAAGGGAAGAAATCCAGGATAAAATTGAAAGCGTTACAGGATGACAGAAACAGAGGTGGTATGGGACTCCCTAACTCCCTGCTTTTATTATAAAGCAGCAGCGTTAACATGGATTAGGGATTGGATTAATTTAAAAAATAAAAGAGTATTAACACTAGAGGCCACAATTTGCAATCTGGATGACATTTCTTCTTATAAGAAGAGGGAAAAAAGAAACAAAAATATTTTCATAGACACAATATTAGAGATGCACAGATACAGGTCTGGAATAAAATTACGGGAAAACACTACATGAAAATACCGACATGGCTTTCCACTATGGAAGCCATGATACATCCCAATACACTAAATCTATCAAAAATGGTTAGATATAGTGAAATTTTAGACATTCAGGGGAATCTGAAAACGAATCAGGAATTAAAGGAGCAAAATCTAAATCTAAATTGGTGGCCATATCTTCAACTACAATCAAGGTACAAAAAAGATGTGAAAGAGTATGGAATCTACACAGGATTACAACAAATAGATAAAATTTTAACAGGCCCAGAAGATAAATTCATAGCAAAAATATACAAATATTTATTAGAAGCAACAATGGAAGTAGTAGTTAAGGTTGCATGACAGCGTGGGCCAAAAATTTAGACTCAATATATATCTAGTAAGGACGCTTAATGATGACAGACATTGCCTGGATTTGGGGAGAATGGGGTCTCTTTGATAGAGGCAAAATTAAAAGGACCAAAAATCCACCATGGAAAAAGTCATAGCTGAGTTACAGAAGATCTTATTTCCTGAAGGATGTGACCCTTAGTTAACCTGACTTAGAGTTCTGGGTATCAAAGTCCAATTAATCAAGCGAACACCTTAAGTAACCATCAGCTATTCTAGACAATGACTTCCAGAGAATACTTTATTGTTATATGCACCCAAACCGGAATATCCGTGTTTGCTTTAGGGAGGGAGTTAGTAGTAGAGTACAAATGCAAAGTGTTTGTTCAATGATAAAGTATCTTAGGTTTAAGGTTTAGATTTATTGGACTTATATGCCACCCTTCTCCCAAAGGACTCAGGACACCATAACATAAAAACACTTATTACAAAAGTTAAAAGAAAGATTAAATAGAATAGCCAAAAAACCCAATAGACATTTACAATGAGGTTTAGAATTAGATTAAAACTAACAATTAAAATTAACAATTAATTTTATTCAGGTGAGGCCGGCTTGCGGGAAAAGCCAACTTTTTAGGGCGTGCCGGAAGGACCGGAGGTCAGGGATTATGCGAAGCTCCGGGGGCAGCTCATTCCAGAGGGAAGGCGCTCCCACAGAGAAGGCTCTCCCCCTGCGGGTCGCCAGCCTACATTGCCTGGCCAACGGCACCCTGAGGAGGCCAACCCTGTGGAATCGTACTGGATGGTGTGAGGCTACCAGTGGCATTAGGTAGTCTCGCAAGTACCCTGGACCTAAGCCATGCAGCGCTTTAAAGATCATAATTAGCAATAGCAGTTAGACTTATATACCGCTTCATAGGGCTTTCAGCCCTCTCTAAGCGGTTTACAGAGTCAGCATATCGCCCCCACAGTCTGGGTCCTCATTTCACCCACCTCGGAAGGATGGAAGGCTGAGTCAACCTTGAGCCGGTGAGATTAGAACCACTGAACTGCAGATAACAGTCAGCTGAAGTGACCTGCAGTACTGCACCCTAACCACTGTGCCACCTCGGCTCTAATTAACACCTTGAATCTTAAGCAATTAATAAAATTTTAGCCAATAAGTCTTAAAATCTACCCATAGGGGCTGCGTAAAGGTTGGGAGGGAAAACAATTGATACTTCAGATGGGACTATTCTTAAAATCAGGAAATGGTGGCTATGAATCTTATCTTTCTGGAAGCGAACTCAAATTCAACTGTTTGCAATCCCATGGGAACATCCATATAGCTTTGTTGGCAAGAAGAATAGTTTGCTATGGCCTGTATATCATTTTTTAAAAAAAAAAAAAAAACACCTCTTAATTCTGGCTTGCAAACATTTTCGAAATGCTTGAGGAATCAGATTCAGGTCACCAAGCGAACCAATAGTTCCCTATCAGTGAGGTTTTGCTGAAAACTGGAAGTAAATTTCTTCTTCTTCTTCTTCTTCTTCTTCTTCTTCTTCTTCTTCTTCTTCTTCTTCTTCTTCTTCTTCTTCTTCTTCTTCTTCTTCTTCTTCTTCTTGTTTTTGAAAAATCATTGTAAAACCTGATCACATGGCCACAGGATGCTGCAAATGGCTGTAACAGTGGCCTGGTTAACAAGTGCCAAAAGTTTGGTGACATGGCCAGGGGAGGCGGAATGACCATCAGAACTTTGAATCTGGTCATAAGTTGCCCCCCTGGTAGATCCAGGTGAACTTCAGAAGGTTGTAATGACTAGCAATCGGTTGATGACTAACTGATCTAATAACGAAGCAGAACTTAACATAATTAAAACTCTGAATCTCATCCAGAAGGAAGGAAGGAAGGAAGGAAGGAAGGAAGGAAGGAAGGAAGGAAGGAAGGAAGGAAGGAAGGAAGGAGATATATGGCAAGATGTTTTCAACTTTTTCATTGTTTTCTGAAAGAAGGCATTCTGTGCAGTTTCTCAACAACCCTCTTGAGGATCCCATAATATCCTGAAAGGCTGCGGAAAGGGGAAGAGGTCGTGAGGAAAATACAGAGGTTTTTTTTGAAAAACATACCCGGGACTCCAAAATTTTGGAGTGAATTCATTTGAGCCTTATATGCCATTGTGAAAGTAATGGGAGTTTGGAGCATGGCAGAGCTGAGACGAAGTCCTTGTGCAGTAGGGAGCAAAGATCTAGAACTGCAAACAACAAGAAATAGTAAGCCTGAAATCTGAGAGGTTATATAAAGGAAACTGGCCAAACTGGGGTTTTTGTTTTTTTAAAAGAGATAATATTTGTAGTCTGGATTCAACTGTGGAGTTCTTGGTGCTCTCTGAACTCCTTCTCCTTCTTGTTCTCCTTCTTGTTCTCCTCCTCCTCCTCCTCCTCCTCCTCCTCCTCCTCCTCCTCCTCCTCCTCCTCCTCCTCTTCTCCTTCTTCTTCTTCTTTGAATAACAGAGTTGAAGGAGACCTTGGTCTTCAGGTTCTTATTATTCTTTTTCTGCATTGTGGTGCAGAGTAGGGGATGACTGGGCTCTCATATTGACCTAAGTCAGTTGTGCTTTGCTTAATTAATTAGGGAGGATTCTGTCAGGCCAGCCTGAGGGCGGGCAGGTGATAACATAGGGGAAGATTCTGTGGGGCAAGGCTGAGGGAGAGAAGGAAAGAGGAGAGGGCACGTATAACTACTCATTAATTTTGAAGTGTCAATTGGTCAAGTCTGATCATATAGTTTCGTAGCAGAGCATGGGTTTTCAGAGGAATCTTATTTATACAATAAATATACCTCTTGTTAATATGATAGAAACAGCATTCAGCCTTCCAGAATGCGATGGCCAAATTAATAGCATAAAGCATGGCATAATATAATGCCTTCATTTATCCAATGAACTTAAGATAATGTCTGTGATCCCACATACTGTCCAGTCTCATTTTAAGGCAGTCTAAATTTTGTATAAATTTAGCCACAGAGTCAGGCAGACACTGATGAATACAGAATAATTTTTTTATGCAAGATGGGTGAATACTTACTGCAGTTTCAGGGGGGAGGAAAGGACATTGAGTGATGTCCGAGACAGGTGGTTTTGGGGACAAGAAGTCTCCTGGATGGTGTATTCCACACAGTTGGAAGGACCAACAACCCACTGTGAAAAGCCATAGACGAAGAGTTAGAATGGGTCACATTGTCTGCAGGAAGTGCCCCTCCTAATCTTAGGTAACCTGCCAATCTTTATCAGCCTGATGCCCTCCAGAATGGACCCCATAATTCTCAGCACTAGGCCCTGAAGAACATCAGATTCCTGCAGACTTTCTGAACCTGTCTGTGCTCTTTCTTTCGTAATAATGTAGAAGTCAACTGTCTTCTTCTGGGATTATTTTTTACATAGGCCAGAGTTGGACTATGGAATCCTTGGTGCTCTCGGAGCTTGGTGGTTTTCGGAATGGGACAATTTGCCACAGCCAACCCTCTGCAGACAACTCACCATGGCCAACCCTCCATTGGATGATTTGCCATGGCTAACTCGACATGGGACAACTCGCTGCAGGACAATTTAACAGTCCCATTTAATTATTTAAAATAAGTCTTAAAAGAATAGTTCCTGCTATTCACATTTCATTCTGTCCCTCATTTTGCATCCGTCCTTTCTTTATTCTACTCTACTATTTCTCTGCTGTTAGTACAACCCTTGTCCCGCAGTGAATTGTCCTTTGGTGAGTTGACTGTGGTGAGTTTTCTGGCAGCGCATTGACAGGGGCAAGTTCGCAGTGGCAAGTTGGCTACGGTGAATTGTCATAGACCAGGGTTGTCAAACTCAAAGCCTTGGGGGGCCGGATCTGGCCTGCGAGGTACTTAGATCTGGCCCACGGGGCCAACCTGGAAGCAGCAAAGGACTGGCCCGCGGTGCTTCTGCCAGTGAAAACAGAGCTCCATTTTTTCTGTCAGAGGTTGCCGGAGGCTGTGGAAGCTGAAAACGGGACTCGGGAGCCTGTTTTTGCTGCCAGAGCTCTTGGACCATCACAGGTTCTCCCGACATGAGTGACATCGAGCTGGCCACACCCACCCTGGCCATGCCCACCCCAGGCCTCAAACACAACTCTGATGCGTCCCTCAATGAAATCAAGTTTGACACCCCTGTCGTAGACTCTGATGGTTTTGCTTGTAGATGATTCATTACCCAAGGCCTCCTCTGCCTCCTTATATCAATCAGGATTATAATTCACCACCACCCCGCCAAAAAAAACCAAATTCAATTTGGATTTTCTTCTTCTTCTGTTTAATTGTGTCTGATTCCTGGAGACTTCCTGGACAAGTCACTGCAAAATACCTCGAAGAATAAAATGTAGCTTTAAATTTTAATTTGGGAGCTTTTGCATCTGATTTTTCATTTTCTGTAGTGAAATCTTTAAAACTGCAATTGGGAGATATCTGTGCTTGGATAGACTTTTCTTGCAAGCCTATGTGGAAAATACATACCTGGTTGAAAACTGCAGTCATAACTGAGCAAATGCCAATCATCTGAATTCCTGTTTAACTCAATTATTATTTTGCACTGGCCATACACCTGGAACAAAGGAAGATAGTTTGTTAATGCTGCTGATTTCTTTTACCAATGATTCCATGATACATAATCAAACATTATAGTTCCCCCCCCACCAACACACACCTTAGACTCAAGTTTATTTTCCTTCCAAAACGAGGAGAATCAAACTTTCCACATTTCTCACTTTCCATATTTCTACAGCCTACCTCTTTCCCTTATTTTTGTACAATTCCATAGTCTTTTTTGCAGTGCAGAATATATGAGGAATTATTAGAAAGTGCTCGTGTTGTGCACCCTAAATGAGCAATTCCTCAGACTCAGTAGAGGATTGAGGAGGGTTGGAGAAATATCCATGGAATGCTTGCAGGGAAAGTAAACCACACTCAGTTTTGCTGTAATTTTGAAAGATTTATTTTCATTTACTGTCCTGATGTGTGATTTATTTCAGTGGTGAAATTACAAATTTTTCCCTACAGGTTCTGTGGCTTGGTGGGCGTGGCTTGGTGGTCATGTGACCAGGTGGTCATGGCTTGGTGGTCATGTGACCGGTTGGGCGTGGCTGCAGAACTGACTCACACACAATGTAAAAGCAGCTGGACTTCGCACAAAACGGCCCCTGCAACAAGCAGGAACCTCACAGAATCACAGGGAGCTCAAAAACCAACTATCACACTTTACACAAAAACAACACAAAAGCTACACAAGTGACTCACACACAATGGAAAAGCAGCTGGATTTCATACAAAATGCCCCCTGCAACAAGCAGGAACCTCGCAGACAATCAGGCACAGCTGACCTATTGCGAGGACCATTTTGGAAATGTTTAGAGACTCAGAGAAGACAAGAACTCGAGCTCTGCAGAGAGAGCAAGACCTTTGATCTTCCATGTATTATTTTGCAGCGGTGGTATTCAGCAGGTTCTGACAGAGCTTTGTTCTTCTATATCAGTGGTGGGTTTCAAAAATTGTTCGAACCTACTCTGTGGGTGTGGCCTCCTTTGTGGGAGTGGCTTGCCACCCATGTGACTGGATGGGAGTGGCTTGCCGCCCATGTGACCGGATATGAAGATGCCGACGACACTTGTCAGAACCACCTTAAATTACCTCTCACACAGCACTGCCATGCATAAGAATGTGATGTAAACTTGTTTTTCAAAAGGCATCTTTGGTTTGCGTTAAAACAACTTCAACACACGCAATGTTCTGATTGCACCACAAACGCAGTAGTCATCCTTACCTTTCACAGAGGCACTGAGTTTTATCAATATCAGCTTGATGGTGTAGAATAATCATATCCAAGGACCAGTGGTGGGTTTCAAAAAAGTTTGGAATCTCTTCTGTAGGTGTGGCCTGCTTTCCGGGTCCACTGGTAGAACCTCTTCTAACCGGTTCGGTAGATTTGACAAACTGGTTCTACCGAATAGGTGCGAACTGGTAGGAACCCACCTCTGTTCTATATTTACTTTGAAATCAACAGCTGGTATTTATTCTTCTAGTGCATGGCACCCCTCATCTTTAAACTTCAACCTGTGAGACAAAGATTAGAAAGGTATACCTTGGCAGCAGGGGGATTTTCATTTGTGGTCATTTCCTGGCAGAATAAGCCCCCCCCCCTAGTCTTGTGTAATCCAGTGGTGATCATTAATCAAGCCCCATCCTGGAATGGATACAGAGGATCAGATAAAGTAGGTTTTTCTAGAGAATAAAATGAAGAGGGAACCATTTTTCCTCCAATCCTATAAAATAGTCCCCAACCTTTGTGGCTTGGTGGCCCATCTTGGGGGGGGGGTTAGGATGGGAGAAGGGAACCAGGCCACACAAGTGCCCAGCTGATGCCCACGTGAACAAATCCCATAAAATACAATAGCACAGTTGGAAGGGACCTTGGAGGTCTTCTAGTCCAACCCCCTGCTCAGGCAGGAAACCTGGTTAATGCCAATACTCTGAGGTAACAGCACGGAGACAGAGTGGATGCAACAACGTTTGTTAAGCAGAACTGAGCAAGGAACAACAACTTGAAGCCTGACAGCTCTTTTGTATGCGAGCTGTCAGATTATAAACCAAAAGGAAACCTGTTGTGTATGGCAGTTTCCTGGTTCCACTAGGGGGTGCCATACTCGGTTCTGATTGGTTCCTGCTTGACAGCTGGCATATTTAAAGAGCTGTCAAGCAGGGTCTCAGCGTTGCCACCCTCGTCGCCAATGTTCTATCTGGGAGAACCCGGGTGGAGGGAAGGACCGAGGCAAGCCAGATCTCTTAATGCTAACAGTTTATTGTTAACAGGTGGCCAACGTGGCATTTCACTACCCTTGTCTCTCAGATAATGGCAATACTAGGCCCAGTAATCTTCAACATCTTCATCAATGATTTGGATGAGGGAATAAATGGGAAACTCATCAAATTTACAGATGACACCAAGCTGGCAGGAATAGCCAACACTCCAGAAGACCGGCTTAAGATACAGAAGGATCTTGACAAACTTGAACATTGGGCCCTACCTAAGAAAATGAAATTCAGTGGTGAAAAGAGGAAGGTTCTACATTTAGGCAAGAGAAACAAAATGCACAGGTACAGTATAGGTGGCACCTTGCTCAATAGTAGTAACGGTGAGAGGGATCTTGGAGTCCTAGTGGATAATCATTTAAATAGGAGCCAGCCATGTGCAGCAGCTGCCAAAAAAGCCAACACAGTTCTAGGCTGCATAAACAGAGGGAGAGAATCAAGATCACGTGAAGTGTTAATACTACTTTATAAGGCCTTGGTAAGGCCACACTTGGAATATTACATTCAATTTTGGTCACCACGATGTAGAAAAGATGTGGAGACTCTAGAAAAAGTGCAGAGAAGAGCAACAAACATGATTAGGGAACTGGAGGCTAAAACATATGAGGAACAGTTGCAGGAACTGGGTATGTCTAGTTTAATGAAAAGAAGGACTAGGGGAGACATGATAGCAGTCTTCCAATATCTCAGGGGTTGCCACAAAGAAGAGGGAGTCAAGCTATTTTCCAATGGTCATCTGAGGGTAGGACAAGAAGCAATGGGTGGAAACTAATCAAGGAGAGAAGCAACTTAGAACTGAGGAGAAATTTCCTGACAGTTAGAACAGTTAATCAGTGGAACGGCTTCCCTCCAGAAGTTGTGAATGCCCCAATACTGGAAGTCTTTAAGAAGATGTTGGATGGCCAATTATCTGAAATGGTATAGGGTTTCCTGCCTAGGCAGGGGGTTGGACTAGAAGACCTCCAAGGTCCCTTCCAATTCTGTTAAAGGCATAAGGCCAGGCAACCTACAGAACTGGCTTTGCCCCATCACATCAACCTGTCCCATTCGTTCAGGAAGGGAAAGTGTATTACAGACTCCATCGGTCAAAGGATTTTGACAAGTGGGGTCAAGGAAGAGGGACTTCTCTGCCACTACCGCTGCATTCTGGAACAACTTTCCCTCAGAGCTGAGGGAAGCCTCCAATCCTTTGGCCTTCTGCAAAAGTGTAGCCTTCCAGGAGGGACAACAGTGTCCCCACCACCAGGAGGCATATTGGCTGCATGAGAAACCCTCCCTCCTCTTCACCAGTATTAACAACTGCTAACCTTCCCAACTTATTCTGTAATTTCATTACTAAAGTTTATGTCTGCATGCCTTAGTTATCTAGCATCCTTTTAAGGTAGGCTGACCATTAATATTAGCAAATTATTAAAGGAGCTGAACTATGCTTATAAATTGTAGGTAGGATAAACACATAATTGTTTATACTATGTGTATTATTAGCATGAAAATGACACCTTGGTTGTGACTGATCAGAAAATGGTTCATATGTTCACTTTAAAATGCCTGAGACTATGATTGTGGTGAATCACCAGACATCCATAGATACTTTATCCTTCTACAACACCATGAAAAGCATCTTTTTCATTACCAGGTCTTTCAAATTAACACTTTGAGGAAATTCATTGGCAAGCATTAAAACCAAAGAAATTGATTTTAATTACTAATTTTAATTTTACCGAGTATTTCACCTCCTACTGAGTTAGTATTTATTCTTAGAAATAGCAGTTAGACTTATATACCGCTTCATAGGGTTTTCAGCCCTCTCTAAGCAGGTTACAGAGTCAGCATATTGCCCCCACAGCCTGGGTCCTCATTTCACCCACCTCGGAAGGATGGAAGGCTGAATCAACCTTGAGCCGGTGAGATTTGAACTGCCGAACTGCAGATAGCAGTCAGCTGAAGTGGCCTGCAGGACTGCACTCTAACCACTGCGCCACCTCGGCTCTTGCTTGGCTGGGTTGTGATCAGGGGTGAAATCCTGATCGTATTTGTTACTGGTTCATTAGCAACGTGAGCTCACTTCGCTTGCATGCGCCGCCTCCACGCATGCACAGGACCTTTCGCGTATACGCAGAGAGTTAAAATGACCTCTGGGTGTGTGGGCGGAGCCTGCTACTGAGCGCGCCTGCAAAGGTAAGTGAACAGTGAGGGGATGTGAAACAGGAAAAAACAGAGCCTTCTTTGGGATGCTTATTGATTACCGTATTTTGCAGTATAAGACGCACTGGAGTATAAGATGCACCAAGGTTTTGAAGAGGCAAATAAAAAAAAGTTTTTGCATTTTGCAAACCTTCCAAAACTGGCCCGTTTTCACGAAAACCGGCCCATTTTTCTTTTTTAAAAAGCGGCATGAATGGCCTTTAGGAGGCTTGTAGAGTGCTCCTGGGGGTGCCTGTATTCAGTGTATAAGACGCACCCAGATATTCAGCCTCTTTTTTGAGGGGAAAAAGGTGCGTCTTATACTCCGAAAAATACTGTAGATCTTCAGGGACTAGCATGCCTTGGCTGGGTGCATGCCATGATAAACAGAGTGCTGACATGGTCTGTGCAACTACAGATATAAAAAGTAAATTCCAGAAGTTCAAAGGGATATTTGTTTTGTTGTAGGTCTGGCGTTTTAAATCAATTGTCCTGATTCCTGCTGAAGGAAAATGAATGATTAATGGAGGAAATAGGTGAGAAAGATGATTCAAAATGAGGGACTCGTATCTGAATCAAGGGGTAAAAGAGGGTGAAACTCCAGCATTGCAAAAGGTAAAGATAATGACAGGTAGTAAAAGACACCTTGCATAAATTTAGGGGTGGATCTCAGCATGACCCGACAAATGTGCGGACGACAAAAGCGTGCTGACAAAACCGCGGTGCTAAAACCACGACATCATCAACGCGAGGTCATCAACACGGTGACAACAGCGCGCCAACAGAAGTGTGATTTAAGTTAAGGTAAGGGTTAGGGTTAGGGTTAGGGTTAGGGTTAAGTTTACAGCGCGCTTCTGTCGGCACGCTGTTGTCGGCGTGCTTTAGAACTCGCGGTTTTGTCACCACGGTTTAGTCGGGTGCGCTTTTGTCGTTCGCCCTTTTGTCAGTGAACCGGATCTCAGTACATTGAATTCTGATGTTTTTAAAAGAAATGAAGGTTTCTCATCCCTGCTGCAAATGGGGAGAGACCAGATTAAATTCCTTTCAGTTCAGTGGCCCAAAACACTTGCACACCAGTGAATTCACACATGAGACCACCAAGGGAATAACTAAGTTCACATACTCACCTAAGTGTGACTTGCTTCTCTCTGGCTTAATATGTTGAATGTTGAGACCATATTCCATGCTTTTTTGTGTGCTGTGCGAGCCCCCTCATTTGTGGAGTATTGCCATTAGGATCTCTGGGGGAAGATCAACGCCTGCAGGATGGTAGATTTTGATGGCTATCTTATATCATCTGCCCTATAGATTTTGGCCTCCCCCCCCAGATGCTGCTGGTTTTATTCAGACAACCATTTCAGAGGTGGGTTTCTGCCAGTTCAGGCAGAATTGGGCAATCAGAGGCTCTGCCCATGCGTCCAGGCTCTTCTGCACATGTGCAGTAGCATTGTGCGCGCACCACTGATGGAACCTCTTCTAACCGGTTCGGTAGATTTGACGAACCGGTTCTACCGAAGAGGTGCGAACTGGTAGGAACCCACCTCTGCAGGCAACCTACAGAACTGGCTTTGCCCCATCACATCAACCTGTCCCACTCGTTCAGGAAGGGAAAGTGTAGTACAGACTCCATCGGTCAAAGGGTTTTGACAAGTGGGGTCAAGGAAGAGGGACTTCTCTGCCACTACCACTACATTCTGGAACAACTTGCCCTCAGAGCTGAGGGAAGCCTCCAATCCTTTGGCCTTCTGCAAAAGTGTAGCCTTCCAGGAGGGACAACAAGGTCCACACCACCAGGAGGCATATTGGCTGCATGAGAACCCCCCACCCCCACCCACCAGTATTAACAATGGCTAACCTTCCCAACTCGGAAGTCTCTATATTCTGTAATTTCATTTCTAAAGTTTATGTCTACGTGGCTTAGTTATCTAGCATCCTTCTAACTTATTACTTTAGTTCATCTTATCTTTACTTCTTCTGTTTTGAATGCTTCTGTTTCTTGTTTTTGCATCTATTGTTTTCTCCCCCTCACAAACTGGTGGAAAAGAATAAATTCTAGGTCCCTCATACAAAGAGCTTATGTTCCTCTTTATAATTTAAAATTAAGCACACTTTAAAATAAAACCACTCAAGTACTCTAATGAGCTCTCCAAGTTAATTATTTGTTTCCCAAAAGTGGCATTTAAACCAAAAAATAGCTCGCACATTTTTAAAAGAACAAGCGTTTCCAACATGATCACACAACGAAATCAAATTCTGCCAATTACCTCCCATAGACCCACTAGATCCCACAGAGTAGGCCTCCTCCGAATTCCATCTACCGGCCAGTGCCGGCTGTCAACCACCCGGAGGAGGGCCTTTTCTGTGGCTGTTCCGGCGGGAGATTCGGACCCTCGCTACCCTTCAGGCCTTCCGTATAGCCATTAAGACCTGGCTGTCCCAGCAGGCCTGGGGTTGTTGAGTTCCACCCCTACTCGAATTGGCTGTGCTTGTTGTGTTTTTTAAATTGTTTGTATTGTCCTGTTTTGCTTTTGTCTTACTTTTCTGTATTGTTCTCCCCTCCCCTTGGCTTTTGTTCAGCCGCCCTGAGTCCCTATGGGAATAGGGCGACATACAAATCGAATAAACCCAAATCCAAATCAAATAATTATCTGGTATTTGCATTAATTCAGAGCATTATGATAGACCTGGACTCAATGCTGTGCCAGTCATTCAGCTTGATATCATGTTAGTTGATAGCCAACACTGACAGCATATAAACTGATGTGGTAAGTTAGAAATTGTCTGATACTCTGGCCTTATTGCCTAGAGTAAGGTTTAGAGTGTGGATATTCAGAAAATGGCTAATATGTTTGCAATAAAATGGTGAGTGTGACTAGCCATGAAAGGTTCCTATGGATGTCATTAGTTAACAAATGCTTGATATTATGGATATTGTTAGCTGCAAAATTTCTGGCATTGTGAGCATCGTTAGAATGGAATGGAATGGAATGGAATGGAATAGAATAGAATAGAATAGAATAGAATAGAATAGAATAGAATAGAATAGAATAGAATTCATGCCGAGTACACTTCAGTAGAGCAACCAATAAATTTAAATAAACAACTCTTGATGAAACATAAGTGAGTCAATTTAGATATAAAGTGGAAGTTAATGTCTAATATATTTTTTTAGAATTTGAGCAACACTAGTTCTTTCCCCCTTTTTTCCTCAACAAAACCCATTTTATCTGATCCTCTGTGGCTATGCTGGACAGGGCTCAACTAATTATGATTAATGATCACAACTTGGTTGCATATGTCCATGTAACATGGGTATTGGAAAAATTTGCAGTTTAGTGATAGTCAACTCTATTGGATCCGTTGTTTGTCAAGGGAGGGAGGGAAGAAAGAAGGAAAGAAGAAAGAAAAGCATAGCAAAACTGGCTTAAACTCAAGGATATGACCATTGGTAAGAATTAACTTGCCAAAGTATACACTTCTCATCATTGCCTCAGAGGTTGAAGCTTAAAGGTGAGGGACACCATGCAGTGGAAGAACAAATATTAGCTATTGGTTTCACAGTATATAGATAGATAGACAAAGCTCTATCAGGACCTGGCTCTCTCAGCTTAGCTCTCGTTGCTGTCTTCTTTGATTCCACAAAATGGCCCTTTTAATTTCATTCTTAATTGGGATACAACTGTTTTATGCAGTGGTTTCCGTTCCTCTTCCTCTCTTCCTTTCCCCATCATGCAACTCTTTGGGGGTAAGGATTGCTGCAGAAGTGGCCCTCAACAAGATCAATGAAAATCGGAAAGAAGGTTACGTTCTTGGTCTCCATCGCATTTTTGATGTCCTAGAAACTATTCAGGTAAGATTGGAATTGGAATTGGAATTGGAAAGTTTATTTATAGGCCGCCCTTTTCATGGGGAAGGGAATACAAACAATGACACAAGAACAATACATAATTAAAATAGAGCACAACATTCATCATTCAGGTGGGGATGGATTACAATCTTAACCCCAGGCCTGATGGGATAGCCAGATTTTAAGGGCTGTGCAGAAGGTCTGGAGGGTGGTGAGGGTACGGATCTCCACGGGGAGATCGTTCCAAAGGGCCGGAGCTACTACCGAGAAGGCTCTCCTCCGTGTAGTTGCCAGTTGACACTGACTGGCAGATGGAATTCGGAGGAGGCCTAATCTATGTGATCTAATTGGTCGCGAGGAGGTGATTGGCAGGAGGCGGTCTCTCAAGTACCCAGATCCACTACCATGAAGGGCTTTATGGGTGGTAAGTAGCACCTTGAAGCACACCCGGAGGTCAACAGGTAGCCAGCGCAGCTCGCGGAGGATAGGTGTTATGTGGGTGAAACGAGGTGCACCCACAATCGCTCGCGCGGCCGCTTTCTGGACTAGCTGAAGACGCCAGATGCTCTTCAAGGGCAGCCCCATGTAGAGCACGTTGCAGTATTCCAGCCTAGAGGTCACAAGGGCATGAGTGACTGTTGTGAGAGCCTCCCGGTTCAGGAAGGGTCACAACTGGTGCACCAGGCGAACCTGGGCAAATGCCCCCCTGGTCACAGCCAACAGGTGGTGATCAAAGGTCAGCTGTGGGTCCAGGAGGACTCCCAAGTTGCGAACCCTGTCTGAGGGGTATAGTGTTTGACCCCCCAGCCTGAGTGATGGAACACTTGCCAAATTATTGGGAGGGAAACACAAAAGCCACTCTGTCTTATTTTGTTTGTTAGCCCTCATCCAGTCCCTAACGGCTTCAAGGCCCCGGTTCATCACGTCCACCGCTTCATTGAGTTGGCACGGGGCGGACAGATACAACTGGGTATCATCCGCGTATTGATGGTATCTTATCCCGTGCCTCCGAATGATCTCACCCAGCGGTTTCATGTAGATGTTGAATAGTAGGGGGGATAAGACCGAACCCTGTGGCACCCCATATGTTAGGGGCCTAGGGGTCGATCTCTGCCCTCCAACTAACACCGACTGCGACCTGCCCGAGAGGTAGGAGGCGAACCACTGCAAAACAGTGCCTCCCACCCCCACCTCTCGCAGTCGTCGCAGAAGGATACCATGGTCGATGGTATCGAAAGCCGCCGAGAGGTCAAGGAGAACCAGGATGGAGGTATGGCCTCCATCCCTGGCTCTCCAGAGGTCATCGGTCAATGCGACCAAAGTGGTTTCTGTGCTGTAACCAGGCCTGAAGCCAGACTAGAATGGGTCAAGGTAACTAGCTTCCTCCAAGGTCCGCTGAAGCTGGGAGGCCACCACCTTCTCAACAACCTTCCCTACAAAGGGGAGGTTGGAGACTGGACGGTAATTGTTAAGCACGGCTGGATCCAGAGATGGTTTCTTCAGGAGGGGTCTCACCACCACCGATTTAAGTGCGGAGGAGAAGAGTCCCTCCCGAAGGGAAGCGGTAACAACCGCCTGGATCCAGCCCCGTGTCACCTCTCTGCTGTTGGCAACCATCCAGGAGGGGCACGGGTCCAGTACACAGGTGGAGGCACTCACAGCCCTCATGGCCTTGTCCACGTCCCCGGGGGTAACATCCTGAAACTCAACCCAGCGATGGTCTACCAGGTCGTCCACTCGTGCCTCCGCTGGATCTGCAAAGGTGGAGTCCAGATCCAACCGAAACCGAGCAACTTTGTCCGCCAAGAACTGGGCATAGTCTTCAGCCCTACCCTGCAAGGGGTCCCCCGTAGCCCTCTTATTTAAGAGGGAGCGGGTTATCCTAAACAGGGCGGCTGGACGGGACTCGGCGGACGCAACCAAGGAGGCAATATATGCTCTTTTTGTTGCCCTAAGTGCCCTGATGTATTCCTTGGTGCAGATTGTTAAAAGTGCTTGGTTCGATTCGGATCTATCGGACCTCCACAGGTGCTCTAGGCGTCTCCTTTGGCGTTTCCTCTCCCGGAGCTCCTCGGTAAACCAAGGAGGCCTCCGGGATCCACTACCTCGGAGTGGCCGTAGTGGCGCAATCCGGTCAAGAGACTCCGATGCCGCCGAGTTCCAGGCAGCAACCAGAGTCTCCACCGGACTGTGGGCGAGGGTATCAGGAATAACCCCAAGCTCCATCTGGAACCTCAAGGGGTCCATAAGTCGCCTGGGGCGGAACCACCTGGTTGGTTCCTCCTCCCTATAGTGGGGGTTTGGTCTCCGAAAGTCAAGCCTCAGTAGGCAGTGGTCTGACCACGACAGGGGTATGATCTCATTACCCCTCAGACCAAGATCACAAGTCCACTGCTCCGAGAGGAATACGAGGTCGAGCGTGTGACCCGCTGAGTGGGTTGGGCCCCGAATTACTTGAGTGAAGCCCATGGCTGTCATGGAAGCCATGAACTCCTGTGCCCCCATCAGAGTGTTCACCGAGCGAAGGCAAATTGAAATCCCCCAGGACCATAAGCCTGGGGAACTCAATTGCTAGCTCGGCTACCGACTCGAGGAGCGAGGGGAGGGCTGCTGCAACGCTGTTGGGAGGCAGGTACGTTAACAGCAAACCCACTTGACCCTTGAGGTCCAACTTCACCAGTAGGGACTCACACCCGACAAGCTCCGGAGCAGGGATCCTACGAGGTGCTAGAGACTCCCGGATAACAATAGCCACACCCCCACACCTTCACTGGGCTCTCGGCTGATGAAGCACCAGAAATCCTTCTGGGCACAGCTCTACGAGGGGGACTCCTCCCTCCGGGCCCAGCCAGGTTTCAGTAATACATGCCAGGTCTGCCCTCTCATCTAAAATTAAGTCCCGGACGAGGGGAGCCTTGTGAACTACTACAGACCTGGCATTTAGCAACAACAGCCTGAGACCAGGGTCCTGATTACTCGCACCATCTGGCCTCGGAGTGGGACTCATAGGGCCGGAAGGAGGGATCTCTGTGACGTAGCGAGCCCTCCTTCCCCGGTAATGGCCAGCCCTAAAGTCCCCGCCATATCTGCCCCTCCCCGTTACGACCGTAATGCTCCGGCCCACTCCTGTGTCCATGGTCCCCCCAACCACCCCAGTGACCCCCGCATTCCCCGGCAGGTCCTCCGAATCAAACATACTCATTCACTCACCCAAGCAGTCCCCACGTAATAATTAAAAACACAAAAATACAGCAGTAATAGCAATAAAAAGTGGGACCAGTCATTCAACTACATACATATCACATGCATATCCCATACTAAGACTGAAAGAAGAGGGAGAAAAAAGAGAGAAAGTAAAAAGAATTAAAAATCGTGCAGTTGTTAAATTACGAGTTCAGGGAGAGCCAAATGGTTCTCAGCAGATGGCTCTGCAGCAGACAATGATAGTGTGAACACCAAGGCTAAGTCACGGGGGGAGGAGGGCGGAGGAGGGAGTCTGGAGAAGTTGTAGTCGTGGCAATTGTAGTCAGTCACACAAAACAGCCAGTCTCTACAGACGCCCAAATCATCTCCCCTAGGATAATGTTGGTTCAATAAATGTTGGTTCAATAAATGTTGGTGTAGTAGAGAGCCCGAAAGTTCAGCAAACTGGGGAAGTATGTTCGAAAGGTACTGCGGGTGTCCAGTAAAGATCTGTTCCTTCTCTTGATTTTTCTTTTTTTTTTCTTTCCACTGAGCACCAGGCATACTGCTTTCCAATCATGGTAGCACCAGTGTATTTCAGCAGGAAAATAACCTACAAAATCATTTGATGGCACCCAAGTGATGTAGCCTACATTTGATAGGCCTAATAAAAGAGCCAAGGTGGCACAGTGGTTAAATGCAGCACTGCAGGCTACTGCTAGATCAGCAGGTCAGCGGTTCAAATCTCACCGGCTCAGGGTTGACTCAGCCTTCCATCCTTCCGAGGTGGGTAAAATGAGGACCCAGATTGTTGGGGGCAATATGCTGACTCTCTGTAAACCGCTTAGAGAGGCCTGAAAGGCCTATGAAGCGGTATATAAGTCTACTGCTATTGCTATTGCTATTGCTATTGCTATAAAAGACATACTCAAAGTAGGGCCAGCTTTACCATTAGACTGAGTCAAGCAACTAATATGTATTTTGTGGCAGTTCTTGTTATCGCTGGTCAGTTCCACCCTCTTTTTAAAAATAGGACAGGGTACTAACTGTCCAAGGCATTCTAAATTAATGATTTGAGATCAGGTTTCGTGATAATATATTCACCATTGCTAGGATTAAAAATAAATGTTTTGACGCATGTAACAAACCATCTGGAGTAACCCATGGTTCTGTGGACACAGGCTAGTCTTTCTTTGTTCCAGCTCATCTTCCACCGCAGATTCAGACTCCGACGGGGGCACGACAAGTTCCCTTTAACTTTCTTGGCATACAAAGTTCCAATATGCTACCGTCTTTTGCTGCCTAAGTCCCCAACAGAACTGGTCTCTTGTCATTTGAAGTTCTCAAAGAAGTAGGTGATTGTAAATGCAGGGAGGTAAATTTAAACAAGGAAGAAAAGAGTTGAACCAGTTTTCCCAAGATGCATTGAAGATGCAGTGATCCATAGAGCATTAAAATATTGAGAGATTCATCTAATAACTGCAGGTGCTCTGCCCCCGTTCATCGGAGACTAAGGAGCAGCCTTGCAGTATCCCACCAGAGCTGCGAACCTTTTTGGCATGTGCGCAATATTGTCAAGTAGCTGGAAAAGATATTAGTCTTGGCATCACAAGACAAAAACAACTATGCCTGCATTACTTCAAAAGCAAGATGGGCTGCATAAAATTTAAATTAATTGGGCATCCTTGCCCAGTTCAAGGAAGTTTCTGGATTTATCTGAGAATGGAGTAGGTTTCTTGACATCAAGTGAAAATCAGATGATGTCCTGTCTTTTTCTGAATTTTGATTTGAAAGTTAATTCATTTTCATCTAACGTGCTCAAGTTCATTAACAACCTCACTTGCTTTTTTAACAGTTTTCCTTTGTCCATAATAGGATGATGAGTCCGCTTTCGATCTTATTTTGGATGTGCTGGAAACCAAGTGCCATGTGCGGAGCAGGAAACCCTGGAAAGAATGCGAATTTAGAAGCCCACATGAGACAGTAAGTAATTGATCTAATTTAAAGAACCCCCAATGGGGTTTAGAAAGACATCAAATCTGGGGTTTGAATCTAGGTTTTCAAAGGTGGCTGAGGGAGTAACTCCACCCGCTTGCCGTGTAGCAACAAACCTTCTCTTCACAATAGCCTTCACCACTTCTCCCATCTTGCCACTTGTTCCTTGGCATCTCTGTGTTCATCAAGAGCCGAGGTGGCGCAGTGGTTAAACGCAACACTGCAGGCTACTTCAGCTGACTGCAGTTCTGCAGTTCAGCTGTTCAAATCTCACTGGCTCAGGGTTAACTCAGCTTTCCATCCTTCCGAGATGGGTAAAATGAGGATCCAGATTGTTGTTGGGGGCAATATGCTGACTCTGTAAACCGCTTAGGGAGGGCTGAAAGCCCTATGAAGTGGTATATAAGTCTAACTGCTATTGCTATTGCTATCATAATTCCCTGCACTGAGGTGCCCTATCAAGTCAATGGGATTGCATACATGAATCAAACTCAACCCCCACAGTTCCTTGCAGGAATTCAAGACATAGCTCATACTTTCTCTTGGCCAGCCATGGCTCTTACATCTGGGAAAGATTTCCTAATATTCAATCCACTCCTGCAACTTGAATGGGTTCTTCCATGTCTACACAATGAAAGGAAAGGAACCAGTTCTTGGCCTTCTTCTAAATGTCCCCCTTTTGGGTACCCAAGTGATCCTTGCCCCCTTCCCCTCCAGTCCTTTGTCAAACAAAACATTCACACCACCTTCAATCTCTTAATTTAGCATTCTCTTTTCCGTCTCTTTCTCTGAAGCCTCCTAAAAGTGTACTAATCTTCTGAGAGAGTACTTTTGGCCTTTGACCTTTCAGGTTTGGTCTAAAGCAGGAAGTAGATCAGGTGGAATTGAGATCATGTCTGCTGGATCGATCATCTGTGATGCATGAATGAGCTCTTCCTAGTAACTCCTAATGCATTCTGCAGTGCAATAAAACAGACGGTGGGGTTAAAAAAAATGTAGGCGCTGCAGAGATGTGGAAAACATTATGGAAGGAAAGTAAACCTGAGCCTAAGATGTGGGAAAGATCCAGCTTTTGATTATGTGTCATGGAATCATTGATAAAAGAAATGGGTAGCACTAACACACTGTTTCCTTTTGTTCCAGGTCTTTGGCACTTGCGAAATAATAATGAAATTCAACAGGGTAACGAATGATTCCACCTTATACAAAAGTGACTGCAGTTTACACACTCGTACGTATTTATCATGTTCGCTGCATGGAGGCTTGCCAAAAATAACTATCCAGAGCACGTGCATTTTGCAATTGCAAAATATCCCCAACCAGGGGTGGGTTACTGCCGGTTTTACTACGGGTTCGCAACGCCCGCGCTGCACAAACTTGCACTGTTCAATGTAAATTGTTTTTCATGAATTCACAGAACAATTTACAGTGGACTGTGCATGCGCAGTCATTAAAAACTAAAATGGAAGTGGCCCAGCAGTGGCTAGGGAACTGGTTTGGGGGTCTGGCAGGTCTGGGTCGCTGTTGGTTCTGCGACCCAGGCCTGAATTCCACTACCGGTTCAGCCCAGTTCGGAGCAACCCACCGCTGTCCCCAACGAAGTTTAAAAAATAGATTCAGAAGCCCCAACATTAAATTTTAAAGCCTTGTTCCATTGTTCCAGGTATCTTAGGCTGCCTTTGTAATTTCAGTTTGCTCTATTTTTCAACCATAGATGCAGTTTGGCCGAATTTCCTTTTCTGTAAATGTTGTTGCAAATTTATATATTTTTCGCACACTTTTTCCCCAGCATTTTTACAACTATAAGATATTATTTTCTACTAACTACGCCTGCATTTCCATGCAGGGTTTGTACTATAAAATTAAAATAAAATAAAAACTCATCATCAACCATCAACCTGACTAGATGCACATTTGAGTGAGATCATTTATTTTCAGGCTGAAAACGGTTCTGTATTTTGCTTCATTTAAATGTACAAGCTCCAATTCAAATGTATCATCTCACCATTTTAAATAATACTTCTTTGATTATTTTTTTTAAAGTTCCTCGTTCTGCTATTTCAAGCATTTGCCCCGACTGTCCAGTAGGCGGAAATCCTTCTGAAGAGAGATTTCAGGCTGCAGCTAGAGAAAGCCTGGCCAAATTCAATGCTGAAAATAACCACTATCATTATTTTGACGTTCATGAGGTCACCAAAGCAAGTTCACAGGTAAAACTGAAACGGAGTACTTTTGATCAAGAAAGTTGATGTCGTATCCTTGATTTGTATAGAAAGTGCTGTAAAGAACAGGGTTGATGGGAAATGTAGAAACTGAAAGTAATAACAGAAATAATTCCAGAAGAGGGCAGCTGATTTCTACACTGTTGCCAAAGAAAATGTAGAGACAGGTTATCAAAGTCTGCAGAAATCTGATTTTAAAAAGATTTTAATTTTTATTTGCCAGTGATCCTCCTGGAAACATCCAATTTCCCACATGGGTTTGATTCTGATTTTTCTACAATATTACTTTCAATTTGCTTACTGAATATTTTAGTGTCCCCTTATTGATAGCATTTGATAATATTCTACCAGTTCTCCTAGTAGTACTAAGAATCCTAGGGACATACTGGAGGGCTTCAAGTTATTAAAGTTTATGAGGAACATTCCCTGAAGACTCAGTGACGTGCGGTCAGCTTTAGGCCTGGTGAGGCACTTTTTAGACTTGTGGACTTCAACTCCCAGAATTCCACAGCCAGGCATGCTCAGTTCCGATTTAAAGTGACAGCATTTTTCCCCCTTGCAAAATAAGTTTTCCCATTCTTTTTCTTCTCCCTCCCCCTCCTTCCTCCCTCCCTCTCTCCCTCCCTCCCTCCTCTCTCAAACAGACAACACGCACACAGAGAACTTCGATCCCTCTCTCATTCACTCACTCTCAAACACAAACACAGAAGTTGGATTGGATATATTTTCCAAAGGCTTGAAAGCAGCTCCTCTGCCATACCCCCACTTCCCCTGCTGCCTTCCAATCAAACTTTTTGAATTCCACCCCCCTCCCCACACACGAACCTTTCCAGCTATTTCAGAGATGATTTCAACTCTGCTTCTCCCTGCCCTGCCCTGCCCTCCCCTCATGAAAGGCCAGAGCTCTGTCAGACTGAGCTAGTTGCTCCAGAGAACTCTAAAAAGCCTCTAAAAATGCCCTCTACAGGAGGCGAGAGAATACGTGCCTCATTTGCATAAGGAATTTTTTGCTTGTTAACCCTTGCTTAACTCTTAAAAGGCGAAAAATTCCTTATGCAAAAGAGGCCCCTAGTTCTCTGGCCTCCTCCTATGGTTAACACAAAGCACTGTTCCAAGTAACTGTGAATCTGGCAGCAACTACCTTGGCTTTAATTGTTTTTTAAAAAAATCTTTAAAATCCTTTCCTTTTCCTCATGACTGGTGAGGCCACGCCTCCCTTGCCTCTAGTGACTGCACTTCCCTGCTGCAGAGAATGTGACCCATTCTAACTGTTTATGACTTTCTACAGTGGGTTGTTGGCGAATCCAACTTTGTGGAATACATCATCCAGGAGACTTCCTGTCGCAAAAGTCCACCTGTGTCTGACATCTCTAAATGCCCTCTGCTCCCAGATGAAACTGCAGTAAGTATTCACAATCTTGCATAAAACCTAGCTCATGTCTTCTGAAGAATCAAAGTTTAACTGCTCATATTGTGTTCTTTATTCATCAATGTCTGCCAGACCCAATGACTGCATTTATAGAACATTTACATTTGCCAGAAATGGGTTCCCCTCGCACATTTGTGCTAGTCAGTGGTGGGATTCAAATTGTTTTACTACCGGTTCTATGGATGTGGCTTGGTGGGTCGTAGCATGGCTTGGTGGACCTGGCAGGGGAAGGATACTGTAAAATCTCCATTCCCTCCTGATCAGCTGGGACTGTGGAAGGCAGAGAATAGATGGGGGCGGGGCCAGTCAGAGGTGATACTTACCAGTTCTCCAAACTACTCAAAATTTCCACTACCGGTTCTCCAGAACTGGTCAGAACCTGCTGGATGCCACCTCTGATGTTAGTCATTCCGAACTATAGGGGGCAGTGTTGATTCAATTTCAAAGCCGAAGAGCCAGCTGTCCAAAGACGTCTCCGTGGTCATGTGGCCAGCATGACTAAACGGCAAAGGCGCACAGAACGCTGTTACCTTCCCACCAAAGGTGGTCCCTATTTTTCCACTTGCATTTTTATGTGCTTTCGAACTGCTAGGTTGGCAGAAGCTGGGACAAGTAACGGAAGCTCACTCCGTTACATGGCAGTAGGGATTAGAACCGCCAAACTGCTGACCTTTCAATTGACATGCTCAGCCTCTTAGCCACTGAGCCACCATGTCCCTTTATAAATATAAATAGAACATTTAGACTGGACTAAAATGGAATGCGATAATCTGCGGGAATTCAGCCCTTCTCTTCGTTTTGTTTCATAAATTCTATGAATATAATTATAGGAATATAATCATTAAAATACCAAATTAATACCCGGAACACCAAAACGCATTTCCTCCTTTGGAAAATGTGCTTCAAGAAATCCACAGAATGGTTAGATGACTGTGAAAAGAAAGAATTTAAAATTCTAAGAAGCATAGCACAAGAATTCAGCTTTCCCATGGAGGCTCCATCCTCTCTAATGGGACCACAGAAACTGTCATTCTGGGGAGGAGAAAAGGCTTGTCAACCACAGGGAGTAATGGAGAAGGCCCTTTGATGGAGAACATCTCATCAACCACATCCACTGCAATCCCACCGCATATTCAAAATTCTGAGCAGGTTAAAAAATTTTGTTGATGCAAACTTTCTCTTTTGCTCTAGGATTCAGGGCTATGCAAAGGCTCCGTGATCAACAGCCGACTAGAATTTAAAAAATTTGTCACGGTACAATGCGAGTTTTTCCCGCATCTGGTAAGTTTCTCAGACAGCTATCCTCCACAGAAAATATTTATTCCTTGGTGGCTGAGTTTAGTTTACCTTTTTAAACACGTTTCCTGTCCATCCACCCAGCAAGACTGACAGTAATTAAGGCACACCTCCGAGGAAGTGCAACTGGGAAGGTTTCCCCTTGTCGCATCCAGAAAGCAGAATTTATGAACCTCAACTGCCTTGAACATTTCACAAAATAACCAAGCATAAAATATGGGCAATTCATTTTCTTTATCTTTTGTCTTATTAGCCACCAGCTAATGTCACAGAAACTCCACCCAAGCAGGAGGAAGAAGAGGTAGTGGTGACCAATTGTCCTCCGGGCAGCCTTGATTCTAGCCCCACTGTTGCTTCTATAAAAGAGGAGGCCCCAACAACCATTTCGCCCTACCGCAAAGCCATTTCCCTATCAACTGACTGCCCAGGAGAGGTTGCAGTAAATATCCTTGGCCTTAATCTGCCTTCACGACAACAGTCTGAAACAAAGAGTGATGTCCAACACTGAAAGCTTAATCCAGAGGAAACTTCCCACCTCTCTTCCGTCCTTCACTCACTCACTCACTTACTCATCAATCACTAGAACAGAAACTATTTTCCTGCCGAAGGAAATATTAAAAACATTTAATAAAAGAACCCAGGTAGTATGACAGTTTTGGTAGTGGTTATTTCCAAAATCGGTTTTCTTTCCTCCCCCCCACACGCCCCACTCCATTTATTCTTTTGAAACAAACACACAGCCTGTTTAGTTTAGTTTTAGTTTCACTTTATTTGTATGCCGCCCATACAAATGGGCGGGATGGTGGGACAAATGGTGGGACTCAGGGCGGCTCACAGTTCAAAGGGGGGGGGGGAAGGACAAACAATTTACAACATAAAAGCACTACATCATTTAAGAACTCAACAGTCATACAATTCGAGTAGGGGTTAGAGTCTTTAACCCCAGGCCAGCCGGGATAGCCAGATTTTAAGTGCGGCGCGGAAGGTCTGGAGGGTGGTGAGGGTCCGGATCTCCACGGGGAGTTCGTTCCAGAGGGTCGGAGCAGCCTCTGGGTAGTTGCCAGTCTACACTGGCTGGCTGATGGAATTCGGAAGAGGCCTAATCTATGCGATCTTATCGGTCTAGTGGAGGTAATTGGCAGTAGGCGGAAGTAGCCTGGCAGAAGAACCTGTGAGAATGCCAGGTATTTTCCCTCTTGTAAGGGCGCGGTGGCTCCGTGGCTAAGACGCTGAGCTAGTCGATCAGAAAGGTCAGCTGTTTGACCATTCGAATCCCTGGTGCCGCATAACGGAGTGAGCTCCCATTACTTGTCGCAGCTTCTGCCAACCTAGGAGTTCGAAAGCACGTAAAAATGCAGGTAGAAAAATAGGAACCGCCTTTGGTGGGAAGGGAACAGTGTTCCGTGTGCTTTTGGCATCTAGTCATGCCAGCCACGTGACCACGGAGACGTCTTTGGACAGCGCTGGCTTCTCAGCTTTGAAACGGAGGTGAGCACCGCCCCCTAGAGTCAGGAATGACTAGCACATATGTGCAAAGGGAACCTTTACCTTACCTAAGGAGCAACACCTGATTCCCCCCCCCCCCCCGGATGTTTCAGAGCTTGGAGAAAATGCTCTTTGAAATTGGGTAGTCAAAGTTATTTGATGTATACCAATCCAAACATTTCTTTACTTCTCATAAGATGTCTAAAAAACCAGAAAAATAAAGTTATTTATTAAGAGGTTATTTAGAGCAGGGTTTGCATGCTGGCTGAGAAATTATGAGCACTCAAGTCCACACGTCCAACCAAGATTGAAATACACTAAATGAGACCACTGGTCCATCTCATGGCTTGATGCAGGAATCCCATTTAAGGCCTTCCAGCGGGGGAAATCCTCTAAATTCTTCTTGAATATATGTATTGAAGGAAACCCAAGATTTTGCACAACCATTTGTTCTCTATGCCACAAACACCCTCCCAAGAAGGTTAATTTGGAATTTTGAAATTTGGAATCTTATGCACCAATGCAATTTCAGTAATACGTTAATTCATTGAATGTATATCCCACCACCATAGACATTCTCAGGACCAGTGGTGGGTTGCTGCCAGCATTACTGCCGGTTCGGTGTATGTGCGTGCGTGCACTGTTGCCCATAAATAGGTCTGTGCATTTGCAGAACATGAAGGGGGGAACATGAGGGGGGAACATGCTGTGCCAACCGGGGAACCAGTTCAAAGCTGTGGCAGGCCTGAGTCGACCAAGGCTGGCAAATCACTATTGGTTCGGCCGAACCAATCTGAACCAGTAGGAATCCACTTCTACTCAGGACTTGAGAATCAATCTATCTATCTATCTATCTATCTATCTATCTATCTATCTATCTATCTATCTATCTATCTATCTACCTACCTACCTACCTACCTACCTACCTACCTATCAATCTGTCTACCTACCTACCTACCTACCAATCTATCTATCTACCTACCTACCTACCTACCTACCTACCTACCTATCAATCTGTCTACCTACCTACCTACCTACATCTATCTATCTATCTATCTATCTATCTATCTATCTATCTATCTATCTATCTATCTATCTATCTAAAGGAAGGATGTTGACAGATGTTGACTGAAGGATTTTGACAGACTTGAACATTGGGCCCTACCTAACAAAATGAAATTCAATGGTGAAAAAACTAAGGTTCTACATTTAGGCAAGAAAAACGAAATGCACAGGTACAGTATAGGTGGTTCCTTGCTCGATAGTAGTAACTGTGAAAGGGATCATGGAGTCCTAGTGGACAACCATTTAAATAGGAGCCAGCCGTGTGCAGCAGCTGCCAAAAAAGCCAACACAGTTCTAGGCTGCATAAACAGAGGGATCGAATCAAGATCACGTGAAGTGTTAATACCACTTTATAATGCCTTGGTAAGGCCACACTTGGAATCCTGCATCTAGTTTTGGTTGCCACGATGTAGAAAAGATGTGGAGACTCCAGAAAGAGTGCAGAGAAGAGCAACCAAGATGATTAAGGGACTGGAGGCTAAAACATATGAAGAACGGTTGCAGGAACTGGGTAGTTTAATGAAAAGAAGGACCAGGGGAGACATGATAGCAGTCTTCCAATATCTCAAGGGTTGCCACCAAGAAGAGGGAGTCAAACTATTCTCCAAGGCACCTGAGTGTAGAACAAGAAGCAATGGGTGGAAACTAATCAAGGAGAGAAGCAACTTAGAATTGAGGAGAAATTTCCTGACTGAGAGAACAATGAATCAGTGGAACAGAAGTTTCCTCCAGAAGTTGTGAATGCCCCAACACTGGAAGTCTTTAAGAAGATGTTGGATAGCCATTTGTCTGAAATGGTATAGGGTTTCCTGCCTAGGCAGGAGGTTGGACTAGAAGACCTCCAAGGTCCCTTCCAACTCTGCTATTGCATTGTATTGTATCAATGTATGTACGGTATATTTGTTCCAGCATAACTCTTGGAACGCTTCAAACAATTTCAAACAAACTTGGTGCACAGATGACTTACCTTTGTGTTCTCCCAATACCAAACCGGTAATGAAGAAAATCGAATACCGTCCCCTGAGCCCCACTAACTGACTATACTGGCTAACAAACTAGGAAAATAGAGAAATGGAAAGAGGCATGTATGTGTGCGTGCGTGAGTGCATGCACTTTGCAGCTAACTACATAACATCTGTACTTTCTGATATCAGAGAATCTGTCCGTTGCATGTCCCGTGAAATTGCTAGTCTATTTCCTAACACCAGACCTACAACAAAACAAATATCCCTTTGAACTTCTGGAATTTACTCTTTATATCCGAAGGATCTGTAGTTGCGCAGACCACGTCGGCACTCTGTTTATCGTGGCGTGCATCAAGCCAAGGCATGATAGTCCCTGAAGATTGCAACAGGGCAGGAAGAGAGGGGGATGAGGGGGTGGCGCTCGATCTAACCAATAAGCATTGCAAAGAAGGCTCCGTTTCGCCCTGTTTCACGTTGCTGATCCTCATGTGCAGCTGCTTTTCGTTTAGTGACTGTTCAAAGTTACAACAGCCCTGAAAAAGGAGTGACTTACGACTGTTTTTTTCACAAGATTGTTTTTTAAATAGAATGCATTTTTTATTTTCAAAACAAACACCACACGTAAAATCTTCCTTCTTTACATACTGTAGAAAGTGTATCAGTTGGTTACAAAAGGCTTCCGTGCATCTCTTCCACAGTCATCAAGCATCATTCATATTAACTCAAGTATTTTAACTCAAATATTTATAGATGTTACCCTTATACCTCCATTTTTATTTGACTATAATTATTTAAATATCCTTCATCATAAAATATACCGATTTAATACATAAGCACATAGTGGCATTTCATTAAATATTTCTAAAATCCTCCAATAACACTGAATCCTTATGTCCTATTCTAGCTAAACATCCATAATATTTAATAACAAACTTCTCTAATCCTCCTTTCTAAATCACTGTTGGCAATTTTCATCTAGTTTCCTTATATTATACTCATACATATATATATATATATATATATATATATATATATATATATATATATATATATATATATATAATGTTGTCATCATTATCCCTCCTTTATTTGACTATATCCTGTATCATAACATTTCCCCCTAATAATCAAAACTTAACTGTATCTAACTTAATTCTTTTTTATTAACTTTTGTATACAATCCAAAAGAATTTCTAATCTTCCTTTCATGGGTACCATTCAATATTCATATCCAATTATTACTTATCATAACACTACACATTGTATACATTATTATCATTATCAATTATTTCTTTCACTATATCTATTATCACTAAATTTCACTAAGTCTAACTAGTTTTAAGTTATATTCTTCCATCTATCAACCTGTATCTTACAATAACAAAACAATCTCATATCTTCTGCCATTTGTGGTACCAATCCTCTAGTCATCTTCTTGATCAGCTTTGTATGGACTCCTCTTAGCAACTCCTTGCTTATAAGATCTCTCATATAATCTTGATGCCCTCTTTCTGTTTCCTTACTCATTTTGTCTTTGATTGTCAGCAGTGTTATCAAAACTTTTGCTAGTGGAATTTCTTTCTTTAACGCCATAGGTTCTTTAATTTTATCTTCTTCTATATCTTGACCTTTGAAATAGATTTCCTCTCCATTTAATTCCTCTTTCTGTATTCCATTCATTCCATTTTCTGGAACAAACCAATTACCATAGATATCAGTAGGTTTAGTCTTTTGAAATGTAACTTTTAGGGTAACCATCATTTCCAAAATGTTACTAATTGATTTAACAAGCTCATAAACATACCGGAAATAATTTATTTTGAAACGTGCTTAATTTTAAAGTGCAAAAACAAAAACCAGAAGCTGCTCTGGACACTACCTAGTATTTCTCCTGATAACACTAGAAACATAAACATACAAAACAACAGTAAGATAACTAAAATGATGCTGTCTCTTGGTCATCCAATCTTTTTTTGCTTCTTTTTGTAGATCATTGGGGCAAAGAATTCAGTGACATCGTCTTGGCCACTCCCACCTGGTCACATGACTGCCAAGCCACTCCCACCCAGTCACATGGCCAGCAAGCCACTCCCACTCGGTCATATGGCCGGCAAGCCACTCCCACTCGGTCACATCACCAACAAGCCACTCCCACTCGGTCATATGGCTGGCAAGCCACTCCCACTTGGTCACATGGCCGACAAGCCACTCCCACTCGGTCACATGGCCAGCAAGCCACTCCCACAAAGCAGGCCATACCTACAGAAGAGGTTCCCAAAAATTTTGAAACCCACCACTGCTTCAGAGAGACATTCCAGATGCTACTCACAAGCGTAAATGCACCAAGAGGAGCCTCACAAGGAAGAAGAATCGGGTTTAGTATGTGTAGGTGAGCTCATTTCAGTTCAAAAAAAGGATTTTCATGAAAATATTGTAATAAAACTTTAATTTTATAAGTCTATTTCCATTTATTTTGAGATATAGCCTTATTTAACATAGTTACCTAAATTGTCAGGAAACGTGATGTCCTATGACAAAATGGAGGTCATTTTCGGATTCAGCACACCCAAAATATAAAGATTACATGGAATAACCAAAACAGCTCTCTAAAAATTTTTTTTGCAGACCTGTGTAATTTATAAACATGCTTTCAATATTTTGCTAGTATTTATGGCCAGCCTAGCAATAGCATTATTAGCAATAGCAGTAGAAGGCTAAGTCAACCCTGAGCCGGTGAGATTTGAACCACTGAACTGCTGATCTAGCAGTAGCCTGCAGTGCTGCATTTAACCACTGTGCCACCTTGGCTCTAGCCTAGGAACATCAGGCAGAGTCCACTTGAATAAGGCAGCCAATACATTTAATTTTTTTTAAAAAAAATCTTGATTAAATGAAAGTGCATCCATTTAGGCATAAAGTCAACGTGAATGTCTACTTTTACAGAAGAATTTCAGGGAGGAAGGGAGGTCTTTTTCTGCAGTGAAACTTATTGAAACCCAAAAAACATCAGATGAACCTTAGATGAGCATTTCCCTGCCAAGCTACGTGTTATACAATCATTGCCACACAGTTTGAAGTTTAAAGGTAGGGAACACCATGCAATAGAAGAACAAATATTAGCTATGGATTTCAACGTATATATAGAAAGGCAGTGCTCTGTCACAGCCTTGGTCTCCAGTTGTAGTTGCTGCCTTCTGCGATTCTGCAAAAAAAATTCCAGAATGGCCCTTTTAATTTCATTCTTAATTGGGATACAGCTGTTTCATGCAGCGGTTTCCGTTCCAATTCCCCAGTTTCTTCACGCATCATGCAACTCTCTGGAGGTAAAGACTGCGGCAGAACTGGCCCTCAACAAAGCCAATAAATATAAGACAGAAGGTTATGTTATTGGCCTGCAACGCATTTTTGAGGCCAACAAAGTAACCGAGGTAAGATCTCCTTCTATTGCCTTTTTTTCTTTCCTTGCTTTTAGCACCAGCCATTCTGTTGTTGTTGTTGTTGTTGGGGCGCGGTGGTTCAATGGCTAAGACGCTGAGATTGTCAATGGAAAGGTTGGCAATTCGGCGGTTCAAATCTCTAGGGCCGCGTTACGGGGTGAACTCCTGTTACCTGTCCCAGCTTCTGCCAACCTAGCAGTTCGAAAGCATGTAAAAATGCAAGTAGAAAAATAGGGACCACCTTTGGTGGGAAGGTAGCAGCGTTCCGTGCGGCTTCGCCGTTTAGTCATGCTGGCCACATGAACATAGCACTGGCTCTTCGGCTTTGAAACTGAGATGATCACCACCCCCTAGAGTCAGAAACAATTATCACATATTTGCGAGGGGAATCTTTACCTTTACCTATTCTGTTGTCCAATCATGGTAGCACTAATGTATTTGAGCAGTGGGAGAAATCTACAAAATCACTTGATGGCACAAAAGAGATATAGCCGAGATTTGGTAGCCCTAATAAAAAGACATACTTGAAGCCACTTTACCATTAGACTAAGTCAAGCAACTAGTATATATTTCCTGGCAGATCTTGTTATCGTTGGTTATTTCCACCTTCTTCTTTTTTTAAAGGGTCATCTGTCCAAGACATTCTAAGATAGTCATTTGAAATCAGTTTCATGATAATAGCAATAGCAATAGCAGTTAGACTTATATATATCGCTTCATAGGGCTTTCAGCCCTCTCTAAGCGGTTTACAGAGTCAGCATATTGCCCCCAACAATCCGGGTCCTCATTTTACCCACCTCAGAAGGATGGAAGGCTGAGTCAACCTTGAGCTGGTGAGATTTGAACCGCTGAACTGCAGAACTGCAGTCAGCTGAAGTAGCCTGCAGTGCTGCATTTAACCACTGCGCCACCTTGGCTAATAGATATTCACCCGCGCTAGGATTAAAATAAATGTTTTGCCACATGAAACAAACCATCTGGAGTAAACCATGATTCTGTGGACATGGGCTCTGTGATGACCTGGGCTTGGCACAAAAGCAACACAGCCAGAGAACAGGTCTAACTCCCCTTTATTGCTCCAACTTTGCTACCAAACGTCCCCACATTTACTACAAGTCCTAGAGCAAAGCTCTCCCATGCACCTCCAGCAGCTGCAAGGAGCCCAGTGAGCAGTGACGTGCGGTCAGCTTTAGCCCCGATGAGGCTGTTTTTAGACTTGTGGACTTCAACTCCCAGAATTCCACAGCCAGGCATGCTAAGTTTCGATTTAAAGCGACAGGATTTTTCCCCCTTGCAAAATAAGTTTTCCCATTGTTTTTCTTCTCCCTCCTCCTCCTTCCTCCCTCTCTCCCTCCCTCCCCCTCTCTCAAACAGACACACGCACACAGAGAACTTCGATCCCTCTCTCACTCACTCACTCTCAAACACAAACACAGAAGTTGGATTGGATATATTTTCCAAAGGCTTGAAAGCAGCTCCTCTGCCATACCCCCCCTTTCCCTGCTGCCTTCCGATCAAACGTTTTGAATTCCTCTCCCCTCCCCACACACGGACCTTTTCCAGCTGTTTCAGAGACGATTTCAACTCTGCTTCTCCCAGCCCCGCCCTTTCCTCTTGAAAAGCCAGAGCTCTGAAGTCAGACTGAGCTAGTCGCTCCTAGAAAACTCTAAAAAGCCTCTAAAAATGCCCTCTACAGGAAGCGAGAGAATACTTGCCTCATTTGCATAAGAAATTCTTCCCTTGTTAACCCTTGCTTAACTCTTAAAAGGCGAAAAAATCCTTATGCAAAAGAGGCCCCCAGTTCTCTGGCCTCCTCCTAGTTAATACTGAGAGCAGACACCAAGCCACTGTGACTTGAAATCTGGTAGCAACTACCCTGGCTTTAATTATTTTAAGAAAATTATTTAAAATCCTTTCCTTTCCCTGAGGAGACTGGTGAGGCCCCGCCTCCCTTGCCTCTAGTGACTGCACGTCCCTGCCAGTGAGCAAGGCTAGCCAAAGTGTAACCAGGGCCAGCAGTCCAGTTTACTCCTTCTTTGCATTTCGATTTGAAGGTTACTTTATGTTCATCTTACTCTTCATTCAACTCTTTTCAAGAGCTTCCTTTGTCTGTAACAGGGTGATGAATCTGTTTTCTTCCTCACTTTGGATGTGTTGGAAACCAAATGCCATGCCTTGAGTAGGAAATCGTGGAAAGAGTGCGAGTTTAGACATCCGTACGAGACTGTAAGTAATCGATCTCCTTATTTAAAGAACTATCAGCAGGGTATGGAAAGAAGTTAAATCTGGGTTTTGAAACTTATTTTTATTTTATTAGTCTGTCAAACATATATAAGATATCAGGTATCCATACAAACATGAATATGAACGAAAGAAATGAATAGAAATAAATGGGGACAGTGGGACAAGGATGGAAGGCACGCTGGTGCGCTTATGCACGCCCCCTTTACAGACCTCTTAGGAATGGGGTGAGGTCCACAGTAGACAGTTTGAGGTTGAAGCTGTGGGGATTTGAGGATGTAACAGTGGAGCCAGGTAGAGCATTCCAGGCATTGACCACTCTGTTGCTGAAGTCGTATTTTCTGCAATCAAGTTTTGAGCGGTTGACCTTGAGTTTGTATCGATTGTTTGCCCGTGTATTGTTGAGGTTGAAGCTGAAGAAGCCGTTGACAGGTAAGACGTTGTAGCAGACAATTTTGTGTACTACGCTTACATCAGACCTTAGTCGGCCTAGTTTTAGGTTGTCCAAGCCCAAAATTTCAAGCCTGGTGGCATAGGGGATCCGATTGTGAGTAGAGGAGTGGAGGACACTTCTCGTGAAATACCTCTGGACCAGGGGTGGGTTGCTAATCCCGTTCCAACCGGTTCGGTTGGAACGGGGCCGGCGGCGTCCTCATGCATGCGCGCAGTTCACGCATGCGTCTTAGCACCTGCGCGATGCTCCAGCTGCTCTCGGAGACTTGCGCAGGCGCTGTATGTACCATCCAGCGGCTCGTGGAGAATCGCGCAGGCGCTGTATGTGCCATGCGCCTGCGTGGAAGCACAGAAGCCTTCAAAGACCGGTAAGGAGCGCTGGTGGGCGGGTGGGCCCTTTGCCGTTCCCGGAAGTTACTTACTTCCGGGTTCGCCGACCAACCGGTTCGCGGGGACCGCCGCAAACCGGTTGAAACCCACCCCTGCTCTGGACCTGCTCAATCAATTAATGTCTGATATACAGTGTGGATTCCAGGCAGATGAGCTATATTCGAGAATTGGTCTGGCAAAGGTTTTGTATGCCCTAGTTAAAACTTGTTTGCAAAGGAGGCTGAGGGAGTCACTCCACTCACTTACCATGTGGTAAAAAACATCTATTTTCAGAACACTTTCACTACTTCTCCCTTGGCCTCCTTGTGTTCATGATAGTTCCCTGCACTTAGTTGCCATTTTAAATCAATGGCATTGTACATGTGAATGTGCATTGGAAGGGAGAGAGATGAAGGGGTTCAACCCCAAACTCACTGCAGGAACTCAAAAAATAGCTCATAATTTCCCTTGGCAGGCCAGTCCTTCGACAGTTCTTACATCGGGGAAATATTTTATTCTGCAACTTAAACTGGTTCTTCCATGTCTGCACCCTGAAAGGAAAGGAAACAGTTCTTGGACTACTTCTTAATGAACCCCTTTTTGGTACCATGGGTGGCCACCTCTTCCCCCCTCCCCTCCCAGTCCTTTGTCAAACAAAACATTCAAATCGCCTCCAAGGTTTTAATCTCAGGACTTGTGGGCATTTTTCTTCTCCTTTTCTGATACTTTGCCATCATTCTGAAGCCACCTAAAATATTAATTTTCCAAGAGAATAATTTTGGCCTTTGGCCTTTTAAGTTTGGTCTAAAGCAGGAAGTAGATCAAGTGGAATTGAGATCATGTCTGCTGGATCGATCATCTGCGCTTCACGAATGAGCTCTTCCTAGTAACTCCTAATACATTCTGCAGTGCAGTAAAAAGACAGTGAGGTTGCACAAAAACACAGGAAGAAATGTGGATGCTGTAGAGGTGTAGAAAACATTATGGAAGGATAATGTAATTCTGAATCTAAGATGTAGAAAAGATATACCTTTTGACTACGTGTCATGGAATCATTGGTAAAAGAAATGCAAACTAATGCAAGCTACTTTCTCTTGTTTTAGGTCTTTGGCCAATGCAAAGTAATAATTAAAGTCAACAAGAATTCAAATGATACGTTCATGTACAGAAATGACTGCATTTTACACCCTCGTATGTATTTTCTGTTTGCTGCATGTACATTTGCAAAAAAAATATCTATCCGAGCATATATATCTTGCAATTGCAATTTTACAGATATCCCCAACGAAGTTTAAAAAGTAGATTCAGAAGCCCCGAAATTAAATGTTAAAGTTTCATTCATGCGGGTATCTTAGGCTACATCTGTAATTTTATTTTATTCTGTTTCTCAACCACAGATACGCTTTGGCCCAATTTCCTTTTCTATATATTTTAAATTGCAAAATTATGCATTTTTCACACACTTTTTTTCTGTGTGCACTTTCTGTCAGCATATTTTTCTTAGTATAAGATATTATTTTCTAAAACTTAACAAGAACTGTTGTTATAAGCTTACATTAGCTTTGACAAGTTGTTTCTCACTATAGATTATTTTACTTCCTTGTGTCATATTGTAACTTTCTAAAAGTGACCTTCCATAATAAATTTAGGAGTACAAATGTTGGGAAGAAGCATGAACTTTGAAAAATGATTAGAAATTGCTAAGCAACTAATACATACTCTAGTTTCTTAGCTAGGTTTTAAAATGATTACTTGCTTACATCTCAATTTGTTTTGCAAAACAACCAGCTTTGATTTATTTGCAATTCAGTACATGAGAACCTTGGCAATTTATGCATGGTTCAAGTCTTACCAACATGGCTTTGTCAATTGTGTGAACTAGAAGTTGTTTCCAAAGTATTCTGAACACCTTCACCAGGCGTTAATCGATCATGGAATAAACGTTACTTCAGCCTTGGTATATTCATTATCAAATGTTATTATGTTCTAGAACAGGGGTCTCCAACCATGGCAACTTTAAGCCCGTTGCACTTCAACTCCCAGAATTTCCCAGCCAGCAAGCTGGGGAATTCTGGGAGTTGAAGTCCACCGGGCTTAAAGTTGTGATGGTTGGAAACCCCTGTTCTAGAATGTCATTCAATCATAAGAGAAAACAGTCTTCCAGATTGACAGCCAATTTACTGTGGTAGCTTTGGCATCCAGTTAGAAACTGGGAGAATGGGATTTCTATTCCTGCCTTCCCCATGAAGCCTTGGATCGGTCACTTTCTCTCAGCCCTAAGAAGAAGATAATGGGAAGCCACTTCTGGAAAGAAAAAAAAAACTTTGACAAGAAAATTGCAGGGTTTTATCCAGGAAATCTCCAGGAATCAGACACAATTAAATGGAAGGGAAAAAAGAATCTGAACTTTAAAGAGCCGAGGTGGTGCAGTGGTTAGAGAGCAGCACTGCAGGCTACTTCAGCTGATTGCTAGTTCGGCAGTTCGGCTGTTCAAATCTCACCGGCTCAGGGTTGACTCAGCCTTCCATCCTTCCGAGGTGGGTAAAATGAGGACCCGGATTGTTGTTGTGGGCAATATGCTGACTCTGTAAACCGCTTAGAGAGGGCTGAAAGCCCTATGAAGCGGTATATAAGTCTAACTGCTATTGCTATTGCTAACTGAGTTTGCTTTTGGAGTCCAATACTGTGGCAGAGATCGCCTTAGGTAACAACCATTTACAAGCAAAGCCACCAAGCTGAGAGAGCACCAAGGACTCCACAATCCAACCCTAAGCTACAGATATTCTCTTCTATTGGTTCCTGCCTTTAGATTTGTACCCTTCCCAAAGATAGAGCAGAGCAGGGCAGGGCAGGGCAGGGCAGGACTAGGACTAGGGATAGAATAGAATAGAGTGGAGTGGAGAGGAGTGGAGTGGAGTGGAGTGGAGTGGAGTGGAGTGGAGTGGAGTGGAGTGGAATGGAATGGAATGGAATGGAATACAATACAATACAATACAATACAATACAATACAATACAATACAATACAATAGAGAATGGAATGGAATGGAATGGAGTGGAGTGGAGTGGAGTGGAATAGAATAGAGTAGAGTAGAGTAGAGTAGAGTAGAGTAGAGTAGAATAGAATAGAATAGAATAGAATAGAATAGAATAGAATAGAGTGGAGAGGAGTGGAGTGGAGTGGAGTGGAGTGGAGTGGAGTGGAGTGGAGTGGAGTGGAGTGGAGTGGAATGGAATGGAATGGAATGGAATACAATACAATACAATACAATACAATACAATACAATACAATAGAGAATGGAATGGAATGGAGTGGAGTGGAGTGGAGTGGAGTGGAGTGGAATAGAATAGAGTAGAGTAGAGTAGAGTAGAGTAGAGTAGAGTAGAGTAGAATAGAATAGAATAGAATAGAATAGAATAGAATAGAATAGAATAGAATAGAATAGAATTCTTTATTGGCCAAGTGTGATTGGACACACAAGGAATTTGTCTTTGGTGAAGATGCTCTCAGTGTGCATAAAAAGACAAGATACATTCATCAAGAATCATAAGGTACAACACTTAAGGATAGTCATAGGGGTACAAATAAGCAATCAGGAAACAATCAATATCAGTATAAATCGTAAGGATACAAGCAACAAAGTTACAGTCCTGCAGTCGTAAGTGGGAGGAGGTAGGTGATAGGAACAGTGAGAATAGTAATGCAGCCTTAGTGAATAGTTTGACAGTGGTGAGGGAATTATTTATTTAGCAGAGTGAGGGCGTTCAGGAAAAAAAACTGTCCTTGTGTCTAGTTGTTCTGGTGTGCAGAGCCCTATAGCATCGTTTTGAGGGTAGAAGTTGAAACTGTTTATGTCCAGGATGTGAGGGGTCTGTAAATATTTTCACGGCCCTCTTTTTGACTCGTGCAGTGTACAAATCCTCAAGGTTTGGCAGTAATTGTTTTTTCTGCCGTTCTGATTATCCTCTGAAGTCTCTGTCTGTCTTGTTGGGCTGCAGAACCAAAACAGACAGTGATGGAGGTGCAGATGACAGACTCAGTAATTCCTCCGTAGAACAGAATCAGCAGCTCTTTGGGCGGTTCGAGCTTCCTGAGCTGGCGCAGAAAGAACATTCTTTGTCGTGCTTTTTTGATGATGGTTTTTTTATGTTAGGTGTCCATTTCAGGTTAGAACCAGGCTTCACTGGTTCTGTACGATTGTGTCAAGTTGCAAAACAATTATGACCCTAACTAAATACAGCTTTGAGAAAGATGCTAAATTTTCAAGCTGAGAGAAGCTTTCAGTTTTCAGGTCATTGAAAAAGTGCAAGCTCATACTGTATTTCAAATGCCTTGTCTCAACTTTTAAAATGATACTTTTCTCCCCCCCTAAAGATTCTAGTCCTTCTTGCCCTGGCTGTCCAATTCGCCAAAATCCATCTGAAGAGAGGTTTCAGGAAATAGCAAGAGAAAGCCTGGCCAAATTCAATGCTGAACATGAACACGATCATTATTTTGCCATTGTTAAGGTCACCAAAGCAACTTCACAGGTAAAGCTGAGGTGGAATATTTTTGAGCAAGAATTCAGATTCAAACCTTTATTGTCAGAGTACAACATGTGTACAATGAGATTGGCTGACCCTCCCTTCGTGCACCCCCCCAACCCAATACACCCCCCCAACCCAACCCAATACAACTCACAGTAAAAGACAGAAAATCCCTAACCCAGTGAATCAGTGGTGAAATTCCTTTTTTTTTTACTACCGGTTCTGAGGGTGTGGCTTAGTGGGTGTGGCAGGGGAAGGATACTGCAAAATCCCCATTCCCTCCACACTCCTGGGGGAAGGATATTTGAAAGTCTCCATTCCCACCTCATTCTGGGGCCAGCCAGAGGTGATATTTGCCGGTTCTCCAAACTACTCAAAATTTCTCCAGAACCTGTCAAAACCTGTTGAATTTCACCCCTGCAGTGAATCCTGCTAACACACACACAATCCTACTGCACCATGTGAATTTATTGTGCATCGCACCAGCCCTGCAGGTCAATTGTACTATGTTGTTGTAAAGTTATTTTCCATTTAGAAGTCCGAAAACTGTTCCTCATGTTGTGGTGACCCCCAACCATAAAATTGGTGTCTCGGTTCCTAAGACCACCGAAAATATGTGTTTTCCGATGGTCTTAGGCGACCCCTGTGAAAGGGTTGTTCAACCCCCAAAGGGGTCCCAACCCACAGGTTGAGAATCACTGGTATAGAGACTGACCCAGGGTTTCTGCAAAATGTAGAAATGAAAAATAATAGAAATAATTCCAGCAAAGGGCAGTTGGTTTCTACATTATTGCCAAAGGAAGTGAACAGACAGATTCTCAAAATCTGCAAAATCTGACTTAAAGAAAATGTTAATCTGCCAGAGGGCTTCCCGGAAACCTCCAATTTCCCACATGGATGGGACTCTGATCTTTCTACAATGTTACATTCCATTTAATTACAGAATGTACATGTGTCCTCTTCTTGATAACAACATTTAACCTCCTACCAGTTCTCCTAGTGCTAAGAATCACGGGGACTCTCTGTAAGACTTCAGGTTAATAAAGATTGATAGGGAGCCCAAGATTATGAGGAACATTTCCTGCAGTCAATGTGAACTACTCTAAATGCTTATGACTTTCTATAGGTGGTGCATGGTATTTTGAACGCTATAGAATTCACCATCCATGAGACTTCCTGTCGTAAAAGTACACCTGTGTCTAACCTCACTCAATGCCCTCTCCTCCCATCTTCAACTGCAGTAAGTATTCACAATCTTGCATAAAACCTAGCTTGACATCATGGCTCAATATATGTCTTCTAAAGAACCAAATTTTACACTGCTCATATCAGAACAGAACAGAACAACAGAGTAGGAAGATGCCTTCTAGTCCAACTTCAAGCATGAAACCCTATACCATTTCAGACAAATGATTATCCAATCTGTTCTTAAAAACCTCCTGTGGTGGAGCACTCATAATTTCTGGGAAAAGTCATTCTACTGATTAATTGTTTTAATTGTCAGGAAATCTCTCTTTAGTTCTAGGTTGCTTCTCTCCTTGAGTAGGTTCCTGTTAAGTTCTTTTATTCATCAATGTGCTTTGCAGGTTAGCAAATGAAGAACTATTGGGAGGCAGATGTTCATATGAGCTATAATAAATCTATCTAAACATAGAAAGAATAAATATGGGGGAAATGAAGGTTGATTGAATGAGAGACAATGGTCCCTGTACCATTGGTGGTCCTTGTTTTAACTCTTATTTCATTGTCGCTGATCTTGTTTTTAATGTTTTTATTCTATTGTAAGCCACTATAGTTACTCACGACATTGAGGTGGGTGGCATATAAATTTAATAAACAAATAAATAATGAACCACATTAAAGCCTCAGAAAATGCTAACATCTAAACCTACTTTCAGACCATTACTGATCAACCCTGACTGCTCTTTAGAAGGCCAGATCCTGAAGATGAAACTCAAATATTTTGGCCACCTAATGAGAAGGAAGGACTCACTAGAGAAGAGCCTAATGCTGGGAAAGATTGAGGGCAAAAGAAGAAGGGGATGACAGAGAAGGAGGTGGCTAGATGGAGTTACCGAAGCAGTAGGCATGAGTTTAAATGGACTCCAGAGGATGATAGAGGACAGGAAGGCCTGGAGGAACTTTGTCCATGGGGTTGCAATGGGTCGGACATGAATTTGCAACTAAGAACAATATTCTGGAAAAATGACTTCAAGAAATCCATAGAATGGTTTGATTACTATGCTAAGGAAGATTTTAAAATTCTAAAAAGCATGGCAGAAGAATTCAGCTTTCCCATGGAGGATCCATCCCCTCTAATGGGACCACAGAAATTGTCATTCTGATGAGAAATGTCATGTCAACCACAGGGAGAAATGGATACAGAACATCTGATCAATCATATCCAGTGCTATCGCACTGCATATTAAAAATTTAGGTTAAATGTCTTGGATTTTGTTGATGAAAACATTCTCCTTTGTTCTAGGAGAGAGGCCTGTGCAAAGGCTCTGTGATAGGCAGAGCGGATGAAGATTCCAAAATTATCACTGCAAATTGCCAATTATTTCCACATGCGGTAAGTTCCTTGGACAGCTATGATCTGCAGAAAATATTTTTCCCTGGGTTGTTAAGCATAGTTTATTTTTTAAAACACATTGACTGGACTTTACCCAGCAAACCAACAGATATCTCAGTTAGATAATAACTCAATAAATCACTACTTAAGACCTGGCTTGATTAAGCAGGTAGATGAAAATCTGCTTCTAAGGTTTTCGTGTGATGCCGTTGTTTTAATAACGATCTCTGTTATATTTTGATCTTAAATTCCGCCTAAAGCTTCTGGAGAGAAGAAGTTTATAAGACTTAAAATACAGTAATGCAATGAAATGATTAGCAACAATTGAATGACATCAACTGCCTGAACCACTTTTCGGTATCTTTTCTGTCTAATTACAGTCCGAGTCGGAAGAACAAGAGATACATCATGTTACTTCCACAGACATACCAACAAAACAGAAGGAAGCAGAGGTACAGGCGGTCACCCATCATCCTCCGACCAAGCGTGCTGTGCGGGATGTTCAGGAGCCAAATCCAACCTTTTACCCCACTCATGTTTCTCATATAAGCAAGTCACTCATTCCTTCCTTCCCCGAAGGACTTTCACAATCACCTTCTTGCCCAGGTGAGGCTGCAATACAGATTCCTGGTCTTCAACTACCTTCAGAACCAAATGATGAATTTATCTAAACAAAGAGTGATGTACAACACTGAAAACTTTATTCGGAAATCTTTCCTCCCTCCCTCCTTCCCTCCCTCTCTCCCTCTCTCCCTCCCTCCGTTCCTATCGCAAGAACAGCAACTGCTTTTCTGCTCAAGAAAATATTAAAAGCATTCAATAAAAGAAACCAGTGGTGAAATCTAAAAAAAAAATTGCCACAGTTCTGTGGGCGTGGCTTGCTGGGAGTGGCTTGCAGGGCGTGGTCATGTGACTGGGTGGGTGTGGCCAATTTAGCAGTGCATTTTGCCAGGGAGCAGGGGGTTAGACTAGATGACCTCTGAGGTCCCCCCCCCGGCCCTGGATTGTTGTGCTGTTTCAAAGCATCTTCTGAAGTTGCGTCTAGTGCCAGCCACGTTTGTTAAGAAACCGTTGTTTCTTTGCTTAAGAAACCATGCAACATGACAGTCTTTGCAGTGATTATTTCAAAAACCAGATTTATTTATTTGTTTCATTTATTCTTTTGAAACAAAGCACCCAGCCTATGCAGAAGAGCCTGGGAGAATGCCAGGCATTGTTCTTGTTGCAAGGAGCAGAAAAATTAAGATCGCTAGTAGTTTTCAACATTCTCACAAATATATTCATAGTAGTTATGGACACCTGATTTTTTTTCCGTGGATGTTTCAGAGCTTGGAGAACATGCTCTTTGAATTTGGGTAGTAGAAGTTCTCTGATGTATAGGAATCCAAAACATTTCCTTACTTCTCATAAGATGTCTAAAAACACAGCAAAGTAGACAATATTTCAAAGTGCTAAGGAGCTTTTTTGGCTGGGGAATTCTGAGCATTGAAGTCCACATGTCCAACTAAGGTTGAAAAACACTGATTGAAACCACTGCTCCAACTCATGGCTTAGTGAGGAATCCCATTTATGGCATCCCAGGAAAAAAAAATCCTCTACATTTTTTCTTGAATATGTGCAGTGAAGAAGACCCAAGATCTCTCTTGACCATCGGTTACCTAATATTGTCACAAGTGCCCTGCATGAAGGGTTAATTCTGGAGATTTGGAAGCTTCTGCACCAATCATTCATTCATTCATTCAATATATATCTCTCCATCATGGACATTCTCAGGACCTCAGAGAATAATGGTGTAAGAATATATAAGAAAAGAAAAACATACTTGCAGTGCAAAACTGTATCCTGCATATTCCTCTGCTGAAGTCAATGAACTTGTCACAGGAAGCCATTTTGAACCCACTGAACCTTGTGGGAGGACATTTTGCAGGACCAGCCCAAAGACCGAAAAACAAGGTCTCTGGACTTCAGTTCCCCTGTCCTACCAAAAATGTTCTCCCACCTCAATCAAAGCATTTGGGGAATATGCGTTGGGCCACTCCTGTCAGGGTTCCAAGTAACACCCCCAACGAAAGAAGAGTCCGAGGGTTGAGGTTCCTCAAAGTCCCATTTTATTAGAGATGACATATTGGCACACCTGGGAAAACCCGAATCTGAAAGCTTCCAGGTTTTCCCCACCCAAAAGAAATTCCAGGTCCCTGCCCAGCACCCACATGTCCGTCACATGGCCCAATCAATGCACTGCCCCAACTGGAGATGCCTCCCAGTCATACCATCGCAGCTGCAGAGCAAGGTGTCCTTGACTCTCTTAAGAAAAGAATGTTATTATGGCTAGATATCTTCCCAACTGCGTACAATCTGCCCCTCCCAGTTTCCCACAGCACTAAATGTGGCAGCCCTGACAATCCAAAGAAAAAGATGGCTTCCAGGGCGGACAACCCCTCTGCAACTGACTGGAATTTAGTCTGGTCTCTCCCCATTTGCATCAACAATGGGAAGGCTTAATTTCTTTTTAAAACATCTGGACCAGTGGTGGGATTCAAAAACTTTTACTACCAGTTCTATGGGCGTGGCTTGGTAGGCATGGCATTGTTTGGTGGGTGTGGCTTGGTGGGTGTGGCTTGGTGGGCGTGGCATGGCCTGGTGGGTGTGGCTTGGTGGGGGTCCGCAGGGGAAGGTTACTGCAAAATCCCCATTCTCTCCTGATCAGCTGGGACTTGAGAGGCAGAGAATAGATGGGGCGGGGCCAGCCAGAGGTGGCATTTATCAGTTCTCCGAACTACTCAAAATTTCCACTACCGGTTCTCCAGAACTGGTCAGAACCTGCTGAATGCCACCTCTGATCTGGACTCTGAGAAAGATCATAGTTCTAACAGGATTTTCCTCTATGAAGGAAATATAAAATAAAAATAATGATAACCAGAAAGGCTACAGGTAGCCCTCAACTTGCAACAGTTCATTTAGTGGCCTTCAAAATTACACCAGCATTAAAAAAAACACGGTGACGTGACATTTTTCACAGTTATGACCTTTGTAGTATCCTTGTGGAGATGTGGTCAAAATTCAGATGCTTGGCCATTGACTCATATTTATGATTGTCACAGAGTCCCAAGGTCATGTGATCAAATTTTATTACCTTCTGGCAAGCAAAATCAATGGGGAAGCCAGATTCATTTAATAACTGTGTTACTAACTTAACAAGCGCAGTGATTCACTGAACAACCGTGACAAGAAAAGTCATAAAAATGGGGCAAAACTCACTTAAAAACTGTCTCGCTTAGCAACAGGAATTTTAGGCTCAATTGTGGACTTACTGCATGTTGAGGACTACCTGTATTGTAGTTCTAGTGGTGAGTCAACTCTACTGGGTCCTTTGTTGTTAGTTACGAAGGCGTGTCTGATCCATTGCGACCCTATGGACAACGTTCCTCCAGGCCTTCCTGTCCTCTGCCATCCTCTGGAGTCCATTTAAACTCACGCCAATTGCTTCAGTGACTCCATCCATCCACCTCCTTCTCTGTCGTCCCCTTCTTCTTTTGCCCTCCATCTTTCCCAGCATTAGACTCTTCTCCAGGGAGTATTTCCTTCTCATTAGGTGGCCAAAGTATTTGAGTTTCATCTTCAGTATCTAGCCTTCTAAAGAGCAGTCAGGGTTGATCTCCTCTAGGACTGACCAGTTGGATCGCCTTGCAGTCCAAGGGACTCGCAGGAGTCTTCTCCAGCCCCATCGTTCAAAGGCCTCAATTCTTTGGCACTCAGCTTTCCTTATGGTCCACCTTTCACAGCCATCCATTGCAACTGGGAATACCATAGCCTTGACTATACACACTTTTGTTAGCAGGGTGTTGTCTCTGCTTTTTAGTATGCTGCCTAGATTTGCCCTAGCTTTCTTCCCCAGGAGCAAGAATATTTCCAGAATAGGAAGTGAGTTTTGGTGTTCCGGATATTAATTTTGGTATTTTAATAATTAAATCACTATAATTATATACTCTTTGATCATTGTAGAATTCTCCTGCAAAATTTTAGAAATTGATAACTAACTTAATGGTTCATAGGTTGGCTTGGAAAATAATGAATTACTATATCTGAATTCAGATACAAACTAACTGGAACCAACTTCTTCCTTCATTTGTTAAGGTCTTATTTAAGGTTGGAGGGCCAATTTTTGGTATGATAAGATTATTCCAGCTAGGAATGGAGTTTGTTTAGACCAGAACACCACCAATGTCCATTCCAACATGACTCTAACCCTACTCTCCATTTCTAGGAGGAGGACATGTAGGATATATCCTTAGGTTGAATGGTAGAAGTAATGGTCTGAAAGTAGGTTTAGATATTAGCATTTTCTGAGGGTGATGTCTCTGCTTTTTTAATATGCTGTCTAGATTTGCCATAGCTTTCCTCCCTAGGAGAATGCGTCTGTTAATTTCTTGGCTGCAGTCCCCATCTGCGGTGATCTTGGAGCCCAGGAAAATAAAATCTGTCACTATCTCCATTTCTTTGGATATTTGCTAGGAATTGAGAGGACCGGTTGCCATGATCTTAGTTTTCTTCATGTTGAGTTTCAAGCCAACTTTTGCACTCTCCTTCTTCACCGCATCAAGAGGCTCTTTAGCTCCTCTTCACTTTCTGCCATTAGCGTGATATCATCTGCATATTTGAGGTTGTTGATATTTCTTATTTTTCACTGAAGAGAAAGACAGACATAGCGTTCTGGTGTAGTGATTTAATCCAACAACTTAGTTGTTGCTTCCTGCAAACCTATAGACTTCTAATCATTGACTTGGTGTTTATAATGTGCACGTTGAAGTTTAAAGGTGAGGGTCACTGTGAGATAGAAAAAGCAAATATTAGCTATTGATTTAAAAGTATATAAGGAACCGTAAAGATCTTTCCTAGCCTTGTTCTCCCACCTTGGCTCCAGTTGCCGTCTTCTCTTATTCTTCAAATGTTTCCAAAATGTCTCTTTTGATTGCCTTCTTCATCGGCCTTCAGATGCTTCCCTTGGTGGTTGCTTCTCCGCCTTTTCACTTTCTTCCCCCAATGTGTAATTCTTCGGAGGTAAAGGATGCCGCGGAAGTGGCTCTAAACAAACTCAACGCACATCGGAAAGAAGGCTATGTTCTTGGCCTCCAGCGCGTTTTTGATGTCCATGAAATACTCCAGGTAAGATCTCCCGCTTCTACTAACTTTTTTTCTTTCCTTCAATTTGATAGCGTCCACCTTTAAAGAGGTCATATTCAACTAGGTCTATCTGGACTGGTAGGGACGCAGTGGCTCAGTGGCTGCTGAGCTTGTCGATCAAAAAGGTCAGCAGTTCAGCGGTTTGAATCCCTAGCACCACGTAATGGAGTGAGCTCCCGTTACTTGTCCCAGCTTCTGCCAACATAGCAGTTCAAAAGCACGTAAAAAATGCAAGTAGAAAAATAGGAACCACCTTTGGTGGGAAGGTAACAGCGTTCTGTGCACCTTTGGCATTTAGTCATGACAGCCACATGACCACGGAGATGTCTTCAGACAGCGCTGGCTCTTCGGCTTTGAAACAGAAATGAGCACCGCCCTCTAGAGTCGGGAACGACTAGCACATATGTGCAAGGGGAACTTTTACCTTTATCTTTATCTGGACTGGTAAAAGAAAAAAAAACAGACAGCTATTCATTGCCACCAAATTCTTTCTTTTATCTGCTAGTCATCCAATAAGGTAATGGTATTTCTGTGGCATCGAACTCTGTCTATTTTGGAGTTGGATGATCATGTGCAGGTCGTACAGGATTAAAGTTTTCCCTTCAGGGGCTTAGTTTACGACCCCACATGGGACTTAAAGAAGAAGAAGAAAAATCAATCTCCATTACAATCAGAGGCAGATGAGTGACTTCACCTCTCGTGGATTATTCGTGCTCATCTTCTAACTTCCAACCAGACCTTGCTGGATTGGATAGTTGGTTTCCTGACACTGAATTAAAGTGGGCTGAATTCTTGCCTTTTTCTAAACGATGATTTGCAGGCTAATTTAATTCCACGTAATGCACTTATGGTGATTGACACATTGGTGCAGTGTTTAGAGCAGTGTTTCTCAACCTTGGCAACTTAAAGATGTCTGGACTTCAACTCCCAGAATTCCCCAGCCAGCGAATGCTGGCTGGGGAATTCTGGGAGTTGAAGTCCGGACATCTTCAAGTTGCCAAGGTTGAGAAACACTGGTTCAGAGTGCAGTATTGCAGGCTACTTCTGCTGATCACCAACTGCCTGCAGTTTGGCAGTTCGAATCTCACCAGGCTCAAGGTTGACTCAGCCTTCCATCCTTCCAAGGTGGGTAAAATGAGGACCAGGGCTGGGTTTCGAACGGTTCGCACCGGTCCCTGCGATCCGGTTGGTCGCCGAACCCGGAAGTAAGTAACTTCTGGGAATGGCGAAGCCCCCCCCCCCCGCGCCCGCGCGCGCCCGCACACCCGCGCCCGCTCCTTACCCGTTTTTTTCAAATTTCGCGCTTTCCATGCATGCGCAGAACGCCTGCGTGATCCTCCAGGAGCAGCTGGAGCATCGCGCAGACGCTAGTACGCATGCGCGCGCCACATGCGTGCGTGAGGACGCCGCTGGCCTCGTTCCAACCGATCCGGTTGGAACGGGGCGAGAAACCCACCCCTGATGAGGACCCAGATTGTTGGGGGCAAATAGGCTGACTCTGTAAACCGCTTAGAGAGAGAGCTGTAAAGCACTGCAAAGTGGTATGTGAGTAAGTTGCTTTGCCTTTTCAAAAGTTTTCCTTTTGTTTGTCCATAGTGGATGGGTGGCTCCCTTTTCTACATCACTTTGGATGTATTAGAAACTGAATGCCATGTCCAGAGCAGAAAATTGTGGAAAGAATGCAAAATTAGAGATGCGCATGAAACAGTAAGTAATCGATCTACTTAGTTAAAAAAAAAAAACTATTAACCGGGATTAGAGCCGAGGTGGCACAGTGGTTAGGGTGCAGTACTGCAGGCCACTTCAGCTGACTGTTATCTGCAGTTCAGCGGTTCAAATCTCATCGGCTCAGGGTTGACTCAGCCTCCCATCCTTTCGAGGTGGGTAAAATGAGGACCCGGATTGTTGGGGGCAATATGCTGACTCTGTAAACCGCTTAGAGAGGGCTGAAAGCCCTATGAAGCGGTATATAAGTCTAACTGCTATTGCTATTGCTATTGCTATTAGAAGGAAGTCAAATCTGGGTTTTGAACTGGTTTGCAAAGGAGGTTGAGGCTGTCACTCTAACCACTTGTCGTATCACATGTCTCTTCGGAATATCCCCCACCATTTCTTTACTCTTTCCATTGGTTCCCTTAGCATGTATGTTGACATTCACAAATCATTCCCTGCAGTGAGCTGCCCCTTCTGATCCATAGTAGAAATTGGGTTCTACAAAATTGCAGGAGGAAATGTAGGGGCTATAGAGATATGGAGAACGAGAAATATGGGGGAAATGTGACTCTCCTCATTTTGGAAGGCATGTAAACTGAGGTCTAATGGGTGGAAAAGATACAGTTTTGGATTATGTATTATGGAATCATTGGTAAAAAAACATGGGTGGTACTCAGTGGTGGGATTCAAAAATGTTTACTACTGGTTCTGTGGGCGTGGCTTTGTGGGCGTGGCAGGGGATGGATACTGCAAAATCCCCATTCCCTTCCCCACCCCACTAACATGCTTTCCAGCTCCGTTCTCCTGTTCAGGGCAACAAAAGAAGATCAGCTGGGAGGCTGGGAGGCAATGTGGGGCGGGGCCAGCCTATTTGCCGGTTCTCCGAACTACTCAAAATTTCTGCTACCGGTTTTCCAGAACCTGTCAGAACTGGCTGGATACCAATTCTGGTGGCACTAACACAAACTACCTTCTCTTGTTCCAGGTCTACGGCCAATGCAAAGTCATAATTCATTTCAACAAGAATTCAAATCATTCACAATTGTACAGTTATGACTGTGTTTTACGCCCACGTATGTATATCTTAGCTACACCTGGAATTTCAGTTTGCTCTCTTTCTCAACCAAAGGTTCCATTTGGCTCAATTCCACTTTCGATAAATTTTCACATGGCTCGTATGCATTTTGCATGTGTAGTTTCTCACAACTTTTTAAAACATTCTAATGACTTACTGTCCATTTTTTATTTAGTACACTTTGCACTTTGATACGTATGCATTTCTGTACAGATTTGGGGGGGTTGAAACATTTCCCATCAGCCTCAAAAACGTGATGATCATGTTGTTGTGATGTTGCCGTAATTTTATAAAGCGCAGATTTGTTGCACATCTACAGAAAAAAAATCCTGTTATAACAAATACGTTTTCTCTTTGCATCTAATTCTAATGCCCGAATTAAACTACAAGTAAGGGAATAGCAAATGAAATTCTCCCTCAAATTCAAACAATGAAACAAATATTTGTAATTAATCCAAGAATGGAATTCAAAAAAATTTATCTTTCTTTCAAGCCAAAATTACACTTTATGTTCAATTCATGAAGCACTGTGCAACCTGGCAGCCTAATAAGGCCTATTATAGCTAAGCAAATAAAGTCCAATTGACTATAGCATTTAGTTTATTATCCTGCTTTCACATATAGCAATAGCACTTAGACTTACATACAGCTTCACAGTGCTTTTACTGAGTACTCTCTCAGTGGTTTACAGAGTCAGCCTAACTGCCCCAAAAAATCTGGTTTCTCATTTTACCCACCTCAGAAGGATGGAAAGCTAAGTCAACCTTGAGCCTGGTGGGATTTGATCTGCCAAATTGCAGGCAGCCGGCAGGCAGCAGAAGTAGCCTGCAGTACTGCACTCTAACCACTGCACCACCGTGGCTCTTCTATTATACTAGCTGATACCCAGCATTGCCCGGATATTTATTTATAGGCGGGAAATGTCTGGACCAAACGTAATTTCTAATGTTGGATTTTCCCCCTTATCAGAGGGAGCCCTCTAGTGGAGTACTGTGACGCCGTTACCATGGCAAATCCACTGTGCTGTACAGCAGAAGCCATTTTACAGCAGTAGAGTAGAAGCCATTTTAAGGCACAACAGGCTGTATCTTAACAGAACACACACACCTAAGGTGTTTTAGGGGTGTCTTACCCCCCACAGTATTTTTTTTCCAGAGAGTAAGTCATCTTACTCTCTGGAAAAATTTGGTTGAAATTGCTTGAGGTGTTCCAGAGTTATGCTGGAACACACACACACACAGAGAGAGACACAGAGACACAGACAGACACACACACACACACACACACACACACACATACAAATTTATATCTTCAAGATGGCTTTGCATGATATCTTTTTTTTCAATTACATGTACCTAAGTTTGAGGAAGAAACACAGATTTCAAAAACATGAAGAATAATTGCTAAGCATCTGTAGACTGGATCACCCATTTAGACCAAGAGTGGAGAACTATGGCCCTTCCTTTTATGACTTGTTGACTTTAACCAGCCATGCTAGTTCAGGAATTCTGGGAGTTGAAGTCCACAAGTCCTAAAGGGGCCATCACTCCCCAGCTCTGATTTAGACAATAAGCTCATACAATAACAGGGTCAAGAGACAAAGATGCTCCATTTTCAAACAAATCCAAGTTCTCTGCACTTCAGTTTGTGCTTCCATTTAAATATATGAGCTAAAATCCACTTCTATATTGGACCAATCTCCTAATTCAACTTTAAGATAGTTGAACTTCAACTCTCACAATTTTCTAGACATCAGTGGGGACTGGGAGTTGAAACTCACCCTCCTTAAAGTTGCCAAGGTTGAGAAACACTGTTCTAAATATTTGCTATATTGTTCTCTATAGTTTCTTCAGCGGCTATGGCAAAAATCTGCCCTGATTGTCCAACCCCTGGAAATCCTTCTGAAGCCATTTTTTGGGAAACAGCCGCCGAGAGCCTGGCCAAATTCAATGCTGAAAGCAACCATGTTCATTATTTCACCATCCTCAATGTCACCAAAGCCAGATCACAGGTAACACGGAAACCTCAATGCTCTATCCTTGGTTTGGAGGAAACGGATTAATTCTTGTAGCAATTCCCAATCTGACATCCTTCAGATATGTTGGGGATAAAACTCAATGAATTGTGGAAGTAACAGTGCCTAAACCTCAGACAAAACCAGATTAGGAAAAGCTTATTTATTAGTAAGCTAGTCTATCTGGCCACCAATCATAATTCCCAGTTCTAAGGACAAGTATTCTTCAATAGTATTTATTGGGTAAAACACTAGCGACGTAGTAAGAAGGGTTAGGCTGAGTTGATACTTGGATGGGAGACAGTTAAAAGAGTTCCGAGTTCTCAAAAAAATATATTTAGTGATGTAAATCATTTATTTTCTTGTTTGTTAAATTTATTTGCTACCCATCTTGCTGTAAGTCTACTCTGGCCAACTTACAACAGTAAAACAAAAAAATAATAATAGAAAAATATAAACATAATAATATCAAAGCAATGAAACGATAAAAATAAATGTGTACTGTGCAATAATATGAATTAAAAGATGCGTGGGGAGAGCAGGAACATAGGGGGAAGATGGGGTCAGCTAATTAATCAATGTGGTGGCTCAGTGGCTAAGATGCTGAGCTTGTCGATCAGAATGGTCGGCAGTTTGGCAGTTCAATTCCCTAGCACCACGTAACAGAGTGAGACCCCATTACTTGTCCCAGATTCTGCCAACCTAGCAATTTGAAAGCATGTAAAAATGCAAGTAAAAAAATAGGGACCACCTTAGAAATGAGCAGCACCACCCACTAGAGACGAGCACCACCCACTAGAGTCGAGAACAACTAGCACATATGTGCGAGGGGAACCTTTACCTTTACCTTTAACAATAGCAAAGCAATGAAACAATCTTATATCTTCATATATATATATATATATATATATATATATATATATATATATATATATATATATATATATATATATATATATATATATATATATATATATATATATATATATATAAACGGCTGTGTTATGTATGTTCCAGCATAATTATGGAACGCCTCGAGCAATTTCAACCAAACATGGTACACAGATGACTTACTCTCTGGAAACAGATACTGTGGGGGTAAAACACCCCTAACACCCCTCGGGATGTGTGTTCTATTAAGATACAGCCTGTTGTGCCTTAAAATGACTTCTACTCTACTGCCGTAAAATGGCTTCTACTGTACAGCACAGTGGAGTTGCCATGGTAATGGTTTTACAGTAATCCACAAGAGGTCTCCCTCTGGTAAGGGGGGCAATCCAACATTAGACATTACATTTGGTCCGGACATTTTCCCCCTATAAATAAATACCCAGGCAACACGGGGTCAACTAGTAAAAAATAAACAAGGAAAGGGCAATAATATGAATTAAAAGATGGGTGGCGGGAGCAGGAATACAAGGGGGAGATGGGGTCAGCTAATTAGTCAAATAGCCCCCTCCATTGTGGTTCAGGTAGTCCTCAGCTTACAACAGTTCATTTAGTGACCGTTCAAAGTTACAACAGCACTTGAAAAAGTGACCTATGACCTGTTTTCACACTTACGACCATTGCAACATCCCCATGGTCACAGGATCAGGATTCAGACCCTTGGCAACGGATTCGTACTTATGACGGCTGTGGTGTCCCAAGGTCATGTGATCTCCCTTGGCGACATTCTGAACAGCAAAATCAAGGGGGAAGCCAGATTCACTTAAAAACCGTGTGTCTAACTTAATATCTGCAGCGACTCACTTAGCAACTGTGGCCAAAAATGTCACAAAAGGGGGCAAAATTCGATTAGCAATTGTCTCACTTAGCAACAGAAATGTTGGGCTCAATTGTGGTCATACATCAAGGATTATCTGCATTCCACTATTGGGTCAGCAGGCCAAATAGCAAAGTCAGGTCTTCAGATCCTTAATTGCTTTAGTTTGGCAAGATTTCTATTTAAAGGCGAGGAACAGTAAAGGAAACGTCTTCGAAATTACTTAGCATGCCTTTCTTGGTTTTTTGGAGCATGCCATTCTGCAACTTGATGCTCTATGGATCGATAGGATGTTAATTCAGTGTGCAGCAGCTGCCAAAAAGCCAACACAGTTCTAGGCTGCATAAACAGAGGGATAGAATCAAGATCAGGTGAAATGTTAATAGCACCTTATAATGCCTTGGTAAGGCCACACTTGGAATACAGCATCCAGTTTTGGACACCACAATGTAGAAAAGATGTGGAGACTCTAGAAAGAGTGCAGAGAAGAGCAATAATGATGATTAGGGGACTGGAAGCTAAAACATATAAAGAATGGTTGCAGGAACTGGGAATGTCTACTTTGATGAAAAAATGTTGGAGAATTCACAACTTTTGGAGGCCCTAGGGGGTGACATAATAGTACTGTTCCAATATCTCAGGGGTTGCCACAAAGAAGAGGGAGTCAAGCTATTCTCCAAAGCACCTGAGGGTAGGACAAGAAGCAATGGGTGGAAACTAATCAAGGAGAGAAGCAACTTAGAACTGAGGAGAAATTTCCTGACAGTTCGAACAATTAATCAGTGAAACAGTTTTCCTCCAGAAATTGTGAATGCCCCAACACTGGAAGTTTTTAAGAAGATGTTGGATAACCATTTGTCTGAAGTGGTGTAGGGTTTTCTGCCTAAGCAGGGGGTTGGACTAGAAGACCTCCAAGTTCCCTTCCAACTCTGTTATTCTATATTCTAATTCCATAACTCTTAGCAGGGTTGGACTTTGATTCCCATGACTCTCAAGAGACCTGCTCTAACTTCTGACTTTTTCACAGTGGGTGATTGGTCCTTCCAACTTTGTGGAGTACACCATCCAAGAGACCTCTTGTCCCAAAAGCCAGCCGATGCCTGTCATCACTAAGTGTCCTCTTCTCCCACACAATACTGCAGTGAGTATTCAGACATCTTGTACAAAGTCTGTCAGCACATTTCTTTTCCAGATCTAACCAAAATGAATAATTTGGGGAGAGCCACCTCTAATCTTATAGGTCAAGTAATCACCTTATGCCATGCTAAAAGAATATTAATTTGAAATAACCTCTTGTGTGAGTAAGGAATCGGTTTTCGTTTGCCTAAGTTTAGGATTTAACAGGTTGTATGAATCCAACCATTGTACATGAAAGAGAACTGTTAGGTAGATATTAATACATAGTAGCTGTAATAAATCTATTTGAAAATAAATGGAAGAAACAGTAATAGCAATAGTAATAGTACTTAGACTTATATACCGCTTCACAGTGCTCTACAGCCCTCTCTAAGCGGTTTACAGAGTCAGCCTATCTGCCCCCAACAATCTGGATCCTCATTTTATCCACCTTGGAAGGATGGAAGGCTGAGTCAACCTTGAGCCTGGTGAGATTCGAACTGCCAAATTGCAGGCACCCGGTAGTCGGCAGAAGTAGCTTGCAGTACTGCACTCTAACCACTGTGCCACTGCGGCTCTTTAATAATTCCACAACGAATAACAGAAGAAGTTAAATCTGAAATTAGATTTTTGTAGAGATGGACAGGAACCAGACAATGATAATGTTAGAACCTCTCTTGCACAGGAATTCTCGTATCATCCCTTCAAGGCAGGGGTGGTTTCCAGCAGGCACTACTGCCAGTTTGCTCCTGCACGCATATGCGCAGTGCAAAAAAAAATTGTTCTGCGTATGCACAGAAGCAAAAAAAAAACACTTAGCCAATAAAGAATCTATTCTATTCTACTCTGTTCTGTTCTATTCTATTCTATATATCAATAGGAATACAATAATTAAAATAATGATTTCACTTCTATAACACCTGAAAATATTTCCAAGTTCCACAAAGCCACTCCTACAACGGTTGGATCAGGGCAGTTTGAAAGGAAACAGAATATTTTGGCAATCCCCAGAACACTGTGTTATATTTACAAGTAGAAAGGAACTGCTAAAAAGCCTCCCAGGAGAGGAAATGTACATTGGAATATCCCGCAGTACAAGAGTAGTAACAAAAGATATCTTCACTTCAAATTTAAAAATCAGTTTTATTCCACACTGAAAAACCCTATGAAAGGGATGTAGCCAGAGGTGGTATTCAGCAGGTTCTGACCAGTTCTGGAGAACTGGGAGCGGAAATTTTAAGTAGTTTGGAGAACCAGTAAATACCACCTCTGACTGGCCCCGCCCCCATCTATTCTCTGCCTCCCGAGTCCCAGCTGATTAAGAGGGAATGGGGATTTTGTGGTAACCTTCCCTTGGTGTGGGATGGGAATGGAGATTTTACAGTATCCTTCCCCTGTCACACCCACCAAGCCATGCCACACCCATCAATTCATGCCAGACCAGCGGTGGGATTCAGCCAGTTCGCACCTATTCGGGAGAACCGGTTGGTAACTTTCTAAGCAGTTCAGAGAACCGGTTGTTGGAAGAAATCTTTTGGTTTTTTTCCACTTTACAGGGCTAATCCTGTAAGGAAGGCAGGAAGGAAACATTCTGGTGTTGCTTCTAACCTAATCTTTATTGCCCTGCTTACAGAAACTGCCTCTCCAGTTAACCCTTATGACATTGTAAGAGCTAAGGTGAAGGGCCTGTTGATGTGAGTGATGTTGGGTTGGCCACGCCCACATGATGACACGACCACCAAGCCACTCCTATCCAGCTGGTCATTAGGGCAGAGAACCAGTTGTTAAATTATTTGAATCCCACCACTATGCCACACCCACCGAACTGATAGTAAAAAAAAATTTGAATCCCACCACTGGATGTATCCCAGTTTCTACAGGCAAAAGAATTGAGAAAAAGAAAGAATTTCTGTTCCTAACAAGCATAGCAGACAAATCTGGGTTTGCAATGCCGGGTCCATCTACTCTAACCGGAGCACAGAAACAGTTATTTTGAGGAGAAGAAATGGCATGCCAGCCATAGACAGTAACCGAGAAGGCCCTTTGATGAGGGCCTTCACTGAGCCAAGGTGGCGCAGTGGTTAAATGTAGCACTGCAGGCTACTGCTAGATCAGCAGGTCAGCGGTTCAAATCTCACCGGCTCAGGGTTGACTCAGCCTTCCATCCTTCCGAGGTGGGTAAAATGAGGACCCAGATTGTTGGGGGCAATATGCTGACTCTCTGTAAACCGCTTAGAGAGGCCTGAAAGGCCTATGAAGCGGTATATAAGTCTACTGCTATTGCTATTGCTATATTGATACAGGACATCTGAAGAACAATATGTATTGCTGCCCTATTGCATATTCAAAACATCTGGCCAACTTAAACCTTTTTGGGTTGGTTGGTTTGTTGATGAAAAATTTCTCTTTTGCTCTAGGAAGCAGGCCTATGCAAAGGTTCTGTGGTAAACAGTAGGATTGAAAATCGGAAATTTGTCACTGTAAAATGCCATTTCTTCCCACACCTGGTAAGTTCCTCAACAGCTATCAACTGCAGAAAATATTCACTCTCTGTTTGTCAAACATGGTTTACTTTTTTAAAATCATTGACTGAGCTTTACCCTAAACACCAATTGATTTCTCAGTTAAATAATAGCTTTTTAAAAAATCACTACTTAGACCTCGCTTGGTTAAGCAGGCAGAAGAAGATCTGCTTAACAACTTTACTGTTAGTTGTTTTTATTGTACTACTCTTGGATATATTTCAGTTTTGGATTCCTTCCTAAAGCCTCTGAAGTGAGGTAGTTCATAACTCCTTAAATAAGATGCAATAATAAAATAATGAAATGGAATGAACAAATACAAATAGAAACAACTGAACAATATCCCCCCTCAAAATATTTTTTAAAATGCATAAATAAGTTCATAGGTAATCAAGGCAGAGATGGTATTCAGCAGGTTCTGACCAGTTCTGGGGAACCAGTAGTGGAAATTTTGAGTAGCTCAGAGAACCGGTAAATACCACCTTTGACTGGCCCCGGCCCCATCTATTCTCTGCCTCCCGAGTCCCAGCTGATCGGGAGGAAATGGGGATTTTGCAGTAGCCTTCCCCTGGAATGGGGTGGGAGTGGAGATTTTACAGTATCCTTCCCCTGGAATGGGGTGGGAGTGGAGATTTTACAGTATCCTTCCCCTGGAGTGGGGAGGGAATGGGGATTTTACAGTATCCTTCCCCTGAAGTGGGGAAGGAATGGAGATTTTACAGTATCCTTCCCTTGAAGTAGGGAGGGAATGGAGATTTTACAGTATCCTTCCCCTGGAGTGGGGAGGAAATGGAGATGTTACAGTAATGTTCCCCTAGAGTGGGGAAGGAATGGAGATTTTACAGTATCCTTCCCCTAGAGTAAAGAGGGAATAGAGATTTTACAGTATCCTTCCCCTGGAGTGGGGAGGGAATGGAGATTTTACAGTATCCTTCCCCTGCCACTCTTACCAAGCCACACCTACAAAGCCATACCACGCTCACCAAGCCACACCATGCCCACCAAGCCACGCCACCCCCACCAAGCCACACCCATAAAACCGGTAATAAAACATTTTGAATCCCACCACTGAATCAAGGGTACCACAAGAGCATATAATTGGAATGGACTCACCTTGTTGAATCCCGAGAAATTATCAACACCAACTGTTTTGAATATTTCACAAAATAAGTAAGCACAAGTTTATAGGCCCAGATATGGACAACTCTGTAAGTCACTGTTCTGCATCTTTTGTCTTGTTAGCCACTGGTTAGAGATGAACAGTCTCCACAATCTGGGTCTGGGCCAGGGCAGGAGAAAGATCATGCTGATGGTAAAAGACACAGAAACCATCATGAAGAGAACAGACACCATCATCACCACTCCCATCAGCATCACCATCACCACCACAAACACCATGGACATAAGCATGAAGACCAGGAGTCACGCTATCCTCACCGCTCAGCTAACATCACTAAGATACTAAAAGGCCAGAAGGAAATATGGGGGCGGGTGGTCATTTCTCCCCCTTCAAGCAAGCATGTCTCGCTACATTCCTTACCAGAAGTCCAGGAGCCCAAACCAACCTCTAAATCCAGTTTGACTTCTCCAGAACAGGAGGCCAGTCCTCAGTCACTACAGTCACCCAGGCCAGCCATTCCTCCCTTCCCCAGTGGGTTTTCGGAATCACCATCGTGCCCAGGGGACCTGGCAATAGAGATCTATGGCCTTCAACTGCCTTCGCCCTCATAGGCCAAAACTTCACTAAAATTGAATGGCATACTCGTACAATACCGAAATCTAGTAGGAATTCATCAAATCTCCCCATACAAGCAGAACCTTCTTGGTTTCCATGTTTGCTAGCTTAATGTTTCATAGAATACTAAAAAAAAGTTTTAATTAACTTGAAAATGCAAAGGAATTTTGACTTAATTGCATGGATCTTTCCACTAAGTAACCTCTCTCCTGCTGCTTCCCTCATTTTACATTAGTCCTTATTCCCAAATATTTATGTCTCATTCCAGGAGGTAGAGGCGCAGTGGCTCAGTGGCTGAGCCACCGAGCTTGTTGATCAGAAATGTCAGCAGTTTGGTGGTTTGAATCCATAGTGCCGTGTAACGGAGTGAGCTCCCGTTACTTGTCCCAGCTTCTGCCAACATAGCAGTTCGAAAGCACGTAAAAAATGCAAGTAGAAAAATAGGAACCACCTTTGGTGGGAAGGTAACAGCGTTCCGTGCACCTTTGGCATTTAGTCATGCCGGCTACATGACCACGGAAATGTCTTCGGATAGTGCTGGCTCTTCGGCTTTGAAACAGAGATGAGCACCACCCCCCTAGAGTGAGGAATGACTAGCACATATGTGCGAGAAGAACTTTTACCAGGAGATTGTGAATTCTAGTTCTACCTTAGCCACGAAAGCCAGCTGGATGACTTTGACTCAATCCCTCTCTTCCTCCGTCCCTTCCTTCCTCCCTCCCTCCCTCTCTCTCTCTTTCCAACCCTCCCCACAAGATTGTTGTTATGGGGAAAACTAGGATGAAGAAGATGGATAGATTCATCACCCTGAATTATTTGTAAAAAATAGTAAAGGTTGGGTACAAATAAAAATATTCTTTTTCTTTGCCCTACTTTGTGTATCGGAGATTTCAAACTCAAATGAATATACGAGCTACACCATAAGAGATGGGTTGATCAATGGGCGACATCTATGCACATGCAAAAATGAAACAAATTTTAAAATGCATTGAAACAGACACTTGTACATTATGTTTCTGCAGCCAACCTCATTTCCCTTTCACCGGTGATCATCTAACATAGCAATAAACAGTTGCACATGACTAGTCTAGATCCCTGCATGAGAAAAAGATGCAGATTGTTGCTAGAATGTTCATGAATAAAATGCAATCTGGATTCATATACTGTGGGAAGTAATCCATTATTTAACCATGAGGTACTGAATAATCAATTGGCTGCATGTAGAAAGCAGGATTCTTCGTAAATCATAGTTCAAAAACCCAAGTAGTCAAAGACTAAGAAATATCATTATGGTGCAACTCATTGTACAGATTCTGCCTCTAACGCAGGGGTATCAAACTCAAGGCCTGGGGGCTGGATTTGGTCCACAGGGTGCTTAGATCTGGGCCATGGAAACAGCAAAGAAACGGCCCACGGTGCCTCTGCCAGTGAAAATGGAGTTCGGGGGGTGGGGGGCACAGTTCTCCCAAGCTCTGTTTTGGGTGGCAGAAGGTTGCAGGAAGCCATTGCAGCCGAAAACGAAGCTTGGGACCCCGTTTTCACTGACAGAGCACTCGGGCCGCCACAGGCACCCACAATACAAGTAATGCAGGGGTGGGTTCTGGCTGCTGCTACAGCTGGCTCACTCAGGGACGTGCGAAGTGCGCATGCACAGTGCTAATAAACAAGATGGTGGCACCGGTTCAGGGGCATGGTAGGCATGGTCTGAACCAATAGGAACCCACCTCTGAAGTGAGGTCAAGCTGGCCACAACCAACCTGACCACGTCCCCCCCCCCCAAGGTGGGTGGGCCCTCCGAAGCACCGTACCGTACCGGAACAGTACCCGGACACTCGTACTGGAGCGTACTGCTTGCAATCCACCACTGGTTGAGACCTACCTGTACTGAGATCTACTCCTCAAATCAAAGCAAGCTACCTCTATCTTCCTGTAGCCCACCATCATTGCCCGTTGCAGCGTCAGAATTTCACACTATTTTATCCATAGCTTCAGATATTAGTTCCTCATTCCGGATCCCCTTTCCCTCTTATTTACTCCATCAATCATTCATTTTCTATTTGTTTTGCCTATCCAGGGATCAAGGCAACTGGTTCAAGAACCTTGAGGCCAGTTCCACCAAAAAGCAAACACCCCTTTCGTGTTTATGGAATTGGCTTTTTAAGTATCAGCTCAAAAGAACTCCAATCTGGTGACTTGTAAGGATCGCATAGCCCAGATGAAATTGCTAGCCTGTGCTCTATTTATTGTGGCATGGACCACCTCTTGCCGTGCCCTGATAGTCCCTGAAGACTGCAATGATGCAAGAACAGAGAAGGATGCCGGGGTGGCCCTGGATTTAATCAATAAACATCGCAAAGAAGGCTACGTTTTTGCCCTGTTCCGTGTTGCTGATGCTCAGGTCCAACAGCTGGTAAGTACCACAGATCTGGGCGGCTCGTCATTGATTATTCCAGAATGGAGTCCATGTTTGTCATAATTCTCTGATTTAATGCAAGCAGGTGGATCATTATCAGGTGCATCGGGTGACCATTTTGTACTTTTTTGTGTTACTTAGGAGTTGTTTTGGTTTTTTCAAATGGCACTTTAAAAAAATGTTCTTAAAAAAACATTGCTAATTAACTGGTGGAGCTCGTAAACTTACTTGGGCTTAATTTTGTAATGGGCTTAATTTTAAAATACAGGTGTAAACATGAATGCGGAGAAACCTAGAATCTCTTCTTTTCCACCAATTTATTGTTGGGGGGGGGGGACAACACAGGTAGTCTTTGACTTATGACTAGTTATAAAGCCCTACATGGCATCGGACCTGGGTACCTGAGAGACCGCCTCCTGCCGATTACCTCCCTCAGACCGATAAGATCTCACAGGTTAGGTCTCCTCCGGATTCCATCTGCCAGCCAATGTCGGCTGGCGACTCCCCGGGGGAGAGCCTTCTCTGTTGCAGCTCCGGCCCTTTGGAACGATCTCCCCGTGGAGATCCGGACCCTTACTACCCTCCCGGGCTTCTGCAAAGCCACCAAGTCCTGGCTGCTCCAGCAGGCCGGGGGGGCTTGTGAAACATCCAGCCCCATGGAAATTGTGAATGTTGCATCTTTTTTAAAGTGTTGTCTTTATCTATTTATCCCCTTTCCCTTGTCTATTGTGAGCCGCCCGGAGTCCTCCGGGAGTGGGCAGCATACAAGACAAATAAAATGAATGAAATGAAATGAATAGTTGCTTAGTGTCTGATCAACAGACACAACCAACTACCCCCCCCCAAAAGCTACTTATAACCAAGTTTGAAAGTTAAGGCCATTGCAGTGCTTCTGCAGTGGTTTATCTTTACAACCAACCACAGGTACACTGTAGCAGTACTCGCTCCATCTCCCCCATCTATTCTTCTGAGTGCCTGCATGCCTTCCCCCAGAGGTGGGTTCCTACTGGTTCAGACCCGTTCAGCCGAGTTGGTAGTCATTCAGCCTGCCACGCCCCCGAACTGGTGCACTCCGTAGTGCCGTAAGCCCCGTCATCATGTTTTTTGCTTCTGCGCATGCACAGAAGCATTTTTTAAGAACTGGGCATGCACGCGCAGCGCAGTGACGTGTGGTGAGGTTTATGGCTGGTGAGGCAGTCCTCTCCCCCGACACCCCACTGACTAAAGCACTTTCTTTCGGCCGCCTGAGCTTTGTTATTTATTTCGTGTGTGTGTGTGTTGTATTTGTGCTGATAAATAAATAAAGGGAGACTAGTATAGATCTATTTCAAGCTATTTAGCTCTCATCAGCTAGCCATACCCTTACTGGGATTAGAACCTGTGCTGTATTACATTTTAGGCAGATGTGTTAACCACTAAGCTACAAGGTTCTCCTCCTTTATCAGCTGATCCAGGGAAATAGGTATGTATTTAGTGTCACAACTCCTGGTATGCCCAAATATGGGAGAAGGCCTATTGCTTCCTTTCTCTGTCTATCAGCTCGTCACAAGAGACCATCCAGACAGAAAGCCTATATATATATAGTTTTTTATTTTTTCATTTTCATAACATATAGCCACATGTATACTATTACATAACCAACATCGTATTATATTATTAACTGTTTACGTCAATTCGTCTTACCATCCACTCCCAAAAACAATTATTGGCTCTTCTGCTCTCCATACACCATATTAGTACCTTATCCATCACTTTCTTCTCCCTCTCTCCTCCTCCTCCCTACCTCCTTTCTTCCCTCTGTCATCCTTCTCTTCTCTACTTCCCCTTCCTCTCTCCTTCTCCTCTCTTTATTTCATCATTTGAAGTGGGATTGCAATGATTCTGGATGGATGTCATATTATTTTATCCTTTTAAGGAGGTTCTTGGGGAAATCAAGCATTTCAAGCCACTACCTTATGTGCATGTTTGAAATAAGCAGAAACCAGCATATATGTTGCTCCTGGAGATCAGCAATACTGATTTTCACTGCTGTTGTTCAAAATACAGAATATCATGTGTAGACACTAGATTTTTGAAAATGAGAAATCATCTTTTTTATGTTTTTAGCAAAACTACCTCTTTGTTTATTAAACTTCTTCCAACAGAACATGCCTGATTTTCTTCCATCTTGTTCTTTTTCAGAAAAACGTATCCATAACATACCTAACTTTGGATGTCTTGGAAACGCAGTGTCCTGTAATATCCAGAACACATTGGTCATCCTGTGATCATAGGCCATTCTTAAGTATAACGGCAAGTAATAACCATCTCTATTCTTTCGAAACATTAATGATTTGAAGTACACTTCTGTGGAAAGTCCTGCTTTTGTAACCACAAACCAACAGAAATGTGACGTTAACATATTATTCGTACTGCCATAATCCCATCCACAAATACAAGTTTTAGAAAAGGGATTTTCTTGGGTGAGGTCCCAAAGGGCTCCACATTTATACTCCCCGGCGGTTATCATCTGCGTGTTTTAAAAGTAATTTTTGTTGTTGTTCAGCCGCTAAGTCAAGTACGACTCTTCACGACCCTATAGACCGCAGCCAGGGCTGGGATTCAGTCGGTTCAGAATGGTTCAGCGAACCGGAAGATAATTTTGCCTCTGGTTCGCTGAACTGATAGTTGGAAGGTCTGGCTGGCTCCTCCCACCCCGCCCCGCCCCTCCAAGGAGACTCCACACAGCCTGTTTATCAAGTGCAGGACCCACGCGGAGGCTCTGGAAGGGCAAAAAATGGGCCTCCCAGAAGTTCTGGATGTCCAGAAATGGACCCATTTTTCACCCTCCCGGAAGCTTGAGGGAAGCCTCTGGAGCCTGGAGAGGGTGAAAAATGGGCCTCCCCTGCTGTAGTGTGGGAGGTTGAGTAGCCACACCCATCATGGCCACACCCATCCAGCAACCAGTTGCTGACATTTTTCACTCCCAGCTCTGACCACAGCGCACCTCCCTGTCCAGTGTCTTGATTACACTATCTAACCATTTTAAAGTGGAAGCTAATTAATTAGCGTTGTGTTGCCTTGGCTCGTGAGATACACACTACCTATTTTCTTCCTGTTTCTTCCAGACAAGGACATTGCAGAGTCATGGCCAAGGAATTGCTGGGAGTCAACTTCTGCTCAAGTTCTTTTTCCTTTCTCTAAAATACACCTTGGAACTGATGCCTTTTCTTGTGTTTTTCCAGGATGTGGGACAATGCAAGGCTGTTCTGCATATAAATGAACTTTCCAAAAGAAAGCTGCTGTATGCATACAACTGCACTGTCAGTTCAGGTATTCACCTTCTCCTAAGTTACAAGTCAGAATCAAATAAAGAAGCATTTCAGTGACCTAGATGGCTATTTATTCCACCTTTGGACAATGTACAATCTTCTCTCCTAGAAAAGTTTGGGGTAAAAGTCTGGTGCTTCCGATTTTTCAGAGGATGATGACAAGATAGAGAAAGAAAGAAAGAAAGAAAGAAAGAAAGAAAGAAAGAAAGAAAGAAAGAAAGAAAGAAAGAAAGAAAGAAAGAAGGAAGGAAGGGGGAGGGAAGGAGGGAAGGAAAAAAGGAGAGAAAGAGAGAGAGAGAGAAGAAGAAGAAAGAAGGAATGAAAAAATGAAGGAAGGAAAGGAAGGAAGGAAGGAAGAAAGGAAGAAGAAGGAATGGAAGGAAGGAAGGAAAGAGAGAGGGAAGAAAGAAGGAAGGAGAGAAAGAGAGAAAGAAAAGAAGAAAGAAGGAAGGAAGGAAGGAAGGAAGGAAGGAAGGAAGGAAGGAAGGAAGGAAGGAAGGAAGGAAGGGGCTAGGCAGGCAGACAGGAATTAGCATCTAAATATATACATGCATTAAACAAGGCAAGGCATCCAACTGCAGTTTGGGGAAAGGCCTAGATAACAGTGAGTCAGGATTTGAGGTTATAGAAAGAGGTAACAAGAGGTTTTAAAAAATCAAGATGATGGCTGAAGCTTCTTGATCAAAACCACATCTTTCTTTTTATAGTCATATCCATTGGACCCTTTTCCATGGATACCCCTGGACACAGATAAACATGGAGGAGAACTTTTATGTCCTTCTCTCAAAACTTCACCAGTTCATCTGCACAACCTCAGAAACTGCAGTCATATTAACTGATAGATAGTCCAGGTTACTTGAGGGACCGTTTCACCCACTGGGACTGGCCCGTCCCACCCGTGCCGGCAGAGAAGACATGCTGTGGGTCCAGTCAGCCCGAGTATTCCAACTGGCGGGGTCCAGGAGGAAGGCCTTCTCTGCTGTGGCACCTGCCTACTGGAACATCTCCCCCAGTGGTGGGTTTCCGATCCCGTTCCAACCAGTATGGTTGGAACGGGCCCTGCGGCGTCTATATGGACGCGCGCAGCGCGCATGCATCAGGCTGTCCAGCGATGCCTCCGTGACCCTCCACGACGCTCCTGCTACTCAGCAGAGCATCACGCAGTCACTGTATGTGCCGTGCGCAGGTGTGGAAGCACCAAAGACTTTAAAGATAGGTAAGGAGCACGGGCGAGCGGGTGGGCCCTCCAGAGCACAGTACCGGTATGGTACTCAGTGCTTCAGGCAGGCTCCCGTATTGGGGCATACCATCTGCAACCCACCACTGATCTACACACACACACACACACACACACACACACACACACACACACACACCCATGAGCTGGGCCAAACTCTCCTATCTTTTCCTAAGGGCCTAAAGACATGGCTCTTCCAGTCACCTTGGGGGTCCCAGTGGAGAAACTGCACAATGGAGGTGGTTGATTGAGTAATAATAGATCCCAACTCCCTCCCGTTCCACTCGCGCCCTCCCCATGTATCTTTGGTTTTAATGTTTTGTGTTTTAGTGTCTTTATGTTTTAGATTTTATACAACTACTAGCTGATGACCCAGTGTTGCCCGGGTATTTATTTATAGGGGGAAATGTCCAGACCAAACCTAATTTCTAATGTTGGATTTTACCCCTTACCAGAGGGAACCCTCTTCTGGAGTACTGTGAAGCCGTTACCATGGCAACTCCACTGCACTGTGCAGTAGAAGCCACCTTATAGCAATACAGTAGAAGCCATTTAAAGGCACAACAGGCTGCATCTTAACAGAACACACATCCCAAGGGGTGTTAGGGGTGTCTTATCACCACAGTATTTTTCTCCAGAAAGTAAGTCATCTGTGTACCAAGTTTGGTTGAAAGTGCTCAAGGCGTTCCAGAGTTATGCTGGAGTGCACACACACACAAACACACACAGCCATTTTTATATAAATAGATGTCCAGAGTTCCCCTATGGTAAGGTGGGCATCCAATAAATTTTATAAGTACGTCAATAAAGTAAATAAATAGAAATTCTATTAGAAAACTTAATGGCACATCTTATCATGGAAGAGGAAAATGTTTTGGCTGCCGAACAGATCATTGATGCTGCAGTATTGATAACGGTGCTTTTTTCTTTTTTTTTACAGTTCCACCAAAAACATATGAATGCAAGCGTTGCCCTGTAAGAATAACAATTCTAGAAGACACTGAGAAGCACACCGAAGAAGCCAACAAGATTTTAGAGAAATACAGACTGGGGAGCAATGAGTCAAATTATTTCAAGGTGGAAAAAGTCCAAAAAGTTTTCAGAGCAGTAGGTATCCATGTTCTCCCTATGGATCTGTAGGCTTTTGTAAAAATTATTTCCCAAAGTATCAGGAAGGAAAAGACAGCAGTGAAAAATTATTTAAATCCACTTTCCTTAAGCACCTTCCATCCTTCCTTCCTTCCTTCCTTCCTTCCTTCCTTCCCTCCTTTCTTCTTAAAAATGTTATTCTTAAAGCTGCTATTTTTATGAATGCAACGCTTATCAAGTTTAACCCATCTCTTAACTGTATTAAAGCCCTTTCATAGTGTCGTTATTGTACTAGCAGTGTCATGAAGGGGCATCTTTAGTACTCTTTCCTCATCCATTATCTTATGCCTAGGATTATCCTGATTTAATTCTGAACAGACCCTGATGGAATAGCCTGGTTTTTCTAAAGCTTTCCTAGATGAAAATTGTAATTGAAAACTTACATCTGCCCTGCAATCATCCTTCGATGTGAGCGCCAAAGTGAACTGTAATATTGGGAAAGTTGGATATAATTTGATCACTGTTTTGCTTATTTTATGCAGATGGCCGATCGTACATTATTCATTGTTGAATTCACCATAAAAGAGACAGGATGTCCTAAAAACACCGACCCAACAACTGTTTCCCAATGTGAATTCCTGCCTGATGGAAAAGCTGTGAGTGGAGAGATAATATATGCAAAAACAGTTTGGCTAACAAACTGCAGGAAGTAAATAGGCAGTTGTGATATAGAGATTTTCAGGATCTATTATAGATAGGATAGGATAGAATAGAATAGAATAGAATAGAATAGAATAGAATAGAATAGAATAGAATAGAATAGAATAGAATAGAATAGAATAGAATAGAATAGAATAGAATAGAATAACAGAGTTGGAAGGGACCTTGGAGGTCTTCTAGTACAACCCCCGGTTTAGGCAGGAAACCCTACACCATTTCAGACAAATGGTTATCCAACATCTTCTTAAAAACTTCCAGTGTTGGAGAATTCACAACTTCTGGAGGCAACTTGTTCCTCTGTTTAATTGTTCTAATTGTCAGGAAATTTCTCCTTAGTTCTAAATTGCTTCTCTCAAATCCTCAAATGTATCTCAGTAACAATAGTAGAGGGACACGGTGGCTCAGTGGCTAAGATGCTGAGCTTGTTGATCAGAAAGGTCAGCAGTTCGGCAGTTTGAATCCCTAGCGCCACGTAACGGAGTGAACTCCCATTACTTGTCCCAGCTTCTGCCAACCTAGCAGTTCAAAAGCATGTAAAAATTCAAGTCGAAAAACAGGAATCACCTTTGGTGGGAAGGTAACAGCATTCCATGTGCCTTTGGCATTTAGTCATATTGGCCACATGACCATGGAGAGGGTGGGTGGGTGGGTGGGTGGGTGGATGGATGGATGGATGGATGGATAGATGATAGATAGATAGATAGATAGATAGATAGATAGATAGATAGATAGATAGATAGAGTCGTCAACTTACAACCATTCAAAGTTTCAACAGCACTGAAAAATATGACTTACGATGAGTCCTCGCACTTACAACCAACACAGCATCCCCACATTTGGTTGCTTGGCAACTGACATGCATGTTACATGTGTTAGACCATGTTATACCATGTTTCCCCAAAAATAAGTCAGGGTCTTATTTTCTTTTGACCCCCAAAATAAGAACTTGGCCTTATTTTTGGGGAGGTCTTATTATTTTTGAGGTGCAGGAGGCGGAGAGCATGGTCACCTCACGGCTGCTGATGCGTTGTGCATCACTAGGCCTGCTGCTCTTTTTGCGGTGGCCATTAGCATGACAAAAGGGGCGGTTCCACCACAAATGCGCGCACAACAAAAGCGCGCCTGACTAAACCGCGGTGACTAAAGCGTGGTGACAAAACCGCGCGACGAATGAGCGACTAATTAGCACTAAAGCGCGCCGACAAAAGCGCGCCGACAGAAGCGCGCTGTAACGGAACCCTAAACCTAACCCTAAACCTAACCCTAACCCTAACCCTAAACCTAACCCTAAACCTAACCCAAACCCTAAACCTAACCCTAAACCTAACCCTAAACCTAACCCTAAACCTAACCCTAAACCTAACCCTAAACCTAACCCTAAACCTAACCCTAAACCTAACCCTAACCCTAAACCTAACCCTAAACCTAACCCTAAACCTAACGGTAAACCTTACCTTAAATTAAATCGCGCTTCTGTCGGCGCGCTGTTGTCGGCGCGCTGTTGTCGGCGCGCTGTTGTTGGCGCGCTGTTGTCAGTGCGCTTTTGACATCGCGGTTGTAGCGCTACAGTGTTGTCGGCGCGCTTATGACGTTCGCGCTTTTGTCGGGTTACGAAAAGGGGCTAGGCTTGCGGGAGTGGGGTGCCATTAGGTAAAGGCGTGTGGGGTGCATTTCCTCCCCTCCTCCGGCCTCGCCTCCTCACCTCATGTTGTTTGTGCAGGAAGCAACCAGAGGAAATGGCGAGGATCAGCTGCACATGCACTTAAATATTTTCAGGGAGGGCTTATTTTAGCGCATGCACTTAAATGCCCAATTGGGCTTTTTATCCAAAGAGTCTTATTTTCAGGGAAACAAGGTAGCATCCCTGGGTCACATGATCATCATTTATGACTTTCTTAGCCAGCTTCTGAGAAGGAAAGTCAATGGGAAAAGCCAGATTTGCTTAAAGTCCACCTGGTGCACTTAACAACTGCAATGCTTTCTATGGCAAAAAATGGTCATAAAATTGGTCACGACTCACTTAACAACCATCTCGCTTAACAACAGAAATGCTGGACTCAGTTGTGGTCAAAAGTCGAGGAGGACGACTGAGAGAGACAGAGAGATAGGGAGAGAGAGAGAGAGAGACGTGTGTCAAATTTACACAATTTATCTCAACTGTTATCATTTCCTTTTTCTCTGTAGAATCTGGGATTTTGCATAGGAAAAATACTTAAAGAGACAGGTGCTCCAGATGTGGTCGAAGTAGACTCCTGTGCGATCTATGATACTCAGGTAAGAGTGCAAATGATTTAACTAGATGATTATTATTGTTGTTGTTGTTGTTATTTCTTAATTCTGCAGAAATATGAATCTGTCTGTTCTGACCCAGCCTTCACAAGTAATGATAAGCTGTTTACTCACAAGTAAAGCAACCCCCTTTTTATAACAGGGCAGTAACAGTCTTTTATTCATGGGGCTAAACAAAATATCAAATAATGAGTCCCAACAAAACTGGGTTTAGCCAAGGAATCCGAATTGTTTACTGTGTACTAAAAATGAACGGTTGTCCGCGACAACTGGCCCCTCCCAAACTCCTCCTATTTGTTCCCCCAAGAGGGAGGGGCTGACTAGAGCCTGCGTCTGCCTTGCCCTGAGAGCCAGCTTATTGCCTTCCGTTGCTCTCCTCTCCTTTCCTCCCTAGGCATACCCGCATCTGGGATGGGCCCTATCTGTTCTTCCCCCTCACTCAGCTCAGGCCCCAAAGAGAGTTGCCTCCTCTCAGGGGTGGGTTCCGGCAGGCACTACTGCCAGTTCACTTATGTGCACTATGCCTTCGCACACATTTGATGTGCACTGCAAGCACATCAAATTGTTTTTTAATTAAAATGTTCTGCGAATGCGCAGAACTGAAAAACAAGATGGCAGCACCTATGGCGCCACCCGGAGAACTGGTTCGGGGGCGTGGCAGGCCTGGGTTTCTGCCAGTTCCAGTGACCCAGGTGGCCAAACCACTACCGGTTTTGCCAAACTGGTCCAAATCGGCAGGAACCCACCACTGTTGCCTTTCCACCTGGGGGGGGGGGGCTCTGCGTCTGTCTCCAATGCTGTTTCCTTATATAAAAACCTTCCGAAGTCTCCGAAGCGAGCTTAGGCCCTCCCTCAACCTTCTCCTGGTCAGACTCTGCTGCTAGCTCTGCTGGCAGCTGATGGGCCACAACACTGTCAACATCCAGCTTGAGTATCCAAATAAAAGTTCAGGACCATTTTGTTTCTGAATAACTTACCGCTTATTGAATACATCCCATGATAATGTCGAGGCAAAACTAATTCTGAGATTCTCAGGCACCAGTTCACAGTATTAAACAATGATTTTCCCAGACAAATCCGCCAGGTTTCCACATAGACCCTGTAAACAAGTTGTCTTTGTTATGGGGAACCATCTGCCTCAACTTCACACCTGTTAAGATGTCCTTGAAAAGTTTCCAGGTTCTCACAAGCTTCAGTGGAGCTGTAGCGGTTTCGTTTCTCTAGCTAACCCATCCGTGATCAACATTCCCCCCCCCCCGCCTTACACTAATGGCAAGTTGAAACAAAGAGGCATGTAGCTCAGGGGTCAGTTCCAGCTTCTTTTACTGCTGGTTTGCACACTGATGTGCGCTACCCGCACATGCACAGAAGTAAAAGAATTGCTTCTGTGCATGCCAGTGGTGTGTTTCAAAAATTGTTCGAACCCACTCTGTGGGTGTGGCCTCCTAATAATGGCGGGGGGAAAATCAGTGAAAATAAATAAAGTTAGAAGTCTAATAATAACTTGATGAGGGCTGAAACCAGTCTAAACATTGGGTCCACTGCAGTGGTGGGTTTCAAAAATTGTTCGTACCTACTCTGTGGGTGTGGCCTCCTTTCTGGGAGTGGCTTGCCGCCCATGTGACCGGATGGGAGTGGCTTGCCGCCCATGTGACCGGATATGAAGATGCCGACGACACTTGTCAGAACCACCTTAAATTACCTCACACACAGCACTGGCATGCATAAGAATAGGATGTAAACTTGTTTTTTGAAAGGCATCTTTGGTTTGTGTTAAAACAACTTCAACACGCGCAATGTTCTGATTGCACCACAAACGCAGTAGTCATCCTTACCTTTCACAGAGGCACTGAGTTTTATAAATAGGAGCATGATAGTATAGAATAATCATATCCAAGGACCAGTGGTGGGTTTCAAAAATTGTTGGAACGTCTTCTGTAGGTGTGGCCTGCTTTCCGGGTCCACTGGTGGAACCTCTTCTAACCGGTTCGGTAGATTTGACGAACCGGTTCTACCGAATAGGTGCGGACTGGTAGGAACCCACCTCTGACAGAAGTAAAAGAATTGCTTCTGTGCATGCGCAGAAACAAAAAACAAGATGGTGGTGCTTACGGTGGCACTGATAGAACCAGTTCATGGGCGTGTCCAGCCGAGTTACTGCCTACTCAGTTGAACTGGTTTGAACCACTAGGAACCCACCTCTGATGTAGCTTCTGTCAAGTTTGTCTCTTGAGAGAATCACAAAATGTAGAACAATTCCTGTCTCCTCTTCAAAGATCTTTGCAAAAAGGGGAGGAGCTTACAATTTACCTCACTTCACAGCTATCCCACCTAGCAATGGAAATTTTGGGCTCAACTGTGGTTGTAATTTGAGGACCATCTACATCTGTATTTGAGGAGTGGTGCAATACCTCATAATCAGTGGCCCAGATAGAATCATTCAGTTCAACCCCATATGGCAAATGTAAAAGTAACCAGACCAATGTTTCTGAGGTACTTTCATACATTGTATATTGTATATTTATGTGTATTGTTAAGTATTACGTTGCGAACTCCATTTAGGCATCAGGAAAGGCATCCGGCCAATAAACGTTCAGATCCAGTCAGTTGCCCCAACTCTACTCCGAATTAAGAGATTACAGGGTAGTAAAAGGGAAGGTTTTTTTAATTCATATATTATTTTGATTTATATATTTTGCATTTTTCTTGCAATACGTGTTATATACCTTCACAAATACACAGCAAATGAGAGTCCTAAACTAACTTGGTCTCTTCTTTCTAATTCTCATCTGTGTTCCATACATTCATAAACGGTGACTTGTCCTTTGGACTTCCTTTGCAAAGAATCTCAGCATCTTCCATCACCACCAACATCACCGTCACCACTTCCACCATGATTCAGGAGAAGGCCACCATCGTTGCAATGTAACTGGGCATGAATGCAGACATCTGCTACATAAACATCCTCATTCCCGTCATCACCATCATTGTCGTCATCCTCATCATCATCGTCACCACAATCATTCTCACCACAATCATGGACACTGCCACGGGTATAGAGACTCAACACTTCCTGCAGGCCCTGCAGGTCCCAGGGGCAACCATCAGTCTGAACAGACCCAAGAGGAACATCCTGGCATTCCCCCTCCTCCAGGACCTCAGTACCCTCCTCCTCCTCCTGGGGGTCCCCATCATTTTCCTCCTAGTAAATATCCACCACCACCTCTTGGGCCTCCCCCTCCCCCACCTTTTCCTCGTAGGCCAGATGACCACCACCAGCGGCCATATGAGAGGTTTCCTAAAGTTGCCCTTCCCTGCCCCCAACGTCATCACAGGTGTAATGACACTGTGTGTAAAAGAGAAGAAAGCGGATCCTCAGAAGAGCAAGATTCGTTCAGCAGCTACCATTCTTTCCACCGTAGCAGCGGGGACTTTGTCCACCGCGTTCCAATTCCAAGTGAACACGATGTCCTCCAAGCTCCTGGTGCCAACTTTCTTGACCATGGAAGACATCATGGAAAACACATGCTACAACCTTTCCCAGAGGTTTCCTCGGGATCAAAGTCGTGCCCAGGGAAGCCCAAATATGACCTCTTGCCAGGCATTTTGTCTTTATTTCCTACACCATCGGCACATTAGAAAGCTTTGCATGGAAATAATAATAACATCGGCATTTATATGTGTTTGTTTTAGTTTAAGTGTCTCCTAAATTGTAACCACGAGAGATAGAATAGAATGAATAGAATAGAATAGAATAGAATAGAATAGAATAGAATAGAATAGAATAGAATAGAATAGAATAGAATAGAATAGTACAGAACAGAACAGAACAGAACAGAACAGAACAGAACAGAACAGAACAGAACAGAACAGACTAATCTCTTCTTAAAGACTTCCAGTGTTGGAGCATTCACAACTTCTGGAGGCAAGTTGTTCCACTGATTAATTGTTCTCACTCTCAGGAAATTTCTCCTTAGTTCTAAGTTGCTTCTCTCCTTGATTAGTTTCCACCCATTGCTTTTTGTCCTGCCCTCAGGTCCTTTGGAGAATAGCTTGACTCCCTCTTCTTTGGATCAGCCCCTGAGATATTGGAACACCGTTATCATGTCACCCATAACCTTCAGGGTTACCACCTTTTTTTGATTAAACCAGACATACCCAATTCCAGCAACCATTCTTTATATGTTTTAGCCTCCAGTCCAGGGGTGGGTTGCTGCCAGTGTTATTGCCATTTCATTGCACGCATGTGCAGTTGCCAAAAAAAATGTTCTGTGCATGTGCAGAACATTAAAAATGAGTTTTAAAAAAACATGCCAGCAACAGCATGGGAGACCGGGAAACCAGTTTGGGGGCATGGCCGGCCAGTCATCCCTACCGGTTCGGCAATCCAGTCGCAATTTCCACTATCAGTTTGCCCGAACCGGTGCGAACCAGTAGCAACCCATCTCTGCTCCAGTCCCCTAATCATCTTTGTTGCTCTAAATATCTTACATAGAGATACTAGTTTATGGATAATCTCAGAGTGATGCATGGTCTAGAAATCATTTGAAAAATATATTTCAGATGCTGCGCAATTACATGTTCAATAAACACCTCTGCCATTCTTTAAAACAGCCTGGGGTTGGGGTTTTTTTTCAGTCTTTCCATAAAAATCTGGAAGGAAGATCCTAATGTTTTATGCTAAAGTATAGATTGCATACCTCTCAGACAGGGAAAGAGGATTTTGTAGAATCTTCTTATGGAATGTTTGATTCTAAATTTCTTCTCTATTTTATTTAGTCCGGTGGTATTCCATTAAAAGATTTGGACAGAAAAAGTCCAAATGACTAGTATTTGGCAGCAAAGAAAAAAGGAATTCCCTGAATCTCTTTGCTGCTACCTAATGGTTATCTAGAATTTTGTAAACCAGATTTTGTAGACCAAGTTTCTTTTATGGAATAGAATTCGAGTTGAGTTGAGTCGAGTCGAGTCGAGTCAAATGGAATGGAATGGAAATGGAATGGAATGGAATAGAATAGAATAGAATAGAATAGAATAGAATAGAATAGAATAGAATAGAATAGAATAGAATAGAATAGAATTCTTTATTTGCCAAGTGTGATTGGACAGACAAGGAATTTATCTTTGGTGCATGTGCTGTCAGTGTACATAACAAAGAATAAAATACATTCATCAAGAATTAAAAGATACAACACTTAGTGATAGCCAAGGTCACTAATAAGCTAGATTGAGTTGAAGTGAGAGGTTGCAAATTGCTGAAGTTGAAAAATATTCTACTTTTCCTCAGGCCAAGCTTTTATCAACTGTAAACAATCCAGAGGTTTCAAACTGTGGGTAAATCACAAAGTCCAATATTTTATCTGTAAAAAAAGTGTCAACAGAGACCGTATTTCCACAACACATTTGGCAAAGAGGCTTTGAAATAATAGCACAAGTCCTGAGAGAAGCTATGGATGTGAAATATGAGCAGGCTGAGCTGGAAGGCGGGGTCAAACATGTCATCAGTTTGGAATTATTGCACAGTCACAAAAGACCTGTATGTCCATCCCCCCATGAATTCAGTGGGCCCTTATCTAGCGCCAATTTAGCTTTGACCATTAGTTGACTAGATTTTTGTTTGGAGGAAGTGATAATAAATGTTTCTGTGCTTTGAACTCAGTGAGTGTTTCTGTTTTTGCGCCTAACAATTAGTGAGTGAAAACAATTTGTACCTGTATGTCATTCAGAAAGAGGTGACAACTGTTCCTGTGATGCTTAAATGCAATCTGTCTTGATCTTGTCTTTCTGTTATTGATTTGAAATTATTAAAAAACGCAAGGGGGTGATTTTAGCACAAACCAAGACAGGTCCATGCAATCTACAACCTCATGGGACATTGCTCATAAAATTATAAAACAAGGATTTATCTGACAATTGCACATAGGGCTGAATACAAAATGGAACATAGAATAGGCCTCAACTGCAGATTCCAAATGATTGTGCTTATCCTTGTAAAAATAAACAATCTAAAATTTCAACCAAAATGTTGGCTCAGAAACTCTGGCATTTGAAGCACGCAACTCTTAAAGCTGTCAAGTTACAAGACCTTTGCACCCCTAACCCTTTAAAAAAAAACCAGGGGTGTTCAAACTTGACAGCTTTAAGACTTGTGGACTTCAATTCTCAGAATTCCTCCTCTCGCTCTTCATCTTGATGATGTGTGGACAGGCGGCGGGAGGGAGCTGGAACCGGTTCTAAATGGCACTGTAGATTTGTGGAACCTCTTCTATAGAAGAGGTTAGAATTGGCAGGAACCCACCCCTGGTGCTTATCAGCTTTATCCCGAAGGGCTTTGGCAGCCTGCTATGGAACTCTTTACTGCTATTTGGAACTCATTACGGGCTGTGAATGAATATAATTCACAGCCTTTGAAATAAAAAGAGGGTTTCTGGACTTAATTGTGCGCATTTTACTGTATCAGGAAGCCTAGGTCAGAACACTTATTTCCGTTTCAGAGCTGAAGAGCCAGCACTGTCCAAAGACATCCCATGGTCATGTGGCCAGCATGACTAAATGCCAAAGGCGCACAGATTGCTGTTACCTTCCCACCAAAGGTAGTCTCTATTTTTCTACTTGCATTTTTACATGCTTTCGAACTGCTAGGTTGGCAGAAGCTGGGACAAGTAACGGGAGCTCACTCTGTTACACGACGCTAGGGATTCGAACCGCCAAACTGTCAGCTTTTCTGATCGACAAGCTCAGCGTCTTAGCCACTGAGCCACTGCATCCCTGACCTAGGCATATCTATTCCAAATATAGTAGCACATTGAGAACCATTTTCAATCCTTGGATCTACTGGACAAGTTTATTCTGTTGGTGGCATTTTAAAATGTTTATCCTACAAAAGTGTTAAGCCAAGGAGATTCTGTGTGGCTCTGAAAACAGCTTTCCCCAGGCTGGCAAAGGTAAATATTGGGCAGGTTTCCAAGCAGATTCCTAGTTCTGTTGACTCAGCATTTGCATCACCTTTTCACTCCCTGAATCATGCACACGCTTCTAGAATGTTCTAGAAATTCCCGGAACTGCCCACAGTTGTAAACATGGTGTAACTCTGACACTGTAAATTGCAAACATGAATTTTGAACTGCTGGCAAATAAACTTGATATCGCAATAGTGTGTGTGTGTGTGTGTGTGTGTGTGTGTGTGTGTGTGTGTGTGTGTTTAAGCAAGTACTTGAAGAAACCTGTAAGGATATTTTTCAGTGTATGTTTCCAGTCTATGAAATATTTGTAACTCGTATCAGTTTACCGTAGGCTGTTCAGATTCTGCTGGCAAGGTGCACCTCACCTGGTATTTTAAAACTCTTTCTCCCTTTCCCACACTTTCCCACATTTAAGAAGGAGCCTTTTCACCCTCAGTATGACACTCTTCATTCTGCTAGTCCTCAGCATTAGATTTTGCCAACCAGTTCTCTCCAAGATGAAATGGATTAGAATGACCCAGAGGTTGTTGAGGCTGCAATTAAAGCAATAAATGTGCTTAATGAAGACCAAATGTGTAAAAAGGTTAAATCACGGCAACTGGACCAAAGTTTATTAAACTGAGAAGTTTTGTTACTCATCCAAGCGTATTTTTCGGAATATAAGATATACCTTTTTCCCTCACAAAAGCGGCTGAAAATCTGTGTCTGTGTGTCTTATACACTAAATATAGCAATTTTTTCCTCCTGAAACCCCACCCCTTCACCAAAATGACCATGCATAGCCTTTAGGAGACTTCCAGAGTGCTCTTGGTGTTGGGGAGGGCAGAAATGAGTGAAAAATAGGCCAATATTTGTCCCCCCCCAGCCCCCAGGAGCACTCTATAAGCCTCCTAAGCTTATTGACCAAAAGGGCCCGTTTTGTGAAAAATGGACCATTTTTGCTCATTTTTGCCCCCCACCCCACCCCAAAGACTATTCATGCCCTTTTTTTAAAAAAATGTGCCCATTTTCACAAAGAACAGACCGGTTTGGGGAGGTTTGCAGCAGAGATGGGTTCCTACCAGTTCGCACCTATTTGCTAGAACCGGTTCGTCAAATCTACCGAACCGGTTAGAAGAGGTTCCACCAGTGGACCCAGAAAGCAGGCCACACCTACAGAAGAGGTTCCAAAAATTTTTGAAACCCACCACTGGTCCTTGGATATGATTATTCTACACTATCATGCTCCTATTTATAAAACTCAGTGCCTCTGTGAAAGGTAAGGATGACTACTGCGTTTGTGGTGCAATCAGAACATGGCGTGTGTTGAAGTTGTTTTAACGCAAAGCAAAGATGCCTTTTAAAAAACAAGTTGACATCATATTCTTATGGATGCCAGTGCTGTGTGTGAGGTAATTTAAGGTGGTTCTGACAAGTGTCGTCGGCATCTTCATATCCGGTCACATGGGCGGCAAGCCACTCCCATCCGGTCACATGGGTGGCAAGCCACTCCCACAAAGGAGGCCACACCCACAGAGTAGGTTCGAACAATTTTTGAAACCCACCACCTCTTCAAAACCTTGGTGCGTTTTATACTCCGGTGCGTCCTATACTCCAAAAAATACAGTATAACTTAACAATGGAAAGTGAATGAACACAACTCCTGACAACTCCTGTGATGTCCCACTGAATACATAATAGTTCAACTCTTATATCTCTTTTTTCTTCTTTCACAGGATTATGAAAACTGTACAGCTGAGATTGAAACTGACGGACAATTTCTTCAGTCAGTATTTAGTATTTTAGTATTTTATTAATACTTATAGGCCGCCCTTTTCCCTGAGGGGACTCAGGGCAGCTTACATAAAATAAGGGAGGGGGAAATACGAAACAATAAACATAAAATAATACATAAGAATAAAATAGTACACAACATTCATTCAATATTCGGGAGGGGGCAGGTTGTGATCTTATCCCCAGGCCTGACGAGCTAGCCAGGTCTTAAGGGCTGTGCGGAAGGCCTGGACGGTGGTGAGGGTACGAATCTCCACGGGGAGATCGTTCCAAAGGGTCAGTGCTGCAACTGAAAAGGCTCTCCTCCGTGTCAATTGGAAATAGAATTCAAACCAGAACTATTTATTTTGCGAATCATAATTGATAAACATAACAAGGGGGTAATCTACTTAATAATACATATTATTATGGCAGCAAGAATGGTCTTTGTGCAAAACTGGAAAAACGGGGAAATTCCACAAGAAGAGGAAGTAAGTAGGAAAATCTGATTTGTGCTGAAATGGATAAATTGACATGGGAATTGAAGAACAAAGACGAATCAGAATATTATAAGATCTTGGATAAATTTTATCAATGGTTGGAACAAAAAAGGAAAGACCTAAAATAAGCAATGACTAAGATTTATAGAATGGAGATTGGAATTATGTACGAAATCCTAACAGTGAAAATGTATAAAACAAGAAGAAAGCAACGTGGATGGAAATACGATGTCCTTATATTTGTAAATACTGAATAGACCAATTGTAAATAAGCATGGTGGTTATAATATTTAACTTTATATTCTAGTATGTATGGCAAAGACATTGCCAGGACGGTGACACTGGGTCCAATGTTTTAATGTGTGTTTAATAAAAAACTTTTTAATAAAAAAATTTTTTGGCTGGGTATGGAGTCAGGGATTCATTGAAATGAACTAATTCTTAACTCTACATTTACATACATATGAAGACCAAAGACATACAATAGAAATACATTTACTTTTAATGTCATTGTTCATACTGTTGGAAGAAAAATTCAGTCTAGTTCCAAGGCTGGAGAAAGACACTGGAAATAAAATGGAGGCTGGCTGGTTGGAAAGATGGTCTCTTGTTTATTTGGATATCAGGAACTTCAGGGACAGCAACAAATGTTTCTGGGGTGACTGACCAAATGGCTGAGTGAGTGGATGGGTTTTTATAGGCTTCTGGGGTTTGGGGATTGAGATGCTTCAGGGGGTTGTGCAATATAGTGAGCCTTGTGTCTTTTGCTATTCTAATGGTGGTGGGTAAATCCTATTATGTCCTAAAGGCAGTGATGGGATTTTGCAGGTTCGCACCAATTCAGGCGAACTGGTTGTTAAATTACTACCACCCCCTGCTATCAATCCTGGGCGCTGCCCAGAGAAATAGGAAATGGAGCAGCTGGTGCAAAGGAAGGAGAAGACCACTTTCCCTATTTCTTCTCCCTGCTCCTCCTCCTTCCCTCATGCCAGCTGCTCTATTTCCCGTTTCTCCATTGCAGCGCAGCACCCAGGATCCACTTTGATAGTGGGGGGTGGTGGCGTGTGTGATTTAATAACCGATTTGCCCAATGTCAGACTGGCCATTGCTGGAGGCTCATCCCACATATGCGGTGAAGCTGGAGGACGGGGATGAGCCACACCTCCCACGACAGCCAACCTAACCCTGGGCGAAATTATTTGAATCCTACCACTGCCTAAAGCTTATGTCCTGTCCTTAGAATTTGGGGAAAATAATATTCTGCATCTTTTAATATTTCCCGAAATATTTCATTCTCTAGGAGGGGCCTTCCCACAATGCCTATAGAAAAATGAAATGAGTCACAGCAGAAACATCAACATCTAATCTATGGGAATGTTGTACTTTGGTAGTGCATAAGAGGGCAGCATAAGCACATTCCACGGAAAGTTCCCACCAAACTCGAAAGAAAATAAAACAAATGCATGGAAAATAATCATACTTTATTCCATTCATTTGGTTTTTCTCTTTTGTAATCCTACTCCCTCACCATCCGAGCATTGGGAAATGCTCAATTGCACCTCCTGGGAAAGGAGCATTTCTGTAACATTTAAGATGCCCTTTACCAATAAATTCTAGGACATTGAATTTCAGCTCCACACAATTTCATACGTCTGGCTCTGTATTCCAACCAAATATTGTGTGTTGGATGAAAATATACCAGTCAGTTGGGCTCATCAAGCTAGGAGAATTGGCTGATATATAATTAGAGTATATTGAGCCGAGGTGGCGCAGTGGTTAAATGCAGCACTGCAGGCTACTGCTAGATCAGCAGTTCAGCGGTTCAAATCTCACCGGCTCAGGGTTGACTCAGCCTTCCATCCTTCCGAGGTGGGTAAAATGAGGACCCAGATTGTTGGGGGCAATATGCTGACTCTCTGTAAACCGCTTAGAGAGGGCTGAAAGCCCTATGAAGCGGTATATAAGTCTACTGCTATTGCTATTGCTATATTAGTGCTTTGATAAAGTGGAAATGTGGAATTAAATATGTTGAGTGCATTTAAATAAATACATTGTTTGGAGAATGCCCAATGACTGAACAACATTTCAGAGGTATCTTAAGATGCCTCCAGGTTCCTGAAATGTGTATTTTCCGAAATATTTCCAGAATCTCTACTCATACCGGACGTCCAAGAGTTGAGGAGAAATTCCATCCTGATCTGAGAAGACAATGCATTCATGAAACCAGGTGGGGCCTTGGCCATGCCCATGGACACAAACAGGGCCACAGACATGGTCATAAAAAACCAACAGAGGGCTCTTCTGAAGAAGTTACAGCAATAGCAGTTAGACTTATATACCGCTTCATAGGGCTTTCAGCCCTCTCTAAGCGATTTACAGAGTCAGCATATCACCCCCACAGTCTGGGTCCTCATTTCACCCACCTCGGAAGGATGGAAGGCTGAGTCAACCTTGAGCCGGTGAGATTAAAACCGCTGAACTGCAGATAACAGTCAGCTGAAGTGGCCTGCAGTACTGCACCCTAACCACTGCGCCACCTGGACAGTTCTGCTACCTGTCTCAAAAGTGCTTTTCAAATACCAACAAATAGCCCAATCTTGCAAAGATGAAGTTAGGGAAATCTAAGGCTCAGAATAAAGTAAGACTTGCAACAAATGCCAAAAATAATAATTAAAAAAGTTTCTTTCAACATATAAAAAAAAAACCAAGAAAAATAACCAATCCACTAACAAGAGAAGGTGGCAAAAAAGTAACAGGTAATGGAGAGAAGGCAGAGTTACTTAATTCATTCTTTGCATCTGCCTTCAGGCAAAAAGATAATGCAGCTCATAAAAGACAGACTATGAACACAAATTAAAATAAGCAAGAAAATGGTAAGAGAATACTTGTTCACTCTAAACAAGTTCAAATCCCCAGGACCTGATGGATTACAACCCAGAATTCTAAAGGAGTTGGCAGATGTCATCTCAGAACCACTGAACCAGAGGTGGGTTGCTAATTTTTTTACTACCAGTTCAGGCGAGCTCCCCCATGCGTGCACGACACTTCTGCGCATGCGCAGAAGTGTCCGGGCAGGTGGGCGGAACTTCTTCGTCACCGCTACTCCCGGTTCGGCCAATCTGGGTCGAACCGGCAGCAAATGACCTCTGCACTTTACCATATTTTTCAAATATCCCAGAGCACCAGGGAACTACCAGAGCACCTCTAAAAAATAGATTATGTGGTCCCATCTTCAAAAAAAAAAAAAAGGAGGGGGGCACAGATACAGAAAGCTACAGACCAATCAGCCTGACATCAATACCCAGGAAGATCCTGGAAAAGATAATCAAGCAACAGATCTGTGAACACCTAAAAGCAACCAAAGTTATAACCAGAAGCCAACACACGTTTGTCAAAAAACAGATCATGCCAAACAAATCTTATTTAATTCTTTGACAAAGTGACTACATTAGTGGACCAGCAAAATTCAGTGTGCATAGTATACTTGGATTTCAGTAAGGCGTTTGACAAAGTAGATCACAACCTACTTCTTGGTAAGCTTTAAAAAAATGTGATATAGACAGCATCACCACCAGATGGATTTGTAACTGGCTAACAAATCACACTCAACATGTAGTCCTCAATGGAATTGCATCTACATGAAAGGAAGGAAGCAGTGGGATATCCCAAGTTTCCATTTTAGGCCAGTTCTCTTCAACATCTTCATAAACTATTTAGATGAGGAAATAGAAGGGGACTTCATCAGATTTGCAGATGACACTAAACTGACAGGAATAGCCAACATCCCAGAAGATAGGCTCAAGATCCAGATGGATCTCAACGGACATGAACACTGGGCCCTGTTTAACATAATCAAATTCAATATAGAGAAGAGTAAGGTTTTAAGGCAGTGTTTCTCAACCTTGGCAACTTGAAGATGTCTGGACTTCAACTCCCAGAATTCCCCAGCCAGCATTCGCTGACTCTAGTTGGTAACCGCTGCCCTAAGGGCCACAAAGAAGCTCCTTGGAAAAAGCAGGGTTTATTCTCCTTTTCATTGTTTGCCTCCTTCCAGCCACAAGGTTTCCTGAAGAGCTGATACGAATATTACTTAGTGGAAACTTTTTTCTGGTCACCCAGTTTGTTGACTTAGGAGCCGTCCAGATATTCTTAGTATCCAAATTCTGGGAATAGATGGATATATTTGCTGCTCAACATCAGGAAGAGTACAGGTTAACCCTCTGAAGATAGGATCAATTTTTTTTAAAAAAAACAAAACAGAAATCTGTTGGATTACATAGAGCCTCCACAACTATTTACAATGGAACAGAACAAACCATTCCATACTTTTGTGTGTCGACATATGAACAACCATGATGCAACGAAGAAGCACGCCATGGGATCACTGGCAGCAAATTTAAACTGCAACGTAACAATTTCTCAAACTGGCAAAGCAGCAAGTAAAGTGCCTTCTGGAGCATCACCCCACCCCCACCCCCTGCAATGACCTGGCCAACTGGCCTGGGCCCCAATGGGGGCATGCCATTCTGGAGATGGTTAATGGACTAAGATAAGATGGCACCTCCTTCTCGTGGGCATCTTGCTCCCTTTTTTAGCCACCTTTGTCAATTTTAAACCAGGTTTGTTGTTGCTATTTATTGTTTTAAATGTTTTATATTGTTGTTTTATTGATTGTAAAATACCTACAGTCACCAATATGGGCGGCATATAGGTTTTCAATTAATAAATAAGCAAAGTGCTCATTATATCTGTTCCAAAATCAACATAGATACAGGGTGCTATTCCTGAACCCTCTAAATTTTGGAATAATCAAATATATATGTGTGTGTGTAAATTTTGTGTGTGTGTGTGTGTGTGTGTGTATGAGGACCCGGATTGTTGTTGGGGGCGATATGCTGACTCTGTAAACCGCTTAGAGAGGGCTGAAAGCCCTATGAAGCGGTATATAAGTCTAACTGCTATTGCTATTGCTATTGCTATTAACTATTAACTATTATTATATCCATATCCACACACAGAGATGGATGGATGGATGGATGGATAGATAGATGATAGATAGATAGATAGATAGATAGATAGATAGATAGATAGATAGATAGATAGATAGATAGATAGATAGATAGATAGATGAAAGGTAGGTAGGTAGATCGATAGATCGATTAGCAATAGCAATAGCAGTTAGACTTATATACCGCTTCATAGGGCTTTCAGCCCTCTCTAAGCGATTTACAGAGTCAGCATATCGCCCCCACAGTCTGGGTCCTCATTTCACCCACCTTGGAAGGATGGAAGGCTGAATCAACCTTGAGCCGGTGAGATTAGAACCGCTGAACTGCAGATAATAGTCAGCTGAAGTGGCCTGCCGTACTGCACCCTAACCACTGCGCCACCTCGGCTCTTGCGATTGATTCCACTGTTTACAACTAAGATGATTAAAGGCCTGGAGACTAAACATATGAAGAGTAGTTGCAGGAACTGGGCATGGTTAGTCTAGAGTAAAGAAGGACCAGGAGTGACATGATAGCAGTATTCCATTATTTGAGGGGCTGCCACAAAGAAGAGGGGATCAAGCTATTTTCCAAAGCACCAAAAGCAAGACAAGAAACAATGGATGGAAACCAGGGGTGGGTTCCAGCAGTCGCTACTGCCAGTTCGCTCATGGCTGCGGCACGCCCGTGTCGTTTGATGCGCACTGCACGGGCATGTGCAGTGCAATAAAACCTGCCCTCTGGGGCTTTGGAGAACAAGTCAACCACCGCTTCTTTGTGACAGCCTTCAAGTACTAGAAGATAGTTACTGGGTTCCCACAACATGTTTCCCTTAAATACTAACACTATACATTGCAATGTATGGCTGTGAAAAGTTGGACCATAAGAAAGGCTGAGCGCCAAAGGATGGAGGCCTTTGAACTCTGGTGCTGTAGAAGATTCCTGCGAGTCCCTTGGACTGCAAGACAATCAAACTGATCAATTCTAGAGGAGATCAACCCTGACTGTTCTTTAGAAGGCCAGATCCTGAAGAGGAAACTCAAATACTTTGGCCATCTAGTGAGAAGGAAGGATTGCCTGGAGAAGAGCCTCATGCTGGGGGAAAGATTGAGGGCCAAAGAAGAAGGGGACGACAGAGAATGAGGTGGATGGATGGAGTCATCAAAGCAGTAGGCATGAGCTTAAATGGACTCCAGAGGATGATGGAGGTCAGGAAGGCCTGGAGGAACATTGTCTATGGAGTCGCGATCAGTCGGACACAACTCCGCAACTAACAACAACAACAACAAAATCCATTTTGGCTTGCTAAAATCCCAAGTTTGTTACTTGAAAATATTAATCAGTAAATAGTATTAAAATCTTTCTGCTTTTAAGTGTTTTCAAGGAAAGTTCCATGGTTCAGCACAACTCCAGAGCACATCTCTTGCCATATTCTTGACCTCACAGAGGTCAAGAGCCGAGGTGGCACAGTGGTTAAATGCAGCACTGCAGGCTATTTCAGCTGACTGCAGTTCTGCAGTTCGGCTGTTCAAATCTCACCGGCTCAAGGTTGACTCAGCCTTCCATCCTTCCGAGGTGGGTAAAATGAGGACCCAGATTGTTGTTGGGGGCAATATGCTGACTCTGTAAACCGCTTAGAGAGGGCTGAAAGCCCTATGAAGCGGTATATAAGTCTAACTGCTATTGCTATTGCTAACCGCTATTGCTCACTGGCAAGAATGTGGCAAGAACATGAATCAAAGTCATCTTCTGCACTACAGATATTTTCGAAGGTGATTGGAGTTCCCAAGTTAAAAGCAGTGATATCACAAGGGCTGGAGAATCAAATATAGATCCAGACCCCTCATGGACAAAGAAACAATGGTTGGAAACTAAACAAAGAGAGAAGCATCCTGGAATTAAGGAGAACTTCCTAATAGTGAAGACAATTAACCAGTGGGACAGCTTGCCTCCAGAAATTGTGGGCACTCCATCAATGGAGGTTTTTGAGAAGAGACTGGGCAGTCACTTGTCTGAAATGGTAGAGGTTCTCCTGCTTGAGCAGAGGGCTGGACTAGAAGACCTCCGAGGTCCCTTCCAGTTCTATTCTACAGTATTTCTATGTAGGCTTGGCCAGTGTTTATCTCTCCATTGCAACTGATTATATTCCGTTTGCCAGATCTCTGCTCCAGAGGTTGACTTCTGCAGGAATATCACCTTCAATAAAAGCCGGTTCTCCATCCCTTATTTTTTTTTAAAAAAAAGAACAACTCATTTTTCCTTCCTTCATCTTGTAGTTTTTAGAATTAGAATAACAGAGTTGGAAGGGACCTTGAAGGTCTTCTAGTCTAACCCCCTGCTTAGGCAGGAAACCCTACACCACTTCAGACAAATGACTATCCAACATCTTCTTAAAAACTTCCAGTGTTGGAGCATTCACAACTTCTGGAGGCAAGTTGTTCCACTGATTAATTGTTCTCACTGTCAGGAAATGTTTCTTTAGTTATAAGTTGCTTCTCTCCTTGATTAGTTTCCACCCATTGCTTCTTGTCCTACCCTCAGGTGCTTTGGAGAATAGCTTGACTCCTTCTTCTTTGTGGCAACCCCTGAGATACTGGAACACTGCTATCATGTCTCCCCTAGTCTTTCTTTTCATTAAACTAGACATTGGAATTGGAATTGGAAAGTTTATTTATAGGCCGCCCTTTTCCCTGGGGGGACTCAGGGCGGCTTACAATTCATGGGGAGGGGAATACAAACAGTGAGACATATCCAGTTCCTGCATCCGTTCTTCTATGTTTTAGCCTCCAGCCCTCTAATCATCTTTGTTACTCTTATCTGCACTCTTCCTAGAGTCTCAACATCTTTTTTACATCGTAAAAATGATGAAACCAGCAATTCCACCATTTTTATTTATTTTTTTACTCCTGTTTAATCCTGTTATGGACATAATTATTTCTTCAAGCTTGGAAACAGAATAGGGAAAGTTGCAAACTTTGGAAACGATTAAGTTCCATTCTTTCTTTCTGGAGGAAGAGAGGGGTTAGGAGAGAGGGTAGATGGGGCAAAAGAGGAGGAGAGAAAGAAGGAGTGGAAAGAGGAGGGAGGAGGAGGAGAGAGGATGGGGAAGTAGAGAAGGATGATAGAGGGAAGAAAGGAGGTAGGAAGGAGGAGAAAGGGATAAGAGGCAAGGAAGTGATGGTATAAATATGGTGTATGGAAAGCAGAAGAGCAAATAATAGTCTTTGAGGGGTTGACGGTAAGAGGAATTGATATAATATTGAGTAACAGAAGATAGTGTTGGTGATGATGTAATGGTACACATGTGGTTATTTGTATGAAAATAAAAAATAAAAAAAACTTATTTAAAAAGTTCCATTCTTTCTCTCTTTGAAACTTGCTTATTATCAATCCGGAGATTATTCTTGGACCAACCCAAAGCGACCTACAGCCAGAACCGTATGTTCTGACCCTGACATTGCAAAGTAACAACTTGTATTGTGAACTGCAAGTGAATAAACTTGGTATTTCTCTTTTTTTTAAAAAAAAGCAAACACTTAAATAAACCCCAGAGGATGTTCACACTGACATACTTGAGTTCAGTATGACCGAAGCTCGTGAAACATTTTTGCCTGTGTTTTGTTTACTTTAAGCGCTCCAATTTCCGTTAGGAGGATATACCCCCCCACACTAGTTATATTGGAGCTCTTTCTCCCCATCCCACATTCATCAGATTTCAGAAGGAGCTTCTCTCACCTGGATATGGAAGTCTTCATTCTGCTAGTCCTCAGCGTTGGACTTTGCCAAGCAAAGGATGCCCATGACATAGTGGACAGCAATAATCCAGAGGTTCTCGGTGTCGTGGACAGAGCAGTAAAAATACTTAACGAAGGCAGAAGTCATGGAAATAAGTTTGCCCCAGGTAGCATCCTTCTTGCCTATGGATCAGTAAGTAAATTTGGTAACAACGTCAAAAAGCTAATTAATGGGCAATTTCATAATTGGGGATTTGCACGAGAATGCACCATCAGCGCATCCTATCCAACACTGAATGGTGATCATTTTCCCCAGATTTAATGTTTAATTTAACAGAAAGAAAAAAAATACTGTTTCCCCAAAAATAAGACAGGGTTTTATTTTCTTTTCCCCCCCCAAAAAAAAATAAGCACTTGGTCTTATCTTCGGGAAGGTCTTATTATTTTTGAGGTCCAGGAGGCGGTGAGCGTGGTCACCTCATGGCTGCTGCTGTGTTGCAATATTTTCAGGGCAGGGCTTATTTTCAGGGTATTTCGTGCATGGCAAATAATCATATTTGCTGTATTTAGTTCATTTGATTTGGAAATTTTCTCTTTTGCAATCCCATTTCCTCCACTCTAAGATTTGCTGAAAGGAATCCCATTGCTATTCCAATGAGCATTTAGTGACAGTAAGCGGACCTTCAAAACATAATCCCAAAAAATATTGAACTTCATCTCAATATCATTAATTCCACAAGCTGTGAAGAGCACCCGGAAGCTTCAACTGCTCCAAATGCGGCTGCGCGAGTTGTCATGGGGGCACCTAGGTGCTCCCATGTTACACCCCTTTTAGGCGGCCTGCACTGGTTGCTGGTTTTCTTCCGGGTGCGATTCAAGGTACTAATTATGACCTTTAAAGCGCTCCACGGCTTAGGCCCAGGGTACCTGCGAGACCACCTACTGCCACCGGTAGCCTCCCATCGTCCAGTGCGATCCCACAGAGTTGGCCAGAGAGTGTCGACTGGTGACCCCCAGGGGGAGAGCCTTCTCTGTGGGAGCGCCTTCCCTCTGGAATGAGCTGCCCCCGGAGCTTCGTATAATCCCCAACCTCCGGTCCTTCTGACGCACCCTAAAAAGTTGTTTTTTCCAGCAAGCCAGCCTGGCCTGAACAAAACAAATCAAAGTATTGATTGTTGTTAATTTTAATTTGAATTCTTTTAAAAAATGTGTCACTGTTAATTTTAATTGGGTTTGGGGATATCCTATTTAATTTCTTTTTAACTTTTGGAGTATGTGTTTCTTTTAATGTTGTACGCCGCCCTGAGTCCTTGGGAGAAGGGCGGCATATAAATCGAATAAACCTCAAACCTCAACCTCAAACCCTGTGAGGGAATTTGCATTCCAACTACCCAATTTATTTTCAAAAACTTTGTTTTGCGTTCTTCCATGTCTTCAAACAACCTTCATAAGTCTGGCACTTTTGAAGTAGGTTGGATTTCAGTCCCCAGAATTGGGAGAATTATTGGAGCTGCGGTCCTAAATTTTGGGAGCACAATCTTCCTTCCCAATTCCGCTGCTTTGCCATACAAACATAATATGGTGTAACGATTTGGTGCATTTCATTTAACATTGCCTAACTTGGGACTTCTGTGAGTTTAACTCATGGAATGAATTGGTAATCCTGAAATTGATCCAAGGGAATCGGTTGGATTCCAAGGGTCAGAGGTTGAATAGAATAACAGGCTTGGATGGGACCTTGGAGGTCTTCTAGTCCAACCCCCTGCTCAGGCAGGAAACCCTACACCACTTCAGAAAAATGGTTATCCAACATCTTCTTAAAAACTTCCAGTGTTGGAGTATTCACAACTGTTGTTCCATGGATTAATTCTTCTAACTATCAGGACATTTCTCTTTTAGTTTTAAATTGCTTCTCTCCTTGATTAGTTTCCACCTATTGCTTCTTGTTCTGCCCTCAGGTGCCTTGGAGAATAGGTTGACTCCCTCTTCTTTGTGGCAACCCCTGAGATATTGGAAGACTGCTATCATGTCTCTCCTAGTCCTTCTTTTCATTAAACTAGACATACCCAGTTCCTGCAACCGTTCTTCATATGTTTTAGTCTCCAGTCCCCTAATCTTCTGTTCTTCTGAGAGATTGTGGGTACGCACACACACCCTCTTGGCAGCTTCCTAAATCGATCAGGTGTATTCCAGGGATCACGCTGCAATAAGGAAGGACCTGCATAATCCAAAGAAACACCTTTTCCTCTCTGAATCCAAAGTGCTGCCCTGTTCAAAGCCATTATAGATAGTCCTCAACCTATGGCCATTAGTTGGGACTAGAATTTCTGTTACTAAACAACGTGGTTTCATGAACTGTAGCTGATTCTACTACTTTTGGGGGGGCACAGTTGCTAAGTGAATCACCGCTGTTCTATGAATCATGCAGTCATTAAGTGAATCCAGCTTTCCCCATTGATTTTGATTGATAGTAGCTGTCTGGGAAAGTCATAAATGATGACCCTCAAGATGCCAGACCCGTCATAAATGCATGCCAGTTGCCAAGTGCCCAAATTTCAATCATGTCACCGTGATGGCGCTGGGTTGATCGTAAGTGTGAGGACGGTCATTCTCACCCCCCTACCCGCAAAAAAAAAAACTTGCTGTAACTTTGCACAACTGCTGAACAAATGGTTGTAAATCGAGGACTTTTTGTATTGATACAACTTTTAACTATTTCTCTGAGCGTCTTTGAATCATTTCATGCTGCAAGTAAACAGAAGAACATGGCAAGGTGTTTTTTTTACTTCTAAGACATGGGCAGCCAGGTCGGTTGGCTGGCAAAACAAGAATGCAGCATTGGGACACATCACACTATTTATGTTTTTAATCATTGGTTCTGATTCACTATGTTTCTAAGTTGTTTTAACTGTTAGCTGCGCAGAATCATATATTCGAGATGGGTAGCCAGTGTTCTGACCTAGGCTTCCCCAAAAAGCACGAGGCAGAGTCCTAGTTCCGACAAAACCCCTTTTATTAAACGAATGTGAATTCCGCTCATTCGCATTCAGGAAAGGCCTGGCAAATAGTCTTTCAAAGACGTATTTATGACTACAGACCAGGGGTGGGTTCCTGCCAGTTCTAACCTCTTCTATAGAAGAGGTTCCACAAATCTACAATGCCGTTTAGAACCGGTTCCAGCTCCCTCCCCCCGCCCGTCCGCACATCATCAAGATGAAGAGCAAGAGGAGGAATTCTGGGAGTTGAAGTCCACAAGTCTTAAAGCTGTCAAGTTTGAACATCCCTGGGGTTTTTTCTAAAGGGTTAGGGGTGCAAGGGTCTTGTAACTTAACAGCTTTAAGGCTTGCGTCCTTCAAATGTCAGAGTTTCTGAGCCAACATTTTTGTTGCTAAGCAAGAGCATTGTTAAGTGAGTTTCACCACATTTTACAAGTTGGCCACACCCACCCAGTCACATGGCTGGCAAGCCACTCCCACCCAGTCACATGGTCAGCAAGCCACTCCCACAAAGCAGGCCACACCTACAGAAGCGGTTCTAAAAAAAATTTGAAACCCACCACTGCTACAGACCTTATCTATCTTGGAAAGCTGCCATGTAAATATTTTCCAAATGAGGCGCTATGCAAGGAAAGACTGGGCACAGAGTCTCTGGGATTCACGGACAGATCTCCACACTCCTGAAACAAATCTAACAAATGAACAAAAGAATTGTTTCATGCAAAAGCCCAATCCCCTTTCGCTCCTCTTTTAATTCCTATGGGGGGGGGGACCATTCACCTTCCATCTGTGACTTTACTCCCAAGTCGACCCTCATTTCTGAGTTGTTCTCTTCTTCTGGCAGCTTTGCGCATGCGCACACTGGGAATAGGCTCCAGCTGTTCCTCTGTTTTACTGCTGTATAGTTCTGAAAGCAGCTGATCACTGCCAGACAGCCTTGCCCCCCCCACCACCACCACCACCACCACTACTCTGCCTCTGATGTAGAGCCCTCGTCTGAGCCTTCCCCAGCCTCCAGGACTGGCCCATGTTCACCCCCAACTTCCTCACTGTCCTCACTGTCCAACAGCTGCCCGTTCTGCTGGCCACTGGCGGGCCACAACAGCTATATCAATTTATTAAATACATAAAGCCAAGGTGGCGCAGTGGTTAAATGCAGCACTGCAGGCTACTGCTAGATCAGCAGTTCAGCGGTTCAAATCTCACCGGCTCAGGGTTGACTCAGCCTTCCATCCTTCCGAGGTGGGTAAAATGAGGACCCAGATTGTTGGGGGCAATATGCTGACTCTCTGTAAACCGCTTAGAGAGGCCTGAAGGCCTATGAAGCGGTATATAAGTCTAACTGCTATTGCTATTGCTATAAATCAAACTGCAACAGCACTTACGTAAGTCATCTTTTCAGACAGGTCCTGAAAAAAAACTCCATATCGTGTATGGAGTAAGAGAAACCGTGTGTCCAGTTGCTGCGAAAAGGCCTTGGCAAAAGTGTGAACTTTTAAGGACCTCAAATGCAGTAAGTATTCATCCTTCCTCCTTTGAAGTGGCAGAAAAGAGTTTGGGGGGTGGTTGGGACAGCAAGAAGAAAGAGAAAGGCGTACAGTATAAGGCTTCCAGGATCACCATGGGCAACCAGACCAAAAGTACCTTAATATAAAGCTTGAGGAGAAACTGTGTTTTGGCACCAGACTCAAGGATGGGTATAATAGAATAACAGAGTTGGAAGGGACCTTGGAGGTCTTCCAGCCCAACCCCTTACTCAAGAAGGAAATTCTATATCGTTTCACACAAATGGTTGTCTGATTTCTTCTTTAAAACTCCCAGAGTTGGAGCGCCCAACAACTTTTGTTGTTCCACTGATTAATTCTTCTCACAATCAGGAAATTTCTCCTTCCTTTTAGGTTGCTTCTCTCCTTGATTCGTTTCCATCCACTGCTTCTTGTCTTACCTTCAGGTGTTTCAGAGAATACGTTGATTCCATCTTAACACAATGAGATGCATTGCCTATAACAATATTTCTCACATTTGTTTATTTTAAGAGATGTGCAGTTCAGTTCCCCAAATTTCTCAGCCCCCAAGCAATGATTGTTGAGTGTTGAGGAGCAGCTGGCTCTCTCAAAGATAATTCCTGCCTATCATGCCCAGAGAAAGTCACCTGACCCCTGAAGACCAATAGAAGGAAAGAATCTGATTCTGTGTGGTTGGGAGAGAAGTGCTTAGGTGTCTTTTCTTGATTGGAGCTCAGGATAAATTCCAAAGTTGAAAGTTATTGAGTTAGAAATAGGATTTATTAAAAAAACACAAACTCTGCACTGGATGTGTGGAAACTGGTTTTGTTTTCATAAAATCCACTCCTGGAGTTGACTTCTGGCAGCTGCCTCAGCTTGGCAGACCTATTAAAATCCCTAATTTTTGTTTTGTTTCCCGTTTTGCATTTAGCCAAACTCAGGGAGGGACCTCAATCCTTGCACAAACATCTGTATCTGCATCTGTTCCATGACATATTATAAAATACAGAAGCTCTTATCTGCAATGTTTGTGTATAGAGAGCGAAGGTCCTACAAACAATCCATTGCTTGTTTTCTAACTACTTTATTAGACCATGTTTTACAAGCTCACATCCATATCCACTCACCCAAATATAATATACATAGGTAAGGTAAAGGTAAAGGTTTTCCTCGCACAGACGTGCTAGTTGTTTCCAAATCTAGGGGGCGGTGCTCATCTCCGTTTCAAAGCCGAAGAGCCAGCGCTGTCCGAAGACGTTTCTGTGGTCATGTGGCCGGCATGACTAAATGCCAAAGGCGGACAGAACGCTGTTACCTTCCCACCAAAGGTGGTTCCTATTTTTCTACTTGCATTTTTACGTGCTTTCGAACTGTTAGGTTGGCAGAAGCTGGGACAAGTAACGGGAGCTCACTCCGTTATGTGGCACTAGGGATTTGAACCGCCAAATTGTCAATGTTTCTGATCAACAAGCTCAGCATCTTAGCCACTGAGCCACCGTGCCCCTTATAATATACATACCCACACAGAAAAAAACATAGGTGAAATAGAAAGGGCCCTTCTCGCCCATTGGCCCAATCAGTGAAAGATTTGGGTGATTCCACTGGTGGGATTCAGCCGGTTCGCACAAATTCATCAGAATTAGTAGCTAATTTTTTGTGGAGTTTGGCGAACCGGTTATGATAAATCTTTTTTTTCCGGAACACGTCTGGTTTTCATTCAACTTCCTTCCAGGCCAAGTGTGGGGGGGAACCTCCCCAAAAGTCTAAGAACAGAGTGACGGGAACCAAATGGAGACACAAGAAGAAGTGAGAGAGTAAAGAAAAGGCTAGGAAAATTACTTAATCACCCGTCTAATAGCTTCTGCGGCTGTGGCTTACCTAACTGTTCTGAACCACCCCACTCTGTACGATGAGGCACGCCGACACAAGATTACTGCTAGACAATTTATTCACAGTAAATTAACACACCAACAAGACTTTGGCAGCAACCCAGACTTCCAAGATAAGAAATACATACGAGAGCTTCTCCAGCGTTAGTATATTAGTTGAATCCTGCAAACAGCCTCCTCCCAAAGTCTCTTCTTATATACTCTCTTGGGAGTAGCCTAATTACAACCATCTGTGTCCAATTATCTTTCAGAGCTGACTCATAGGGCCCCTCGCTGTCGGAGTCTGTTTGCAGCTCCAACGGCTCCTGCTGGGCCACAACACCCAGCTATGCTTTTTTTCTCTGCCTCTCCATCCACCACTACTCACCTCATGTTTACATAGGGATTATAGAGGCAGCTCTGGAGGATTAAATGTAGATTTAATCAAAAATAATAATCAATAATCCAAAAGCAAACAATATTCTAATCAAGGAACTACTACCTCAGATAAGCAAGCTAATAATAAACAATAGCCTAGTCAAAAACACACTCACGGACACGGCAAGGCATGTCACCAGTAGATAAAGTGAGAAGAAACCATACTCTCTTCTAGCACTAATGATGTTACCTACTTTGGTCATGAAAGGTCTGCAAGAAAACAACCAAGCTCAGAGATCGCAAAACCCCCACCGATTCCAAATAGCTTTTTGTGAGAATATCTCAGTTTTTCCCCATATCATACCATAATTATAGTAGCTGTGATGATTGCCACACATTTTGACACTTTGTTGTGTCCTCATCACTTTTCTTCCTGTTGGGATGTGTCAAGGAAATGAAGGCCTGTCAATCGATAGCAGCCATGCTGTCATGACAGATGTTTCTATGGGTCTGTTTCCATTGATCAGCTCTACAGGGCGGGGCATAACCTTTTCCTAGGGGGTCACAGCAACACTTGTAATAACAACACAAATAATTCATACACCATTCGAAAGCCCATCAAAAACTGAGTTTATTGACACGATTTAATAGTCAGTATGACCACCATTAGCCCTTCGAACAGCATTCAAACGAGGTGGATAAGAACACAACAAATCTTCAAACAGTTCCGTTCGATTTTCCAGATTTTTCAACACAGTTTCCAAATTCATTCTCAAAGTTTCAACCGAAACAAATTTAACATTTAATAGCTCATTCAATTCAGTTTTTTATGGGCTTTAAAATGAGGTGTCGCGGAAGTTGTAAACTGCTGTCGATCTTGCTGTGACCCCCTAGGAAAAGGTTATGCCCCGCCCTCTGGAAAATCTGGAAAATCGAACGGAACTGTTTGAAGATTTGTTGTGTTCTTATCCACCTCGTTTGAATGCTGTTCGAAGGGCTAATGGTGGTCATACTGACTATTAAATCGTGTCAATAAACTCAGTTTTTGATGGGCTTTCGAATGGTGTATGAATTATTTGTGTTGTTATTACAAGTGTTGCTGTGACCCCCTAGGAAAAGGTTATGCCCCGCCCTGTAAATGATGCAGATCAATGGCTTAGTGACTCTATTCTTTAGTCTATATCCAGGGTGTCAAACTCGCAGCCCATGGGCCAGATGCGTCATGTGTTGGCCACACCCACTCCTCTTTTAGCGAAGGGGGGGAAAGGCACGTGATGACAACATGACGACCCTAGTTTGACACCCTGGTGTATATTCCATAGCTGTCTTGTTATTTCTCTTTTCCCCTTTCCTGATTGACTAATAATAGAAGGATATATAAGCAGGGGTGGGCTGCTATGGGTTTGCCAATAGCTAAACTTATGGCCAGTTCAGTGAACCTCCGAATCCCACCCATGACTGGCCCCACCCGCCCCTTCCAGGAATCTCTACGAATCTTGGATGTGAGGTAAATGCAGGGCCCATGCGGAGGCTCGGGGAGGGGGGAGAAACAGGCCTTCTGGAAGTTCCGGAAGGCCAGAAATGAGCCCATGAGGGCTTCCAAAGTCCAGGGAGGAAGTTTTTGCCCTCCCAGAGGCTCGAGGAAATCCTCCGGAGCCCGGGGAAGGAGAAAATGCCCCCCCAAGCACCGTGGTGCAGGAGACCACCGGGCCACACCCACCATGGCCACGCCCACCCAGCAACCGGGCAGAGAACCCGTTGCTGAAATTTTTGAAGCCCACCCCATATGTAAGTGCATAACAGGATTCAAAGATAATGTAACAGAATAATACATGTAAGGGAATTAAATACACACTTGATTTCAAAAGCTATGGAAGTCATAAGTTCTGTTTCTTAACAGCGGATTTGCACAATTCCTCACAGGTAAGTGCAATACCTTATTTAACACAACAGGTTTAAATTGGTGTCTCTTTCTGCTTCTCTTTCAGCACTCTGGAAACTGTGTGGCTGATATTGACATTAGTGGGTCTCAACAGTTTACCTCCATTTCACAAATTTGCCAATTTAGCCAAGGTGAGTATATGTTTGAGTTAGAAGTCTGAAAAAAAAAATCGCCCCGTTCCCGACAATAATGGAGAAAATAAATAAGTGGCCAGATTTAAACCTGTGAGTGGGGTGGGGATCAGGAAAGGATGATACCACAGTACAGATAGTCCTCAACTTATGACCACAACGCGGCCCAAAATTTCTGTTGTTAAGTGAGTCATTTCTTAAGCGAGCGTTGCCCCATTTCTTGCCATAGTTGTTAATCACTGCCGTTGATAAGTTAGTAGCTTGGTTGTTAAGTGAAGACTTCCCCTTTGACTTTGCTTGTTCAGAAGGTCGCAAAAGGGGATCACATGATCCTAGGACACAGCCACGGTCATAAGTATGAACCAGTTCCCTAGCATCTGTACTTTGATAACATGATCATGAGGATGCTACAAAAGGTCTTAACTGTGGAAAAATGGTCGCAAGTCACATTTTCCAGTGACGTTGTAGCTTTGAACCAGAGGTGGGTTCCTACCAGTTCGCACCAGTTCGGTAGAACCGGTTCGTCAAATCTACTGAACCGAAGAGGTTCCACCAGTGGACCCAGAAAGCAGGCAGCACCTACAGAAGAGGTTCCAAAATTTTTTGAAACCCACCACTGCTTTGAACGGTCACTAACTAAATTGTTGTAAGTCGAGGACTACCTGTAGCTTTCACTTCAATTTCCAATGTGTAATTCCGTGCCTCATGAGCGAGACTTTAAGATGTGAATCGCTCAGCTGAAAAATATTTTCAGAGTTGCATATTGTCAAAATAGAATGTGCAGGAAAAAAAATGTTTGGGCTGTTTGAATTTTTGGAAAATGATTAAGGGGCTGAATGAGGACCTTAAAATTTAACTTTTAAATCGTAAAAAAAAAATCATTTTGCCCCTTAAAAGTGCTGCACCTACCTTATACTGTAAGTTGTATTCAGAACTCCCAGAATTCATAGCTAGAAGAATAGTGGGAAGGAATTCTGGGAGCTATAGTTCTAATAGACAGGGTGATCACCAGGAGGGTACCGTTGGAGTAGGGTGCTATACATCCTTTTGTCTAGCAAGATTATACAAGCCAAACATATATGGGCTGCAGGGGTGGGTTGCTAATCCCGTTCCAACCGGTTCGGTTGGAACGGGGCCGGCGGCGTCCTCGTGCACACGTGCAGTTCACGCATGCGTCTTAGCGCCTGCGCGATGCTCCAGCTGCTCGCGGAGACTCGCTCAGGCGCTGTATGTGCCATCCAGCTGCTCGTGGAGAATCGCGCAGGCGCTGTATGTGCCATGCGCCTGCATGGAAGCGCAGAAGCCTTCAAAGACCGGTAAGGAGCGCGGGCGGGCGGGTGGGCCCTTCGCCGTTCCCAAAAGTTACTTACTTCCGGGTTTGCCGACCAACCGGTTCACGGGGACCGCCGTGAACCGGTTGAAACCCACCCCTGATGGGCTGGGACTAAACTCACTTCTTTTTATATGAATGTGCAAACAACCATATATGCAGAGTTAGATGTAATAAACCAATGTTTAAAAGGGAAGGTATAATTTTTTGTCGACCATTAATTTCTCTAAGATGAATTGCCCCTCATTGCTTGTCCTTTCCAAAATTACTCTTTTGATTCCTTATGTTGTGGCCCGCCAGCAACCAGTAGAACTGGCAGCAGATTCAGACAGTGAGGAGGTTGGGGAGGAACGTGGGCCAGTCTTGGAGTCTGGGGAAGGCTCAGACGAGGGCAGAGAGGGGAACAAGTCCATCTGCCTCCAGAGCCTCCGGAGTCTGACATCAGCGAGGCAGAAGAACAGCGGGAGCCTGTTCCCAGTGTGTGCATGGGGAGAGCTGCCAGATGGCAAGAACAATTAAGAAAACAGGGTCGACTTGGGAGTAAGGCTTGGAGATGATTGCCCCCTCCCATCAGACATAAAAGAGGAGAGAACAGGACGTGAGCTTTTGCAGGAAGCAATTAGTTTATCTGGTCGGTTCAAGCTTTGAAAAGTTCTGTTTGACTCTGCGCTAAGTTCGCCCTTGCTCTGCATTTAGCAATAGCAATAGCAGTTAGACTTATATACCGCTTCATAGGGCTTTCAGCCCTCTCTAAGCGGTTTACAGAGTCAGCATATCGCCCCCAACAACAATCCGGGTCCTCATTTTACCCACCTCGGAAGGATGGAAGGCTGAGTCAACCCTGAGCCGGTGAGATTTGAACCGCCGAACTGCAGAACAGCAGTCAGCTGAAGTAGCCTGCAGTGCTGCACTCTAACCACTGCGCCACCTCGGCTCTATTTGGCAATTAGGTCTCCAGTTCCCAGTAAGATAAGGTGGGTTTTTAATCAACATTCCCCTGAAAGACTGTGGCAACTCAAGCAGACATCTGTCAGAATCTTCACAGACTGTTTGTGAAGCCTTGCAGACTGTTAATGACCATAATTCACAGCCATATAAATAAAAGAGGCCCACAGCTGACTTTCGAACACCACCTGTCAACTGTGACCAGGGGGGCATTTGCCCAGGTCCGCCTGGTGCACCAGTTGCGCCCCTACCTGAACCAGGAGGCTCTCACAACAGTCACTCGTGCCCTTGTGACCTCTAGGCTGGAGTACTGCAACGTGCTCTACATGGGGCTGCCCTTGAAGAGTATTCGGCGACTTCAGCTAGTCCAGAATGCGGCCGCGCGAGTGATTGTGGGCGCACCGCGGTTCGCCCACATAACACCTATCCTCCGCGAGCTGCACTGGCTACCTGTTGGTCTCCGGGTACGCTTCAAGGTGCTACTCGTCACCCATAAAGCCCTTCATGGTAGTGGATCTGGGTACTTGAGAGACCGCCTACTGCCAATCACCTCCATTCGACCAATTAGATCTCACCGATTAGGCCTCCTCCGAGTTCCATCCGCCGGTCAATGTCGACTGGCAACCACGCGGAGGAGGGCCTTCTCGGTGGCAGCTCCGACCCTATGGAACGATCTCCCCGTGGAGATTCGTACCCTCACCACCCTCCAGACCTTCCGCACAGCCCTTAAAAACTGGCTATCCCATCAGGCCTGGGGCTAAAGATTGCAACCCGCCCGAATGGTATGAATGTTATGTTTTAATGATGTATTGTTCTATATGTTAAAAGTTTGTCCCCCCCCTTTTTAAGTTGTAAGCCGCCCTGAGTCCCCCCAGGGAAAAGGGCGGCATATAAATAAACTTAAATACAAATACAAAATACAAATACAAATTTTGGGACTAAGATTGTGATTTATGCTTTCTCAGGAAGCCTAGGTCATAACACCTTACCTCTCCTTTTTTTTTAACTGTAAACCTTACCAATTTGCATACTGTACTAATTTCTATGTAACTTCCCTTTTTAATTTGCTTACTTTTGTTTCCTTTTGGTAATTTATTATTGGCTTGCTTCCAGGACAGAAAATGGTAGCACAATCCCTTGCTCTATGCCCCGGTTGTTGGCGTCACATAAACACTCATAGTAATGAAGTCATTCGTATTGTGATGCACACCATACGGCAATTTAACAATCAGAGTCAACAGCCTTCCTTATTTGGTTGCCCAGTAATAAAAGACGCTCAAAGTCAGGTTTGTATATATTCCAATAATTCTCCATCTTAACTTTATAGAATCTGGTGATTTCAAAAGATTTTAGCTAAAATCTTTAAAAAGTTGAATAGCAATAACACTTACACTTATATACCGCTTCCCAGTACTTTATAACCCCTCTCTAAGCAGTTTATATAGTCAGCATATTGCCCCCAATAATCTGGGTCCTCATTTTACTCAACTCGGAAGGAGGGAAAGCTGAATTAACCTTGAGCCATTGAGAATCGAACTGCTGGAATGAGCAGTAAGTTAGCCTGCAGTACTGCATTCTTTTTTTAAAAAATTTAAATTTTTTATTTAAAACAAACACAATCCTTCTTTACATGCTGTAGAAAGTGTATCAGTTGGTTACAAAAAGACTTTCGTGTATCTCTTCCACAGTCAACAAACATATTTCATATTAACTCAAGAATTTTAACTCAAATATTTAAACATGTGACCATCATCATATCTCCATTTTCATTTGACTATAATTGTTTAAGCGTCCTTCATCATAAAATATACCAAAGTTTAATACATAACCACATACTGGCCTTTCAATCACTATTTCTAAGATCCTCCACTAACACTAAATCCTTATGTCCTATTCTAGTTAAACATCCATAATATTTAATAACAAAGTTTTCTAATGCTCCTTTCCAAATCACTGTTTAAAATTTACATCCAGTTTCTACATTATACCCATTTCTATATATACGTTGTTATTCTTATCCCTCCTTTATTTGACTATATCCTGTATCATAACATTTCCCCCCTATAATCAAAACTTTAGCTGCATCTAAGTTGGTTCCCTTTTTTTTAATTAACCTTTATGTATAATCCAAAAGGATTTCTAATCTTCCTTACATGGGTACCATTCCATATTCATATCCAATTTTACACATCATAACACTACCCATTGTATACATTAATAACATTATCAATTATTTATTTAAACTATATCTATTGTCAATAAATTTCACTAAGTTTAACTAGTTTTAAATTATATTTTTCCATCTATCAACCTGTATCTTTCCAATAGCAAAACAGTCTCGTATCTTTTGCCATTTGTGGTGCCAGTCCTCTAATCATCTCCTTGGTCAACTTTGTATGGACTCCTCTTAGCAACTCCTTGCTTATAAGATCTTTCATGTAATCTTGATGCTCTTTTTCTGTTTCTCTAATCAGTTTATCTTTGATTGTCAGTAGATCCATGCTATTACTAATGAAATTTCTCTCTTTAAATCCATAAATTCTTTGTCTTTTTCTTCTTCTGTGTCTTGCCCATGGATAAATTTCCTCTCCCTTTGTTTCCTCTTTCAGTATTCCACTCTTTCCATTTTCAGAGACCTGCCAATCACCATAAATATCAGCAAATTTAATCTCTTTACATTCATTTTCCACTTCAATTTTTTGGGTTTTAATAATCACATTTTGCATTTGATAAACATCTTCAACTTCTTCATCATATTTTGCTGTTATGTGCTCTAAGTCTTCCAACTTCTTGTCTATCTTCTCATATGTATTTGATAATTTCTGTATTTTTGAAAATATCTTTTGCAAGCTCAAGGTTTCTGTTTGCTTTTGAAATTGTGCCATTCTTTCCAGCTAACAAACACAGCTGCTCTAGCTTGGAAGATTAAAAAAAATTAAACATAGATTCACAAAAATGTTTGTTTTCACTTTTCTCTGGTTAGAGATATACTTCAAAGGGACATCTGTGTGCTTCCCTTCTTATCACTCTATAACCAAGCAGTAAGATCTTACAGTGTCAAGCCAAAACAATCAGCAAAGAAAAGAAAATGTTCAATTTCCAATACACAAACTCTAATAAACAAACCCTCCAGCGTTCGAGCAGGAGTGTTACCATTGCAAATATTATTTCTTTTGTATCTTTTTTGTATTTCAAGTTTAAAAAAGAGTCCAATCTTTAAATGAGTTAGAAAAACACCCACAGCAATGAAAGAAGAAAACTTTAGTCCATAGGTTACAGAGAACAATAAAAGAAAAAAATAGAAGAAGAAAGCTTAATCCATCCATTTCAAAAGGCTTGCATAAATTCCATCCATGAAGATAGCATTTAAAATGTAAAATAACCACTGTCCAAAACCATTCCAAATTTAATTCTGCCGCTCAATTCTTCTGTTCTCCAATTTGAATTAATTTTAAGTTTTTTATAGGCAGTCTCTTTTTAAAACAGTAAAAGTTCCTCACCAGCTGGAAACACTTTCTCTTTCCATATCCTTCAGTTTTGGAGCCGCCCCGACTATACCAGCCTTGGCTGGATTTTTTTTTTGTTGCCAGCTTGAAGAACTTCTCTTGCTTCTTTCAGGGACTTTGCGATGTCCCTGAGGTCAGCAAGACGTATTGTTCCTGTTTACCATCTCTGCGGGACGGTTTAGGTCCGATTGGACCACCCAGCGGCAAAAGTATTGGCTGCGGTCTTGGAGCATCGAGACCGCATGTCCTTATCGCCATGATGCTGGCTCCTCCCCCCCCCCCCCCGCAGTACTGCATTCTAATCACTGTGCCAGCACGGCTTTTCCTTGAATATATGAATATCCTCCCCTTGTGTATCTTTTTGAAACCATCATTTAAAAAAAAAATACAGGCCTGAGAGAAACTCTGCAAGCTAATTCTTTTATTTTCTTGACAAGATATTTGTCCTGTGCAACTTCTATTACATTTTCTCATAGGTGGTTAATGGAGTGAATTATCGTTTGGCATATTCCATAAAAGAAACAAATTGTTCCAAGAGTGAATTTGCAGATCTGAGTCTGGAATGTAGACCCCTTTCTGGAGGTGTAAGTGAAATTCTTTTATGTCATATTCCTATCAGAGGAAGGGAGAGAGGGAGGGAGGGAGGGAGGGAGGGAGGGAGGGAGAGGAAGAGAGAGAGGGAGGGAGTGAGGGGGAGAGAGAGAGAGAGAGAGATATTCCTAAACAGTATGCAAGAAGGTGGACTAGGTAGGTAGATAAAAAGGAAGGTAGGGATGGATGGATGGATGGATGGATGGATGGATGGATGGATGGAGAGATACATAGATAACAGGTGAATGATAGATGGATGGATGGATGGATGGATGGATGGATGGATGGGTAGGTAGGTAGGTAGATAGGTGGGTATAGATGATAGAGAGAGAGAGAGAGATGAGAGAGAGAGAGATGATGGATGGATGGATGGATGGAGATAGATAGGTAGAGATAGATAGATAGATAGATAGATAGATAGATAGATAGATAGATAGATAGATGGTAGGTAGGTAGGTAGGTAGGTAGGTAGGTAGGTAGGTAATAGATAGGTGATGGATGGATGGATGGATGGATGGATGGATGGATGGAGATAGATAGATAGATAGATAGATAGATAGATAGATAGATAGATAGATAGATAGATAGATAGATAGATAGATAGATATAGATGGCTGGGTGGCTGGCTGGCTGGCTGGCTGGCTGGCTGGCTGGCTGGCTGGTTGGATGGATAGATGGATGGATGGATTTAGATAGGTAGATTTAGATAGGTAGGTAGATAATAGAGGATGGATGGAGATAGATAGATGGGTGGGTGGGTGTAGGGAGGGAGGGGGTGGTGGGTGGGTGGGTCGGGTGGGTGGATGGATGGATAGATAATAAATAGATGATAAATGGATGGATGGATAGAGATAGATAGATGATAGATAGATGATAGATAGATAGATAGATAGATAGATAGATAGATAGATAGATAGATAGATAGATAGATAGATAGATAGATATGGGGGAGAGAGAGAGCAGCATGTGAACAGTTTTGAACAAGAAAAGTATGACTAGACAATATGTCAATAAACACTCAATCATCCAGGCCAAAGGTGTCTACAGGTTGAATCATGATAACTGGACCAACTTTGTTAATCTGAGAAATTTCCTTGCTCATCCACCCATCAGTCAGAGCAAAATTAATTAGGCAGAGTCAGAGCGTTGTTAGAATGTACCAACTTTTGCCAAACCAAGACCAGACAACCAGTATCAAGGAAGTGATGGAAGCCAAAATAATGGGCGGCAATAGCTGCCTTTCGGAACTTCCAGAAATAGCATTCAAGTAAGTTTTTTCTTTCTTTTTGGCAAAAGGAGCTGCCTTGACATAACCACTAAAAGAAAGACAAAGATTAAAACACCAAGGCAGTAACAGTGTATTATTCACCAACACATTCAAATTCCTGCTGGACTCATTTGGAATTTATCAGTACTATCCTTTCTATGCCATCGTAACTTCAAACGATTGCCGAACAAGTAGTCACTAAGTGAGGATTACTTGCAGTCAGTGTGGTAAAGATAATTTACAGAAAGAAAACCCAGTTCTGGCCTATCTACAATAATCTCCCATAAAAGTATTTGACCTGGAATTCAAATAATCACTGGTAGCAGGTGGCAGAATATATTTGCATAAACTCAAGCAAGATGCAAGAATGACATACAACATAAAATCATAATTTATAGAGAGAAACAGAGAAAATTAGAACTGTGCACAAAAAACAAGAAAACTAGAATCTTGGCCACAAATTCTTACCTATTATAAAATAAAATAAGATATAAACAGATGTTCACTCTGCTTTAAACTACCTGGAGTTTCCTCAGATTCCTGGAAATGTTAAATGTTAATCAAAACACTCTTAGATCTCTGCTTTTTTCCCAAGCACCAGTTTTCAACTTCTGTCTGAATTTTGTCGCAAGATTTGAAGGGATGAAAGCTTTTCCCCATATCCTGCAGAGTGTTAGAGACCAAGATAATCTGACATCATGTGCATGTAGCAAAAGGCTCTTCTCTGTGAATCAGTGGTGGGTTTCAAATTTTTTTAGAATGTCTTCTGTAGGTGTGGCCTGCTTTGTGGGAGTGGCTTGGCAGTCATGTGATTGGGTGGGTGTGGCCAACTTGTAAAATGTGGTGTAACTCACTTAACAACGCTCTTGCTTATCAACCAAAATGTTGGTTCAGAAACTCTGGCATTTGAAGCACGCAAATCTTAAAGCTGTCAAGTTACAAGACCCTTGCACCCCTAATCCTTTAGAAAAAAACCCAGGGGTGTTCAAACTTGACAGCTTTAAGACTTGTGGACTTCAACTCCCAGAATTCCTCCTCCAGTCATGTTGGCTCAGGAACTCTGGCATTTGAAGCATGCAAGTCTTAAAGCTATCAAGTTACAAGACCTTTGCACCCCTAAACCTTTAGAAAAAAACCCAGGGGTGTTCAAACTTGACAGCTTTAAGACTTGTGGACTTCAACTCCCAGAATTCCTCCTCCAGTCATGTTGGCTCAGGAACTCTGGCATTTGAAGCATGCAAGTCTTAAAGCTATCAAGTTACAAGACCTTTGCACCCCTAACCCTTTAGAAAAAAAACCAGGGGTGTTCAAACTTGACAGCTTTAAGACTTGTGGACTTCAACTCCCAGAATTCCTCCTCCAGTCATGTTGGCTCAGGAACTCTGGCATTTGAAGCATGCAAGTCTTAAAGCTATCAAGTTACAAGACCTTTGCACCCCTAAACCTTTAGAAAAAAAACCAGGGGTGTTCAAACTTGACAGCTTTAAGACTTGTGGACTTCAACTCCCAGAATTCCTCCTCCAGTCATGTTGGCTCAGGAACTCTGGCATTGAAGTGTGTAAGTCTTAAAGCTGTCAAGTTACAAGACCCTTGCATCCCTAACCCTTTAGGAAAAAAACCCCGTGGTGTTCAAACTTGACAGCTTTAAGACTTGTGGACTTCAATTCCCAGAATTCCTCCTCCAGTCATGTTGGCTCAGGAACTCTGGCATTTGAAGCATGCAAGTCTTAAAGCTATCAAGTTACAAGACCTTTGCACCCCTAACCCTTTAGAAAAAAAACCAGGGGTGTTCAAACTTGACAGCTTTAAGACTTGTGGACTTCAACTCCCAGAATTCCTCCTCCAGTCATGTTGGCTGAGGAACTCTGGCATTTGAAGCATGCAAGTCTTAAAGCTATCAAGTTACAAGACCCTTGCATCCCTAACCCTTTAGGAAAAAAAAACCAGGGGTGTTTAAACTTGACAGCTTTAAGACTTGTGGCCTTCAACTCCCAGGATTCCTCCTCCAGTCATCTTGGCTCAGGAACTCTGGCATTTGAAGCACGCAAGTCTTAAAGCTATCAAGTTACAAGACCCAGAATTCCTTCTCCCGCTCTTCATCTTGATGATGTGCGGATGGGCAGGGGGAAGGAGCTGGAACCGGTTCTAAACGGCACTGTAGATTTGTAGAACCTCTTCTATCGAAGAGGTTAGAACTGGCAGGAACCCACTCCTGCTGTGAATGTACATTATGTGGAATGGAGAATGTGTATTCTGTGTGTGAGAATACTCGCACTTCATGCCAGTCACGCTGACAGGGGTGCCATCTGGAAAAACTGATTGAAACAAAGGAGCTGCCTGATAAAAACGTGGTTCAGACTTCTTGCTTTTTGTCCCCTTCCAGCAAAAAGGTTTCTGTAAAGCTAAAGCCTACACTGACAATAGAGGCGCACTCGTCTCTGCACAAGTGGAATGCAAACTGGAAGGTTTGTAACTGTTGTTTCTTTGATTCAATATTGCTCGGTGTTTCTGCGTAGCAACAAATCCATGCTAGGTAAAGATAAAGGTTCCCCTTGCATGTATGTGCTAGTCATTCCCGACTCTAGGGGGCGGTGCTCATCTCCGTTTCAAAGGCAAAGAGCCAGCACTGTCCGAAGATGTCTCTATGGTCATGCGGCCGGTATGACTAAACACCGAAGGTGCACGGAACGCTGTTATAGGGACGCTGTGGCTCAGTAGTTAAGGCGCTGAGTTTGTCGATCAGAAAGGTCATCAGTTTGGCGGTTCGAATCCCTAGCACTGCGTAACAGAGTGAGCTCCCATTACTTCTCCCAGCTTCTGCCAACCTAACAGTTCGAAAGTAAGTAAAAAGGCAAGTAGAAAAATAGGAACCACCTTTGGTGGGAAGATAAATCCATGCTGCAGGCATTCAATTCTTTAGGGTGTTCTAATATCGATATCAACGCCCTCTTAAGAGGCGCTGACCAACAGAATCTTGTAGAATCTTCCCCTTTTGGCCATACTTTTAAAAGATGCAGGGAATGGGCAGGATCCCATCAGGCACAGCCAACCAGACAAAACAGAGGAGTATGATGGGACTTGGAGTTCAACCTTTGGAGAGTCACAGATTGGCCATCTGAAAACAAGGGTGATTGAAAAGTTCAGGTTAGGGAATGCTTCCAAAATTATTTACAGGCCCCAGGTTTAGAGTGTTTGAATGACAACCCATAGATATCAACAGGCTATATTATTGAAATTGGGATCAATGTTCTTCTTCCTTGAGCCGGTGATACGCTGATGCCGAATGTTTTTAATGTACAGCCTGTTTTCAGCAATATTTCAGCAGTTCTTGAACGTAGTGCATGGCTTCAGTGCTTTGTTGGCAGTGCTGTATAGTGGCGTAGAAAGTTGGCACCTACCCCTCTCCTAGAAGAATGAAATATTTTGAGAAATATTAAAAAGGCGGAATATTATATTTCCCTAAAGGAATGAAGAAAAATGCTCTTGGAAATAGAAAGAGACAGCCCCTAATTTTCTTAATAGTTTGAGTTTGAGTTTATTGGTCTTGTATGCCGCCCACTCCCGAAGGACTCCGGGCGGCTTACAATAAACAAGGGAAGGGGATAAATAAACAAAACAACACTTTAAAATACACAACATTCACAGTTACCATGGGGCTGGATATTTCACAAGCCCCCCGGCCTGCTGGAGCAGCCAGGACTTAGTGGCTTTGCGGAAGGCCGGGAGAGTAGTAAGGGTCCGGATCTCCACGGGGAGGTCGTTCCAAAGGGCTGGAGCTGCAACAGAGAAGGCTCTCCCCTGGGGAGTCGCCAGCCGACATTGGCTGGCAGATGGAATCCGGAGGAGACCTAACCTGTGAGATCTAATCGGTCTATGGGAGGTAATCGGCAGGAGGCGGTCTCTCAGGTACCCAGGTCCGATGCCATGTAGGGCTTTATAGGTGACAACTAGCACCTTGAAGCGGGTCCGGAGACTAATGGGTAGCCAATGCAGCTCGCGGAGGATAGGTGTGACGTGGGTTTACCTGGGTGCACCCACAATCGCTCGCGCGGCTGCATTCTGGACTAGCTGAAGTCTTTGAACACTCTTCAAGGGCAGCCCCATGTAGAGCGCATTACAGTAATCCAGTCTTGAGGTCACAAGGGCGTGAGTGACTGTCTGAAGGGCCTCCTGATCCAGGTAGGGTCGCAATTGGTGCACCAGGTGAACCAGCCACCAACAGATATTTTTTGCCCATTAAGAAAGACTGAGCTAGCCTATCTACAAGACAAAAGACCTCCAGCTCCAGGATGATGGGATTAAGACATGACCCTCCAGGATATAATAGGATTAACCCATCTAGCAGAAGAGCTCACTACATTGCACAATCTCCCAAGGACATTACATCAGCAGTCCAAACTTCAACCAAACCTGAGAGCTCAGACAACCTACAGAGCCAACTATGACCCCTACAACAGCCAATAGAATACATGTTCTTGCACAGGAACAGGAAGCTCAAGTGCAAAGCCCAAGAGAAGGTACAAATACCCCCCCCTCTCTCAACTCCATGTGGTCAGCTGCCCAGATTCATGCATGCTTGGTGGTTCTCTTTCACCATTAAATCATCCTTCCAATCAGCCTCCATGTTTCCAATGTCTTTCTCCTGGCTTGGAACTGAACCAGATGGATATTTCTCCCAACAGCGGAATGGAATAAATCATTCATTTTATAGGCACAAGTTGGGGGCCATGATGAAACCATAGATAACCAGCACTAACAGCAAATTCCAAGCTGCTACAGAACAATTTGCACTCATACATTTTTTGCATCGGCCAAATGTGTTCATTAATCTCTTACAAAAATAATGATAGATGCAAGCTACCATTCTTGCATACTTTCGTTTTTTTAAAATAACCCGATATAAACCTGTATTTTCATTTGTGTATTTTCAACAGCTGAGGACAGCCCGATTGCAGAAGATAGTCAAGAACCGGAGAGGCCTCTGGAAGCTATTGTGAAATTATTTAACTATCAAAGCAGCAGTAACTTTTATTACAAAATTGTGGAAATAACAAAAATATCAGGAAAGGTATGAATTCTGAATACCACTGTATTTCAAGATAGATTTTTTTAAGGAAAAAAAAACATGGTGTCAGCTTTTCAAATATCATGCAGAATTAAATCAGAGTCCAAGGCAGAGCTATCCTTAAAGTTCCAATTTAATAAGACAGACATGTTGGCACATCTGTGGAAATCCCAATTCTAAAAGCTTCCTGGGATTCCACCCAGTTGAAAGTTCATGATCTTATCCCCACACCCATAAATCCATCACATGGTCCAATCTTCTTCGGCCACGCTGGCATTCCCACCCATCTAGTTCCGGTCAGGTGCAGAGGTGCGGAGACAAAAGATGACCTTGGGCTTCTATAAAAGAATGACAACAACACATTCCACAATTCTACTCCTTTCTATTCCCCCCTCCCAACTACTACACTAATGAAACAGCATAATGAAATAATAGAGTGTGTGGCAGGCCAAAGATCCTAAAAAGGAATATAACTGCAGGCCTGACACATGGTTGGAGAATAATCTTTTGAGCTTGACTCCTTTCCCAGTTTAGCTGGCCTCATACAAAGTTGATATTGAAATGGAAGACCAGTGGTTTATATTTGAACTTCCCCCAGGTAAGATGGGTGGGATAACTAGGGATGTAACCTAGAGAACACCAGTTTGAGAAAGCCTGCAGGAATTGTGTTAATAGATGATGATATATTTCTGTGGTAGACATTTTCAACCTGAGCGCTTGGCAACTCCAGTAAGCATGGAAAAGATTCCTGACTGTTCTGACCGAGGCTTCCCAGGAGCATGAAGCAAACTCCTTGTCCCGACAAAAAAGCCTTTTATTAATTTACTGTGAACTTTGCTCATTCACATCCAACAAAGTCTTTCAAGGGAGGATTTACTGTCACAGACCTTATCTGGCTTGGAGAGCTGACAGGTCGATATCTGCAGAACTTTGCAAGGAGTCTTGAAGAGTCACGAACCAATTAAGCGAACTAATTGTCTCCTGCAAACTCCACTCCCCTTTCGCTCCTCTTTTATTTCCTCTGGGAGGGGCCATTCATCGTCCACCTGTGGCCTTACTCCCAAGTCGATCCCTCTTCTTTAGCTGTTGCCTTCCTCTGGCAACTCTGCGTATGTGCGCACTGGGAACAGGCTCCAGCTGTTGGTCTGCCTCAGTGATGCCTGACTCTGAAGGCAGCTGAGAACTGTCAGACGGCTCTGGCCCCCTCTCTGCCTCCGACACAGAGCCCTCATCAGAGCTTTCCCCAGACTCCAGGACTGGCCCATGTTCTTCCCCAACGTCCTCACTCTCCGAATCTGTTGCCAGCTCTGCTGGCTGCTTGCGGGCCACAACACTGACTCAAATTTGGAGTGTCTTACTGGTGAACATCAACAATATTGGGCATGAGGAGTCAGTGGTTTGATTTGATCCGTAGCAGTTTCTTATATGCCTCTAAGGCAGTGTTTTTCAACGTTTTTCAACCTTTTTTGTGCAAAGGCACACTTTTTTCATGAAAAAAAATCACGAGGCACACCACCATTAGAAAATGTTTAAAAAATTTAACTCTGTGCCTATATTGACTATATGTTTTTAATGTTTTTAATGTTTTATTTGTCATTTATAGGCCGCCCTTTTCCCTGAGGGGACTCAGGGCGGCTTACAATTCGTGGGAAGGAGTGCAAGACAAAACATAAAATATGTGAATAAAATAAAATAAAACAGTAAAACACAACATTCATTCAACATTCGGGTGGGGCGGATTAGGATCTTATCCCCAGGCCTGATGGGATAGCCAGATCTTAAGGGCTATGCGGAAGGTCTGGATGGTGGTGAGGGTGCGAATCTCCACGGGGAGATCGTTCCAAAGGGTCGGAGCTGCTACTGAGAAGGCTCTCCTCCGCGTAGTCGCCAGTTGGCACTGACTGGCAGATGGAATTCGGAGGAGGCCTAATCTGTGCGATCTGATGGGTCGAAGGGAGGTAATCGGCAGAAGGCGGTCTCTCAAGTACTCAGATCCACTACCATGGAGGGCTTTATGGATGGTAAGTAGCACCTTGAGTAATTTTCCCACGGCACACCTTACACTATGTCACGGCACACTAGTGTGCCGCGGCACAGTGGTTGAAAAACACTGCTCTAAGGGGACACCATCTTTCCTTGGCCCTTTCTCTTGTTTGTTTTTATTAGAATCATGGAAAAAAAATGGGTCCTTGGGGCCACTGACTCCAACATGAGCTAATTAGGCAGCAAGCCAAGAATTTTGTTCTTCATGCTTCATGCTGTTCAGCATCCAGTCTAAATACAGCTGCTAATCGTTTTTCTCCTTCAATTTCAGGTGATAGTTGGACATGTATTTCAAATTGACTTCAAAACTCAGAGAACAAATTGCTCCAAGGCTGAAGTTAAGAATCCAGATGACAACTGTACTCTTGTAAAAGGCGGGGTAAGACACTCGGTTTAGTTCAAGAGGAATATTTTACTTAAAGGAACTCTGTCTATGGAAGTCATCCAGATCGCGATTGTCCCAAAGGTGCTTTTTGAAAAGGCAATTGGACTTTCTGGTTTTTCTTTTAAGACGTTTTGCTTCTCATCCAAGAATTTTCTTCAGAGCTGAAGAAGCTTCTTGGATGAGAAGCGAAATGTCTTCAAAGAAATAAGCTTCTTCAGAGCTGAAGAAGCTTCTTGGATGAGAAGCAAAACATCTTCAAAGAAATAAGCTTCTTCAAAGCTGAAGAAGCTTCTTGGATGAGAAATGAAACATCTTCAAAGAAAAACTAGGAAGTCCAGTTGCCTCTTCAAAAAGCACTTTGGGACAATTTAAGGGAATTAGTTAATTTTAAAGCAGATTCTTGAAATAGCACTTTGATGGGAAATGTTGCATTACTCTATGGATGCATACTACGTTTTGAGATAATCTTGAGATAATCCTTCTGATAAGACAATCCAATGTATGTCTAAACACAAGTACTAAACATATTAACAAAACTCCTGGACCCAAATAAACCATAAGATTAAAAGAATGTCCTTGTTCAACCAATATGACCACTTTAATCTATCTAGACTCATTATTTGGTTTAGAATTGAGCTATAATTAAGTGAAGTAGATCTATGCTCCGGTTTGCTCCAACTTGCTGTTTAATCAGTTGGAAAGCCCGAGACCCCGAATACATTTACATTTTCCAAAACACCACTCAAAACATAATTATTCTACACTAGCCGATAACCCGGCGTTGCCTGGGTATTTATTTATAGGGGGAAAATATCCGGACCAAACGTAATTTCTAATGTTGGATTTTTCCCCTTACCAGAGGGAGCCCCCTTGTGGAGTACTGTGAAGTCATTACTATGGCAGCTCCATTGCACTGTACAGTAGAAATCATTTTACGGCAGTACAGTAGAATCCATTTAAAGGCACAACAGGCTGCAATTTAACAGAACACACACCCTGAGGGGTGTTAGGGGTGTCTTACCCCCACAGTGTTTGTTTCCAGAGAGTAAGTCATCATCTGTGTACCAAGTTTGGTTGAAATTGCTTGAGGCGTTCCAGAGTTATGCTGGAACATACACACACACACACACACACACACACACACAGAGACATATATATATTATTTATCAGCACAAATAAAACACACACACACACACACACACACACATATATTCGTAGATTTTCATGGGTGTAGATATGCTGGTCTTGTTGTATTCAGGTCTTTTCCTGTGAAAGATTGAGATTGTCTTGGCAACGCTTCGGCAAGACATTGCCAAGACAATCTCAATCTTACACGGGAAAAGACCTGAATACAAGACCAGCATATATATACATATACGTATATGTATACGTGTGTGTGTATGTGTGTTTGTAGATTTTCATCTGTACAGGTATGCAGGTCTTGGCATATTCGGATTTTTTCCCATGTAAGATTGAGAGTATCTTGGTGACGTTTCAACGAGGTCCCACTCGCCATCTTCAGGCTGGTACCTTCGGCTTTGTGCTTATGCAAGCAAAGCATGGTCGGAGCTGCTGTCTTTCTATAAATATTGGTGTGTGTGTGTGGAGTGCTGGCTTTGTTGCTGTAAGTGGTTGGTTGGCTGTGTTGTTACATCTTGATTGGTTGATGGAGTTGATGTATGCAGATTAGTCGACTGTTTTATAACATCCTGTGTGGCTGAGGTACTAGCTGTGTGCCCATTAGTCTTTTGTGTTGTAACGACCTGGGTAATGGGCTGTGTGATGACAGTGTCATTTCCAAATGATTTAACTTTGCAGTCACCCCCAAATGCATCCCCACTGAAAACATCATATGCGGAGTTGAAGCTATCCTAACCAAAATCAACCCAGATGAAACCAATAAAATCAAACTTGAAGTCACCAACGTCCTCTGCTCCAGCAATCCACCCAGAAGCAACGTACATAAAGAAGAACAAAAAGCACTCACCAACTTGAGGAAAGACAACAACATAATCATTCTCCCAGCAGACAAAGGTAACGCCACTGTGGTGATGAACTTCAGCCCTACACAGAATCCATCACCTCACACGTACAAAACTCACTCCACTTCATAGAAACAATAAAGAAACATAACCTACAACCCAGCGACCTACTCAGGAGCTTCGATCTCATATCCCTCTTCACCCAAGTGCCTGTTAAAGAAGCCTTGACAGCTATCCAAAACAAATACAACACCCCTAAGCACATCCTAGATCTGACCAATCACTGCCTAACCAAAACATACTTCATCCACAATGGACAAAAATACAAACAGATAGAAGGAGCAACCATGGGATCACCCCCTCTCACCCGTCATCGCAAACCTATACATGGAACATTTTGAAACCAACACCTTAGATAAATCTGAACACAAGCCCAAACTCTGGCTTAGATATGTAAATGACACTTTCGTAATTTGGCCACATGGGAAAGAAAAACTGGACAACTTCCTCACCTCAGCCTACCCCCCAAAATACAATTTACTATGGAAATAGAAGCTAATAACCAACTTCCCTTCTGGATGTCCTAATCTACAAAAAACCCAATGGCTCCCTAGGACACACCATCTACCGGAAAAAAACACACACCAACCACTACTTAAACGCACAATCCCATCACCACCCTGCACAGATTAACTCCGTAGCCAAGACCCTCATCTCCAGAACCAAACGCCTAGCCAACAAAGACCACCTGAAAACTGAATTACACACTCTCACAAACGTATTAATTTCCAGTTGATTGCAAAGAAACACAATTACCAACCTAATCCAAAAGGACACACACACACACCCCAAGAACTGAGACACAGAATAGGACATCCTCCTCCCTTACATCAAAGGCACCACAGATAAAATCAGCAAAATTCTCCACAAACACAATATCAAGACAGCCTTCGGCACTGATCAAAAATATAGCCAACATCTTAAGAAACCCCAAAGACAAAATCCAGCTAGAAAACCAAGGAGTCTGCGAAATACCATGCAAAATCTGCCCTGCAACATACATTGGACAAACTAAGAGGAGAATAAATGCACGCATCACAGAGCACAAGAACACAGTTAGAAAAGAAGAAAAAACTTCCTCCCTTTTCCAGCACCTTAAAGCTACAGGACAAGAAATTAATTTTGAAGGAACCAAGTTAATCTCCAAAACTGAATACTTCAACAAGAGAATAATTATGGAAGCCATCGAAATAGAGAAACACCCCCACAACATGAATAAACATGACGATGCCTCCCGCCTACCAGACATCTAGAAACTAGCTCTAGTCAATAAATGAGTCCCAGCCACAAAAACCGACACCGGACCCAAAACAACACGGGACGCCACCACCAATCGCCCACACCAAACTCAAACCCAAACCCATCCCATAGATGAAATGCAATCACTATGCAGAAGCCAAACCACGGCGGCATCACCAACTGCTGCACCCCCCTCTGACCCCAACACAAAACAAACTGACACACGCCATGAACACATGGCCAGTCCGCAAACTACATCTGCTCAGGATATTACATCACAGAACTCAGGAGGTTACAACGCAGCCAACCTCCCAGGATGTTGCAGCGCAGGACTCAGGATATCACTACACTAGAGCTCAGGATGTCATCACACAGCCCAATACCCAGGTCGTTACAACACAAAAGACTAACGGGCACACAGCCAGTACCTCAGCCAAACAGGATGTTACAAAACAGCCGACTAATCTGCATACATCAATTCCATCAACTAATCAAGATGTAACAACACATCATAGATAGATAGATAGATGATAGATAGATAGATAGATAGAGATAGAGATAGAGAGAGAGAGAGATAGAGAGAGAGAGAGAGAGAGAGAGAGAGATGGTATTTTATTTTTATGCCAATATTTGACAAGAGATGAGTGTTTTCCTTTTTTGTTTCGTTTGGTTGACAGGAAATGATGACCTGCCATGCCTTAATTTATGTGAAACCCTGGGAGCCATCAGTCGTACCAGAGGTGACCTGCACAGACGAGCAACCTTTCCAGGTATTCAAATCTGTCTCCATCCTCTCTTCTATCACTCTCTTGTCATAATACAGAAAGTGATCATTCATGTTGTCCTAGGCCTAGAATTATTGGTATATTTCCCAAGGAATAGGTAATCAGCTTTTCAGACATTCAGTTATGAAGATAAATTAGAGAAAGCGGTAGAGAAGAAGTCCAGAAATATTAATTGTACTCATGAAATTGTTCCTCTTAAAAATGGATAAAAGCTCATTGGTGTTGAAGGGTAGTATACATCAGCAGCTAATGTTAATTTGGACTACATTTGCCTTAATCGCTAGGGAGAGAGACTGCTGACCAATACATCCAGAGGTCACGAAGCTAAGGAATAACGTTTTGAAAGTTTTGCTTTGTAACTTTAGTACCAGTGCAGAGTGATTTGGAATTCCTTTAGACCAGTGTTTCTCAACCTTAGCAACTTGAAGATGTCCGGACTTCAACTCCCAGAATTCCCCAGCCAGCATTCGCTGCTTTAGACATTCATAGCTGATGCGGGACTTGAACTAGTGGTTTCTTGCTAGTTAGAAAGTTTCTTGTTAACTTTCTAAGCAGTTCAGAGGACCGGTTGTTGGAAGAAATCTCCTTTTGTTTTTTCCCACTTTACAGGGCTAATCCTGTAAGGAAGGCAGGAAGGAAACATTCTGGTGTTGTTTTTAGACTAATCTTTATTGCTTACAGAAACTGCCTCTTCGTTTAACCCTTATTATATTGTCACAGCTAAGGCAAAGTGCCCACCGACATGAGTGACGTTGAGTTGGCCACGCCCACAAGGTCACATGACCACCAAGCCACACCTACCCAGCTGGTCATTAGGGCACAGAACTGGTTGTTAAATTATTTGAATCCCACCACTGTCTCTAGCCCAGTGTCTTAACCGCTAGGCCAAACTGGATCTCATATAAGATTGTACCCCCCTCAACTTCCCTGCTTTCACATGAGTGGCTGAAGGGGGGGGGGAAACACTGTCAAACTTCACCAGCTGGGATGAACCAGGTGCCTTCCTTTCCCTGCCTCCTTTCACTCAGAAAGGATCAGTTGCAAGTTAAAACCTACTATATAACCCCAAAACTCTAGTGAAAGGTTACCTTCCTTTTTCTGCAAGTGAGACTTGGACATTTGTTTCACCGCTTTCTGCTTGCATTTGGTCAAAAACCCAACATCTTGCTTAACCTTCTCCTCAGCGGTGGGATTCACTTACTTTCCCTACCGGTTCGCAAATGTGAGCACACATTTTCTGCGCATGTGCAATTCTCGCCCTGTCAGGGTTCCAAATAGCATCCAAAAGTAAATCAGAGTCCAAGGCAAAGTATTGTTCAAAGTTCCAATTTGTGCCAGATGTTGGCACATCTGGGGAAAACCCGAATCTGGAAGCTTCCAGGTTTCCCCCACCTAGTTGAAAGTTCAAGATCTTGCCCCCCACACCCACATGTCCATCACATGGTCCAATCTCCCACTGCCATGCTGGCAGTTCCACCCATCCAGTTCCAGTCAGGTGCAGAGACAAAGGATGACCTTGGCTTTCTAGAAAGAATTTTGTTATGGCTACATCGCACCTCACTCCCATTTTCCCACAATAGAAAATGCATAGTAGAATAATAGAAAATGTGGCAGGCCAAAGATCCAAAAGAATCGGTGACTGCAGGCTGACACACACATTACGTCGGGGCAGGTGGGTGGAGTCTCCCGCAGCCGCCGCTACTGGTTCGCCCGAACTGGAGAGAACCGGCTGAATACCACTTCTGCTTCCCCTCAAAGATTCAGGTGCAGAAAATCCTGGGAACTTGTAGCCTCATGCCTCAAAAATCACAGGAACTCAAGAGACTTATTTCTGCATTTCACTTTTCAGTTTAAGATGTTGATTGTGTTTCCTTTCTAAGTTCCTAAGGCCTTCCCCCGACCTATCTGAAAAACCATTTTTCTGTGTGCCGTTCCAGGCTCCTGAATTCGAAGAACCCAAATATCCAGAGGATCCTATGACCATCTTCGAGGATTATGATATTGTTGATGAACACCATTTTAAAAAGGCAATGAGCTATTTCTCCTGAAATGTTCTACTCTTGGAAATGATGGCATTCTTGGGATTTCTGACTGCATAAAAGCGTAACACTTAAACACAGCAGTTGGCCTGCAGCATTCTGCCTGCTTAGCTTCTTAATGTTTTGCAAAATACAGTAGTTAGCAAACAGTGAAACAAGAACTTTAATTCAGTCCACTTGATCGAACAGCAATATGCACAACTGCCTTCTGCAGGGCCAGCGTTGCCTGCACTCAACCCTGGAGAAAATATATACCGTATTTTTCGGAGTATAAGACGCAACAGCGTATAAGACGCACCAAAATTTTAAAGAGGCAAATTAAGAGCAAAAGTTTTTTCACTCTTGCAGACCTTCCTGAAACGGCCCATTTTTTGGAAAAACAGGCCGTTTTTTTTTCCAAAAAAGGACATGAATATTTGCATTTGCATTTGTAGGCCGCCCTTTTCCCTGAGGGGACTGAATAGCCTTTAGGAAGCTTGTAGAGTGCTCCTGGAGGGTGAACCCCCCCAAAAATGAGCAAAAAATGCCCTATCAAATCCTAGACCTGTCAAAAAAAGGGCATGCATAGCCTTTAGGAGGCTTATAGAATGCTCCTGGGGGGTTGGGGAGGCAAAATTGAGCAAAAAACGGCCCGTTTTTCACTCATTTCTGCCCTCCCCAGCCCCCAGGAGCACTCTGGAAGCCTCCTACAAGCTATGCATGGCCATTTTTGCAAAGGGGGCGGGGTTTCAGGAGGCAAAAAATGCTGTATTCAGTGTATAAGATGCACCCAGGTTTTCAGCCTCTCTTTTGAGGGGAAAAAGTGTGTCTTATACTCCGAAAAATACAATATATATATTTCTTGGAAGAGTCTACAGCAACTCCATGGGTGAATTATATTTTCTCTGCAGTCAGTCAGGATAGAATTCCAAATGTAAATTACTTCCCTATACCTCATTCTAATGGATATTTTATAATAAATGTATAAGGAACATCAGTAATTCAGTACAATTATATTAATTAGTTCAATCTTTTTATTACTGGATATCACATACATTTGATCGTATACCTTTCCTTGGTTATCACAAAACAAAATACTGGAGGACTAAATTTGCTTCATTTGAAACATCAGAAATTCACTGAAGACTTAGCCAAATTCTTTAACGCCTTCTTCGCTCAGTCTTTGTAAACAGCAATGGCTCATGCTCCACATTTCCCAGTCATACCACAGCTAATCACAATGATCTAATACATATCGATTTTACAGAAGAAAACGTTGAAAAGGTAGTACGCAGCCTAAAACCATCTCTATCTATTGGACCTGACGGACTATGTGCCTACTTCTTAAAAAAAGCTTTCCACTGCCATAGCAGAACCTCTAAGCATAACCTTTGAAAAATCTTTCAGGATCAGCTCCTTGCCCAGCCTATGGTCTCTAGCCACGGTCATCCCTATCTTCAAAAAGGGAGACCCCAGCCTAGTTGAAAATTGCAGACCAATCTCATTATGCTGCGCCACCTGCAAAGTCATGGAATCAAACATAAACCAATCCATTGCCCTACAGTTAGAGACAAACAACCTTCTCTCTAACAAACAATTTGGTTTCAGAAAAAAAAATTGTCCTGTAATCTGCAACTCCTACACTGCAAAAACATACAGACTACACAACTTGACCAAGGCAAAGCAATAGTTGCAATTTACATAGACTTCTGCAAAGCCTTTGATCCAGTGGTACACGGCAAACTACTTCTAAAACTAAAATCGTATGGCATTTCTGAACCCCTGCATAACTGGATAACTATGTTCCTGTCAAACAGGCAATAAGTGGTCAAAATTTAGATTTAGATTTAGATTTATTTTATTTGTATGCCGCCCTTTTCCGGGAGGGACTCAGGGCGGCGAACAACTCAAAAAGGGGAAAGGGAACATAGAACACAATACAAGTAATTAAAATAACCAAGAATCACACAGCCACACAGGTCGAGAGGGGAGGGGAACTCATCAACCCCAGGCCTGCCGGCACAGCCAGGTTTTAACGGCTTTCTGGAAGGCCTAGAGAGAGGTGAGGGTCCGAATCTCTGCGGGGAGTTCGTTCCAAAGGGCCGGAGCTGCCACAGAGAAGGCCCTCCCCCGGGTGGTAGCCAGGTGGCATTGGCTGGTGGACGGAACCCGGAGGAGGCCGACCCTGTGCGATCTAACAGGTCTTTGGGAGGTAATTGGCAGCAGGCGGTCTCTCAAGTACCCAGGTCCAATACCATGAAGGGCTTTATAAGTTACGACTAGCACTTTGAAGCGTATCCGGAGACCGATACGCGCCCTATCAAATCCTAGACCTGTTAACAGTGGTGTTCCCCAAGGCACATTTTAGGACCAACACTCTTCATACTTTATGTAAATATCCAGTCTTTTCAAAGGACCTGGCAGATGTTGATGTTTGTTAAAGGTATCTTCACAGGATATAAGCTGTTCCATGTAACATGCTGCCCTTAGCAATTGATTGATGGTGATTTTGTCAATGCTGATGATATTCAAGAAGTGCTCCCGTTGCTTGGGATTGCACCTATTACTATCGGCATTACCTCTTTGCCTCTTAACATTTATATGCCGTATGACTCCCAGTAACTTCGGGCATTTACGATGCTTTCTATGATTTATCTATGCAGGGTTTTTTCTCTTTTTCTGATGGTGGACCTTATAGTTGAGGGACCCAATTTCAATGCCAGGACAGCTCTCCAGCATTCATCTCAAAGGGCAACCAAGGACCTGAAGCTCACCAAGGGCTCCTTATGAGATTACCTGGCAGTGAACCACCTGTATTCATTACAGGTGCTATAGATAAAAGCCAGAGTTGGCCACCAGAATGGTGTAAACCAATTAATTGTGAGGGCAAAACACAAGGGCCAAGAATAATTTGTAGCAAAAGGCAGAGCTTCTGGTTTTGAGTTGAGTTGAGTTGAGTTTATTATATTTCTATGCCGCCCTATTCCCCGAAGGGGACTCAGGGCGGCTCACAACCAAGTCAGGGGGGGGGGGTACAAATAATAAAAAAAGAACACGAACAAAACAATACCACAATTTAAAACACTCAACAACCATACCATTCGAGGGGGGACAAAAACTCATTAGCCCCAGGCCTGTCGGAACAGCCAGGTTTTAAGGGCTTTGCGGAAGGCCTGGAGGGTGGTGAGGGTCCGAATCTCCATGGGGAGCTCGTTTTGTTGTTGTTGTTGTTGGTCATCAGTTGACAAAACAAAAACCCAATGGCCATGTGTCCCATAAACCTTCTGTCTTGTGCCCCCGGATAGTTTGAGAGTAGAAGCCCCAAAATTATCGTCCTTTATGAAAATTCATTTTGTGCTTCCCAAAACCCATCAGATAGATTGTGCAGAAGATGGGGTGATTTTTAAAATGTTTCTTGGAACTTGGGGAAAAGAGAGCCAAATCAGCTTCTAAAGTCCCTCTGAGGTCTTAAAGTGAGGCACAGGGAGAGCCATTCTTTTAAAGCAGGGGGCTGGCAGAGATGGAAATGAAGCCATCATCTCCTGTCCCTCCTGGTCCATTGCCTCATTCCTCCCAGCAGCAGCGTACTTCCTATGGCAGGGATGTCAAATGCGCTGTTCTGACCTAGGCTTCCCCAGCAGCACGAAGCCAAATCCTCGTCCCAATAAACCCCTTTTACTTAATTTACAGTGAATTCCTCTCCAGCAAAGTCTTTTGTCTCCCATAGTCTTTCAAGATAGTTCACAATTACTAACCTTTATCAGGCTTGGAGAGTGGCCCAGGCAATATCTTTCAGAGTCGCAATACTTGGCAAGAATGCAGGAATGAACTAATTGTCTCCTGCAAGCTCCACTCCCCTTTCGCTCCTCTTCTATACCTTGTGGGAGGGGGCATTCATCGTCCACCTGTGGCCTTACTCCCAAGTCAGCCTTTGTTCCTTAGCTGTTCGCTTCGTCTGGCAACTCTGCGCATGCGCACACTGGGAACAGGCTCCAGTCTGCCTCACTGATGTCTGACTACGAAGGCAGCTGATAACTGTCAGACGGCCCTCGCCCCATCTCTGCCTCTGACACAGAGCCCTCATCAGAGCCTTCCCCAGACTCCAGGACTGGCCCATGTTCCTCCCCAACCTCCTCACTGTCCAAATCTGCTGCCAGCTCTGCTAGCCGCTGGAGGGCCACAATACATGCATCATCATAGCATTGTCACATGACATATTGTGACTTTTTCCCCGCTTCCCTAAACTGGCTGTGGGTGTGGGAAGCACATGACGCATCTGGCCCACCAGCCCCGAGTTTGACAGCCCTGCCCTATGGCGTCCTTTGTCAGCCTTTCTTGTGTCCCCGATGATTAACCTTTTCCCACGATCACATCTTACCAATACAGAAACTCTGGTGATTAATCTTTTCCCATGATCATATCCCTCCCAGTAATTTATTTTCTCGTTGCTGTTTATAAAAGCCCACGTAAGCTTGTTTGCAAGTTCCTGTTTTACACAGCAGGTTCTGTTTTCTCTTGATTGACAGCTATGATGTTATAGCCTGAAGAAACCAATCGCAGCCACTTGGTGGCGGTCACTTTACGATCAAAATGCCAGGCACCCTGAAGATACGTCTGGGCTTCTGGTTTCTTCCGTTTAGACCATTAGGGGGCAGTAAAGCTCCCTGGCCTTCATAGTCCTCCTTCCTTGCTATCACTCAGCCCAGCAGCTCTCAGAAAAGGCTTATGGAAGGAATGTGTCAGATCTGCCATCTTCAGCTTAGCGCTTTGCTGCCATGCTGCCATAATTTTTTAGGGGAAGAGGGGAGGAAAGGAAGTAAGCAATTGTCATGTAGAAAGTAGAGATGGGGGTGTGTGGAGTGACGGTCCTGAGGAAAACCAGAAATGTGAGAATCAGTCGATTCCAGCCTTCAAGGCCAGCAAGCCTAGGTAAGGAATGCGAATTGTATCAAGCAACACCAAATATCTGCATGGTTTCCAACACACATACACGGAACGTCGTTGGATGAAGACAGACCAGTCAAGGTGGGAGGGATAGGGAGAAGGGGAAAATGCATGTGAACTTTAGTTCTAGCCTTGCTTTGTTTGCAACCATTAAGCCTTAGTAAAAGAAATGATAAGTTCAATCAAATGGAGTCGAGGGTCTTTCTTTCCTAGGAACCTAGCTATGGCCAGCATGACAGAATGACTGAAAACGTCACTCCATAACTTGGACAACAGATGTACCAGGTGTTTGGCATGTTTATCAGGGACCACCACAAAAGACAGCATACTTTGTTTTAGATGATGCATGGGGGGTAGGGCCCCTCTGTGCCCCATTTTTTGTCCCAGGAAGCTTCAGGGAGGCCTGCTAGCACCAAAACACGGGTCGCACGAGCATGCACAGGAGGTGGGGGGAGTGTGTGTGCATGCACAGGGAGCGGGGGCTGCAGGGGGGCATTGCATTATGGGTGTTGCCGCTTTCAGCACCCAAGGAAATAAAAAGTTTGCCATCACTGGTATAGGGTTTCCTGCCTGAGCAGGAGGTTGGACTAGAAGACCTCCAAGGTCCCTTCCAATTCTGTTATTCTTTTATATACATTCCAGAAACCAGCAGCCTCTACTTAATTTTCTAACTCTTTTGCAAGCAGAGAAAGAAAACAACTCATTTTTTTTCTTCTTCCTTAGAGTATTTTAAAACAGCAAGATGAAAAAGAGAAGAAAAATAATTGTATTTCTGATGGCCCAGCAATTCCACCATAATTTCCTCTCTAGCGAGGGCCATAGTTATCTGACTAAGCTTGGCAACAGAGAAATAAAAGTTACAAATCTTGGGAAAGATTTATATTTTCACTTTTTCTCCCTTTGAAATGTACTTGCGGGTAGTCCTTCACTTACAACCGTTTGTTTAGTGACCATTCAAAGTTACAACAGCACTGAAAAAAGTAACTTTTAACCATTTTTCACACTGATGACTGTAGCGATGGCATCATGGTCCCCTAATCAAAATTCAGACACTTGGCAACTGATTCATATTTACGATGGTTGCAATGGCCCAGGGTCATGTGATCAGCTTTTGCGACTTTCTGACATAACAAAGTCAACGAGGACGCAAGACTCACTTAACGACCATGTTGCTAACTTAACAGCTGGAGTGATTTTGTTGTTAGTTGCAAAGTCGTGTCCAATCCAGGAACAACATTTCTCCAATTCTTCCTGTCCTCTACCATCTTCTGGAGTCCATTCAAGCTCACGCTGGCTGCTTCGGTGACTCCATCCAGCCACGTCATTCTGTGTTGTCCCTTTCTTCTTTTGCCCTCCATCGTTCCCAGCATGAGGCTCTTCTCCTGTGAGTCCTTCCTTCTCATTATGTGGCCAAAGTACTTGAGTTTCCTCTTCAGGATCTGGCCTTTTAAAGAGTGATTTACTTAACCTATTGTGGCAAGAAAGGTTGTAAAATAGGGTACAACTTCATTTAGCAACTGCTTAGAAACAGATCTTTTAGGCTTAGTTGTAATCGTAAGTTGAGGACCTCCTGCTTTATCGTTCTGGAACACATCCTCAAAGTTATCTAAAGCAGTGTTTCTCAACCTTGGTGACTTTAAGTCCTTTGGACTTAAACTCCCAGAATTCCTCAGCCAGCACAGCTGGCTGAGGAATTCTGGGAGTTGAAGTCCAAAGGACTTAAAGTCACCAAGGTTGAGAAACACTGATCTAAAGTGACCCACAGTCAAAACCGTATGTTCTGACCTTGAGATTGCAAAAAATTAACTTGCATTGTGCACTACAAGTGAATAAACTTGGTTTTTAAAAAAAGTTTGGGGCTTAAATAAACTACAAAGGTTGTTTACACTGCTTATAGGCCATGAGTCCAGGCCATGAAATAGCTTTGTTTACTTTGAGTTCTCTGGTATCTGCTAAGAAGATATAGCTCATCAGTTATCTTGAAGCTCTTTCTCTCCTTACCACGCTCATCAGAAGCTCAAAGGAGCTTCTGTTACCTGGCTATGGAAATCTTCATTCTGCTAGTCCTCAGCGTTGGACTTTGCCAAGCCGGTCCTGTCCCAGATGACGTGAGCTGTGATGACCCAGAAGTTTTTGAAGCTGTGTCTACAGCAATAACACGATTTAATGAAGAAGGGGAAAAAACAAATATATTTGCTCTCAATGTCATCCTTCATGTCCACAGAATAGTAAGTAAATTTAGTTAACAACCAGAACCTCAAAAAGCTAATTAATGGGAATTTCGTAGTTGGGGACTTGTGTAAAAGTGCACCGTCCATCAGTACCCTCTACCCAATGTTGAATAGTGGTCATCTGAGCGTTTCCCCCAGATTTAATGTTTAATTTAACAGAAAGAAAGAAAGAAAAATATTACATATGTGGAAAGTAGTCATCTTTACTGTGTTTCATTTGTTCAATTTTGGTTTTTTTCTCTTTTGCAATCCCATTCCCCCCACCCCACCCTAAAAAGAATTGCCCTTTCCATTTGAATGAGCAATTACGATAATTCTAGAATCTCTGCAGGCCTTTGTATTCCAACCAAGTATTTTATTTACAATCACTTTGTTTTGGGAAGGGGGAATTCTTCCCGTGGCACGTCAAAACCACGGTCCACTAAAGCGCGCCCAATTAAAGCGTGTACGTGACGTCATCAGCAGCGCGACAAATACGACCGCGGAGAAAAAAGGGTGCTTTAAAAAGCGCTTTTAAAGCAAGCCGATTCACATAAAGGTAAGGGTTAGGTTTAGGTTTAGGTTTAGGGTTAGGGTTAGGTTTAGGGTTAGGGTTAGGTTTAGGGTTAGGGTTAGGGTTAGGGTTAGGGTTAGGTTAGGGTTAGGGTTAGGGTTAGGGTTAGGGTTAGGGTTAGGGTTAGGGTTAGGGTTAGGGTTAGGGTTAGGGTTATGTTAAGCGTTAGGGTTAGGTTGAGGGTTAGGTTTAGGGTTAGGTTAAGGGTTAGCGTTAGGTTTAGCGTTAGGTTTAGGGTTAGCTTTAGGGTTAGGTTAAGAGTTAGGCTTAGGGTTAGGGTTAGGGTTAGGTTTGGGGGGGTTAGGTTTAGATTTACGCGTTAATTTTAAGTTTACCGCTCACAGCGTGCTGTTTTCGTCACGCTGTGATGACGTCACGTACGCGCTTTCGTCGAGCGCGCTTTAGTCTACCGCGGTTTTGTGGTGGAACCATTCTTCCAGATCTTCAAATAACCTTTATAGGTTTGGTGGTTCTTTTCAAGTACATTGGGTGGCGAATTATTGGAGCTGTAATCCCACATGTTTGGAGAGCCATCTTCCCAATCCTGTTGTTTGGCCATACAAAACATAATACGACGCAGCCATTTGGTGCGTTCCATTTAACATTGTCTAATTTGGGTTTCCATACATTTGAATTCTTTGGTAATGCTAAAATTGAGCCATGTTTCTGCACCAAAAGAGATGGCTATGGTGATTCTCAGTCACCCAGGTCATGATTGTCCCAAAGGTGCTTTTTCAAGAGGCAACCTGGACTTTCTGGTTTTGCTTTGAAGATGTTTCGCTTCTCATCCAAGACGCTTCGTCAGCTCAGAGCTGGAAAAATAAAATAAAATAGTGAAGTGAAGTAAAATAAAGTATTCCTTCTGCCTCTTATTTTCCCCACAATAACGACCCTGTGGGGTGAATTGGGTTGAGAGAGGTGTGACCCGTCAAAACCGCGGTCCACTAAAGCGCGCCCGATTAAAGCGCGTACGTGACGTCATCAGCAGCGCGACAAATACGACCGCGGAGAAAAAAGGGTGCTTTAAAAAGCGCTTTTAAAGCAAGCCGATTCACATAAAGGTAAGGGTTAGGGTTAGGGTTAGGGTTAGGGTTAGGGTTAGGGTTAGGGTTAGGGTTAGGGTTAGGGTTAGGGTTAGGGTTAGGGTTAGGGTTAGGGTTAGGGTTAGGGTTAGGGTTAGGGTTAGGGTTAGGGTTAGGGTTAGGGTTAGGGTTAGGTTAAGCATTAGGGTTAGGGTTAGGGTTAGGGTTAGGGTTAGGTTAAGGGTTAGGTTTAGGGTTAGGTTTAGGGTTAGGTTAAGGGTTAGGGTTAGGGTTAGGGTTAGGGTTAGGTTTGGGGGGGTTAGGGTAAGGTTTTCGCGTTAAGTTTAAGTTTACCGCTCACAGCGTGCTGTTTTCGTCGCGCTGTGATGACGTCACGTACGCGCTTTCGTCGAGCGCGCTTTAGTCTACCGCGGTTTTGTGGTGGAACCGAGAGAGGAATGATTGGCCCAAAGTCACCAGTCGGTTTTTATGTCTAAGGTGGGACTAGAATTCACAGTCTCCTGGCTTCTGGCCTAGTGTTTTAACCACTAGACCAATGATGGCAAACCTTTTGGTCTCGACATGTCAAAATTTGGGAAATTCTTAAGTTGATTCTGTTGATGTGTCAAAAAAAGAATCCTCTATTTCTTCTCCTGCCATCACCCCCATATAGACCACCCTGGACAGTGGCATTTGGCAGCAATTCCAAGGCTGGTTCTAGAGTAGAGGCCCAGTCCTCTACTTCAATTCTAGCCCCCTCAAAATGGCCGCCCCTCACCATTCCCCACAGTAGCTCCAGTTACATGAGGCCTTTGTTCTTGAATGTCTATGGAGATTCTCAGTCGTCCAGGTCATGGTTGTCCCAAAAGTGCTTTTTCAAAAGGCTACTGGACTTTTTTTCCCCCTTGAAGCTGTTTCACTTTTCATCCAAGAAGCTTCTTCAGTTTCTGGCTGGATGGTGGAGAACCAAAGAAGCTTTTGGGATGAGAAGCGAAATGTCTTCGAGGAAAAAACAAAGTCCAGTTGCCTTTCGAAAAAGCACCTTTGGGATGTCATTCTTGAAGCAACTTCAGAGAATGCTCTTTTGTGGCCTCTGCAACAGGGGTGGGTTTCAATTTATTTTACTACTGGGTTTGCTCATGCGCGCACACGCACTTGTGTTCAGCACATGCACAGAAGCGTCCAGGCGGGTGGGCAAAGCCTCCCACCGTGGCCACTACCACTTCACCCGATCCAGGGTGAATCGGCAGAAAGCCAGCTCTGCTCTGCAGCCTCCAAAAACCACAGGAAAGCACGGCTCTCTCATGCAACTTCCAGTGGGTCCAAAAACTATACACTGAATAGAGCCTTTTCTGCCTCCTGAAACCCAAAATGGCTGTGCAGAGCCTGTAGGAAGCTTTCAGAGTGCTCCTGGGGGTTGGGGAGGGTAGAAATGAGCAAAAAACAGGCTGTGTTTTGCTCAATTTTGCCCCCCAGCCCTCAGGAGCACTCTATAAGCCTCCTAAAGGCTATGCATGCAATGTTTTTGACAAAAAATGGGGCCGTTTTCCAAAAAAACTGGCCGTTTTTTCTCATTTTGGGGGAACCACCCCCCAGGAGCACTCTACAAGCCTCCTAAAGGCTATTCATGCCTTTTTTAAAAACGGGCCATTTTCTGGGAGGTTTGCAGAGTGCAAAAACTTTTTTTAAAATTTGCCTCTTCAAAACCTTGGTGCATCTTAAACTCCAGTGCATCTTATATTCTGAAAAATATGGTACTAGGCCATGGACCATTACAAGTGGATTGGCCATCAAAATAAGAAATGCAACTTTGGGGTAAATTATGTAATTTATATTTTTAATCATTGATTGTGCTTAACTTTATTCCTGTGTTGTTTTAACTGTTAGACACTCAGAATCATGTATTTGAGATGGGTGGGCAATGGCATATCGATTTATTAAATAAATAAATGAAATTGCAACAGCACTCATGTAAATATTCTTTTCAGGCAGGTTCTGAAAAATCAATCCGCGTCATCTATCAAATAAGAGAAACTGCATGTTCTTTTAAGTATCACCCTTGGCAAACCTGTGATCTTTTAGAGACCTCGGAAGAAGTAAGTATTCATTCTTCTTCCTTTGAAGTGACCAGAGAGAGGTTTATGGGGAGACAGCAAGAAGAAAGAAAGAGGTGTATAGTATGAAGGGCTATCAGGACCATCATATGCAAGGAGGCAAAAGATGCCATTAAAATAGACTTGATGTAATGATCTGGGGCGTGGCATGAATGCAACACAGCCAGAGAACCGGTATGAGTCCCTTTATTGGCACCAACTTTGCCCCCAATATCCCTTTTATTCTCCGGCCTGAAGAGAAGCTCTTCCACAAACTTGTAGATACTCCAGTCCAAATGCTGTAAGCAGAATGACTGCAATCAATCACTCCAGCAAGGCAACATAATGAGTCCCAGAAGCGAAGAATAATTCCAGCAAGACAAGATAAGCACACAGGACGATGGCAATAATTCAAACAGTCAGGAGGAATGCCAGGAATGCAAGCCACAACTCTCCACTCTAGATGATTTCAGCGTTTATTCCCGACAAATGCCCCTCCCAATTGCCTCTCCTTTAAACTCCATCCCCAGGTGTGCCTTGTGAAGGGAATTGGGGCCCTTTCCTTCCTTGTAAGCCACATCACCCACATTGCTCTCTTCTGCATTCTTCCCGGCACTCCCTGGGATGAGGAAGGGTGAGCCTTGGTCTTCATCTGAACCCCCTCTCCCTTCTTCTATCTCTCCCCTGCTCTGCCCAGCCTGACTTTGCCCTTCCCCAGTTTCCTCCACAGCCAACAGAGCCACTCTCCCGCTCTCTGTCAACTGTTTGTTCAACTTCCATCTCAGAGTCAAGAGTCCTAGTGGAGAAACTGCATTTTGGCACCAACGTCAAGATTGGGTAGTATTAGGTGGATTCCTTGGCAGTTTTAAGACATGTGGACTTCAATTCCCACAATTCTCTAGCTAATAGGCTAGCTGAGGAATTCTGGGAGCGGGAAGTCTGTATTTCTCAAAGCTGCCAATTTGACCTATATTATCATGTGACTGTTGAGGGGAACCGTTGGCCCGTTAATACAATAACCCCGCCTTCTGTGCCCAGGTGGTGTCACCTGACCCTTAAAGGCCAATAGAAAGAAAGAAGAGATTTCTATCGAATTTGGGTGGGGAAAATGTAGATGTATTGTCTTGGCTGAAATCCAGGATGAGGGGTGACTTCAGGCGAGGTTGAAAGTTATTGAGTTAGAATTACATTAGGAGCTTTTTTTATTTAAACTCCACCATCTGTCTGTCTGTCTGCCTGTCTGTCTGTCAGTTTGTCTGTCTGCCCATCCATCCATCCATCCATCCATCCATCCATCTATTTATCTAGCTCTCTAGCTCTCTATCATCTGTTTATTCCATTAGGCACAGCCAAATTATATGATAACAAATGAAATTACCATCTACCCAACTGAGAAAATAGGATGCTTTATTTGTCTCCCCAAAGATCTATCTGCAGGCGTTCCATCACACATTATAAAAAAATATATAGGATTTTATCCGCAATACAAGAAGTCCTCGACTTACAACAATAGCAATAATAGCAATAACAGTAGACTTATATACCGCTTCATAGGGCTTTCAGCCCTCTCTAAGCGGTTTACAGAGTCAGCATATTGCCCCCAACAACAATCCGGGTCCTCATTTTACCCACCTCGGAAGGATGGAAGGCTGAGTCAACCCTGAGCCGGTGAGATTTGAACCACTGAACTGCTGATCTAGCAGTCAGCCTGCAGTGCTGCATTTAACCACTGCGCCACCTTGGCTCATAAAAGTCCTCGACTTTTAATAGTGACCGCTAAAAGTTACAACTGCATTGAAAAAAAAGTGACATGACAGTTTCTTGCAATTATGACCTTTCCAGCATCCCCATGATCATATGATCAGAATTCAGATGTATTTATGGTCACTGCTGTGTCCCAAGATCATGTGGTCACCTTTTGCAACCTTCTGACAAGTAAAGCTGATGTGGGGAAGCCAAGATTTACCTCATAACTGGGTTTCTAACTTGTCAACTGCAGTGAGTTACTTAACAACTGAGGCAAGAAAGATCACAAATGGGGCTAAACTCACTTAACAAATGTCTCACTTAAGAACAGAAATTTTGGGCTCAGTTGTGGTCGTAAGTCAAAAACTACTTGTATTTAAGTACAGGCAGCAAAGGTCTCACTAACAACCCCTTGATGGATTATCAAACAATATCAAAAAGCTATGAAATGTGATGAGTTTTACCGTGTTTCCCCAAAAACAAGACAGGGTCTTATTTTCTTTTGACCCCCGAAATAAGCGCTTGGCCTTATTTTTGAGGAGATCTTATTATTTTTGAGGTGCAGGAGGCGGCGAGCATGGTCACCTCATGGCTGATGCTGTGGTGCAATATTTTCAGGGAGGGCTAATTTTGGGGGGGAGGGCTTATTTTAGCACATGCGCTCAGAAGCCTGATTGGGCTTATTATCCAGGGAGGTCTTATTTTCAGGGAAACAGGGTATTACTTAACAGTGGAAAGTGAATGAACAGGAACTGACAGGAATAGCCAACACTCCAGAAGACAGGCTCAAGATACAGAAGGATCTTGAAACACTTGAACATTGGGCCCTATCTAATAAAATGAAATTCAATGGTGAAAAGAGTAAGGTTCTACATTTAGGCAAGAAAAACAAAATGCACAGGGACAGTATAGGTGGCACCTTGCTCAATAGTAGTAAGTGTGAGAGGGATCTTGGAGTCCTAGTGGACAACCATTTAAATAGGAGCCAGCCATGTGCAGCAGCTGCCAAAAAAGCCGCCACAGTTCTAGGCTACATAAACAGAGGGAGAGAATCAAGATCACATGAAGTGTTAATGCCACTTTCTAATGCCTTGGTAAGGCCACACTTGGAATACGGCATTCAGTTTTGGTCGCCACGGTGTAGAAAAGATGTGGAGACTCTAGAAAGAGTGCAGAGAAGAGCAACAAAGAGGATTAAGGGACCGGAGGCTAAAACATATGAAGAACGGTTGCAGGAACTGGGTATGTCTAGTTGAAAAGAAGGACCAGGGGAGACATGATAGCAGTGTTCCAATATCTCAAGGGTTGCCACAAAGAAGAGGAAGTCAAACTATTCTCCAAGGCACCTGAGGGCAGGACAAGAAGCAATGGGTGGAAACTAATCAAGGAGAGAAGCAACTTAGAACTCAGGAGAAATTTCCTAACAGTTAGAACAATGAATCAGTGGAACAACCTGCCTCCAGAAGTTGTGAATGCCCCAACACTGGAAGTCTTTAAGAAGAGGTTGGATAGCCATTTGTCTGAAGTGTTATAGGATTTCCTGCCTAGGCAGGGGGGTGGACTAGAAGACCTCCAAGGTCCCTTCCAACTCTGCTATTGTATAACACAACTCCAGGCAACTTCTGTGATGTCCCACTGAATACATAAAAGTTCAACTGTTATATCTCTTTTTTCTTCTTTCACAGGAATATGGAAACTGTACAGCTGAGATTGAAACTGACAGATACACGGTAATACAACAGGACTGCAAATTTGCCTCAGGTGAGTAAATTTTAAGTTAGCCTTTTAAAAAAAAAATCACCGTTTTCCTATCCTCTTGATAATAATGGCGGGGGGGGGGGGAAATCAGTGAAAATAAATAAAGTTAGAAGTCTAATAATAACTTGATGAGGGCTGAAACCAGTCTAAACATTAGATCCACTGCAGTGGTGAGTTTCAAAAATTGTTCGAACCTACTCTGTGGGTGTGGCCTCCTTTGTGGGAGTGGCTTGCCGCCCATGTGACCGGATGGGAGTGGCTTGCCGCCCATGTGACCGGATATGAAGATGCTGATGACACTTGTCAGAACCACCTTAAATTACCTCACACACAGCACTGGCATGCATAAGAATATGATGTAAACTTGTTTTTTAAAAGGCATCTTTGGTTTGCGTTAAAACAACTTCAACACACGCAATGTTCTGATTGCACCACAAACGCAGTAGTCATCCTTACCTTTCACAGAGGCACTGAGTTTTCTAAATAGGAGCATGATAGTGTAGAATAATCATATCCAAGGACTCCACTGTGACAAACTATAATAGATGAAGATCTATTACATACCTCAATGGAATTGCCTTTCCGAACTTCCCTTTGACCTTTCTCCTAGAGTAATGAATAGAATAGCAATAGTAATAGCAATAGCAGTTAGACTTATATACTGCTTCATAGGGCTTTCAGTCCTCTCTAAGCGGTTTACAGAGTCAGCATATCGCCCCCACAGTTTGTGTCCTCATTTCACCCACCTCGGAAGGATGGAAGGCTGAGTCAACCTTTGAGCCGGTGAAATTTGAACTGCTGAACTGCAGATAACAGTCAGCTGAAGTGGCCTGCAGTACTGCACCCTAACCACTGCGCCACCTCGGCTCTAAAATGACATTTATTTATGATATTTAATGATAGTCAGCCTTTCAGTAAAAGGTTTGGGGAAGCTGCATGTGAAAAGAGAAAAATAGCTAAAAAGGAACAGCTGCTAGTGATATTCATTTCCCACTCGTTTTTTAACTGTATCTGAAAAATAGAATTCAACAGAGATGGCAGTGCAGTGCTCACAAGTTCAGTGTAAAACGTTTCCCACCTGTTAACGTTAACATCCACTAATCAGTGGGATGACTTCCTTCCACAAGTTGCAGGTGCTCCAACCCCGGAGATTTTTAAGAAGAGATTGGACAACTGTTTGTCTCAAATGGTATAGGGTTTCCTGCCTGAGCAGGGGGTTGGACTAGAAGACCTTCAAGGCCCCTTCCAACTCTGTTATTCTGTTTTTTTCCCCTCTACCAGTTCTAAGGATTTGTAATCTATGTTGGTGAATTCAGTCACAAGACTTAGTCCTTCTCCAGGAGACCCTGTGCAGAGGCATCTCAGGTTGTGAAGAGACTTCACTGAACTAAACTTTTTAAAATAAAAGGGCAGGGTTTTTAAAAAAAAATATTTGTGGTTTAAAATATATTCACAATGGAATAGTGACACCTAGCTGTCAGCAGCATTCAGTGGCCAGGAAATTGTGCTTTCAAAGTTAAAATTCAAAAATGAACCCCCAAAAATGCACCTCTGCCTATAAAGAAAATTATTCTTTGCGCTTGAATAAGGGGGGACAAATTAAAAGGGACAATTAGGACATCTTCTCCATCCCTTCTCTCCAGCTCTATTAGAGATTTGATGCTATTAATTCTATAGCCTGTGTTGGGGCCTGCCAGCAGCCAGCAGAGCTGGCAGCAGATTCGGACAGTGAGGAGGTTGGGGAGGAAGATGGGCCAGTCTTGGAGTCTGGGGAAGGCTCTGGTGAGGGCTCTGTGTCGGAGGCAGAGAGGGGGCCAGAGCCGTATGCCAGTTATCAGCTGCCTTCAGAGTCAGACATCAGTGGGGCAGACAAACAGCTGGAGCCTGTTCCCAGTGTGCGCATTGTTGAGGTCCAGCCCCGATTAGAATGAATGCATGTGGTTTTGTGATTTTAAATTGTCTTTTTCTTGTTTTTTTTTTTCTTTTTCTTCTTTTTTTCTTCTTTTGTAAGCCGCCTGGAGTCCTTCGGGATTGGGCAGCATCTAAATTTTAATAATAATAAATAAATAAATAAATAAATAAATAAATAAATAAATAAATAAATAAATGTGCAGAGTTGACGGATGAAGGGAGTAAGGCCACAGGTGGACGATGAATGGCCCCTCCCAGAAGAAATAAAAGAGGAGCAAAAGGGGAGTGGAGTTTGCAGGAGACAATTATTTCCCTTAATTGGTTCGTGACTCTCGGAGACTCCTTGCCAAATTTTGCAGATATCGGCCTGTCAGCTCTCCAAGCCAGATAAGGTCTGTGACTGTAAATCCTCCCTCGAAAGACTTTGTTGGACGTGAAGGAACAGAATTCACTGTAAATTAACAAAAGGCTTTTTTGTTGGGACAAGGAGTTTGCTTCATGCTTTCAGGAAGCCTGGGTGAGAACAGTATAGCTGATACATGGTTTTCCTGAATTTGAACAAGTTCATGGTTCAGCCCAGATACTACAATGTGGAAAATAAGTTAAATTTTTGCAGCAACATTTGAAGCATAGCAGGTGATAAGTCTCCCACCTTACTGTCCCTTACATCCTCACAATCAATGCAGTTATCTGGTTGGGAAGCATAGGTTTCTGTGACGTTGAAGTTTCAACTGTTGGATTGTGCAATGAAGGGACTTGTGTTCTGAAAGTGGGGTTGGGCAATTCCTATTGTGGCTCCTGGCTTTCATCCTGTGTTGGATCTTAGGGGAGGGGCTGCCTTCTAATCCTACCATTCTGCCTTTGTTAGCTGTCAGACTTTGCTGCAAGGAGTTTCAAAATATCCTGTCTTGAACTGATTTCTACCTGCAGTGTTTGCTTTGCTTATTAATGGAGCTATCTATATAGTTGTCTTCCTCTTTCAATAAGCTCTTTATCTCCTTAAGTGCTGGCATCTGCTGTGGGCTATTAAGAAATACTGGGGGCTGCTTCCTGCCTCTAAAAATATGTTTCTCCATTTCTCCTTTAGGGAAATATAATATTCTGTCTTTTTTTAATATTTCCAAAAATATTCCACTGTTGGGGAGGGGCTTCCCACACTACCATATGTGCAAAGATTAGATGTAGTAAAACCAGCTGTTGAAAGGCAACAAACAATATAATTTTTTGTCTACTATTGATTTCTCTAAAGATGAATTGCCCCACATTGCTCATCTTTTCGGAAACTGCTTTTCATTCTTTGTCCTTTCTTTAATCTCTAACCTTTACCTGTTTGTGTACTGAGTGCTATAGTAATTTCCATGTTACTTTCATTTTTAATTTCTTTGCTTGCTTTCAGGGCAGAAGTATGAAGAAGAGACTTTTGCGAACTGCCTGGGATGCTGGCATCCCATAGACCCTACAAGTTTGGAAGTTCTTCCTATTGTGAGATTCACCATACGGCAATTTAACAATCGGAGTGAACAATCCACCTTATACGAAGTTAAAGAAATGAAAAAGGCAAGCCGTCAGGTTGGTATATGTTGCAATAATTCCCCATCATAACTTTCCAGAATTCAGAATTCAGTGATTCTGATCGATTTATAGTTAAATCACTGGGGACGCTGTGGCTCAGTGGCTAAGATGCTAAGCTTGTCAATCAGAAAGCTTGGCAGTTCAGCAGTTCGAATCCCTAGTGCCGTGTAACAGAGTGAGCTCCTCTTACTTGTCCCAGCTTCTGCCAACCTAACAGTTCAAAAGCATGTAAAAAATGCAAGTAGAAAAATGGGAACCAACCATCTTTGGTGGGAAGGTAACAGCGTTCCGTGCGCCTTCGGTGTCTAGTCATGACCATGGAGATGTCTTCAGACAGCGCTGGCCCTTCGGCTTTGAAATGGAGATGACCATTACCCCCTATAGTTGGGAACAACTAGTACATATGTATGTGCGAGGGGAACCTTTGCCTTTTCCTTATAGTTAAATCTGAAAATGTGGAATGTCCTCCCCTTGGGTATGTTTGTGAAATCTTCATTTGTTTAAAAAAAAAAAACAGCCCAGTCAAATGTTGGCTAAAACACACAAAGTATAAATAAAATTCTTATATTAGTCTGTGCAGTTTTATTTAAACTACAGTGGTACCTCAGTACTTGTCATTAATTGGTTCTGGGAGATGTGATGAATACCAAAATTGATGAGTGTCAAGGAAATTTTTCCAATAAGGAATAATAAACCAATGCAATTTTAAGGCAGTTTATAAAAATATATGGTTGTATATGGAATGGAATGGAATGGAATGGAATGGAATAGAATAGAATAGAATAGAATAGAATAGAATAGAATAGAATAGAATAGAATAGAATAGAATAGAATAGAATAGAATAGAATAGAATAGAATAGAATAGAATAGAATAGAATAGAATAGAATAGAATTCTTCATTGGCCAAGTGTGACTGGACACACAAGGAATTTGTCTTCGGTGCTTATACTCTCAATGAACATAAAAAAGAATAGAATAGAATAGAATAGAATAGAATAGAATAGAATAGAATAGAATAGAATAGAATAGAATAGAATAGAATAGAATAGAATAGAATTCTTTATTGGCCAAGTGTGACTGGACACACAAGGAATTTGACTTCGGTGCTTATGCTCACAATGTACATAAAGAAGAATAGAATAGAATAGAATAGAATAGAATAGAATAGAATAGAATAGAATAGAATAGAATAGAATTCTTTATTGGCCAAGTGTGACTGGACACACAAGGAATTTGTCTTCGGTGCTTATGCTCTCAATGTACATAAAAGACAAGATACGTACGTCAAGATCATAAGGTACAACACTTAATGATAGTCATAAGGTACAAATAAGCAATCAGGAAACAATATCAATATAAATCGTAAAGATACAAGGAAGAAGTTACAGTCATGTAGTCCTAAATGGAAGGAGCTGGGTGATAGGAACGTTGAGAAGAGTAATAGTAATAGTAATGCAGCCTTAGTGAATAGTTTGACAGTGATGAGGGAATTATTTGTTTAGCAGAGTGATGGCGTACGGGCAAAAACTGTTCTTGTATCTAGTTGTCTTGGGGTGCAGTTCTCTATAGCGTTGTTTTGAGGGTAGTAGCTGAAATAATTTATGTCCAGGATGTGAGGGGTCTGTAGATATTTCCACAGCCCTCTTTTTGACTCGTGCATTGTACAGATCCTCAATGGAAGGCGGATTGGTAGCAATAGTTTTTTCTGCCGTTCTGATTATCCCCTGAAGTCTCTGTCTGTCCTGTTGGGTTGCAGAACCAAACCAGACAGTTATAGAAGTGCAGATGACAGACTCAATGATTCCTCTGTAGAACAGAATCAGCAGCTTTTGGGGCAGTTTGAGCTTCCTGAGCTGGTGCAGAAAGAACATTCTTTGTTGTGCTTTTTTGATGATCTTTTTGAAGTTAGGTGTTCATTTTAGGTCTTGAGTTATGATAGAACTTAGACATTTGAAGGTCTCTACTCTTGATACTGTGTTTGTTTAGTATTTTAAGAGGTGGTAGTATGGGAAGGTTTCTCCTAAAGTCTACCACCATTTCTACGGTTTTGAATGCGTTCAGTTCCAGATTGTTCCGGTAGCACTATGAGGCTAGTTATGCAACCTCCTGTCTGTATGGGATGCATCGTTGTCTCGAATGAGGCCTAATCACTGTTGTGTCATCTGCAAACTTCAATAGTTTAACAGAGGAATCGTTGGAGATGCAGTCATTGGTATAGAGAGAGAAGTGGAGAGAGCACTCCACTGGAAGTGGAGGGGCTCTTGTGCTAATTGTACAGGTATCTGATGTGATTTTGCCTAGCTTCACCTGCTGCCTCCTGTCTGTTAGGAAGCTTGTGATCCACTTACAAGTGTGTTCAGGTGCCGCTAGCTGATTCAGTTTATTTAGAAGAATGTCTGATATGATGGTATTGAATGCTGAACCAAAGTCTACAAAGAGGACCCTTGCATAGGTCTTTGGAGATTCAAGATGTTGTAGGATGTACTGAAGAGCCATATTAACAGTATCACCTGTCAATCTATTTGTTCGGTATGCGAATTTCAGGGGGGGTCTAACAGCAGATCCGTGATGGTTTTCAAGTGGGACATCACTAGCCTTTCAAAGGTTTTCATAACTACAGATATCGTTACTTTGCATGAGAAATAAATCTAATAAATCAATAAAGACAACTTAAAAGCCAGCCATCAACACATCCCAATCAACATCTAAAAAGCCACACACAATAGGCAAATAAATACCACACACAGAACAGCACACACTCTGCTAGAGATGAGTTCCTTGAGGATGGACTCCAGCACACGTTCGAAAGCTCAGCAGACAAAACCTCTGCTCCCGGTGACCAGATTAGATCCTGCAACAATATCCTGGGACAGGCATATTTGCCTTCATTCGCAATAAATATTTAGATTAAATTAAATAAAAAGTTCACTTTACCTGTACTTATGGGGTCAGCTTATTTTCCAAAGCACCAGAGGGCAGGACAAGATAGAATGGTTGGAAACTAAACAAAGAGAGAAGCAACTTAGAACTAAGTAGAAATGTCCTGACAGTTAGAACAATTAATCAGTGGAACATCTTGCCTCCAGAAGTTCTGAATGCCCCAACACTGGAAGTCTTTAAGAAGATGTTGGATAGCCATTTGTCTGAAATGGTATAGGGTTTCCTGCCTAGGCAGGGGGTTGGACTAGAAGACCTCCAGAGTCCCTTCCAGCTTAATCTATTCACTTGTACTGATGAGGGAAAGGAGCACAAAAATGCACAAGATGATCACAGACGCTAAGATAAAACTGCCAGGAGATACACACAGAGTAAGAGTTACTGCATGACTAATGTGTCACCTTTGTTTTGGCTGGAAGGAGTAGTGAGTCACAAGGCGACTGACACCAACACGTTCTAGCTTCCACGTTGAGTTACCAAACAAATGTCAAGTACCAGGACAAAATTTTCTCGTCAAAATGCAATGAGTTTTAAAGCAGCTGAGTCCCAAGATGCCATTGTAATTTCTTTTCTCTTAACAAGATACTTCTTGTTCTGTGCAACTTCTCTTAAATTTCTTGCAGGTGGTTAATGGATGGAATTACCAATTGGAATATTTGATAAAAGAAACAAATTGTTCCAAGAATGAATTTCCAGATTTGACCCCAGCATGTAGACCACTTCCTGAAGGTGTAAGTGAACTTTTATATTCCTAGCCTAGTAGATAAAGATAGATGACAGATTCGGTAGATGATAGATAGATAGATAGATAGATAGATAGATAGATAGATAGATAGATAGATAGATAGATAGATAGATAGATAGATAGATAGATAGTTCATTCTCTCTCTCTCTCCCTCTCTCCCTCCCTCTCTCTCTCTCTCTCTCTCTCTCTCTCTCTCCACCCCCACCCCCTCTTACTATACTAAGACCTGGAAAAACACAGAGAAATACAAATAATGGAAAAATATTCTTCTTTTAAGATAGAGCAGGGTCAGCAATCTGGGCTTTGTCAAGATTAGCAAGATATTAAAAAACAGTTTGTTAAAAGAAAAAAAACACAGCATAACCATCCTTGCTTATTTTTAAATGTTACATCTATACAAAGATAGTCCTTGGTTACCAATGATAATCAACAATCCTCACTGCTGTTGTGAAGCAAGAATTGCAGGTGATTAAGCTGAGCAACTTCCCGTCATCATCTTGTAACAAACAAAGGCAATGGGGAAGCCAACAGGAAATCAAAACAGATCATGGATTGCAGTGGCTACTGCTGGACACAAGAGAGCGCACAAGCCCCAGTAGTACAGCACAAAGCCTCATCCACCACAACCGAGAAATGCAGCACAGCCGAGAAATGCAGCACAGCGCAAAGCCCTGGGCACCCCAACCCAGCAACAGGGCGCAGTGTCCCAGTTGCCCCAGTGAAGCACAAAGGCTCGGTTGCGCCAAGCCCACCAGTGCATCATGAAGACCAATACTGCCCTGCTAGACCCCAGCTACAGTCGTTCTGCACTCTGCAGCCACTGCCGCCATGCACTCTACCATCCCAAGCTGATTTTCGCCATCTTCTCTTTCTCACTGCTCAGGAAACAGCACAGCCTGGCCCTTCACAAGACAGCTGCTGGTTACACATGGCTTTCTTCTTGAGGTCTCATGAGGAAACCACGGTTCACTGACAAAAGCGCGCCCAACGAAACCGCGGTGACAAAACCGTGAGTTCTAAACCATGCCGACAAATGAGCACTGAAGCGCGCCAATAACAGCACGCCGAAAACCCTAAACCTAACCCTAAACCTGACCCTGACCCTGACCCTGACCCTGACCCTAACCCTTACCTTAACTTAAATCGCGCTTCTGTCGGCGCGCTGTTGTTGGCGCGCTGTTGTTGGCGCGTTGATGACGTCACAGTTTTCGTGCTGCGGTTTTGTTGCCGCGCTTTTGTCGTGCGCGCATTTGTCAGGTCATGGAAACCACCACACACAACCTCAAGAAGAAGACTTTGTACAGCTAACATTTGCCTCGGGTGGGGCCAGGCTGGACACACAAGGAGACAGCGAAGGGCAGTTGGAGGCAGCAGGGGAAGGGCAGAAGCCACAGAGCACAGGGAGCAAAATTGCAGGGATCTGGGGGGGGGCGGGGGTATTCCTGGAAATGTTAAGTGTTAATCAAACTACTGTAGAATGCTCTTAGATCTCTGGTTTTCCCCCAGCCCCCGTTTTCAGCTTTTGTCTGAATTCTGCCTCGTGATTTGAAGGGATGAAAGATTTTCCCTATATCCTGCAGAGTGTTAGGGGCCAAGATAATCTGGTGCCATGTGCATGTAGCAAAAGGCTCTTCTCTGGGGGTGCATGTTATCAGGAATAGGGGATGTGTATTCTGTGTGTGAGCTCATACTTTGGGCCAGTCATATTCACAGGAATGCCTTCTGGAAAAACTGCCCTGAGTGAAACAAAGGAGCTGCCTGATAAAATACGCAGTCTAGCCTTCACTTTCTTTGCCCCTCTTCTAGAAAGAAGGTTTGTGTACAGCTACTGCCTACGTGGACAATGCAAACGCACTGGTCCGTGCAGAACACAATTGCCAAATGAAAGGTTTGTAACTTCTGCTTTCTAACCACTTGATTCAGTATTGCTTGAAGTATCTCGACGATGACAAGTTCATATTGCATGCATTCAGCTCTTTAGGGTCTCCTACTGTAGGTGTGATACCCCTGACAAAGTTGCTGAACTAGAGTTCCCATCCTCCTCCTCCTCCTCCTCCCTGGCCATACTTCCAAAAGATGCAGGGAATGGGTAGAACCCATCAGGTCCCAGCCAACCAGACAAAGTAGAGAGGTTGGTGCGACTTGCGGTTCAAGATTTGGAGGCACAAAGATTGAAGGGCGGAGGTTCACTCTCCGAGCTTGTGGGTTGGTTTCCAAACATTTCCTTACTAGATCCCCTAAACACCACTGAAGTTACGTAGCTTAGTAATTGAGTAATTGAGTAATTGAGTAATTTATTTATATGCTGCCCTTTTCCCTGGGGGGACTCAGGGCGGCTTACAACTCGAAAAGGGGGGGAAACAAACAATTAACACATAAGACAGTACATCATTAAAAGCACAACATTCATACTATTCGGGTGGGTTACAGTCTTTAACCCCAGGCCTGACGGGATAGCCAGATTTTAAGGGCTGTGCGGAAGGTCTGGAGGGTGGTGAGGGTACGAATCTCCACGGGGAGATCGTTCCATAGGGTCGGAGCTGCCACCGAGAAGGCTCTCCTCCGCGTAGTTGCCAGTCGACATTGACCGGCAGATGGGACTCGGAGGAGGCCTAATCTATGGGATCTAATTGGTCGGGTGCAGGTAATTGGCAGTAGGCGGTCTCTCAAGTACCCAGATCCACTACCATGGAGGGCTTTGTAGGTGACAAGTAGCACCTTGAAGCGTACCTGGAGATCGACCGGTAGCCAGTGCAGCTCGCGGAGGATAGGTGTTATGTGGGTGAAGCGAGGTGCACCCACAATCGCTCGCGCGGCCGCATTCTGGACTAGCTGAAGTCGCCGAATACTCTTCAAGGGCAGCCCCATGTAGAGCACATTGCAGTACTCCAGCCTAGAGGTCACAAGGGCACAAGTGACTGTTGTGAGAGCCTCCCGGTTCAGGTAGGGGCGCAACTGGTGCACCAGGCGTGTAATGAAATGTTTGGAAGGCAACCCACAAGCTCGGAGAACGAACCTCTACCTTCATCCTACGCCTGAACTACAGATATTTACCACCATCGCAAACAATGATTGGCCAGCTAAAAACAGAAATGATCAAAAAGCATCAGGTTAATTTGGCTTCCAGAATTACCATATTTTTGGAGTATAAGACGCACCATAGTATTTGCGAAAAACGGGCCCATTTTTTTTCCAGAAAGAGGGCATGAATAGCCCTTAGGAGGCTTGTAGAGTGCTCCTGGGAGGTTGGGGGGGGACAAAAAGGAGCAAAAAGCAGCCCGGTTTTTGCCAAACAAAGGGCGTGGATAGCCTTTAGGAGGCTTATAGAGTGCTCATGGGGGATGCGGGGGCAAAATTGAGCAAACAACGGCCCATTTTTTGCTCATTTCTGCCTTCCCCAACCCCCAGGAGCACTCTGGAAGCCTCCTAAAAGCTATGCACGGCCATTTTGGTGAAGCGGGCAGAGTTTCGGGAGGCAAAAAATGCTGTATTCAGTGTATAAGACGCACCCAGATTTTCAGCCTCTTTTTTGAGGGAAAAAGGTGTGTCTTATACTCCGAAAAAATACTGTACCCACAGTCTGTCCCTGGGTTAAGAAAGTTTGACTTAAGGATGACTTATAAATAGGAAGGAGCTGTCTCTTACTAAAAATGGTGGACAGTGTTCTCCTCCCTCAAGCCAAAGAAGTGCTGATGCCACGTATTTTTTATATCAAGGTAATCCCGGTTTAGGAATATTCTCTTAACAAATGTTCAAAGTTATGCAATAAGCACCCCCTAGTGTTTGAAAACAGGCCCGAAACTACAAATCTTTCAGCACCACAGCAGTTGTTCGCCCTTACGATACCTCATGTGCACTTAACAAGCCTCGATTAGCGAATGCATGGGCGAGAGGCGGAAGTGATCCCGTTCAAAGTACAAGATTCACTCCCGTGAATCCTCAGGTTACGAATGGAATGGGTAGGCTGCATTACATTGGTAACTCGAGGAATCACCTGTACAGCCTCTTTTCAGCACTTTTCAGTGGTTCCTCAAAGTAACCATTGGCTCAAGGAAGTAACAATGCTGTCTGCCATTTTTAGTACAGGTAGTCCTCGATTTACGACCACAATTGAGCCCAGAATTTATGTTGCTAAGTGAAAAAATTGTTAAGTGGGTTTTGCCCCATTTTACAACTTTTCTTGCCACATTTGTTAAACACTGCAGTTGTTAAGTGAGTAACACGGTTGTTAAGCACATCTGCCTTCCCCATTGACTTTGCTTGTCAGAAGGTCGCAAAAGGAGCTCGCGTGACCCTGGGACTGTGCAACCGTCATAAATACGAGCCAGTTGTCAAGCATCTGAATGTAAATCATGTCACCATGGCAATGCTGCTACAGTTATAAGTGTGAAAATGGTCATCCATCCCTTTTTTCAGTGACGTTGTAACTTCGAATCAGAGGTGGTATTCGGCAGGTTCTGACTAGTTCTGGAGAACCAGTAGCGGAAATTTTGAGTAGTTCGGGGAACGGACTGGCCCCACCCCCATCTATTTTCGGCCTCCTGAGTCCCAGCTGATTGGGAGGAAATGGGGATTTCACAGTACCCTTCTCCTGCCACGGCCACCAAGCCACATCCAGAGAACCGATAGTAAAAAAATTGAATCCCGCCCCTGCTTTGAATGGTCACTAAATGAACTGTTGTAAGTCGAGGACTATCTGTAATAGGCAGTACTATATAGTGGAATGGGATTAAGCATTATTTTTATATGCATACGCTGGTGCATATAATGATGCAACCCTAGATAATAACCACCATCCACAATTAAATTTCAAACAGCTGTAGAACAATTTGCACTCACGCAATTTTTTTGCATGCCCAAAATGTGTTCAATAATCTCTTGCAAAAAAAACAAGAACATAGATGCAGGCTGTTATTCTTGTAGTCTTTCCTTTTTTTTACAAAACCTGATATAAAGCTGTGCTTTTAATTGATATATTATCATCAGTTGACGAAAAAGTGGAACCTCCTGTTGTTGTGTGCCGCGGTTGCCCCAAGACGGTACCAACGGACAGCCCAGAACTGGACATACCTCTACCTATTGCTATAGAATGGTTTAACGCAAAAAACGACAGTGACTTTCATTTCAAAATTGTAGAAGTAATAGAAGCAACATCACAGGTTTGAATTTTATCTCTACCGCGGTATTGCAATTTCACTACAAAAAACCTGGTGTCAGGGTTCCAAATAGCATCCAAAATTAAATCAGAGTCCAAGGCAAAGTATTGCTCAAAGTCCAATTTATTAAGAGATCCATATCGGCACATCTGGGAAAACCCGAATCTGAAAGCTTCCCGGTTTTCCCCACCCAGTTGAAAGTTCAAGATCTTGCCCCCACGCCCACAAGTCCATCACATGATCCAATCTTCCACTGCCATGCTGGCAGCTTCGACCCATCCAGTTCCGGTCAGGCGCAGAGATGTAGAGACAAAGGATGACCTTGGCTTTCTAAAAAGAAAGTTGTTATGGCTACATAGTATGTGACTCCATACCTTCCCCCTTCCCATTTTCTCACAATAGAAACAGCATAGTAGAATAAGAGAAAGTGTGGCAGGCCAAAGATCCCAAAGGAATATGACTGCAAGCCTGACCCCTGATTTGAACCTGAATCCATTTCCAATTCAGGCCCTCAGGCAGCAGAAACTCTGTGTTGATAAGTGACAAATATATAAATAAAATAAATAAAATGTGCTCATTATTTCAATTACAAAAACCAACATAAATGCAGGTTATTCTTGAACCCTTCTAGGTTTTGGAATAATCAAACATATATACCCTGTTACCCCAAAAATAAGACCTCCCTGGATAATAAGCTCAATCAGGCTTTTGTGCGCATGCGCTAAAATAAACCCTCCCCCCAAAATAAGCCCTCCCTGAAAATACTGCCACACAGCAGCAGCCGTGAGGTGACCACGCTCACTGCCTCCTGCACGTCAAAAATAATAAACCTCCCCAAAAATAAGACCAAGAACTTATTCCGGGGGTCAAAAGAAAATAAGACCGTGTCTTATTTTCAGGGAAACACAGTAAGTGTATACATATAAGTGTAACCACTGCACTTATTAGGGACAGTGCTGACTCTTCGGCTTTGAAATGGAGATGAGCACCTCCTGCTTGAGTTGGGAACGACTAGCACATATGTGCAAGGGGAACCTTTACCTTTAGGTCAATGGCTGGCCTTGATCCACAGCAGCTTCTTATATGCTCTAAGGCAGTGTTTCTCAACCTTGGCGACTTTAAGTCATATGGACTTTGTTTGTTTGTTTGTTTGTTTGTTTGAAGTTTATTTATATGCTGCTCTTTTCCCTGGGGGGACTCAGGGCGGCTTACAACTCAAAAAGGGAGGGGGGGAACAAACATTTAACACATAGGACAATACGTCATTAAAAAACACAACATTCATACCATTCGGGTGGGTTACAGTCTTTAGCCCCAGGCCTGACGGGATAGCCAGATTTTGAGGTCTGTGCGGAAGGTCTGGAGGGTGGTGAGGGTACGAATCTCCACGGGGAGATCGTTCCATAGGGTCGGAGCTGCCACCGAGAAGGCTCTCCTCCGCGTGGTTGCCAGTCGACATTGACCGGCAGATGGAACTAATCTATGGGATCTAATAGGTCGAGTGGAGGTGATTGGCAGTAGGCGGTCTCTCAAGTACCCAGATCCACTACCATGAAGGGCTTTATGGGTGACAAGTAGCACCTTGAAGCGTACCCGGAGATCGACAGGTAGCCAGTGCAGCTCGCGGAGGATAGGTGTTATGTGGGTGAAGCGAGGTGCACCCACAATCGCTCGCGCGGCCGCATTCTGGACTAGCTGAAGTCGCCGAATACTCTTCAAGGGCAGCCCCATGTAGAGCACATTGCAGTACTCCAGCCTAGAGGTCACAAGGGCACGAGTGAGTCTTGTGAGAGCCTCCCGGTTCAGGTAGGGGCGCAACTGGTGCACCAGGCGAACCTGGGCAAACTCCCAGAATTCCCCAGCCAGCTTTAAAGTCGCCAAGGTTGAGGAACACTGCTCTAAGGGAATGCCATCTTTCTTTGGCCCTTTTATTAGAATCCTGGGGAAGGAATGGGTCCTTTGCTCCGTTGAATCCAACATGAGCCGATCATATAGCAAACCAAGGTTTTTTTGTCCTTCGTGGTTCATTCTATTCAGCATCCAGTCAAAATGCAGTTGCTAATCATTTTTCTCCTTGAATTTCAGGTTCTGGCTGGGATAAAGTATCGATTTAAGTTCGTAATTCAGAAAACAAATTGCTCCAAGGCTGAAGTTGAGAAGTTAAATGAAAACTGTACCGCTGTTGAAGATGGTGTAAGACACTGGGATTAAGTTTTTGTAGATTCTCAATCATCCAGGCCACAGTTGCCCCAAAGATGTTTTTTCTCAAAAGCCAACTGGAGTTTCTTGGTTTTCCTTGGAAGACATTTTGCTTCTCCTCCAAAAGAAGCGAAATGTCTGCAAGGGAAAACAAGGAAGGTCCAGTTGCCTTTTGAAAAAGCACTTCCGGGGATGACCCTGGGAATATTTCAAGAGGAATATTTCAGAATATACAGAGGTTTCGGGAGCTTCATCATTGGAAACTTTCAAGAAGAGATTGGACTGCCATCTGTCAGAAATGGTGTAGGGCAGGGGTGTCAAACTCGATTTCATTGAGAGCAGCATCAGGGTTGTATAGTGGGCAAGGCCAGGGTGAAGCATGGCCAGCTTGATGTCACTCATGTCGGGGGTGCCTGTAGTGCAGGGACGTGCAGTCACTAGAGGCAAGGGAGGCGGAGCCTCCCCAGTCTCCTGAGAGAAAGGAAAGAGTTTTAAATATTTTTTTTAATGAATTAAAGCCAGGATAGTTGCTACCAGATTTCAAGTCACAGTGGCTTGGTGTCTTCTCTCAGTGTTAACTAGGAGGAGGCCAGAGAACTCGGGGCCTCTTTTGCTTAAGGAATTTTTCGCCTTTTAAAAGTTAAGGCGGAGTTAAAAAGCAAAAGATTTAATATGCAAAAGAGGCACTGATTCTCCCGCCTCCTGATCTGGGAGCAGCGAATCATGTCTTGCACTTGAGTGACTGCGCAAGTGCAAGGGTGATTCTGGAGAGGTTTTTCTTTCACCAGCCGCCATTTCTTCTGCAGCCAGCCCAGCACCGAGCGGGGAGGACGAGGAGGAGAAGAGCGGTGAGCCCTTGTGGCTGGCTGGGGAGGGACTCACCGCTCTTCTCCCAGCCAGCCAGCCACTCACCCCCACCCAACCTGCTCCCTGCTTGGCCGGCCGGCCGGTCGGCACAAAGACTCACCGCTCTTCTCCTCCCAGCCAGCCAGCCACCCACCCCCACCCGACCTGTTCCCTGCCTAGCCGGCCAGCCGGCACAAAAACTCACCGCTCTTCTCCTCCCAGCCAGCCAGCCACCCGACCTGCTCCCAAGAATGTCAGCGGGGACGGAGGAGGCGGGGGGCGAGGCGGCAGAGCGCGGCAGCGGCGAGAAGCAACACCCCCGCCGCTGTGTCCAACAGGCATCTCGCGTTTATGTCCATCATAAACGAGAGACGCCTGTCGGACACAGCGGTGGGGACGTTGCTTCTCGCCGCTGTCGCGCTCTTGCCTCACCAACGGTATCCCTCACCGCACGTCACTGCTGTAGTGGCCTGAGCACTTTGCCACCGAAAACAGACTCCCGAGCTCCGTTTCTGGCTGCGATGGCCTCCTGCAAACCTATTCCAGTGAAAATGGAACTCAGTAGGGCTACGTACAGCCTTCGCGAGCTCTATTTCCAGCTGCCATGGCCTCCTGCAACCCTCTGCCAGCACAAATGGAGCTTAGGAGGGCCCACACGCAGTCCTCCGGAACTCCGGTTTTGCTGGCAGAGGCACCGCGGGGCAGTCTTTCCCTGTTTCCACAGTGGACTCTCAGGCCAGCTATAAGCAACCCTGCGGGCCGGATGCAGCCCGTGGGCCTTGAGTTTGACATTCCTGATGGAGGGTCTCCTGCTTGGGTGGGGGGTTGGACTAGGTGACCTACAAGGTCCCTTCCAATCTGTTAATTTTACTTAAGAGAACAAGTGTTAATTTTGAAGCTGATACTTGAAATATAATGGTGAGAAAAAAATGCAATTCCCCATAGATGAATATTAAGCCTTGAGATAATCTTTCTGATAGGACAATCCTATGTATCTCTACTCAAGTTCTAGTCTAAACCAGGGGTGAAATACAGCAGGTTCTGACAGGTTCTAGGGAACCGGTAGCGGAAGTTTTGAGTAGTTCGGAGAACCGGTAACAGAGAATTTGAGTAGTTTAGAGAACCGGCAAATGCCACCTCTGGCTTGTCCCAGAGTGGGGTGGGAATGGAGATTTTGCAGTATCCTTCCCTTGCCATCCCCACTAAACCACATCCACCAAGCCACACCACGCCCACCAAGCCACGCCCACAGAACTAGTAGTAAAAAAAATCTGAATTTCACCACTTGTCTAAACCTTAAACACAACTTAATAAAACTCATCTGCCCAAACAAGGCAAAGGATTAATAGGATGGCCTCATTCATCCAACATGTTCACTTTGAACTACCCAGAGCCATTTTTTTTTTTGGTTTACTAAAATACTATAATTTGTTACTAGGAATTCTTAGTAAAAAAAATAGCATTGGGGTAAAATTAGATAAAGTAGAGCTCAATAAACCAGTCCTCCCCCCCAAACAGCTGCTGGGTCATGTAGAAATTAAGATTCCGAACACATTTGCATATCCCTTCATTGGGAGTGGCTTTCTGAATGCACAGTCACACACATGCACACCAGTGGTGGGTTTCAAAACTTTTTAGAACCTCTTCTGTAGGTGTGGCGTGCTTTGTGGGAGAGGTTTGCTGGCCATGTGACCAGGTGGGAGTGGCTTGCCGGCCATGTGACTGGGTGGGCATGGCCAACTTGTAAAATGTGGTGAAACTCACTTAACAACTCTCTTGCTGAGCAACCAAAATGTTGGCACAGAAACTCTGGCATTTGAAGCACGCAAGTCTTAAAGCTGTCAAGTTACAAGACCCTTGCACCCCTAACCCTTTAGGGAAAAAACCCCAGGGGTGTTCAAACTTGACAGCTTTAAGACTTGTGGACTTTAACTCCCAGAATTCCTCCTCCAGTCATGCTGGCTCAGGAAGTCTGGCATTGAAGTGTGCAAGTCTTAAAGCTGTCAAGTTACAAGACCCTTGCACCCCTAACCCTTTAGAAAAAAAAACCCAGGGGTGTTCAAACTTGACAGCTTTAAGACTTGTGGACTTCAACTCCCAGAATTCCTCCTCTCGCTCTTCATCTTGATGATGTGCGGACAGGCGAGGGAGGAAGCTGGAACCGGTTCTAAATGGCACGGTAGATTTGTGGAACCTCTCCTATAGAAGAGGTTAGAACTGGCAGGAACCCACCCCTGATGCACACACAGACACACAGATCCAGACCCAAAACCATATAGGGGTAATAGGTCATGATTTTATTGTGTTGATTATATTCCCTGACTTACCCTTCTGAAAGAATTGTTCTTCCCCAAATCAGAGACCAAAGTCATAAACATATTCAGAAAGCAAATATTTTGTCATCTTTTGGAAAAGTGAACGTTTTCCCACAATGGCACTCAAATTATAATTATTCTACGTCATAGATTGTTTTTCATGCCAAGAGATGAGTGTTTCCCCTTCTGTTTTGTTTGGGTGACAGGAGCGACTGTACTGCCATGGCTCAGTTTACATGAGACCCTGGGTAAGACTCCAAGTACCTGAAGTAACCTGCAGCGAGACGCAAATTTCACAGGTATTCAAATCTGCCTTCACCCTCTCCTCAATTACATTCTCCTCCCAATGCAGAACGTGAAAATCAGCATATTGGCCCAGAGAAATTGGTATATTTCCCAGGGAAGTGGCCATCAGCGATATTCAGTTATAAAGTTATGAAAATAAATTAGATCAGTGATGGCGAACGTTTTCGGCACCATGTATCCAAATCGGAATGCATGTGCATGTTTGCACACTGGAAACCCAAAGACCAGCTGGCTGGCACACCAATGCCTTTTTTTGCCTTTTGGGGTGCCATTTTTGGGGGTGTTTTCTGACACTCCAGTGCGCGCAAAGACCAGCTGGCTGGCCCAGATGTGCACACTGGGAAACAGACGAGCAGCTGCTGAGGGCACGCGTGCCGACAGAGGGGACTCTGCGTGCCAGCTTTGGCACGCGTGCCATAGGTTTACCATCATGGAATTAGAGAAGAAGTGGAAGAGATATGGTGTGCAATCATGAAATTGTTTTCCTCTTAAGAATGGTTAAAAGCTCATTGGTATTGGAGCATAGCATACATGAGCAGGGGGAAATATGGTGCTTTTGGAACAGAATTCTCATATTTCTTAGGAATAGAGATTGCCAGCTAATACATCTGGAGGCCATCAAGCTAAAGAAAACTGCTTTTAAAATGTTGCTTTGTAAGTTTAATACAAGTGCAGAGTGATTTGCAATTCCTTCAGACAGCACATGTTCTACCTTAGCTGCCTTGCAAATCTTCATTGATAGCCCTGGAAATGGTTTGTTGTTGTTGTTTTTAAAAAAAAAATCTTCACTGTTTCTTCGGCGTAAAGTGCATGAAAAGTTGAACAAAAATTGACCAGTACTTTTGGTATTGGTATTGGTATTGGTATTTTATTATTTGTATGCCGCCCTTCTCCGGGAGGACTCAGGGCGGCGAACAATTCAAAGGGGAAAAAAGGGGGAACATAAAAGACAAAATTCAAATAATAAAAGTAGACAACAGTCGCACAACCATACATGTCGAGAGGGGAGGGAACTCATCACCACCACCCCCCCAGGCCTGCCGGCAAAGCCAGGTTTTGACGGCTTTTCGGAAGGCCTGGAGAGAGGTGAGGGTCCGAATCCCTGCAGGGAGTTCATTCCAGAGGGCCAGAGCTGCCACAGAGAAGGCCCTCCCCCGGGTAATAGCCAGGTGGCATTGGCTGGTAGATGGCACCCGGAGGAGGCCAACCCTGTGAGATCTAATGGGTCTGTGGGAGGTAATTGGCAGCAGGCGGTCTCTCACACAACACCTACTGCTGAAGCCTAGCTTGTAGGGTTTTGAGCATAACCTTGCTAATGTGTGAAACAAGCACAGTTGTACAGTCATTTGAACATCCTTTGGCATTGCTCATCTTTGGGATTGGAACGTAAAATGACCTTTTCCAATCCTGTAGCCATTGTTGAGTTTTTCCAATTTTGTTGGCATATGGAGTGCCGTACTTTAATAGCATCGTCTTTTAGGATTGTAAATCGCTCAGCTGGAATACCGTTTCTTCCGCTAGCTTTGTTGGTGGTGATGGCCCACTGGACTTCGCCTGAGGTCTGCAATCACACCTTCATAATTATCAGGGACATTTTAAGACCTTCCTCGTATGGTTCTTCTGCGTATTCTTGCCACCTCTTCTTCATCTCTTTTACTCTGCTATCATCTTCCTCGTCTTTGCAGGAAATGTTCCCTTGATATCTCCAGTTCTCCTGACGTCCCCTCTAGTCTTTCGCATTCTATTGTTTCACTCCATTCCTTTGCTTCGTTCATGGAAGAAGGCCTCCTTATCTTTCCTTCCTATTCTCTGAAAATCTGTATTTAGCTGGGTATGTCTTTTCCTTTCTCCCTTATCTTTCACTTTCCTTCTTTCCTCCGCTATTTGTAAAGCTTCATCAGACAGCCACTTCCCTTTCTTGCATTTCCCCCACCCCCTTTGGGATGGTCTTAATTTTCTCCCTCCTGTCTAACAAGGGGAAATGGCTGGTGTACTGTGTAATGACAGTATATTAGTGCTTTGTTAAAATGGAAATGTGGAATAAATAATGTTAAATGCATTTAAATAAATACATTGCTTGGAGAATTCCCAATAATGAAACAATATTTCAGAACTATCTTAGGGTACCTCCAGGTTTCACCCCTTTCCGAAGTGCACTCCCTGTCGCTAATGATCCGGAAGGACCAAGAGTTGTGGAGGAATTCCATATTGATCCCAGAGGACGTCGCGCTCATGAAAAAAAGCAGGGCCATGGCCACCAACACAGACACGGCCACCGACACAAGCATAAGAAGTCAAAAGAGAGTTCTTCTGAAGAAGTTGCAGTTCTACCCGCTATTGAAACCCCAAGTCAACTGCCTACTTCAAAAGCTTTTCTGGAACAGGAGGCTAACAGTAGAAGTCCCCATGGAGAACCTGTTGGGTTTCCTGATGCCTCCCCAGTGCACAGTAGCTCTACAGATTCCCCCGTTTTCTTACATCACCTGCCAGATCTACCAGAACCACCAAAATGTCCCGGGACACCATGGAAGCCTGAAAGAGCAGAGTCTGAAGATACCCTTTTTAACGATTTTGATCTTTACGATGCTTTACAGGATTAATTTTTTTAAAAGGCAGTGAGTTATTTCTCCAGAAATGTCCTACTCTTAGAAATGATGAGAGTTCTCAGGATTTCTGACTGCGTAAAAAGTGTAACACTTAAATATAGTTGCAGCCAAGGTTGGCCTGCTGCATCAGCCTGCCTAGTTTCTTAATGTTTTGCAAGATACAATAGTTAACAAATAATAAAACAAGAACTGTAATTCAGTCTGCTCGATCAGCCAGCAATGTGCTAGGCACAACTGCCTTCTGCAAGAATAGCATTGCCGGCATTCAATCCTGGAGAAAAAAATACATATTTCCTGGAAGAGAAAGGGGCCTTTGAATGACTACAGCAGCTCAGTGGGTGAATTGTGTTAATTTTCTCTGCATGTTGAGTTACTTTCCTACACTTGATTATTTCCTTGCACCATGATTATTTTATGATGAATCTGTAGTAAGTTCAACGCAAGTATATTAAGTAGCCCACTCTTTCTATTACTGGTTTGTGATACATTTTGTTTGTACACTTTTTCTTGGCTATTGCAAATAAAAGACATGTACCAAAGCACTGGAAGGCTAAATTTGCTTTATTTAAAACATCAGAAAAGTCACTGAAGTTTTGAGAGGAGGAGCCAATGTCGCAACGAGATAGTTGTGTGGTCTCAATGCTCTGAGACCACAGCCAACACTTTTGCCACTGGGTGGTCCAAACGGACCTAAACCGTCCCGAAGAGACGGTGAACAGGAAGAATATGTCTTGCTGATCTTGGGGGTATCGCAAAATCCTCGAAAGAAGCAAGATAGGTTCTTCAAGCCAGTGACAAAAAATCCAGCCAAGGCTGACAAAGTCGGGGCGGCTCCAAAACAGAAGGATACAAAAAGAGAAAGTGTTTCCAGCTGGTGAGGAATTTTTATTGTTTAAAAAAAAGAGACTGCCTATAAAAACTCAAAAACCAATTTAAATTAAAGAACAGAAGAATTGAGCAGTGGAATTAAATTTGGAATGGTTTTGGACGGTGGTTACCTTACTTTTTAAATGTTATTTACATGGATCGAATCTATGCAAACCTTTTGAAATGGATGGATTAAGTTTTCTTCTTCTACCTTCTCTTTGTGACTCTCTGTAATTTACAGACTAAAGTTTTCCTCTTTTATTGCTGTAGGTATTTTTCTAATTCATTTAAAGATTGGACCTCTTTTTCTAATTTGATATACAAAAAAGATACAAAAAGAAACTCTTTAATAGCGTCTCCATTCTGGAGGCTGGGAGGTATTGTTGATCAGAGTTTTGTGTATTCAAAATGGAATGTTTTTTCTTTCTTTCGCGGATTGCTTTGACTTGGCACCACAAGGCTTTAATGTTTGGCTACAGACTGAGTGCACAGATGTCCCTTTGAAATATGTTTTCGACCAGAGAGAAGTGAGAACAGCGTTCTTTGCGAATCTATGCTTTAATTTTGTTGATCGTTCAAGCTAGAGTAGCTGTGTTTGTCAGAATGACACAATCCCAAGGAAAAATATAGATCCTCGTGTCCCATTTGGAAAGAGAAAAGGACATTATTATTCTAAAAAAAAAGAAAAAAGATTTGTATTTTTGTGGTCGCTGCTACCAAAAAGATTTACACTTCTCCATTACTGATACAGAAACTTTGGCAATTAGTCTTCTCCTGCAGTCATGTCCCTCCCAGTACTCTATTTTCTCATTGCTGTTTATAAAAGCCCCCGGTAAGCTTGTTTGCAAGATCCTATTTTACACAGCAGGTTCCGCTTTCCCTTTTGAGCTGTCCTGCTGATTGACAGCTAGGATGTTATGGCATGAAGAAACCAATCGCAGCCACTAGGTGGCAGTCACTTTACGATCAGACCGCCAGGCACCCTGAAGATATGTGTGGGCTTCTGTTTTTTTCCGTTTTGACCATTAGGGGGCAGTAAAGCTGTCTGGGCTTCATAGTCCTCCTTCCTTGCTATCACTCAACCCACCAGTTGTCAGAAAAAACTTATGACTTAGAATAACTTTATTGTCACTTTAAATGTACACTAATCGGCATATATTAAAATGAGATTTTGTTGCATTCAGCTCTCCAACCTCCAATATACACTACATAAATATGACAAATAAATAGATTTAAAAATATGATTTTTTTACCCACATAGTAAAAGTTTCCCTCACATGTATGTATAGTCATTCCCGACTCTAGGAGGTGGTGCTCATCCTCGTTTCCAAGCCGAAGAGCCAGCGCTGTCCGAAGACGTCTCCGTGGTCATGTGGCCGGTGTGACTAAACACCAAAGGTGCACGGAATGCTGTTACCTTCCCACCAAAGGTGGTTCCTATTTTTCTACTTGCATTTTTTCATGCTTTCAAACTGCTAGGTTGGCAAAAGCTGGGACAAGGAATGGGAGCTCACTCCATTATACAGTGCTAGGGATTCGAACCACCAAACTGTGGACCTTTCTGATCAACAAGCTCAGCGTCTTAGCCACTGAGCCACCACATCCCACATACCCACATGTATTATTATATGGTACAGAGAAACAATGCAATATAGTCCGGATGTATAAATGAAAAACAAATATTGTGAGTTTACTAGATGGATGGCATAGGGAACAAAGCTGTTACAGAATCTGCTAGTCCTGCCAGAAATACTTTGAAATCTCCTCCCAGTGGGGAGCAACAGAAACAGTGATATTTCATTCCTTCCTCCCTTCTCCCCCCTCCTGCCCCAAATTATTTTTTAAAAAGAATTCTAGTTTCCTTCTGCTTAAAAAAGGTTGCAGGATTGCACTCCGGCGCTCCATCACACTAGGGGAAAAATTGTGGCAGGCAGGGCTTCAAAATGTTTCGTGCTAAAAGAGGCTGAGTTGTGGTTAGGATCATAGAATCTGCGACTTTGCAACTGCAGGTAAAGAATTGCACGCGTGAAACCAAACACTCAGAGTAGTTACAACAAAGGGGTCCAACCTTAGCAACATTAAGGCTTGTGGATTTCAACTCCCGGAAGTGCTGGCTGGGGAATTCTGGGAGTTGAAGTCCGCAAGTGCTGGCTGGGGAATTCTGGGAGTTGAAGTCCGCAAGTGCCGGCTGGGGAATTCCGGGAGTTGAAGCCCGCAAGTGCCGGCTGGGGAATTCTGGGAGTTGAAGCCCGCAAGTGCCGGCTGGGGAATTCCGGGAGTTGAAGTCCGCAAGTGCCAGCTGGGGAATTCCGGGAGTTGAAGCCCGCAAGTGCTGGCTGGGGAATTCCGGGAGTTGAAGCCCACAAGTGCTGGCTGGGGAATTCCGGGAGTTGAAGCCCGCAAGTGCTGGCTGGGGAATTCTGGGAGTTGAAGTCCGCAAGTGCTGGCTGGGGAATTGTGGGAGTTGAAATCTGCAAGTGCTGGCTGGGGAATTCTGGGAGTTGAAGTCAGCAAGTGCTGGCTGGGGAATTTGAAGTCCACAAATTTTAAGTTGCTACGGTTGGACATCCGTGATCTAAACGTTTTGACCTGACCCGAAGATGATTTTTCCCTCCAAAGTTCCCAGCCACCTCAGTCCCTTTCGGGCAGCACCAAGCCCACGAGCTGGCAATTCCAGAGAAATTCTCCTCCAGTGCTCCGTTTCATTGCAGGATGAAGTCAGCGCGTGTATATTTAGCATTACTTTCTCATTTTGAATACCTTCCCATCTCCATCGCCCTCCCCCCCCTCCCATTATGGCCAGACTTTGCCAACACAACAGTTTCTGCAGAGGGAACAAGGGGGACTTCTGGAGAGGATCGTAACCGTGGCTTTTTGCTCTCCTGAGCAGGAGGGTTGGCTGGTGGGATCTTCCGTCATTCTTCAGCCCAGCTGAAAATCCATTTCTCTCTTTTCCTGCATGCATGCTTTCCTTTTTTACAGACAGCGGCAAGTCTGTCTGAATGCTTCAGTGCAACTTTGGGATTTGCTTTATGCCTTTGTCTTACGTAGGAATTGTCCAGGAGAGGAACCTGTCTTATCCCCCACCTCACCCCCAAAACACAGGCTTCCCAGAACATCACTATGGGCAACAGTTCTTCTGGAGCAGGATTTTGTCTCTATATCCTCATGTTCACATGCTGCCAGGGGTGGGATTCAGCCAGTTGGGATTGGTTCGGGCGAACCAGTAGCTCCCACGATCAGCTGAGCGCAAACTGGTTCCCTCCAATGATCAGGTTGGCCCTCCCGCCCTTGTGCTTTACTTAAACACATAATCACCAAACCAGTTATTAAACCGGAAGGATCCCACCACTGCATGCTTGTTTTAGCATGTATTTTGAAGGGGGGAAAAGGCTCGTTTGCATACTGCCAGGATTTAAATATATTGTCATTAACATCTTTCATAAAAATTATATAAATAAATAAAATTGTGGTTGGCTGTGGACTCTACTGGTTGAAGGACAGGACTGGAAGACACCCAGATTCATTCTCACCATAGAAGTGGGTGGGTGGGTGGATGGGTTTAGGTAGGTAGGTAGGTAGGTAGGTAAGGTAGGTAGGTAGGTAGGTAGGTAGGTAGGTAGGTAGATAGATAGATAGATAGATAGATAGATAGATAGATAGATAGATAGATAGATAGATATACAGTAGATGATAGATGATAGATAAATAGATAGATAGATAGATAGATAGATAGATAGATAGATAGATAGATAGATAGATAGATAGATAGATAGATAGATAGATAGATAGATAGATAGATAGATAGATAGATACAGTAGATAATAAATAGATGGATGGATGGATGGATGGATGGATGGATGGATAGATAGATAGATAGATAGATAGATAGATAGATAGATAGATAGATAGATAGATAGATAGATAGATATACAGTAGATGATAGATGATAGATAAATAGATAGAAAGATAGATAAGATAGATAGATAGATAGATAGATAGATAGATAGATAGATAGATAGATAGATAGATAGATAGATAGATACAGTAGATGATAGATAGGTAGATGGATGGATGGATGGATGGATGGATGGATGGATGGATGGATGGATGGATAGATAGATAGATAGATAGATAGATAGATAGATAGATAGATAGATAGATAGATAGATGATAGATAGATGATAGATAGATAGGGTAGATAGATAGTGTAGATACAGTAGATAGGTATGGTAAATATAGAGATATATGTATATTCATGTATATGTACTGTATGTGTATGTATATGGAATATCAATGTCAAAATGAAGAAACATGTAGTGTTATCTTACAAAGGCCACAGTGAATGCACTCAATATGGCACGTATCATTTGTCCCCTTTTTCTCTCTCTCTGCTGACACCTACATCTTCTACCATTTTGGCACATTCCTATCAATGAGTTGCTCGGTTTTTTTTTGTTTTTTTTTGTAGGGAAGCAGGGAGAGATGCCGACGGTGATTTTTTTTTAAATGACTGTTTTTTATGACTCAGGACAGAAAGGATGCGCCCAGCGAAAGCCAAGGGGTCTAGAATGTTTTACAATCTAGCACAAATTCTCAGTAACCACCCTGGTTGTGCAAAGATCATCCGCTCCTGGCTGGCACATGTGCTGCTTTCTGCGAAGGCTCAAATAACAAGGCTGCAGTGGATAACTGATTACGAAAGCAAAAGTATTTCTGACTGTGCCAAGAGCAATCCCCCCAAGGACCAAAATCTATCAGAAATTGGAGAAAATACAGGATAATGAAAGACATCTCTCTCCATTTTCCTGGGAAAAAGAGACGCAGCTGAAAAAGAAACGGATTTGTGTTACTGCTGAGTTAACGATGGTTTCACATGGCAATCGTCCCTTTGAAGAAGAGACACAGAATACACATGCTTTATAAATAGTGTAGATCTGCAGTGTTGTTCTGACCCAGGCTTCCTTAAAAACCAAGAAATCCTGGTCCCAGCAAAACCCCTTTTATTTACAGAACTGTGAATTCCTTTCATTCGCAGTCCGCATGGCTTGGCAAACAGTCTTTCAGAGGATCAACACGAACCTTATCTCACTTGGAGAGCTGCCAGATAAGTAGTTTCCAAAGGCAGGGCAAGGCAAAACTTGGCATAGTCTCTCTTACAGTCCCAAACAGAACTTTTCACTCTTGAAACAACTGAACGAACAAATTGTCTCCTGCAAAAGCCCCCTTCCTGTTCACTCCTCTTTTGTTTCCTATAGGAGGGGCCAATCACCTCCAAGGTGTGGCTTTCCTCCTAAGTCAACCCTGCTTTCTTAGTTGTTCTTGTCTTCTGGCAGCTCTGCGCATGTGCACACTGGAACAGGCTCCAGCTGTTCCTCTGCCTCACTGCTGTTTAGCTCCCTCTCTGCCTCCGACACTGAGCTTTCCTCAGTCTCCAGGACTGGCCCATGTTCCTCCCCAACCTCCTTACTGTCTGACTCTGCTGCCAGCTCTGCTGACTGATGGCGGGCCACAACAAGCGTAGGAATCTTAAGATAAACATAATCCACTCCTAAAACTGAATGTGTTTTGGAGATGTATATTCAGCAAGTATTGTGGGTCCAATGGCAAAAGAAAGCTCAGGGCTGTATTGGTTGGAAACATGCAGATAAGGCCTGTGATGCCATATATATATAAGGAAAGAGGATATTTCTGTCCAGAGAAAAAAACCCAGTTAATGGAAAATTTCTGAACCAACAGAAAACTTGGCCATTTGCAGCTTTTTATGTACTGTTACTGTCCATTTCCCCAAAGGTTTAAAAAGTTGCACCCCAACACCCAGCATACACACTTGTGAGATCAGTATAACCATTGTTTGCTTTTCCTCATATTTTTTTTCTTAATTGCTGAGTTATCTTTCTTTAATTAAAAAAACAATCTGTTATCACGAGAAATACAGTCCTTCCCAAATGAGTATGGGAAATTCTTGTCTGTAGACTTTCCCCGACAGAATTTTATGAGACTTTGCAAACAAGGCACGTTAATTCTGTCTTCTGGCATGAGGGACAACATTATTGCAGGAAAAAGCAAAACTCATCTATGCACAGACAATTCACACATCACACTCATACAGCATTTTAGTGCAATACAGGTAGACCTCGACTTACAACCACAATTGAGGCCAAGTTTTCTGTTTGCTAAGCAAGACAGTTAACTTTGCCCCATTTTACATTCTTTCCTGCCACTGTTGTTAAGTGAATCCCTGCAGTTAAGATAGCAATACAGTTTGTTAAGTGAATCTGGGGTCCCCATTGACTTTGCTTGCCAGAGGTTCGCAAAAGGTGATCACATGACCCCGGGACACTGCAACCCACAAAAATGCCCGCCAGTTGCCAAGCATCTGAATTTTGATCCTGTGACCATGGAGATGCTTTAACAATCGTGTGGGAAACGGTCATAAATCACTTGTTTTCAGTGCCAGTATAACTTTGAACCAGCGGTGGGATTCAGCCGGTTTGCACCTATTCAGGAGAACCGGTTGTTAACTTTCTAAGCAGTTTGGAGAACCAGTTGTTGGAAGAAATCTCCTTTTTCCCTCTCACTTTACAGAGCTAATCCTGTAAGGAAGGCAGGAAGGAAACATTCTGGTGTTGCTTCTAGCCTCATCTTTATTGCCCTGCTTACAGAAACTGCCTGTCGAGTTAACCATTGTAACAGCTAAGATAAAACACCCATCGACTTGAATGATGTTGAGTTGGCCACGCCCACACAGTCACATGACCACCAAGCCACACCTACCCGGCTGGTCATTAGGGCAGAGAACTGGTTGTTAAATTATTTGAATCCCACTATTGCTTTGAACCGCCACTAAATAAATGGTTGTAAGTGGAGGATCACCTGCAGGCAAATCCAGTCACTGTCCATTCATTCCTAATGAAAGTAAATTCATTCAGAATTTGTAGAAATTCAGCAAAGTCTGCATGGCGAATCAATTGTTCACCATGTATAGGGAGACTATGGAAACATAAGATAAAGCTGACCTAAGTAAAAGGGACATCTGGATTGAAATAAGCACAGCTTTATTCCTCCCACATCTTAGCACTGCATGAAATACATGGCATTGCGGTAAACATTTTGCCTTCGAAATGAAATGTTAATGCAACCATACATATCTCTGAATTTATCAGCAGCAAACACCTGCTCTGGCTCTTATTTTATTTTAGTGCTGCCTGAAGAGCCTTTTTACAATATTTTCCACTGAAGGTTTTTTTACATGTTGAACAAGGAACACCTTTCACAAAATATTCAGGAAAAATGTCCTCCTTTAGGCCAATAAGCAACACCTTCATAATGGATGTTGTACTTACTTCACCTCTCATTATATATACACTTTAAATTTCCCTAACTAACTACATGGCTCCTTTCAGATGGCTGTTCCTTCTAAACATTCAGGATTACAAAGAGTAGCAAAGAACAGCCTAATTCAGCATGTGACTCACTGGCATTATTTTCATCTGCCTTGATGAACTTAGCAATTAAAAACTGATGATTACATCCCCCACAGCAATTTTTAGTGTGTGTCATGATGTTCCCAGCCCTGGAATTATGTTATAAAAATGACTAATTGAACTGTCTAACATCATCAGAGTCACTAAGAGCAGCTGGTTATTTCCCATTTGGCTGAATGATAGGTTTCAGTCATACTGAGATAAGGGTAAAGTTGACTATTTACATTAAAAAAAATAATCAGGTGAAAACCCAGCAAGTCAAGTCAGTGTAAACCTAATATGTCTATAACTTTGGGACTAAATATTAAAAAGAGTTACTCCGTGTCATGCATCTGTAATGAAACGTCCTCCAAGGTAAACAATAGTGCCATATATACAGGTCATCCTTAATTAAGAGCACAATTAGAAGCAGAATTTCTGTTGCTAAGTAAGGTGGTTGTTAAGTGAGTCACGCTCAATGTTATCTTTTTTTGCCACACTCTTCAAGCAAATCACTGCAGTTGAGTGAATCACATGGTCATTAAGTGAATCTGGCTTCCTCCAGTGACTTTGCTTGCTGGAAGATCCCTGGGAATGTTGCAAGTGGCGATCACGTAATCCTGGGACACTGCAATCTTTATCAATACATGCTGACTGCCAAACACCCACATTTTCATCACGAGGTCGCAGGGATGCTGTGAGGGTCATAAACGTGAGGACTGGTCATAAGTCCACTTTTTCAGTACTGTTATAAACTTCAAATGGTTGCTAAACAAATGGTGTAAATAAAAGACTACTTGCACATTTTTAAAAGGTATTGAATTTTACATACTATTCAATCGTCAGAAAAAGCTCTTTAAGCAGTTTACAAATGCAAAGGGGCAAAATAACAATCACACAACAGACAAGAAGCCAACAATTAATAAGCATGTTGTTTTTATTGACTGAAAAATAGGTGACCATATAAATATCTTTTGGCTGTGCCTAGTGGGATAGATGATGGATGGATGGATGGATGGATGATAGACAGATAGCAATAGCACTTAAAGTTATATAACGCTTCATAGTGCTTTTACAGCCCCCTCTAAGCAGTTTACAGAGTCACCCTATTGCCCTCAAAACTCTAGGTTCTTATTTTACCCATCTTGGAAGGATGGAAGGCTGAGTCAACCTTGATCCAGTGAGATTTGAACTGCTGAACTGCAGCTAGCAGTCAGCTGAAGTAGCCTACAGTACTGCACTCTAACCACTGTGCCACCTCAGAGATAGACAGACAGACAGATAGGTTTGCCATCATATATAACATACCTGTATGTCAATTGCTAAGTGCAAGAAAGGGCCCACCATACCATCTGTCCAAATGATTTTGCAAATCAGCCAGATTTTGGAAGCTTTCCTAAATGTCACGAGGTAAGATGAGAACTCCAACATCAAAGATAAGATGCAGGATTTCTACTTTTAAGTTATTAGAGACCTTAGGACTGACAAGTCTGAAAATGCCAAGTAAGTTTGCCTTCAATCCTTAATGAAAGGAAATTTTAACAATAAAAGAGTGAAAAAAGTGTTCACAAAAACCATTAAATAAACCGCAAAAAATTAAATAAGACTTTGATCTCTTAGAAGGTTAGAAACAGATTAAGACTCCAGATAAATTTGGAGTAAGATTTCCGAATTAGGTATTAAAAAAAATCCTTCCTGCAGGAAATATGTTTGGACTATTTGCAAGCCACAATAAAGATTAATAATTTTAAAACTGAACACTAGAGGGAACTAAAGATTTCAGTTAAAGGAGAAAAATACACTACTACTCTGATTGACAGCTAATTAATTTGAACATAAAATGATGCATTGTAATATTTTAAAAACCTGGACACGTTTTTAAAAATGGAATTGGAAATTAGCACACACAATGTCAATTGGGAGGTTTGCTTCTATGGATACACTGTGCCAAAAAATGTTATGCAAGAAATGGCAGATGAGAAACAAGTTTTATCTGAAAATACAGAAATGGCATCAAAAGTGGATCTAAAATAACAGGCTGTAAGAATGGGAAAGGATGTCTGACTGGCCATACACAAGAAACTTTTTACTATCTCAAAAATTAAAAAGGAAGAAACTTCCTGTAAGCGCCATGGCAAGTTAATGTCCTGCTGGTAGCGAGACTAAGAAATTTGAGGGTACTTTAATTCAGGAATTGATCTTGTCCAGCCACAGAGTTCTATTTTGGTTTCACATTACAGCATATGCTAACGCAATTCTGCTTTTAAAAAAAATCTAAGTTAAATATGTAAATGGAATGCTAAATTACATTCCTGAAATGGAGGTTGCCATCTTATGAAGAGCTTTGGCTTTACTGAGATTTACATAAATTTCCCTAAATAGAAACTTATCTTCCTGATGTTAAGTAACGGATTTGACGCATATGTTTGATATTAATGTTTGAAATGTCTTTACAGTTTAAAAATGAGAAGAGGCATCATACCTCTCTGTTCTGACCCCCCCCCCTCTTCGCTCGTTCACAAATGACAGTCAGACAGAACTTCAAAGTAAATATCTTTATCAGTCCTGGCTCAAGCTGGCTGCGAGCCCAAAAATAAACGTAGATAAAGTCTCTTGCAAAAAGTTACACAGCAAAAGCAAAAACATAAAGCTCTTACAGCAAACCAGGTTTACAGAAAGCAAATCACTTATCCAAGTGCCTCTTTGAATCAGGTTTACAGAGAGCAAATCACTTATCCAAGTGCCTCCTTGAATCTCGAAACGATGAACCACACACGACGAACCACGAACCACGAACGGTGACTTCTGCAACTAAGGCGTGGCACCATCCGTCTTTTATCTGCAGAAGACGACCCTAACAAGCAACAGCTGCTCATTATTCCTGCATCCCGGCTCAACTCACAGCAAACTTCTGCTGAGTCACAACACCTCTCTATATTGTGTATTATCTACTGGTAAATTATAGATAGATCTTATCAAATCCTGCTCTATTATCTTGTTCTGGAGGTCTAGCACTCCTAGGTAGGATGAAGGAAGATTGCCAAGACTGTTCACCAATAATATATGCTAGGACAACTTGTGACTATTTTGTCATCCTTTCAGAGGTATTTCCTTACCAGATTCTTCAATATTTTCAATAATGTCAGAAGTTCTAAGGTACTGCCTTTAATTGAAAATTTGGGATACATTCAGATGTATCTGCCTTGGGAATAGTCTATCTCGAACTGTACAAACCTCAGCAAAGGAAATTTTGTATTATATCATAAATTGTTTAATGGTAATTTTTTTGTCACAAATTGTTTTATAAAATTTGCCAAATTTCAATTCCACGGGCATCATGGATCCCAGATTTTGGACACATTAGCCCATTTCAGGTATCTTGATTTAAAAATTGTTGTCTTATGATGCACTGTTTCAGCCAATTAAAAGTTACAGGAACAAGAATATTAAGAGACTTAAGGTTGTGCTACTTATTCTACAAGGGAATTCACTGGAGAAAACAATTATGCTTGGAAGAGTAAGCAGTAAAAAGAACACAGTGACTGGGCACGATCAAAGCTAGCCAAAGCTTACCAGCCAGAGCACAAAAAAAAAAATATTAGTGCAAGATCAGATATAAAAAGACCTGGCCCATAGAATCACCAAGAATCGGACAAGACTGAATGGATCCGTAGCAGCAGGATCCACAGTAGAGAGGGAGATGCCAGATGTTCAAAGTAGCTTCAGAAAAGACCAAGAAACACTATGTACTATTGCTGATACATATTTAATAACTGAGAAGGTCAAAAAATATCAAAAGAAAGGTTGATTCCTATGACCATGTGAAGTTGAGAAATATGCTTAGGAATCAACTGGATCATGAAAGGTATCAGCCCACAGTTCACACTTGGTGCACAAAGAACCAATCTCCAAATATTGCATTTTGGACCTATAATTATGGGAAGAACCGGCTTTCTGTAGAAGCCTACAATGATGTGAAAAGTAGAAGGAATGAATACATCAGCAAGATGGATGGACTCAATTTGGAGATGTCACACTACTAGAAAACCTAAAGGGCTAAGTTGGGTCTAGATCATCCTGGTGCTCATTAGGACTTGGCACTGAATTGATGGTACATCATTAGACATGTAATCAATTAAGCACTGAATTAATTTTTGATTGATTCAATGTGATTCTTATTTTTAATATTTTTCTTATATTTTTGAAATCCCTATAATGAATGGTTTTTAAAACTGTAAATCAATAGTATATTTAGTTGCTCTTATTCTTTTTATATTCCATTAATAAAAATTCTAAAAGAATTAAAAGGCCATTCTCAGAGTGATCAGAGCACAAGAGTTGTTCATTGTTAGCTATACCAACCATCTTATCTCTTAGCAGAGAAATAATAGAGAAATGTATAGAACTGTAGATGAATTCTATAAATATAGAAGCGATATAAGATTGATATATACAGGTATAATGACATAACAATATTAATGTGTTGATTGTAAGATGTTATAGAGGGGAAAAACTTTTTAAAAAAAAGAAAATGGTGCTTTGGATTTGAAATCTTCAGTAAAATCTGGGAAGTTAAAATAGGAGTTTTAACCTCTTCCACTTGTTGCTACCTAAAGCTTTTCCCCTGTTGGATCAGCTTCTGTATTTCCAACTTGATTCTAGGATGCTATTTTCTATAATTTTACCTTTGTTTAGAGCAATAGTTTATAAAATTCTGTTGCCTTTCCTCTGCATTTAGCCATAAATGAAGGGCTATTATATGCAAACAGTAATCTTATTTCTGAGAAGTTTAGCATTAGAGATATACTGAGCCTAATGATTTCTGAGCATCCTATAACAAATAATCCACTAAAGGAGTATGAATTTCCTAGTAACCTGAAATTGCACTTATGAAATCTGATAGAAATAAGATGGATGTTTAAAAACTTTAGTGGATTTTTAAATCAAAGTCAAACCTCTGGAAGGTAGTCCATTTCCTTTCCATTCCACCCTTACAATTTCTCCTACACAGGACTTAAAATGCACTACTGAAACATGGCCCTTTTGACTCCAAGAATCAGCTGCAAACGTTAAAACCCTCTGAAATATGAAATAAGGTCAGAATTCAATTGCACTTTTATTTGATCAGAAGGTTGGGAAACTAAATTATGCCCCCCAATCCCATAAATGTTGCATTATTCTATAATTAAGGAATAAAAATGAGAAACAGGCTCTGATATGGTAAAATGGTGCTTTGTGATTTAAAAAAAAAGTCAAAACAGCAGTAACCAGAATTCTTTACCTAAACTATGAACATTTGTAACTAATGCAAATCTCTTAAGCCTTTTCTGGAGGAAAACTATTCATTAATTTACATGCAGGATTAAACTCAATAAAGAATAGTCTGGCAATGAAGCAATAGGAACCGATTTCTTCACCTGTAAACAATGCATCCCAAAGGATGCAATTCCTTGCCATTAAGCCATTATTTTTTTGGCACCAAAATGCAAACTGTTAAAAGAATATCTGTGAGCAGAAATAGTGTTCAGGAAACTACCCTATAGAATATATTAAAATGAGCAATTACTTAGGATGAAAAAAGGATCAAGCTAAAAAAGTAATTATTCTCACTTGTACTCAATTCTTCCAAAAGTTGGCAAGCTCTTAACTCACCAGATCACACCTTAAAATCAATTCTGAATGTCACATATGAAAATAAATAAAAACAATTTTGTTCACCAATCACTTTTATTACAATTTTAAGCTATCCTTTTTCAAAAACTTCTAGACTAGTTCAAAAATAGACTAGGTCTCACCCCATATATCCTTCTATATCTTGATAAGCTTTGAAGACAAAATGATTAAAACTAAACTCATTAAATAGGCAGTGATTTCAGTCTGAAACTTTTCAGGCTCAACACAAGAGACAGCAACAGTTAAAGGAAAAATAATTCTGAAGATTCTCAGTCATCCAGGTCATAGTTGTCTCAAAAGTGCTTTTTCAAAAGCCAACTAAACTTTGTTTTTCCTTCTTATCCAAGAAGCTTTATCCATTCAGGCAGGATAGAGGGGTTGAATGATTAGTTCTGATAGGAAAGGGGGGGGGGGGAATGGAAGGATCATTTTCAGTCATATGAATATTCAGTCATCTGGTCATACTTTCTGAGAAGTTCACATTTTGAGTCAACTATCAGCTCCATTCTGAATTCAACAGGTGGCTTTCCCAAAAACACTATTTTTACCTGCTTATAACAAGAATATAGAGCACATTAAAAGCTAACACTCAAAATCCATGACAGTTACAAATATTAAACATTATTACTGCTGCTGAAGTGATGCTTGCCTTAAAGAGATAGCAGAAAAAGTCTTTATTCATACTAATCTGGAAGCAGGCAGCACGTTTCTAACCACCTGGCATGATCCCAGAGAAATTAACTGATGCAGGCAAGCCCTTCCCCACCCTAGAACTTCTGTATTCCATCAAGGCACCAGAACAGCTATACCTAGTGAGGTTTTTTCTCTATGAACTAACTCTCCCCCACTTCCCAATTTACATTGCCTAGACATGAAGTTTTCCCAGTGGCAATGTATGGCTGTGAAAATTGGACCATTAGAAAGACTGAGCGCCAAAGAATGGAGGCCTTTGAACTGGTGCTGGAGAAGACTCCTGCGAGTCCCTTGGACTGCAAGGCAATCAAACCGGTCAGTCCTAGAGCAGATCAACTCTGACTGCTCTTTAGGACAGATCCTGAACAGGAAACTCAAATATTCTGGCCACCTAATGAGAAGGAAGGACTCACTGGAGAAGAGCCTAATGCTGGGAAAGACTGAGGGCAAAAGAAGAAGGGGACGACAGAGAATGGATGGAGTCACCGAAGCAATAGGTGTGAGTTTAAATGGAGTTCAGGGGATGGTAGAGGACAGGAAGGCCTGGAGGAAAGTTGTCCGTGGGGTTGTGATGGGTAGGACACGATTTTGCAACTAACAACAACAAAAACATGAAGCAGGTACAATAATCTTCTCTGATTCCGTTTAAAAGGATACGTAGCCAAAAGCTATCACCAGTCTTTGTTAACTCGTCCCCTTGGCGTTAATATTACTTTCCCATGCACCCCTTTCCCCCAACTTCTTTCCATCCATTTGCCTGATGAAGGAAATAAATAAATAACAAGTTACTCTTTCATATAAAGTGTAAAAATGTAACACAAAGGGGTGAGACTCTTGGCACGGTTTTTCTTGATTGTAAAATTCCTTTGACTTTGAAATACAGACAAGCACACCAGTTGGTGAGATCCACCGCCTAAACAACCAAAAGAAGCAGATAAGAAAAAAAAGGGGGGGCTGCAGGAAAAGTCATGCTGAAATGCGAATGAACTTCAGAAGAAAATGGGGAGGGCTTAAGCGTCATGTATGATGAGTAGAAACGTATAAATTGTATTACTTGAAATCTGTCTTTGCGCTCCTAGCATTCAAGCCATGGGGAAGAACCTGGGAGGCCGCGCTTGCAACCGCTTATTCTATTTCCTTGCAATAAAAACTTTTGAATTGTGAACCGGACTTGTCTTTCGAATTGTGAGTATAAAAATTTGTTTTTCCTATCTCACATTGACTTCTCGCCTCTTCTTCCTTCTTTCCCCCCAAGCGACCTCCAGCCTTCCTCGTTTCTGTCACCCTCCCTCCCTCACCAAACCTCTGGCAGCCTCGTCCGCCAACCAAATAATCAACGTACTAGACGGCTCTCCGCCCAATCAACCAGACGCTTTTCCATTCAAAAAACAACCGTTTCGCCCCTCGGCAGGCAGGGCCGGCGGTTGCGCCCGCCCGACTTCAATCTTAGGGAAGAGGCGGGCGAGGTCTCCTAAGTCCTCCGTCCCCCTTCCTTCCCCAACCTCGCGCCCTCCAAGCGCACCCTAAAATGAGGGTGGGGGGGGAATGAATGGAATGTAAGGACGAGCCGCGACCCTCCCCCTCATCCCGCTACACGTGTTAGGCCGGACGCCCCTCTACCCCCCCACGGAATAACCCCCACAGATCTGGAAAGAAACCGGGGCGGTGAGGGAGATGAAGAAACTGCTTCATCTTCCTCTCCTTGCTGCCCCTCTCCTTTTTTCCAATACTGCCGCGCAGATTGACACCCCCCCCCCCCGACGGTCTCTCAAATAAGCCCACCCTGGGGGGGAAAGACCGCCCGGTAACCACCAAGATTCCCTCATTAAAGGGCTCTGCGGGTTCTGAGGCGGCAGAACCTTTAAAATCACCTCCACCGCCGTCCTTCCTTGAGATGGGGCGGCTCTGCCTCACTTTCCAGGCTCAAAGACCCTGTTCTCCCACCCCCTCTTCTCGCGGGCCCCTCTCCTCCGCCTTTCCGCCCAGAATCCCCCTCAGGCAGGGAGAGCCGCCGCCATTTTTCGTTCCCTTTTCCCTCCTCCCGCTTCTTCGCCGAGGCAGGGGCCGCCTAGTAAGCCCCGTTTACGAGGCGGGGGGGGGGGCGAGTTCAGAGGTGGGGGGGAGGTTTGAAGCGGGACGTATCCCGTCACCACTGCACTGCTGCAATATCCTTCCGCGTCTCGCGGCATAAAGTAGTCCCTCCCGCCGGGCTCCGTTCTTTTACGGCCCTGAGCCAGCCGTTGCGGTCCGCCTGGAATAATCTCTCTCTCCCTCCCTCTCTCTCTCCTGACCACCCTCCCCGAGCCTGAGATGTGTCCATGGACAGGAAAGGGGGTGGGGCAGACCTGCACGGGATCCCCCTGCTATGAAGTTCTCATACTTGGGCGGGGGGGGGGGGAGTAAAAGTAGATCCGGCCAGGGGGGAGGGATATATAAAGCGGGCGCCGCGGCGACGCTGCCTTTTCAGTTGAGGAGAGCGGCAGCAATCGGAACATGTCAGGCGGATCCGCTGATTACAGCAGGTATATTCCGGCGTGGGCGAAGAGAAGACGGCGGGGAGGCTTTTAAAGGGAAGCTTATTCAGGGCTGTAGGTGTGATGGGAAGAAGCGGGGGGTTCCTGGAGGCGGCCGCCTCGGGGAGGGTCCCTTTCTGGCTCCGCTTCCTCCTCCTCCTGCCCTTGGGATAAGGAGAGGTCTTCTCCCTCGCCAGTGCCTCAAGCGGCTTGTCAGGGAACTGAGGGGGCTTTTGACGGAAAATCCGACCGTTGGTCTCGAGCGTGCAGTAGATGGCCCTGTTGCCATCCCTTCGAGCCACCACATGGTTTCGCCCAAGCGGGCGGGCGGCCGCCTCGGACGAGTCCATTTTCGTCCACGGGTGGGGTGGGGTGAAGAGAAGAACAGGGAGGGGCGCGGCTGGTAAGCCGTTGGTTTGCCGACAGCCTCGTCCGTCACCGGCTGGCGCTCGACTTCGAGAGGGTGGAGCTCTCGCGAGAGTTCGGCGGACTTTTTGAAGGGAAGAGAAGGCCCGGAATGGCGCGGTGATAACGTTCCCCTGTCCACGTTTTCCTCGCTTGATCAATGATTTTCCTCCTTCGCCCCTATTGCACACGGGCCTTCCCTCCTTCCTCTTTGCCCGTTTTCTTCATTCCACGAATCCTTGCAAGAGACGGTCATTTGGGGGTTCCACGTGGACGGGGTTGCCTGGGCAACCCAATGGATTTTTTTCGCAGGTGGGAATCCTAAAATTGATTGGATCTGCCATGCTGGGCCCCGATTTAATCGAAGAAAATAAGCCATAAGGATCAGTGTGTTGTTTGCATGCAGGCATCTGTTTATTTTATTATTAAGCCTCCGGTGTATATACACAGTCCACAGCTATCATTGGCTTGCCATTTCTTGTGTGAGGCGATGAGAGGTCCTTTTTTTATCCCCAAAAAACTCAATTAAAATTGGGGGAAAGTCCCAAAGGTGCTTTTTCAAGAGGCAACCGGACTTTCTTGTTTTTCTTTGAAGAAGAATCGCTTCTGATCTCCAGAACTGAAAGTTCAGTTTGCCTTTTCAAAAGGCACCTTTGGGTCACAAATATGACCTGAATGACTGAGAATCTCCATAGACGTTGAGAAAAACTATTATTTTCTAGGACTAGATTTTAAAGGCAAGAAAAATAGATTTAATAGTTTAAAGTATTTTTGGGGAACACAACAAAATTTAGCCAAATACTTTAGATAGATCACTGCCAAGTATTATGACAGAAGCAGAGCAACTGTATGCTGTGGCCTGCTGTATTTTGACTTCCCCGGGGTATTTCTATTAGCATCAGAGGTCAATGCAGAACATTTGAAAGCTTGCTTTTTTTTTCTCAAATGAGAGAAGGATGAATGATGGCTTCCCAAATGCACGCCATAATGTGATTGAGGCTCAAATATTTCAATGCAGACTGATTTTCATAGGGCCAGTGAGACAGTAAATGTAGAATTGCAATAACAATTGCCAGTTGTGAACTTGGGTCACAGACAACCCAGAGTTATGAGGATAACATAAAGTAGGGAAGGTACTTTTGAGGGAACCTGGAGGGGTAGTCCATAATTAAATGCAATCTAAAGGCTTTAGAAAGGACTTGCGCAAATGGTCCCTGACTTAAAATTGGAATTTTTTGCTGCTAAATGGGTTTTGCCTCATTTTACAACCTTTCTTGCCACAGTTGTTAAGTGAATCACTGCAATTAAGTTAGTAATATGGTTAAGTGAATCTGGCTTCCCTGTTAAGATTGTAAAGGATGATCACTTGACCCCTGGATAGTGCAGCCATCATAGTTGCCAAGTGTCTGAATTTTGATCACATGGCCATGGAGATGCAACTATGGTTGCCACTGTGATAAGTCACATTTTTCAGGATCCTTGTAATTTTGAATGGTCACTAAACAAACTTGTAAATTGAGGACTATCTGTACATTTTGAGAAGGCATGCATTCTTAATGTACACTGCAAGCAAAATACTTCTGATAGTCCTTGACAAATGACCACAATTGAGTCTGAAATTTCCATTGTTATGTAAATCAGTTGTGAGTTTTGCCCCATTTTACAACTTTTTCTTGCCATGGTTGTTAAGTTAAATTAAATTGGTGAGAGTTGGTAAGAGAATCAGGCTCCCCTCATTAGTTTGACCTGTCAGAAGGTTCCATAAAATAGCTATGTGATCCCACGACACTGTAACTGTCAAAAATAGTAGCCAGTTGCCAAGCATTTGAATTTTGATCACATGACCACGTGGATGCTACAAGAATCATAGTGTGAAAAGGGCTTATGAGTCCCTTCTGTGCCTTCGAACTGTCACTAAATGAATAGTTCTAATTCAAGGATTGCATGTAATGTGCTAACATAAGTAGATTAGTGAGAAACAACCAAAGTTATTAAATGGAACTACTTATTTTTTCATGATTTTTTAATGGTATGTATATGATCATGAATGATTTAGTAATGTTAGAAAAATTGTGAAGCAGTACACTTTTGACTAGTTATGGTCTTAGCAATAATTACTGCATATTTGACAGCTTTCAGATATGTTATACTAATAATACTTCAAGAATTCTTAAATTTGGTTAACAATGTATGCTTCTCTTACTTGATAGAGACCATGGCCCCGAGGGAATGGATCCTGATGGTGTCATTGAGGTTAGTATGTTAGTGATAGTTGTTTTTTACAAGCTTGTGTAGAAAGATGATGAGGCATATTAAAATTTGCTTTTTCTTCTTGCAGAGCAATTGGAATGAAATTGTTGACAATTTCGATGACATGAATTTAAAAGAATCCCTTCTCAGAGGAATTTATGCCTATGGTTTTGAGAAGCCTTCAGCTATCCAGCAACGTGCTATTATTCCATGTATTAAAGGTAAGCCATAGTGAAGATTTTTTTTAATAGACACAAAGGTTTGGTCTGAGCTGCTCTGCCTTGGGTGGAAATTCATATTTCCTTGTGAAGTGAGATGATGGTATTCCATCTTTCGGGACTGACCTAAAAATGGAGACTATTTGTAACACTGATCACTTGAAAAGGAAATGTATAGTTAAATTGCAACCTTAATGTGTTGTGTGAGAGCAGTAAATATCTATCCTCTTTTTAGGGTATGATGTGATTGCTCAAGCTCAGTCAGGTACTGGCAAGACAGCCACATTTGCTATTTCAATCCTGCAACAGTTGGAGATTGATCTCAAGGAGACCCAAGCACTAGTATTGGCCCCCACCAGAGAACTGGCTCAACAGGTATCGATAATGTAGTTGAAAAAGCTGCTTACATGTTGCATAGGTTTCAAGTGTCATAACATAACAGCAGGATTTCTTGCAAGTTTGTAATGGCTGCTCATTGCCTTTGGGTTAATAAATCTGGAAAAGGTCAAGATATCAGATATGACTGAGGCAGATAATGGAATGAAGTGCAGTAATGGCTGTGCAGGAGCTTAAGTGAAAATTGTTAAAATGCAAAATGCAAACAATTTATCTGAGGAAAAGTACTCTTAAGAATGCATGTAGTTTCTGCAACATGAAAATGCCTGTGTGCATGTAATCAGTTTTTCTCTATATGTGTGCAAATTATACTGTGTCAGTCTCTTGGCCTCTATTTTGAACTGCATTTTTGCAGAACTATATTTAAATTTTTATTGGTTTTTTTATTTTTATTGATAGTCTTATTTTTACAAATAAGGCAGTGAACCTACCCAACAAACATTCTTTTTCCTATTTTCCCCACAACAACCCTGTGAGGTAAGCTGAACTGAGAGAGACTGGCCCAAGGTTCTCCAGTGGCTTTCATGGCCAAGCAAGAACGTGAATGAACTAAGCTTCTCTTTTTAATCCACTGTCTTAATGACTACACCAAACTGGCTCTAAATACTATAATCTGGTGGTGATGTTGAAGAAATTGAAGGCCAATTTTACAGCAATACTGTGCTATGCTTGGTGAAAGAAAATGTTCATGCAGAGAGTAACTCAAAGTACCTTCGAAAAACACTCCTGGTGCATCTGAGCATACAACTAAAATGCAGTTAGATGTCTACTCACCTTGTACTGCTTAATAGTTATTCTTTGAGGACAAAGCAACAAGCCCAAAGTTATTTTTAGCAGTAAATAGCTTTTTTGGTCATGTCAGCCGCGTAAATTGTTATGCATCAACATCTGATTGTAAAATTGAGGTGTACAGAACATTTCAAGTTTCCACATGGTTCTGAACTTATTGGAGGCATTCAGCAATAATGACCTGAACATTTTTGGGAGAGCTCTTAAGTTGAGAACCTTTCTGGGTGATATTTGAGGGGCGTGTTTTTGAACTTGAAATGTTTCAGATTTAAATGATTTGTAGACCTCTGCTAGTGTTGTGTCATCTAATAAAGAGTCAGTTTTATCTTGCTGACTTAACTGATAATTCCAAAAGACTAGATTGAGTCTGCTTGTCTATAGAGAAATGCCTGATAATGGTTTTGGCATGGTATCATAATGAGCGTATGGTTCTTGGCTAGCTGTCAGCTTTATTTTATAGAGCCAAAATTCCCTCTTCATGCAGTATCAGTTGAGATTCTACAAATATGGTATTTGTGGGTAAAGAAAGATTGTCAGATCTCATTTGAGCTTCCTCATCAAATATGAGCCATGGTGGCACAATGGTTAGAATGCAATATTGCATATTGCAGTTTACATCACTGCTCACTGCCAGGAGTTCAATCCTGAGTGGCTCAAAGTTGACTCAACCGTCCAAAGACTGTAAAATGTGGACTCAGATTATTGGGGCAATGGGCTGACATTGTAAGCCATTTAGAAAGGGCTGTTAAAAGCACTATGAAGCAATATATAAGTCCTATTGCTATATTATGAATCCATTGGGAAACTGGCCAATGGAAACACGGTAGAGACACACATATGCCCCAAGTAGTAAAATTCTAATTGAGATTTATGTCATTTCAGATCCAGAAAGTTATTTTGGCACTTGGAGATTATATGGGCGCCACTTGTCATGCTTGCATTGGTGGTACAAATGTTCGCAATGAGATGCAGAAGCTCCAAGCAGAGGCTCCCCACATTGTGGTGGGAACTCCTGGACGCGTATTTGATATGTTAAATAGGCGCTATCTGTGTAAGTACTTTAATGCTGATTTGAAATCTCTATAGGATGTATCAAAGTAGGCATAGGTTTAAAAATTCATGATTTAAACAAAAGTAAAATTTTAATAATGCAAAATATTATTTATAAGAATACTTAAATGGAGCCTGGTTTTTTTTTTCTTTGTAGCACCTAAATGGATCAAAATGTTTGTCTTAGATGAAGCAGATGAAATGTTAAGCCGGGGGTTTAAGGATCAGATCTATGAAATTTTTCAGAAGTTAAGCACAAACATTCAGGTAAAGTGAAACTTGATGCAGTCATGTAATAATGCAGGTAAAGTTACAATGTAGCTGTGAAGTGCTGTATTGTCGTTCCCCCTGCATAAAACAAAATTGTCTCTATTCTATCTTTGTCTGTTTTGATTCCGTAGCAGACAAAGACGCTTGGTTTCATACATTCGCCTCTTAAACCTTTGGGCAGACTAATGTTTTAATTTTCTTGAACCAGGTTGTATTGCTCTCTGCAACTATGCCAATGGATGTGTTAGAAGTGACCAAAAAGTTCATGAGAGACCCTATTCGTATTCTAGTGAAGAAAGAAGAATTGACCCTTGAGGGTATCAAGCAATTCTACATTAATGTGGAAAGAGAGGTAAGGAAGATGATGAACCAGTGAAGCTAGTTTGACTTCTTGTTACAAGCACTATGCTAAAACTGCACAAGTTGGGGTATTTCCTTGGCTTTTGTGGTAATGCTAGCACGGTACACACAAGAAGAAGAAGAAATGCACTGAATCAAGTGTGACTTGGGTGGACCTCTTTCTTAATGTCCAGTGTCCTAGTCTGGAGACTTGGTGCAACACTATATAGTGCTGAAAGTTTTATTTTGCACTGTTTTTTTTTCTGTGCTTATGGTCGCTTCCTTAATTTCACAGGAATGGAAGCTGGATACCCTGTGTGATTTATATGAAACTTTGACTATTACCCAGGCTGTTATTTTCCTCAATACAAGAAGGAAAGTAGATTGGCTTACAGAGAAAATGCATGCAAGAGACTTCACTGTTTCTGCTCTGGTAAGAAGACATCCGAAGATAGGTTCTGTGATATGGTTCAAATGCCAAATATTGGAACATGTCCCCTATTCCAGTTCCCTGAGCTCTGTATCAAGACTGGTATTGAACGACAGAAAATACTTCAATCTGCCCCAAACTTCATGAATTTAAATGTAATACATCAGAAGTCAGGTAGTTTCATCAGTAGGTCCTTTGTTTATTTTAGGAATTGGTCCTCCTCCAGTGACTGAACACCAGATTCTCTTAGAAATAAAAATAATTGCTGGGTTCTGTTTGTGTGTACTGACTGTCCCACCTGCTCAATTCCTCTTGTCTAGTCCACAATAGAATACAGTAAAAGATACTATTTTATTTAAAAGGCCTGCATTTTTTAAAAAATTGACTAGCAAAACTCAAAGAAATAAAAGCTGGTTGACATGGTTAACTCTTTGTATTTATAAAAAATCTCTACAGCATGGTGACATGGATCAGAAGGAGCGAGATGTTATCATGAGAGAGTTTAGGTCAGGATCAAGCCGTGTCCTAATTACTACTGATTTGCTGGTGAGTTTCAGTGGTCATTGAGCTTAAACTGATTTGTTTTATGTGGGTCATTGTAACCTAAGTTTCCCAAGCTCTTGGCAGAGCAAGTTCATACCATGATGTGGACTTATTAACTGCGGTATATTAAACTATATTGTCCAGCAGAATTGAGATACCTTGACCTCCAGGCTTGAAGTGTGCTGTTCAGTGCTTTGCCTTTGTTTTACAGGCTCGTGGCATTGACGTGCAGCAAGTATCGTTGGTTATAAATTACGATCTGCCAACCAATCGTGAAAACTATATTCACAGGTAAGTTGAATTTTTGAATTTCAATTCTGAAGTCTGAACCTTCACATCTTCAAACCTCCCTCGCTTTCTTGCATTATATAATGTGTGTGTGTTTATTGTGCGCGCATAGTGTGTTGAGGATGGGAGGGGCAGAGCTTCTTGATTAGCCAATGAAACAAAACAGTGGGAAAACTTGTTTATTCAATTTTTGATAATTACTAAAGATAGCGAAGACTGCTAAATTAACCTCCTTAGTCAGATGCTTGAAGTTTGCAAACATGTTTTAAAGAAGTTGCCATTGTGTATTATTGTGATTTTAGGAAAACATGCTCAGAGGTTTGCGCTTTTCATAAAGTTGTTGTTAGCTTAATATTGCTTTATTGGACATTTCTTTGTGCCAATGCCTCCACTGCCTCCTTTGGTTCCTCTTACATTGGGATTCTTTCTCTGGTGTCTTCTAGTAGAACTTTAAATTTACCTCCCTAAGCTGTTGTCTTTCTTAGTGGCTTTGTCCGTAAATGAAGTAAATTGTACCTTATTACTTGATACAAAAAAATACAGGAGTCGCTAGCCCAGTTGATGACGAGATGGTGCTCAGAAACGACGACGTAATTTAGGACGTGGATTCGTAAGCGGCACACTGTTTGCATAAAGAGCGAGTTGGTATTTATATACTTTTCTTTTGTAATGACTGTTGTGAGCTATGTTTGTCTTAAAAAGCTCTTAATGGTTTGACCAGGTAGAAGCAGAAGTTGTGGGTTTGTCAACCTGTAGATCTACTGTGTGCCCAGTACTGTTTAATTTTTAAGTTGTTTGTTTTGACAGATGGTGATAAGTTTTCCCACTGATGAATAAAAGTTCTTTGTCTCTTTGAAAATACAGTATTAACTCTTGGCTTTTAAGAACTGCAATTGGAATGAGAGTCTCTCTGATTTAAAACAAGCTTGGTAATTTGGAGGCTGACATCAAGCTCTGTCCGTGTTCAGAAGAAATGGTGTGGGAGAACTTTTTGCCAAAGTTCTCCAAAATAAGGAGGGGATGAGATCAGCAAAAAAAATACTTGGGAGTCATGTTGAATGTAATATATCCCGTCTACACCAAAACTGAGAAGCTGTTCTGTAATCAAAGTATTAGTCAATATTTGCTAAGCTTTTAAAATGCTCAGGCCAACAAAATAGCATAAGAGATTGTAATAACATTAATCTGGCAATGAGTGTCATTACTAGTTTCTGGCTCCCTCACCCCAAAACAGGTTTTGTTATTTGTCAAAGAAGACTAATGTTCAATGTCTTTGCTTTGTTTGCAGGATTGGTCGAGGTGGTCGTTTTGGCAGGAAAGGTGTGGCTATAAATTTTGTCACTGAGGAGGACAAGCGGATCCTTCGGGATATTGAGACTTTCTACAATACTACAGTGGAGGAAATGCCTATGAATGTGGCTGACCTCATTTAATCCCTGGGTTGAGATGTTTTTGGAATGCAGTGCTCGCTGTTGCTGACCTGGCGATCCACAACGTGCATTGTGCTTCTTGGGGGATACATTGAATCTTGTCTCAATGCTCATTACGGATCAGAAATACAGATTTTTGATAAGCAAAGCGACATTTTGTCGTGAGCTTTTGTGGGGGAGAGCCATTGGCTTTCTCCTCTTTAGGGTTTAGACTGTTGGGGTTGGGTGGAAAGTCATGGGGTCTGTACATTTTTTCTTTATTAGAAATTTATTTCCTAGTTCTGTAGAAGTGGTAGTGCTAGATGTTCTTTATCATTTAATAATTTACTTATGGACTAAAAGATATAAGTGCTGTATAAAATCAGCCAATTATGTTAAACTAGCATACCTACCTTTATTGTATGTTATAATCCTATATTAGAGTAAATTGGAAAGGCCTTTCAAAATGACTAATCTTTTATAAGAACATAAAAATGCATTTTTTGTTTGGTATGTATTTATTGAATAAAGTATTTAATTAGTGTTAAGTGTGATCTGGACCCTGTTGCTAAACCCTGAAAGCAATCATTAATATTGTCTTAGTTAGGGTTTAAACCCATTAAATTGCCATATTGCACATGTCTTAATGAAGTTTGAATGTTCAATAAAATATTATATATTCACTTCATTGGATGAACTGGATGCTTTTTGGAAATTGGCAGTGCAGTTCTGGGTTTCCGTTTTCAATCTTTACACAGACTGCCAGATATGTATCTTGCACGTGCCACATTCAACTATACATAATAGTAGCAAGTTATTTATTTGTTTCTGTCTGCCTAGTGGAGATAGTGGTTCATGTAGTCTTTCGGCTTATGGCTGTTGAGCCCAGAAGTACATTCATAAATCATGCCAGTCGTTAAGCAGTCATCAAGTGACTGATTTGAATGTTTATAAATAGCTGTAAATGCTGGCATAACGGGGCATCCATCACGACTTCAAAATCAGGCAACATGCAATTCTTGGGGAGATATATTGTAACTTTGATCAGTAACTAAGTGATCAGGCATCAGTTAAGGACTAACTATACCTAATGTTGAGTTAATTCATGGTGCTTCAGTTGTATTACCACACAGGTCACCTACAGATAGTACATAAGTAATGGAGATCTTGTACAAGTTGACATCAAACTGCTATTTCAACAGTAGTATTGAGCAGGGGTCACCAACCTTTCGGACCTCAGGGACCACTAAATAATTTTAAATCCCGCAGTCTACTAATACAAATTTTTTAAAAGATAAATAGTATTTAGTGCGATATAAAAAATAATTTTTCTGTGGGCCACCAAAATTTTCTCACGAACCACCAGTGGTCCATGGTTGGTGACCAATGCTAGAGTGATTAGACGAACCAGTCTCTGGGTATTATGTCTTAAATGTTGACCACTTTAATTACAATTACAAATTTATTCTATTTGTCTAGTCAAGAATGCCCAGGAAACCTAAGGCTTTGCTTTGCTTTTTGTCCTTAAAATTTAGTTACTTTTAATGATTAGAGTAGGAGAAAGCTAAAAACCAAGCTTAATATTACTTTGTAAAAAGTTGGACTTGCCTGAATGGTAAGAGAAATTTATGGAATGCACCTCCAATTTTCATAAACCCAGAAGCACTTTGAGCAATACGTTTATTCAGGTTAGTGAAAAACTATTGGCCAGGTTTCCAGCCTTGTTTACTATTTTTCTTATTTCTTCTCTTGCTTTTCCTAAGTATTTTATCACTACCTTCTAAAGAAGAATGTTGAAAACTTTAGTTGAAAACTTAGTGGTCTAAAAAAGTTTTTTAAAGTTAACCTAAATTTCAGATGACCAGAAGCATGCCTTTACAATTACAGGCCTTACCTTTTTCTGCTGGAATAGGTGAGGTCACACTGGGGGAGAGCATGATATGATGGATTACATCAGGCATTCAGTATCAATCATTCTATTTTTGCTTTGGTTTAGCCTAATAATGTAGTTTGCATCGATTTGATTTTTAAAATGGGCAACTACTACAAACAAAACTGGAACTTGAAATACAAAAATTCGGAAGTGTTGGAAATGACTATTGTAGCAAAATAAGCTTGCATTCTGGATACAGAAAAGAATTTCCTAAGGAAAGGGGAAATAAAGCAATTGTTATGGGGGAGGGTGTGTGCAGACAACTCCATGTGGTTGTTTTGGCAAAACTAGATTCTTAGCCATCCAGGTCATGGTTGTCCCAAAGGTGCTTTTTCAAGAGACAACTGGACTTTGTTTTTTCTTTTGAAGATGTTTTGCTTCTTATCTAAGAAGCTTCAGCTCTGACAGGTTAGTGGGGAATTGAAGGATTTATATTCCTTGCAGTCAGGTGGTCATTTGTATCCTTTTAGAGCAGGGTTTTCAACCACCAGGTGCTGGCCACACCCATGCCTGGTTTAGTGAAGGGGGGGGGGGAGTCCTGATGAGTTTAACACCAAATTTAGAGGGTTGTTGAAGCACTTGGAGGTTTATCTGGGTCACCTGACTAGTAGTGTTTTGTCAAAATCTGAAAAGCTATCTGAAGATGACTAGCACATAACTGGTGTTTTTTTACTTAATGTGTATTTAAACCTACCTTGCATCTTCCATTCTCTTATTTCTAGCATATCTGTCATAAAATATCCTTGTGTTGTTTAAAACAAGTTTTAAACAATATTTAAATATTTTATGATCTGGTGCATTTCTTAATTTCTTTTCATATATAAGTTGCATACAAGTTAAATAGGCAGGGCGATAGTATATAGCCTTGCTGGACTCCTTTCCCAATTTTTGAGCCAATCAGTGATTCCGTGTGCAGTTCTCAGTGTTCCATCTTGACCAGCATATAGGTTTTTCAAGAGACAAATAAGATTGTCTGGTACTCCCATCTCTTTAAGAACTTGTCACAATTTTTTGTGATCCACACAATCAAAAGCTTTAGTATAGTCAATGAAGCAGTAGATGTTTTTCTAGAACTCCCTAGCTTTCTCCATGATCCAGCATTTGTTGACAATTTGATCTCTAGTTCCTCTGCCTCTTTGAAATCCTGCCTGTATTTCTGGTAGTTCTCAATCCAAATACTGCTGGAGCCTAGCTTGTAGGATTTTGAGCATAACTTTACTAACATGTGAAATGAGCGCAATGGTGCGATAGTTTGAACATTGCCTTTCTTTGGAATTGGAATATAAACTCACCTTTTTCAATCCTGTGGTAACCGTTGAGTTTTCCCAAGAAATTGGGTACAGCACTTTTACTGCGTCGTCTTATACTGTCACCTCCACTAGCTTTGTTGTTTCCTAAGGTCCATTTGATTTCACATTCTAGGATATCTGGCTCTAGACCACCCCATTTTGCTTATCAGGGCTGTTAAGCTCGTGTATATATAGTTCTGTTAATTATGCCACCTCTTAATCTCTTCTGTCTGTTACGTCCCTGCGATTCGGGTCCTTTATCATGTCCATCTTTACATGAAACATTCCCTTCATATCACCAATTTTCTTGAAGAAATCTCTAGAACCTCTCTATTCTATTGTTTTCTGTTTCTTTGCACTCTTCATTTAAGAAGGCATTCTTAGCTCTTCTATTGTCTGGAATTCTGCATTCAATTGGGTGTATCTTTCTCCCTTTCCTTTCCTTTTGCTTCCCTTCTTTCCTCAGTTATTTGTAAAGCTTCCTTAGACAGCCATTTTGTTTTCTTGCATTTCTTTTTCTTTGGGATAGTTTTAGTTGCCTCTTGCACAATGTTGCAAACCTTCGTCCATAGTTCTTCAGGCACTCTTATCTACAAGATCTTAATTTCTTAAATCTATTTGTCACTTCTACTGTGTATTCATTAGGGATATGATTTAGTTCATACCTGAGTAGCCTAGTGCTTTTCCCTACTTTCTTCAATTTAAGCCTAAATGTTGCAAAGAGAAACTCGTGATCTGAGCCACAGTCCGCTCCTGATATTGTTTTTACTGACTCTATAGAGCTGACCCATCTTTGGCTGCAGAGCACATAGTCGATCTCATTTCTGTGTTCACCGTCTGGTGATGTCCATGTGTAGTCGTCTCTTGGATTGTTTGAAAAGTGTTTGCTATGACCATCGTATTCTCTTGACAAAATTCTATCAGCCTGTGTCCTGCTTCATTTTGTACTCCAAGGCCAAACTTGCCTTTTATTCCGGTTATCTTTTGGCTTCCTACTTTAGCATTCCAATCCCCTGTGATGCTAAGGACATCATTGGTGGTAATTCTATAAGGTGCTGTAGGGCTTCGTAGAACTGGTCAATTTCATTCTCTTCAGCACCAGTGGTTGGGGCATAGACTTTGACTACTGTGATGTTGAATGGTTTGCCTTGGATTCGAACTGAGATTTTGTCATTTTGGGGATTGTATCCCAGTATTGCTTTTCCCACTGTTATTGACTATGAAGGCTACTCCATTTCCTCTGGGGGAGTCTGGCCTGCAGTAGTATACCTGATGGTCATCTGAATTAAATTCACCCATTCCTGTCCATTTTAGTTCGCCGATTCCTAAGATGTCGATGTTCAGTCTTGTCATCTCGTTTGACCACGTCGAATTTGCCTTGATTCATGGATCGTACATTCCAGGTTCCTATGGAGTATAGCTTTTTTTAGCATCGGACTTTCCTTTCACCACCAGATACATCCACAGCTGAGTGTCCTTTCGACTTTGGCCCAGTCACTTCATTGTTTCTGGCGCTACTAGTACTAACCCTCTGCTCTTCCCCAGTAGCATATTGGACACCTTTCATATCTTTTTGCCTTTTGGTACATGGGGTTTTCATGACAAAGAGTGGGTTGCCATTTCCTTCTCCAGTGGATCACATTTTGTCAGAGATCTCTGTCCGTCTTGGGTGGCCCTGCACAGCATAGCTCATGGATTCATTAAGCTACCCAAGCCCCTTCACCACGACAAGGCAGTAATCGATGAAGGGATTTCACATCTTAAAGAATACTAAAAACAAAACTTAAATGCTACTTTTTTTCAATTTCAAGAAAATGACCCCCCCAAATTTTTTTTAAGTGTTTACCCATTTTATGAGAAGATTCACAAATTTGATGGGAGCCTCAGATTTAAAGTTAAGGCTTTAGGATTAGGTTTTATAGGATGAGGAACCATTGTGTGATGTAGCCTCAGAACATGTCCTAAACCAGCAATTTTCACAGTAGTCTGGGGACTCCTGAAGGCAATCTTTAATGCTGTAAATATCAAATACCAATATTATCCACATAAATCATTTTAATAATGTAAAGGGGACCTGTAGCAAAAAATTTTGAAATCTTCCCTAATCTAAAGCCATATATTCTCGGTGTATCCAATTACATGTGTTTGTGCATGTATGTGCCTTTCAGTCAGTGTTGGCTCAAGGTAAGTACAGTTTTCCTGGGAAGAAGTCAGAAGTGGTTTGCCATTTCCTAGGGTTGAGCGTGTGTGACTGGCCTAAGGCACTCAGCTGGCTTTTGTGCCTAAGGTGGGACTAGACTCATGGTCTCCCAGTTTCTAGGCCTTTAGTCACTATTATCAAACTGGCTCTATTGTAATGACCACTTAACCATAGCTTGTTTTAACACCGCATTCCCCAACCTTTCTGGGTTGGCAGCCCAGCGTTGGGGGGGGGGGGGGAAGAGGAGGGCATGGTTTTGTGTGAGGGGCAGGTCCACATGTGCACATCTTTTGTGTGAGCAGCAGATGCGCACACCCACCCCTCACACCAGTGCCTGCCGCTTGTGTGATTTGGGCTCTGTGTGCATACCAGCGCAGTTGTGACTAGGCCATGGCCTGGTAGTGAGCTGCAGCCCATAGGTTGGGAACCCCTGTTTTAACATACTATATAAACACATGATCACCAGATGGCTTGTATAATGTATGTATGTATGTATGTATGTATGTATGTATGTATGTATGTATGTATAGCAGGAAAAAAAGCTTTGATTCTTCCTTCCCGCAGTAGCTTGGACCTGAACCAAAAAAGCTAAAATGAAAGCGAGAAGATGAAAATCCAAAGCAAAGTCTATATTTACAGAAGAGTTTGCAAACTGTGCCAAAACTGCAGAGAAAAGATCTGCGATGGCCATCAAAAGGCCACTTGTCCCCTGCAGTTAGCTATTCTGAATTATTTGCTGCATCATGACTGCACAGACGCTGATCAACTGCAAGAACTCATCGGAGCCGTCTGCCAAGCACTTGTCTGCTTCCTGCAAAACAAAACAAAATACTCAAGATCTGCCAAGTTTGGTAACAATCATACTTGGCATAAAGCAAAACATTTTAGCAAATATATTTCCTCTTCCCTTGCAAAATATGTATCAAACTTTTTTTTGTTCTAGGGAGAATGAAATTAAACTCTCTAATATTCATTAATATACAGGTGGTCCTTGTTTAACAAACTACTCAATCAACGATCTTGTAACATACCAAATTTCAAAACTACTGAAACATTTTAAAGCCATTTTTCAGGTAATTGTTCTTTTAGTTGCCAGTACAGAACAATCTGCCAGCCAACCTTTTCCAACTTGTACTCCTAATTTAGTTAAATAATACCTACTAAAATTTCCAGCTAACATGGAAAATCTACAACTTGCCATGGTTATCTTGCCACAGGAGTTAACACTAATACCGGTATTGAAGAAATAGCCAACTAGAATAATTAAAGAAAAGATGCCAAAGAAGGGACAAAATAAAATGTGAAGGACAAAAATTAAAATATTTTCAAATATTTTAAATAATTAAATTGTATTGTTGAATTGTCCCACTGTGAGTTAACTATGGCAAATTGGCCACGAGTTGATCGTAACGAGTTGTCCCATTCCGACATGGAAATGGCCCAATGCACCTGGAGACATCAGGCTGAACTAGCTATAGTTGTGGCAAGAATATTAGCTTATATTAAACAGTTGTCTAAATGCAGATACATTATGCTTTTATTTTTTTTGTTCTTGTTACTACCAAGTAGCAAAAGAGAGCACAGGAAAGTTGGTGAAATTACAACCACCCACTATGGAACAAGTTGTGAATCTCTTTACCATACAGATTCTTTATGACTCTTACTTACTTTTATTTGTATATCACATTTAGAAACCACCCATCTCTGTGTGTGACTTCTAAAATACAACTTCCCACAAGTCCTTAATGTACTTACTATTCATTTTCAACCACATATTTCATTAGCCTTTGATAGAGTTTGAATGCAAGTACTTAAGACTTACAGCTAATTTCTCTACAATTACAGATTTTTGCTTGTCATTGAGGTCTTCTTTGTCAACGATGATATCATGAAGCTGATTTATCAGTTGAGTAGCTGCATAGCCTTCACTGATCACATTCTATAAGCAAGTCAGAGAAGAACAAATAAGGACTAGTATTAACAGCTGGACATTATTATTGACAAGATTAAATAGTTTAATGTTATTTAAACAAATAGTTTATTTGTTATTAGTTTAAAACCTAGTGAAAGTACTTCTGGTCCTACATAGTGAGGGGGTCCTTGGTAGTCTCCAAACTTGGTTGTTTTCTTGTTCTTTTCATTATCCAAACTAAGTCAAATCATCAGTGCTAGTAAGGATTTTACATTCCTGTCAGTGTTGATAGGAGTGGTGGTGATGGTTCTTGGGTTAGGCTGTTTGTTTGTAGTAGTATTTGGCTGTTTAGTGTTGGCTTGTTTGGCAGTTCCTTGATAAGGATAAGGGTATTGTTTACTTGACTGATTGTCTGATGTTAATCTATGCTCATCTGGGTGCTGATTACTGGTCCTATATAGTAAAGTTAGGAGATAATATAAAGGTAAAAGTTCCCCTCTCACATATGTGTTAGTTGTTCCTGACTCTAGGGGGCGGTACTCATCTCTGTTTCAAAGCCGAAGAGCCAGCGCTGTCCGAAGACGTCTCCATGATCATTTGGCCAGCATGACTAGACTCTGAAGGCACACGGAACGCTGTTACCTTCCTACCAAAGGTGGTCCCTATTTTTCTCCTTGCATTTTTACATGCTTTTGAACTGCAAGGTTAGCAGGCGCTGGGACAAGTAACGGGAGCTCACTCCATTATGTGGCGCTAGGGATTCGAACCGCCGAACTGCCAACCTTTCGATCAACAAGCTCAGCGTCTTAGCCACTGAGCTAAGTCAGGAGATTCTAAGTTCAATTATGAATTCCTTACTAGGATAAAGCTGCCCATGGAGTTGCTTGAAATATTACAAATGAGCACTATGCAGAAGTTGAAACTGAGCAACAACCAGTGAAATAGACCATTTCATTAAACGCTCTGCCTTCCAGAGATCATTCAAGGTGGCAAAGCTGTCAATACTTGGGATTTTATTCATTTACTCTGCCCTCAAGTTCCTAAATGCCAACTTGATTCCTTCTTGTGCTAATGGAATGTTGCACCTCCATGCTGGTTTTACCAAGTCAATTGAGAGCTCAACTCAGCAGGGTGCTGCTTACCAGTCTGCATTCCAGGAAGAGCCAAGCTATGATGCCATCCTCCCAGCATCCCCACAAGCCAGGGTTAGAGTTAGCGAAAGTTCTACTATCCCACAAGAAGACCCGGTCAGTGGTGATTCTTCTGCATTCTGCCCCCCTAAAGAGATCCACCTTTGCCAGTGTGCCTTACTCAGCCAGGCATCCCACTGAAGCCAGTGTCTTTTTCAGGAAAAACAAAGCTTGCTAGCCAGTGTGGCCGCCTCTTCTGGCATCCACCCAAATCAGAAGCAACAAACCACAAGCCCAGGGCAGCCAGAAATAATAAAATAAAATGGTACTGACAGTTTTTGAAAGTTTGCTTTTAAACTAGAGCAGCACACATTCCATCCGGTTATTTGATGGTCCCAATAATGGGAGATGATTTTTATATTGTTCAACACTACTACTGTGCTATTGTTTAATAAGCATATTTAAGAATAAATCATATAATTGAATTAGTAACATCTGAGTTAACCAGAAGCCTTACTTGGCAGGAATAGACGTGAAGGTGTTTCTGGCACTGCCCTATGAACAAAGTACTAAGAAGGTATCAATCTTGTAACATTAACTGTTAAAGGAGACTCTACAGCAGGGGTGCCAAACTCAAGGCCAGATCTGCCCCACAAGGCCACCTTAGAAACAGCGAAGGACCGTCCCGCTGTGCCTATGCCAGCAAAATTGGAGCTCACGAGGGCGTGTGGCCTTCCTGAGCTCCGTTTTCACTGGCAGAGGTTTGCAGGATGCTGTCCCAGTTGAAAACGGAGCTTGAGAACCTGTTTTTGCTGGTAAGAGTGCTCAGGCCACCAAAGGCGCCTCCCTAATATAAGTGATACCATGCTGGTCACGGCTATCCCCCCCCCCGCCTCAGGTCAAACACAAGCCTAATGCGGCCTCAATGAAATCAAGTTTGACACCCCTGCTCTACAGGGAAGCCTTTCCCTTTCCGTTTAACAATCTGCAGACAAGCAGGAGTATAGACACTTGCTCCATTTTTAAAGTGGAATTTAAATCTTCCTCAAATGTTCCTGCAGAGACTGAGGGATTGCTCTTGCAAACAGAGGAACAATCTATTCTAGTGATGAATTTGCTTAGCTCCAAGGCAGATCACTGCTTATTTTACAGAGTGTGAAAAATTGCTACCACTGCCAACATAATTACAGAATCTGAGACAACAGTGATACAAAGAGGGAGGGGAGGTGTCAAGACTTCCAACTATATATGGAAACTAAATTGCTCCCATAAGAATATAGTATTTGCTTCAGGGGGGGGGGGAAATCACAAATTCTTGTTCAAAGCAGGAATCTTATCTGCAGTATCTCAAAAAATACCTGTTTAGGAAAATCTCTTCCTCCTCCCTTCGACCTACATGAGCGATGCAGCTATTTTGAGCTGGTGGGTTTTATATCAAACATTGAACACATAATAAAGTTAAGAGAGGCCCTGCACGGTGGGGGGGAGGGTATGTTTGCTCATTCATAAAATATGAGTTGCAAACCATACCACCTGTCACAACTACCCATTTCTCAGAAAAATAAATTCCTGATGCTTTACAAATAAAAATATGCCCCAAATATGGGTCCAAGGCAGAGATCAATTTCCAAAACGCAATGCTACCCCTTTGAACCTAGCTTTGTATTCCAAAAGCCCATTTCACCTGTACCCCAATACAAGCAAAAAATCACCTACTCACACCAAGCACGCTAGGGCTATGCTGTGCTTTTCTTTCAAAGAGAATTTGGAGCATGTGGGGAGACTGAATTAGCATTTGCCAGCAACTCTATAGCACAATCCTGGAAAAGGGCAATTTGGTTTAGGAGACTACATGTACACATAATATACATACTCCAAAGCAGATTCCCCTTTGGTTCTGAAGTCATTTATAACCTTATGACACACCTAACAATTCACTCACACATACATTTTACACAGAAAAAATATCCAAAGCCAATCTTAGGTACAGAGAAACATATGAAGCAAAAATATCAGCTATCTGAGAGAGAGAAAGACCTCTCTATTTTTGTCTTATCATAGCTCCTTAAAGTAGATCAGGAGAAAAATATGCAAGAGTAGGAAACATGGAGCACAACACACAAGAGTCCCAATTTTCATGTACTTTTAGGGCCTGCCATTTTGAATTGTTCAAAAAGATATGCTGAAGCTGAATATTAATCAAGCTGAAAATAACATATTCTTACTGTACAAAGTGAGTTAGACAGTTAATTAACTCTAGGGAGTTATACTTCTCCTGTACCTAAGGTCATAAGCCAAATAAATGTCAGGCAGTTCATGTTACATTGACACAAGATTAGCTTAAAGGCAGGCAGTTTTTAGTTTCAGTGTGATTACGCAATTGTACTATGTACCACCTACCAGCAGAGAAAAGAGTGTCCTATAATACAAAAAGCTACTTGCTGTGTCTCATTCAAATCTTAAGGAACAAACCTTCATTACAACTTCCAGCTTTTCAAAAGAGCCACTTTGACAGGCACTCAGCAGCCCATCCAATATTTCTTTGGGGACAACCTAGAATATAAAGTCGTAAAAATAAAACATAGATATATTATCCATCTCCTATCACACAAAACCTTTTCTTTTTGATGTAAATCACCAGGGCAATAAGAAAATACAGATAGACAAACAAAAATCCTAAGGTCACAGGTAGTCTTTTCTGTCCAGGTTTTTCCAAAAATGAGAAATGCAGCCAGCATTCTGGACTTTGCAGACATACATGTCCATCACGCTATTCCCTTTTAAGGTAAGCAATGTTAGGCAGAAGTGGGAAAGGAGTAACAGGCAAAGAAAGTGAAGGCACGAGCCAAGAGAAAAAGAAAAGGAAATCATGGTTATATCTACTTTACACCAAACCATTCATTATATCTATCCATATTTCTCTATTCTTCATCCTTGCTTCCAGCATATCCATAGACCACTTTACCCTATCCTGCCTTCTGTACTTGGATCACTCACATTTATATTCAATTCACATACATTCATCATCTAGCAATACTTGACCCTTCATCATCTAGCTTACATTATGGCAATATTTCTAACATTTATCTCATTGCATCTTCAATCTATGATCATCCCTATACAGGTAGTCCTCAGTTGAAACCACATGACCAGCACCATTTGAGCCGTGGTGGCACAGTGTTTAGAATGCAGTATTGCAGGGTAATTTTGCTGACTGCCAGGAGTTCAATCCTGACTGGTTCAAGGTTGACTCAGCTTTCAATCCTTCCAAGGTCGGTAAAATGAGGACCCAGATTGTTGGGGGGCAATAGGCTGACTCTGTAAAGTGCTTAGAGAGGGCTGTAAAGCACTGTGAAGAGGTATATAAGCCTAAGTGCTATTACTATTCTGTTACAACAGTGCTGACAAGTGGTGATTACAACTGGCCCGTGAATTTCTGGCTATCCTGGCACCTTTACGGTCATGTGAGCGGGGAACTGCCTCACAATTATGACAGTTGAAGTGTCACATGGTAATAGTGGTCATCATTTTCAAGCTTCCCTGCCACAAGCAAAATCAATGGGGAAGTTGGCAGAGAAGATTGCAAGTCACTCTGGTAAATCTTCTGCATCTGGCAGTAGCCACCTGCACCCTGCCACACTTATGCAGCCCTTCACATCCCCTCCGGCAGCAGCAACCCAAGCCCTACCCTACTGCACTTCCCCTGCACATCCCTCCTGGGCCCTAAAGCAGCTATCCCAACTCTAAAGCATTCACCCCACACTGATCTCCCATAAAGCAATTTTCTCTATATCCACATTATTGGAAGTATAGAAAAGATCCAGGTGGAAGCAATAAACATTAAACAGGAAATACAAATGATAAATCAAAAGAATGAGCTAGAAAATGATTTTTTGATAGATCTATCAAAGAGATTTGTTAAAGCCTTGAAAAAATTGGTGTGGTATGAAAAAGAATTGGAGAGAAATCTAATCCTATGACAATATTTTAGTGAATTAATGATTACATCTGTTTCAAATAAAATAATATTTAATATTTATTCCTATTTAAAGTAGGAAATCACTTCTTCACGTTTTCTTTTTCTTTAGTCTATTTTTTCTTCTTTCTTGCATTCTTTCCTGTTCCCTTCTTTTTCTCTAACTTTAGTTCGCATTAGTTTCTACAACTATAATTAACATTCTTAATACAAATTATAGCAAGAAAAAAGTCTCTCTTCAACACATAACTCTCAGAGTATTATTCTGGGTAAGTCTTTAAAAATATGTGTGCAGCTTCTGAAGCTTTGTCTTTAATGAAAAAATCACAATTTTGAATCATCACTTTTTACGACAGCAAATATATCATCTCAAAACAAGGCTTACCCCTGCAATTTCAATGACAATTTTCTCTGTCACTTCTTTTCCCCCTGTCAGTCGTGTAGCGCTCTGAAGAAGTGTGATTGCTTTCCTCAAATCTCCTTCTGCCACATGAACAAGGTAATCGATTCCCTACATAACACAGTATTTAAAATAAACACAAAAGAAATCACATGCAGAAAAGGAAAACAATGAATACCATTTTGCAAAGCATACTTTTTTATCATCTTATACTAAATTTTCAGCTTGTTAATAGTCTGGTGAACCAAGATGGAAGTGGAGCTCCCATGGTTATTCTCCTTGACCTCTGACAGCTTTTGAAATTGCCAATCACGCTCAAAAGGCCAGGGGTTACACACTTTAGGAGCCTTCCCACACACTCAGCTCCAGCTCAATCAGCAGGTGGCAGCTATGCCAAGGCAGGCCTTTGTCCAGCTTCATCTGGTACACCTATGTTGTCCTTTCCTAAATCAAGAGGCCCTTCAGTCACTCATGCCCACAAGTCACAGCTTGCTTACTACAATGCATTCTGCAGGGGGCTGTGCTTTAAGATTGCCTGAAAGCTTCAATTAGGCCTAAAGTATGCATTTCAGTATGCCCATGTGATACTTCTGCTTTGTGAGATACACTGGCTGCCTGGTTTGCTCCTAGGTGCAATTCAAAGTGCTGGTTATGACCTATAAAGTCCTACATGGAATAGGGACTGGTTACTTTAGGAATTGCCTGTTTCCTGTGATGTCAGTCTGGCTGGTTGATTCCGACAATTGGCATGCTCCAGATTCCTTGAGAAATAATCCATCTATCAGGACCCTGGAAGAATGTCTTCTCTGACCCAGTGTTTGCCCACTGAAGGGAGGTCCCTCTGAGATCCAGGTGCTTACCACCCTGATGGCATTCTGGTGGGTCTTAAAAGACTTGGCTGATGTCCCAGTCTTTGGGCTAAGTGGTTGGAGTCCCTTTTTGGGTGTGCGATATATTTGTTTGACTGGATCTTTCATCAGTTTATTGCTGCTTTTAATCTGGATTGTATATTTGTTGTTCTTATGAGGGAGGGGAGTGCAGAGGAGGGGAAGGAAGGAAGGAAGGAAGGAAGGAAGGAAGGAAGGAAGGAAGGAAGGAAGGAAGGAAGGAAGGAAGGAAGGAAGGAAGGAAGGGTTTCATTTGTGGTGAGCCACAGACAGTTCAATCCTCATTACTTTGGGTTATGCATTTCTCTTGGAGATATGGGTGAGGAGGGCATGTTAAACTTCTATTGAACTTCGATGGTTGGAATGCGAAGTGCAAATTGTAGGACTGTTTATGTATAATCTCCCAATATTACAATTAGGTTCATCTTCCCAATCCTGACAATTTGGAGTTAGTATCAATGAAATTAGAGACCCCATTTTGGAAAGACTGTTCTAAGTCTAATCTATCGCCATTCCTTACAAAAGACATAATCTTGTCTCAGGCTCTCAGATGAAGGAACACACAATTAAATTTTATAGGCTGTATTTAATTCAGGTTTCTTTTCTCTTTTCCCAGGGGATTCTCCAGTTCTGTGCTATAGAATTAAGCTGTGTGCAGAAACCTTCGGGTGGGGGGGGCATGGAATTCCATTCACAAGTGTTACTTCTTCTACAGGTAAAAAAAACCCACTGATGAATACAACCTTTTATTCACAATATTAAAACAAATAATTTTACAGTTAATTGGCATGTTACCTCATTGCTGATCATCACATTTTCTTTTTCAGCAATGTTTAGAAGTCTCTGACGTTGGATTTTGTCGGAAAGTGGCTTGAAACGAAATTTGGAACATCGAGATGTAATCGGTTCAATGATTCTATTCAAAAACAGGAAGAGAAACTCAGTAACCAGAGGAAACAGAAACACTTTCTGCTGTTATTTTCTTGCAACATATGTAGTTTCTTTCCACAGCATATGAAGGTAAAGGTTTCCCTGTCCAGTCATGTCCAACTCTAGGGCATGGTATTCATCTGTTTCTTAGCCAAGGGAGCCAGCATTGCCCAAAGACATTGTTTGTGGTTGTGTGGCCAGCATGGCTGTACCCCAAAGGCGCACAAAGCACTGTTACTTTCCTACCAAAGTGGAACCTATTTATCTACTCACATATGCTTGCTCTCAAACTGCTAGGTTGTCAGGATGTACATTTTCACATATTAGCATTGTGTTATCATACTCATTTTTTTCCTTAAGTAGAACATAACTGTCTTTAAAATTAAAATACATTATTTCATTTCTTAGACAGATATTTTAACAGAGCTAACCAAATTTAGACTCAGAATTTATGCATGGTCAGACCTGGTTGCTATCTGGATGGGAAAACACCAGGAAATCCCAGAGCTGAAGGCTTGAGTGGGAAGCTGAAATATCAGCCAAAAAAAAAAAAGGCTGAGTTATAAAAACATCTATAACATTCCTCGGAAAATCTCAGAAATATGCCCAGCATGTTGCCAAGAGGTGAGTGGACTCCAAGGTGTAGTTTTCATAAGAGTAAATAAACACAAAAGCACACTGTAATTCATACACACCGGCTGATGTAATTACAGATAAGGCAGAATCGTGTGGTCTTAGATTCCTTCTCCATGGTGCGCCTTAAAGCCGCTTGAGCTGCCGAGGTCATAGAATCTGCCTCATCCAGGATTATGATCTTAAAAGGCGGACATGGTTTGCCGCTAAACACAAACAATCACAAAAGCACGTGTGAGCCATTTATAGTGCCAGCACAAGCAGTGCTTTCATCAGTCTACTGACAAACACATTCTGGCATAAATGTTGCGTACCATTCAAATCTACAATGGGAAAAATTCTGAATTGGAACTTTCCCCATTCTGTTCCCCAACTTAACTAAATACTGTTGCACTATGTGGAACTGCCTCACAGTTATTCAAAACAGGCCACATTATTTTCTTCTAGACTTTTTATTTCCCATGGATTCATTTATGGAAAGTGTTGGCATTCCCACACTGCAGGTGTTTTTATGATGTTCCCTAATTTGTCCATACTTCACAAGGCCAAAGTTCCTGGCCTTTTAGGGACTAGGTTTAAGGGCAACATCTGATCCTTGAGCTTTATAGAAGCGTTAGGTGTACATTTCACCTTTAAAACCTTGAATTGCTTTTCCCCATTTTAGAGGGAGATTTAAGAATCTAAAAGAATATGATTTTAGCTAAAGTAATTATTTGTCCCTAAATCCCAGCAAAAAAAGAAAAACAAACAGGCAGGAAAAAACAGGCCAAATCAACTCATGCTTTTCCTAAACTCTTTTCAATACATAAGCTCCATATAGCTTATATCTTTCCTTTCTGCCTATAGAATATTCAAAGGAGAATTGAAACATTAATCTATTTCTTATCATAATCTGATCAATAGTCAGGTTACCCAAAGGGATAGTTGAAGCTGCTATTTCAATTAACTGGAGGATGCAATTTAAATATCTTAATATATTACATGACATTTCAGTGTTTACACACAAGTTCTATCGGAGACACTAGCAAAGGTATGTACACTTGATGATTAATAAATTCCCCTCAGATTATAGTAAAGTTTGGAGACTCACTAAGGCATCATCCGAGAGCCTCATAGTCCAGTGCTGACTGATAGTTTATTTTAGCATTACAAAGCAACTCATGTTAACCTGAAACAGAGATAAATACTATCCGAGAGAGCTTACTCTGAACGATTTCCTGATACTGTTAATTGGGCAAAAGTCTTGACTTTCTCTCGAATGACTTGTATTCCACGTTCATCAGATGCATTTAATTCAAGGACTCTCTGCCGGAACAATTCAGGACTATTTATAACAAAAGAAATATAACACACCTTTTAATAAATATCTTAAGCAGAATTACTAACCCAGATTCACATTCTGAATTCTCCTAAAGTAAACTGTAGAAGAGTACAGGGATACAGCTTTTACCTAAACATCACTTTAGGCTCGATAGAGAGGGAGTAAAGAAAAAAACTTAAGATTGTCCCATTTTTATTCTCTGATTCTCTCAGAGAATCTGTCAAGACATTCAAGATTCTGTTACTGCATTCTATAATAATAATAAAATAGAGTTAACTAATAGAAAATGAAGAAGCTAAATAGCTCTGGGACTTTAGAATTCAGAGAGACAGGTACCTGCCACATAACACTCCAACAATTGTCCACAAGAAAGGGGGGGAAAAACTGGATAGTGGATGTGGCAGTACCTGGAGACAGCCTAAGAGAATCAACTAGAGAAGGGAACAAAATACAAAGACCTGCAAATAGAAATAGCATGACTGTGGCAAAAAAATAGCAAAGGTAGTACCAATAATAAAAGACACTCTGGGTATCTATTTTATTCTTTATTCTGAACAGGACCCATTCTTACTGTGTTATAAAATTTCAAGATGTTCATGCCAGAAACTCTACTGAGAAGAACAACATATGGATAGAGTCAAATTCAATTTCACTGAACTTCATATTACCCAAAGAGTTCTCTAGCTGCTGCCAAAATCGTAGATGTTTTCCCAGTTCCAGGAGGGCCATAGAACAAGAGGTTGGGAAGCTACAACAGAAAGAAAATTAAAGAATATGATAATATATTTAGCAAATACATATTTCCCACTTTTAAATAACTACAAGAAGTACAAGAAAAAACATTTGAAAGTAAAAAAATCTAAAATGTATATATTTTCTCCAAAATGTTGTTGCTATATCTACTCCACATTCACAGCCTCACACATTCTTAAACACCCAACAAGCTATGTTCTAACCTTACTGAAAAGAAAGACCGAGTGGGTTCAACAGAACTTAATTCCAGGGAAATATATAAAAGAATTGCAGAATGAATGGCCATATTTTAAACAGGGCTGTTTAAATGACCCATCTATTGTATTTCATTCTTCCCAACAATAAAATTAATGTACCTGCAGACAGCTTATTCAATTCAGAAAAGGTTAAGAAATACATGGATAGTTACAAATTAAAATTCACGATAAAGATATGGTAAAATTATGTTAGATCTGTGGAAACTTCATAGAAAGCATACATTTCAACAAAAACAGATGCAGTTATTCAAACATGTCTAAATATTGAAAGCAAGATGTTCAAGACAATGGTGAAGACTCAAAAAGGTAGTGTAGGTGTGTGTTTAGTAGTCCTTCTTTGAGCAGATATCAATACTGTACCAAGGGATGCTTTCAAAACCCACTACGTTAAAAAAGACAAAAACAGAAACAAAAAACCCTTTGTACAGAGGTCCCCAACCCGCGGTCCGTGGACCGGCACCAATCCATGGCATACCAGAAACTGGTCTGTGAAAACAAGTGAAGCCCCATTCGTGAGATGCAGGCAGCAAACGAAACTATGCCCCCCCTCCAATCCACGGAAAAACCTCTCTCTACTGAACCATTCCCTGGTGCCCAAAAGTTGGGGGCCATGCCTTATTATTTTGTAGAAGATACTGGAACCAGAAACCCTTCAACATGCAGAGCAAGTGGCTTAGTTTTGTTTTCATCTCAGTCAATAAGACTTAATTTTCAAATAATGAATATTAGTTGCTTATTTTGCAAAAAAAATAAAAGATGAAATATAATTATAAATGAATAGTTTCCTATTTAGCCAGCAAATGTAGTAATATTTAAATCCAATTTTATAAATATCTAAGAAGCCAGTCAGCTTACATTATACAAAGAGTCAAATTCAAAAGAGAAGCAACACCATTTTTTAAAAATTATTGATATATATCATTTATAATTACTTTCCTAAATTGCTATGTAAACAACATGTAGTAAGAAAGATAAAGAGGGACATAAGACATCACTAACAGCAGAATCTGTAATCCATAAAGTAGATTAAAAAGTATATTTAGAATTTTTTACATGCTACAAACTTTAATATTTTGCAATATGTAAACCCAATATGTAAACCAAGCTTTTAAGAAGTACAGGTAGTCCTTGATTTACAAGTGTTTGTGACCAAAGTTACAAAGGCACTGGAAAAAGTGAGTTTAGACCATTTTTCACATTTACAACTGTTGCAGCATCCCCATGGTCACATGATCAAAATTCAGACGCTTGGCAACTGCTACATATTTATGACGGTTGCATTGTCCCAGACTTACATGATTCCCTTTTGCAACCTTCTGACAAGCAAAGTTAGCGGTGAAACCAGGGTCACTTAACAACCATGTTACTAACTTAACAACTGCAACAGTTCACTTAGTAACTGTGGCAAGAAAGGTCATAAAATGAGGCAAAACTCATTTAATAACTGTTGCTTAGCAACAGAAATTTTGGTCTCAATTGTGGTCCTAAGTCGAGGACTACCTATACTATCACTTGGCACATGCAATATAAATGGCAGTGTAACTATGATAAAAACAAGATACTGCTGCTTTAATATTTAGGAAGCTGGCTCCTGTATTCACAATACGCATCTTTCAACAGTTAAGGGTATACCGGAATTTTGATAAAACAATTAAGAGCTGGCAACAGTATAAATTTTCCCCATCTTCATTTACTTTCCACATGAAACAATTATTTTAATGACTGCAGCACTCACATCAACTCCCTGTAAGGATTTCTTCAGTACTGCCACAACTTCCTCTTGAAATGCAACTTCATCCATGCATTTTGGACGGCTAGATATTTTAAAATGAACACTGCATTAGGTATTGCACTAATTATTCTTTAAAAATCAAAATGAATATTATGATTACAGTATCTTCATTGCTCCATCACTGGAGGTTTTCAAGAAGAGATTGGACAAGCCATTTGTCTGAAATGGCATGGTCTCCTGCTTGAGCAGGGGGTTGGACTAGAAGACCTCCAAGGTCCTTCCAACTCTGTTATTCTTTAGATCAAAGAGCTTTGCATCTCTTTTATTGCTTAGAAATCTGACATTGTAGCTGCTACAATAACAGGATCTAAATTCCAGCCATTAATGGTCTTAATAAGATGAAGGCAATCAATGATAAATTATTAAAAGAAAAAAAATTAAAATTATACAAATATATAACTATTGTGTCATAACAACAGTCTTACACATAAGGGTATCATTTATCCTTCACATTGTAAAAAAAAAACCAGGTATCAGCAAAATACTGCCTCCTGGGGAGACGGGGTTAGTCTCCATATCATCAGATAAAGGATTAACTTCAATACTGACTGAGCTTCCATATAATCTTTTCCAATCTCCTTAGGTGGTCCAGTGAGCACATATGGTAGTGTCATTTCAGGTAATGACTAAAATAATGCACAAGTCTAAATATATTTTAAAAGACAAGGTGATGAAGTGAAACAGACGAACACTGTACTGAACCGGCTCTGTTTCAGGGCTTATATCAGTGATGGCAAACCTTTTTCGCCTCGGGTACCAAAAGCGTGCCTACCCCCATAATTTAATGACCCCCCCATGCTATGCCCCCTGTGCATGCGTGTGTGACCCCACCCCCACGTGCATACACACACAGCTTTCTTGGAGCCTGTGGAGGGTGAAAATGGCTTCCCCCACCCCCTGGAGGCCCTCCAGAGGCTTTCTAAGAGCCTGGGGAGGGCAAAAAACAGCCCAACACACAAACCGGAAGTTCGGGAACGGACTTCCTGGTTGCCCGTTGGACTGTTTTTCTCCCTCCGGAGGCTTCAGGAGGCTTCCTTGAAATCTCCTGAGGGTGAAAAATGGCAGAAAACCAAGGCAGAAAACCAGTTGGCCAGTGCGCAATTGCACGCTGGAGCTGACAGGGCAACACCTTGCGTGTCCTCAGAAATGGCTCCATGTGCCACCTATGGCACACGTGCCATAGGTTCGCCATCATGGGCTTATATTTTCTGTTGAACAGTGACATTGGAAATAAATACAGAACACCATAGCAGATCACCGCAGGCTCTCTACTCTGCTGTATATCCATTCCTTCCTTAGCTATCTCTGTTAATTTTACTGTTAATATTTATTGTTAGAATAGAATAGAATAGAATAGAATAGAATAGAATAGAATTCTTTGTTGGTCAAGTGTGATTGGACACACAAGGAATTTGTCTTTGATGCATATGATCTTGGTGTACATAAGGAAAAATAAAATATATTCATCAATGTTTTATATTATCATTTTTATTTTGTTGTAAGCTACCTAGGTTGATAGAAACATGGCCCAAAATGATTTTGGACTAGCATTAATATATTTGTCAATAGGTACGTAAGTCCAATTAAATGCAAAAGATTAACCAAGGAGAAACACAGAAAAAGCAAAGAAATCTGGTGATTACAATCAAAAAACTAATTTGAAACATCCTCATTCCGTAGCAGTTCAAGTCTGCATATTCATCCACAGCAATTACATTACTCAAGATTCCAAACCAGAGCAAAATTCTTACTATTTTTCGACCCAAGGAACGGGTCTGGGTTTCTTACTCTCCCCACTGCTTCCTGCAGTTGCAGCAGCTCCCCGTTCTTTAGTAGAGGGAGGTTTAGCACTGACTGGACCTTTCAGAAATGCCTGCATTGTTGCTTCTCTTCACTCTAGCAACCTGTAGAGGGAGGAATGGGAAAGGATTAGACCTGTGTTACTGTCTGCCTTGAAAAATTATAGTACAGGTAGTCTTCAACTTCCAATAACGATTGGGACCAGAATTACCATTGCTTAAAAAAAAAAGGCACTGTTTAAGTAAGTCACACTTGATTTTACAACTTTTGTTAAAATTGTTATGAGAATCACTGTAGTTGTTAAACAAATTGCAGATTCAGCCAATCCAGCTGGGAAGGATGCTTCTTGGGAAAAAAGCACTTTGGTACAACCATGACCTAGATGACTGAAAATCCCCATAGACATCCTGGTCTCTGGCTCTGTCTTCTAACAGACCGTGTTATAGAATAGAACAGGTCTTCAAACTTGGCAACTTTAAGACTTGTGGACTTCAACTCCCAGAATTCTGCAGCCAGCTATGCTTCATCATAGTCCACAAGTCTTAAAGTTGCCAAGTTTGGGAAATAGAATAAGAGAATTGGAAGGGATGTTAGAGGTCTTCTAGTCCAACCCCCTGCTTAGGCAGGAAACCCTACACCCCTTCAGACAAATGGTTATCCCACATCGTCTTAAAAACTTCTAGTGTTGGGGCATTCACAACTTCTGGAGGCATGTTGTTCCACTGATTAATTGTTCTGACTCTTAGGGAGTTTCTCCTTAGTTCTAGGCTGCTTCTCTCCTTGATTAGTTTCCACCTGTTGATTCTCGTCTCATGCTTTCCCTCAGTCAAAGGCCCTGTTCACACAACAGGCCAGGCCCCGTGGCCTTCTTCCTAAGCAGCTTCCCCACCATTAAATTTTCTCAGAAATTCCCTCCCGTTGTACCTGAACCCGTGTGTATCATGTCGTGTGAACGAGTCCTTTTTCCACAGGCGCCCAACTTCCCTGGAAGGGCAGAGGGGCGGGGCGGAACCACAGCAAAAAACACAGGCCAAAAGACAGACAGCGGCCGAGTCCACAGCGGTGGGCCCGTTTTCTAGCTTAAAACCACGCGGTGAAGACAGAACACCGTGACCCATCGTCCCCAGCGGCTTCCCTGAAGCACTTGCGAAACGTCGGCGGCTTCCCCCTCAGCGCACCGCTTACCTTTCAATTCCCGCCAAAATCGGCCTTTCTTTGCCCCGCCCCAAAGGCGGGGCCACCTCCGGAAGGATACGAGACGCTCTAGGGGAGCTAACGCACCATAGAGGACGCCCCGTGCTCAGGACCGAAATCAGAAGCTAGCGTCATGACGCATCACGCCATAAATTATGTCATCCACTGCACTGACGTCACCTAGAGAAAAAACAGGCCCGGTTTACAATCTAGAGATAGTGCGCATGTGTGAAACTGCAGTTCCTCCCCCACCCCGTTAGGACACAGGTGCGGGTCAGCAAAGGTCATATGCGAGAGATGCGCAAGCGCACCTTCGTCTCCTCCTGTGTTAGTGATGTCAGGCTTCCCGCTAAAAAAAAAAATAGAGCAAAAACGCAGTTGCGCAAGCGTACTAAGGAATTTCGGGGTGTGGCTTCCACCATTCCCAAGACGCGTGACGTTAACTTGGATATCTGTCAGAATTCAAATGTGCGGTTTCTCAGGAAACTTTAGCATAGATATATGTAAGAAACATATACACCCACACAGTGACGCCCACCAATGTCATAAAGCAAACTCAATATCACTGGAAGCTTCTCTGCTATAGCTTTGTACAAAATCATACATTATAAATTACAGAGGATGGTAGAGGACAGGAAGGCCTGGAGGAATGTTGTCCATGGGATCACGATGGGTCAGGTCCCACTTTGCAACTGACAAAGCAGGAAAATGATGAAACACAATGTCTGTCCTTAAAAATCAATAATGTCAGCAATAGGTTTTCCTTTGCATTTCCCACAACATTGTTTTGGAACCACAAGTACCAAAATTATTTATATCCTAACAAGGAAACAGTATAGGTGGTACCTTGCTCAGTAGTAGCAACTGTGAAAGGGATCTTGGAGTCCTAGTGGACAACCATTTAAATAGGAGCCAGCAGTGTGCAGCAACTGCCAGAAAAGCCAACACAGTTCTAGGCTGCATAAACAGAGAATCAAGATCACGTGAAGTGTTAATACCACTTTATAATGCCTTGGTAAAGCCACACTTGGAATACTGCATTCAGTTCTGGTCGGCACACTGTAGAAAAGATGTGGAGACTCTGGAAAGAGTGCAGAGAAGAGCAACAAAGATGATTAGGGGACTGGAGACTAAAACATATGATAGCCATCTGTCTGAAATGGTATAGGGTTTCCTGCCTAGGCAGCGGCTTGGACTAGAAGACCTCCAAGGTCCCTTCCAACTCTGGTATGGTATGGTATGGTATGGTATGGTATGGTATGGTATGGTATGGTATGGTATGGTATGGTATGGTATGGTATGGTATGGTATGGTATGGTATGGTATTGTATTGTATTGTATTGTATTGTATTGTATTGTATTGTATTGTATTGTATTGTAAGGAATTTGTGTAGCCCTGACACTTATACCATATCTAAGGTGTCAGGTCTGGAGGCTCTCAAGCAGGACTCAATCAAAAGATTTTAAACTACTCTGCTAGCTAGCACGGTAGACTGGACAGATTCTGTAAATGAAATGTTTTGCACCTGTATTACTGAGCAAACAAGCAAAAGTGCAATCCCACAATTCAGCCAGACAATAGAAGTATTGTTGGAAAAGGAACTCTATGATTGCGCAAAGTTGACCCCAGACTGAGTGTCTATAGCAACAACAGTTGATCAAAAGCAGCCTGCAAACTCAAATAACATCATTTCTGAAAAAGAAAAGCTGTAATTCAGTTTGGGGCAATTTGAAATGTTTTTATTCCTATTATTGGACAAAAAGGCAGTGTTCTATATTGAATTAGGCCATCCTGCATGAAGGGCAACAAAGGGTCAGTGTTATTTATACCTTCCTAGATTTTGAAAACTAAGATCCCTAAAATTTAGGTTTTTATATTATTAAGTACAGGTGGATCCTTTTTATCATTACAATTTAATCCAGGAGTTTTTGATTTTCCAGTTCTTCAGAAATTATACTTTTTTGTTGACAAGTGATTAAATTAAACAGTTAAATTACATTAAATAAATCAAATAATTCTAAGAATGATACAGCAGCAGAGGGGGGGGGGACAAAGTCATCTGTTAAAAGCCATTTACTACATGATGGGACCCAATTTTATTCTGCTCTGGACAGGTTTTAAATGCCAAGTTTGAATCAGGAAGGGCTCCCTCCCTTGCGTCTAGCCCAGAGCCCTGATTCCTACCAGTTCGGATCAGATTGGCTGAACTGATAGTAGTTTTCTGGCCAGGGTTGATGGAACCAGCAGTGACCATAGTCTGTGAAGCCCCCGAACCAGTTCCCTGGTCCCTTCTCCTGTCGCCGGCATGTTTCTCTGCATGCACAGAACAGTTTTCAGTAAACTGCGCATGCGCAGCAACATGTGCTGGGTGCACGTTCAAGCAACGCGTGCGCAAAACGCCCTCTCTCAGCCAACCAGTAGTAAACCGGCTAGGAACCCACCACTGCTCTAGCCACATCATGTGGCAACCTCTTTCTTCTTACATGCTCTCCCAGGGGCAGTTCTAATAGGAGTCAAAATAGTCCGTTTTCACAATATTGTATGGCTTACTTAGCTTCAATGTACAATTCAAGCAATTTTATGTGCATTAACTTCTCAGAATTATAGTTAACATTGATATTAACTTTTCTTTATCTGTAATGGGTTGTTGACTACCTTATTATAGTGTTAATAGTAAGACAATAGCAGAGTTGAAAGGGACCTTGGAGGTTTTCTAGTCCAACCCCCTGCCTAGGCAGGAAACCCTATACCACTTCAGACAAATGGCTATCCAACATCTTCTTAAAGACTTCCAGTGTTGGGGCATTCACAACTTCTGGAGGCAAGTTATTCCACTGATTAATTGTTCTGTCAGGAAATTTCTCCTCAGTTCTAAGTTGCTTCTCTCCTTGATTAGTTTCCACCCATTGCTTCTTGTTCTACCCTCAGGTGCTTGGGAGAATAGCTTGACTCCCTCTTCTTTGTGGCAACCCCTGAGATATTGGAACACTGCTATCATGTCTCCCCAAGTCCTTCTTTTTATTAAACTAGACATACCCAGTTCTTGCAACTGTTCTTCATATGTTTTAGCCTCCAGTCCCCTAATCATATTTGTTGCTCTTCTCTGCACTCTTTCCAGAGTCTCCACATCTTTTCTACATCGTGGGGACCAAAACTGAATGCCAGGAGTAAGTAGTTTACATTGTATAAATACTGCTATATACCTAGTTAATTCCGGTGGAGGAGATAGAAGAAGAGGAGGAGGAGGAGGAGGAGGAGGAGGAGGAGGAAGAGGAAGAGGAAGAAGAAGAAGAAGAAGAAGAAGAAGAAGAAGAAGAAGAAGAAGAAGAAGAAGAAGAAGAAGAAGAAGAAGAAATCAAAACAACGTTCTGTTCTTGGCTGAGAGTTGTTTTAAATGCTTCAGAAATATAAATTAAGTTTATGGGGCATATAGCTTGCCTCAAGGGTATACAGGCAATATTAACTATGTTTTTCTTCAAATAGAGCACTATAGCTATCTAAAAATAGTCCTCCTTTATTAAAAAAAAATATTTAGCGCCTTTCATTCCACAAGACATTTTACGCAGTTCCATTATTACAGGAATAGAAGGGGTTTTATTAAAGCTTGGTTTATTCTGTTGGCCATGGTGGTATTAAAAAGTGGATATTGTAACAGGGCTATAACGTTCATATAGTTTAACCACAGCAGCCGATTTGAGAAATTATTTTATTACAATATTCACTTTACAATCGAAATGGATGATTATGTAGGTTACTGGAACAGCTAGCGAAATGGGAAGGCAGAGCAGAATTGATTGGAGCAGATTATTTAAATAAATATGTATCACAAACAGTGATCAGGATTTGTTTTCCAGGCTGTATGCAAACTATAGAAACTTTTTGGATAGACTGGAAATTTTGTAGAATTGTTGTTTTTTTCTGAAAGAAGAAAATAAATTAAATTGAGGGTTTTTGGATTTGAGGATCAAGAAAGATGTGGAGTAAATAGGGGTAAGTGTATTTGTAAAATAGATGGGAGAGGAACAATAGGAATGTAATTATCAAGAACAAAGGAGAAATTTCCTGACAGAACAATTAATAAGTGAAACGTCTAGCCTACTGGAGTTTTTTAAGAAAAGATTGGATTTGTCTGAAAAAGTATAGGATTTCCTGCTTGAGCAGAGGATTGGACTAGAAGACCTCCAAGATCCCTTCCGACTCTGTTATTCTGTTGAAAAAAAGGCCGGAAATCACTCATATTTCTTAAATTTAGTTTCCTTTTCCTTTTTTTCTTGACTTTTTTTTCTTTTCGTTTCATTTTGGTTTATCTTTTACCATATGAAAACTCTTAATAAATATAAATAAAAGAATTTGTTTGACTGTCTGATGTCCTTAATGTCAGAAGGATTTTTTTTCTTGGAAATATTTTTTTCATGAAACTGGTGTGTGTGTGTGGATTTTAAAATGTACATTAAGTACATTTCACCCTCTCTGCTAAATTAAGAACAGCATTTCACTCTCTCTGCTAAATTAAGAACGGTTGTAAATATTGAATGCATCCCCCTTAACCCCATTCCAACCCTTGTACCCTAATCTTATAATGCATTTTTCCTTGGGTTTGAAAGGTTGAGGTCAAAAGCAATAAATCTTCCTTTCTCATTAAGATTTTTGTAGTAATTATGCCTGCTTCCCTCGTGCAGTATATAATGGAGGTTTTATTACTACATTATTGATTTATTTCTCTTTGTAATTCTGTTAACTAATATACCAGCTGGACTCCAAACTTATATCAGAAAAATAATATCCATTTGATTATCTAGTAAGGCATCTGTAAACCCAAGAGATCCATTAATCGGCAACTAGGCCTATATTCAGCGTGAAGTTTCTTCTGGACATCTGTAATCTGCACTGTCTTCTCTAATTTAGTTCCTCTTTTGGGTATTGTTCTCCCATTTTAAAGATTTTCTCTTTTTCTCCATTTCTAGAAATGGCAACCAGCCATTCAACAGTTGGCTTTATTCTTAAATCGGGATTTCCCTTGTATCGCAGGGAGCACCAATACATATAAAGTTAATATGTTTATCCAAAGAATTAGACATAAATAATTCTCACAAAATATGATTGGCTTTTTGTAATACCATGTTCTGTTTACAATGTAGTCCTCAACTTACAAGCATTTAGCAATTGCTGGCAGTGACAATGGCACTAAAAAAATGACTTACAATTGGTCCTCACATTTATGACCATTGCAGTATCCCTTCGTCATGTGATTAGAATTTGGGTGCTTGACAGCCAACATTTATTTACAATGATTGCAGAGTACTGGGGGTCATGTGATCGCCAATGGAGACTCTCCCAGTCAGCTTCCAACAGGCCAAGCCAATGGGGGATGCTTAAGGACCACATAATTAGCAACTGAAGTGATTCGCTTAGCAACAATGGCAAAAAAAGGTTCCAGGCACGACTTACTTAACAACTGCCTTGATAAGCAATGGCCATTCTGATTCCAACTGAAGTTGTAAGCCGAGGGCTACTTGTTCGCAGTTCGTGTTTTCAAAGTGTTGTGGTTCATCATGGCCTCCTGATGTATTGAGACTATAACTTCCAGAATTCTTTGTTAACATTGGCAGTGGAATTTTGGGAGCTGTGGTCCAAGATGCCTGCTAGACACCAGACTGCAGAAATGGGTAGAGTGTATATTCTGTATGTCTCGGCCAGTCGTGAGTTAAGTGATGCTGTGTCCTCCCTCTCGCAGTGTCTGGAGGCTGTTAGGGGTTGGATGGGAGCAACGGGTTGAAACTAAACCAGGGGTGGGTTCCTGCCAGTTCTAACCTCTTCTATAGAGGAGGTTCCACCAATCTACAGTGCCATTTAGAACCGGTTCCAGCTCCCTCCCACCGCCCGTCCACACATCATCAAGATGAAGAGCAAGTGGAGGAATTCTGGGAGTTGAAGTCCACACGTCTTAAAGCTGTCAAGTTTGAACACCTCTGAGTTTTTTGTCTAAAGGGTTAGGGGTGCAAGGGTCTTGTAACTTGACAGCTTTAAGGCTTGCGTGCTTCAAATGCCAGAGTTTCTGAGCCAACTTTTTGGTTGCTAAGCAAGAACGTTGGTGAGTTTCATCACATTTACAAGTTGGCCATGCCCACTCAGTCACATGGCCGACAAGCCACTCCCACCCAGTCACATGGCCGGCAAGCCACTCCCACAAAGCAGGCCATACCTACAGAAGAGGTTCTAAAAAAATTTGAAACCCACCACTGAATTAAACTCTTGCAAGACGGACTGGCTCTGGGTTTGGGATTCGTTGGCTCAGGGAGAATTGCCACCTTTGGTCTTGGATGGGGTGGCACTACCCCAAACAGACTCTGTGCATAATCTAGGGGTTTTTCTGGACTCACGGCTCCTGCTCGAAGAACAGGTGGTGGTTGTGGCCAGGAGGGCCTTTATGCAATTGCGGGTTGTGCGCTAGTTGCGCCCTTTCCTGGACCAACAGTCCCTACTCACAGTCACTCATGCCCTAGCAACTTCCCGTCTTGACTATTGCAACATGCTCTACATGGGGCTGCCTTTAAAGAGCATCCAGAAGCTCCAGAGGTGGCGATAATAACCTACAACCTCAACTTTTTTACTTTGATACAATAGTATATGCCAGTGATGGCTAACCTTTTTGCCAGTGCGTGCCAAAAGTGGGAGGAGCGTGGGGTGGGTGGGTGCGCGCACGTGCCCACACCCATAATTCTGCACAGACGATCTCCCGTGCGACCCCCACTTTTGGGATGACGATGGACCCATTTTTCACCCTCCCCAGGCTCTAGAGTCTTTCTAAGTGCCTGGGGAGGGTGAAAAAGCCCTCCCTCCCCCAGAGGCCCTCCAGAGGCCAGAAATAGTCTGTTTTCTGACTTCTGGTGGACCTGGTAAGTCTGTTTTTCAGAGGCTTTATAGGAGCCTGGCAGTGGTGGGTTTCAAAAAATTTTCAAACCTACTCTGTGGGTGTGGCCTCCTTTGTGGGAGTGGCTTGCCAGCCATGTGACCTGCTGGGAGTGGCTTCCCAGCCATGTGTTTTCTCTCTCTCTCTCTCTCTCTCTCTCTCTCTCTCTCTCTCTCTCTCTCTCTCTCTCCTTCCTTTTGTCTCTCTGTCCCTTTTTCCTTTTTTTCTTTCATCTCTCTCTCACTTTTTCTTTCTTTTTTCTTTCTTTTTTTATTTATTTATTTTTCCTTTCTTTCTCTTTCTCTTTCTCTTTCTCTCTGTGTGTGAGTCTGTGTGTGTGTGTGTGTGAATGTGAATGGTGGATTTCAAAAAATTTCAGAACCTCTTCTGTAGGTGTGGCCTGCTTTCCGGGTCCACTGGTGGAACCTCTTCTAACCGGTTCAGTAGATTTGACGAACCGGTTCTACCTAACTGGTGCGAACTGGTAGGAACCCACCTCTGGAGCCTTGGGAAGGTGAAAATGGCTTCCCCCGTCCCCTCGGAGGTCCTCCGGAGGCTGAAAACAGCCCGATTTCCGATTTGCATGTTGGGCCATTTTTCCCTTTCCAGAGGCTTCGGAGGGTGAAAAATGGCCCACTGTACAAACCAGAAGTTATAGAATGGACTTCCAGGTTGCCTGTAGGGCCGTTTTTCTCCCTCCGGAGGCTTCAGGGAAGCCTCGAGGGCAAAAAATGGGCAAAATCAGCTGGCCAGCATGCACATGCGCATGCTGGAGCTGACAGAGCAATGCCTCATGTGCCCTAAGAAATGGGTCTGTGTGCCATCTGTGGCATGCGTGCCATAGGTTCGCCATCACGGGTATATGCTAACCATTTCTATGACAGAAAATCTATCTAATCGGCAAAAACAAAATCAAAGTTTCAGGGGGGGGGGACGTGTTTCATCACAAGCACAAAAATCCAGAAGTGATTTCCAAATAGAAACAAAATTAAATATCTTCTTTGGATAAAGAAATTTATTCTAGCCTCTTCTTTAAAAGCTTCGGAATGCATTGTGCATATATAAACTCAGTGAGTTTTAAACACATCATGCAGTCACCATTTTGACTGCCTTGGTCACACCTCTGTATGTAAAGCAATTATTGCCTTTCTTATTGTACACAGTCATTCCAACATTTCCACTCCAACCTTTAGCTGGAGAGGATGAATTCATTGTCAGAAAGATCTGTGTCTGTATTAAAAAAACCAAAAAACAATACTATAACAAGGTGGCCGCTATATTCTTCAATAGTTCTCAAGATGGTTGTTCTGAAGCGGAAATATTTTTAGCCAGAAAGTTGTCAGGCTGGGCGTGTAGAATAAAAAGGATTCTGCATTACGCTGCAGTCACCCATCCAAAACAGGTATGTGAATTGCTTTGAATTTCTCCAGCCTTAGAAAAACAGGACAGGACTTTAATCCTTGTTATTGCTGATGCTGCATTTCCTACCAGGATGTGCTTCCTGTATTGTGATTATGTATTTTGTATAATGATTTTTGTTTTCATTTGCAGGAATAATTATAAATTGAAAGTAGAGACAGGCTCTTTTGCATCCCAGAGATTAATTGCTAAAATTTGGGGTGGGTGGGTTCATGAGCCTTCAAGGAGATACACAAATTAATCAAAATAGTGGTCAGGATTATGGGATTAAAAACCTGCCCAATTTTGACATCTTCCTGCATGATAATATTTTATTGTATAGCCAGGGCCACATCTTGAATTTTTAAGAAAACTAGCTCTCGCCCCCAAATATTCTTCAATATAACAAGAAGGGAAAGAAAAGAAAGTTTATCGGGCAAAAGAGAGAGAACTCTTCTGCCCTTTGTAAACTCATATTTTTCTGGATATCTTCTCCTTTATAAACTGTGCAATAATTAATATGTGCATATACTGACAGGATGTGTTTCAGTTCTGTGTCTGTGAAGTAGCTTAACTTTAACAGAAGGCCCATCAAATGTCTTTTAAAAAGAAAATAAATGTTTGGAACGCTTTGGAGTTGAGCAGTGTAGACATATCAGAGATGGATGGTTAGATGGATGGATGGATGGAAGGATGGATAGATAGATAAATAGATATAATAACTTGAATAATAGATACAGAATGATTAAATTATGGGAAGAATGATAGCTAGATAACAATGACAGAATGAATGATAAAATCATATAGAATGATAGACAGAATGATTGAATGACAAATAAAATGATTAAACAGAATTACAATTAAAAGGAATGAATGAATGAATGAATGATAGATAATATAATATAATATAATATAAGATAAGATAAGATAAGATAAGATAAGATAAGATAAGATAAGATAAGATAAGATAAAACTGGCTAACAGAGTTGGAAGGGACATTGGAGGTCTCCTAGTACAAGCCCCTGCTCAGGCAGGAAACTCTGTACCATTTCCGACAAATGGCTGTCCAATCTGCTTTTAAAAAGAAAGAAAGAAAGACAGAGACAGACTGACTGACTGACTAGATAAAATGGGCTAAGATAAAATAAACAGGCTAAGAGGGAAGGTCTTGGGAGGTCTTCCAATCTCAATTTAAAAAGAGATAGATAGATGATAGATGGATGGGATGGATGGATGGATAGATGGATAGATAGATAGAAAGATAGATAGATAGATAGATAGATAGATAGAAAGAAAGAAAGAAAATAGGTAGGTAAGTAGGTAGGTAGGTAGAGATAGATAGATAGATAGATAGATAGATAGATAGATAGATAGATAGATAGATAGATAGATAGATGATAATGATAGGTAGGTAGGGATAGAGATAGATAGATAGATAGATAGATAGATAGATAGATAGATAGATAGATAGATAGATAGATAGATAGATAGATGATAATGATAGAAAGAAAATGGTAGGTAGATAGATAGAGATGATAGATAGATAGATAGATAGATAGATAGATAGATAGATAGATAGATAGATAGATAGATGATAATGATAGATAGAAAGAAAATGGTAGGTAGGTAGGTAGAGTAGATAGATAAATAGATAGATAAATAGATAGATAGATAGATAGATAGATAGATAGATAGATAGATAGATAGATAGATGGATGATAATGATAGATAGAAAGAAAATGGTTGGTAGGTAGGTAGAGATATAGATAGATAGATAGATAGATAGATAGATAGATAGATAGATAGATAGATAGATAGATAGATAGATTGATTGATTGATTGATTGATTGATTGATTATCTGGGCATGTGTTTGTCAGACCTGAGCCCATGAAATTTCTCCCCCCTTCCGCCCCTCCTGTTGACAGATAAAGAACGCAGGTCCCTCGTCATTATGGGCCAGGTAATAGAAGAGCAACTGCCTATTTTCCGCCGCCACGTCTCTCAGGAAACCCATTTGCAGCGTCTTCACACCAGTCGCCCAGCCTGGCCACAACCACCGCCGTTTCTTGAAAGCCAAACGGGAGGGAGGGAGGGGCGGGACTCCGGGAGGGAGAAGAAACCGGGTCTGAGGAGGGAGAGAGAAAAAAGATGCCTAGAAAACATCCCGAGGGACCAATTTCTATTTTCAAAAATTAATTTTTTTTAAAAAAAGAGGGGGGGGCAGCGAGCCACGCTTCCCCGCGCAGCTGGGAATGGTTTCTCCTGGGTTAGGCGCCGGGAGACCCCTGGGTAGATTCCGTTCATTTCAGCCAGAGCGAGCCAAAGAGCGGAGAGGAGGAGAAATACGGGAGCAGCAGCAGCAGCAGCCGCTACTGGCCCATTAGCGGCGCCGGGATTCGGGGATTCGGGACCGGCGGGCGGGCGGCGTCCAAAATGCACGGCGCCTCTGGCGACGACCTTGCCGGCGGACGCGGGCGGACGAGCATTGCCGCGGGGGATGTTAAGAGAGCCGCCCGCGCTAAGTAAAAAAAAAAAAAAAGGCAGGTGCGACCCGGCAGGCTTGTGTGTGTGTGTGTCGCGGTGGGAGTGGCAGCGGCATTGTCCCCGCGTCGGAGCTGCCTCCTCTCTCCGGCAAGGCGTCTTTGGAGACAAGGTTGCGGGGCTCGGTCTTGGAGGCTGCGCCGTCGGTCCCCGGGCGTGTGAAATGCTGGTCTGGCTGAAAGAAGAAGAAATGTCGCATCGGGAACTCAGCCAGCGCCTGGCAACGGTCATCACCCATGTGGGTAAGGATGGCATCGCTTGGGCTACCTTTCCCCAACCCGTTTGGGGGATTTTGGGGTGGGGGCCTGCGGGGGGGGGGAGAAATCGCCGCCCTCTCGCCTTGGGTGATGCCCGTAACGTTGGGGAAGGTTTTTTTATGTCAGTGTTACGGATGGGGAGGGTGGGGAGATCTGGGGAGGAAGGAAAGATGGGGGGGGGGAATCTATCTATCTTATCTATTGCACTGCAAAAGGGGTTTCCATTTTTCTGCCTGCTGAATGTTGGCCCAAGCTGGCTCATTCCTTATTAATATTATTATAATATCTCTTTTATTCATTAAACATGAAACTCAGTCAACTGAACATTTAAAAATGTATCACAAATATCATTGACTGGCGCTGATGGTTGATAAGAGTTGTTGCCAGCATCCTAGGTATCTATTATTATTATTATTATTATTATTATTATTATTATTATTATTATTATTATTATTATTACTATTACTACTACTACTATTACTATTACTATTACTATTACTATTATTATATCTTTGGTGAGATTCACAGCCTTTGGGGCTGGTTGATAACTCAACAGCTCCAATCCTAACCAAGGACCTATTAATTATTATTATTATTATTATTATTATTATTATTATTATATCTCTTTTATTCATTAAACATGAAACTCAGTCAACTGAACATTTAAAAATGTATCACAAATATCATTGACTGGCGCTGATGGTTGATAAGAGTTGTTGCCAGCATCCTAGGTATCTATTATTATTATTATTATTATTATTATTATTATTATTATTATTACTACTACTACTATTACTATTACTATTACTATTACTATTACTATTACTATTACTATTACTATTACTATTACTATTACTATTACTATTACTATTACTATTATTATATCTTTGGTGAGATTCACAGCCTTTGGGGCTGGTTGGTAACTCAACAGCTCCAATCCTAACCAAGGACCTATTAACTTATATTATTATTATTATTATTATTATTATTATTATTATTATATCTCTTTTATTCATTAAACATGAAACTCAGTCAACTGAACATTTAAAAATGTATCACAAATATCATTGACTGGCGCTGATGGTTGATAAGAGTTGTTGCCAGCATCCTAGGTATCTATTATTATTATTATTATTATTATTATTATTATTATTATTATTATTATTATTATTATTATATCTCTTTTATTCATTAAACATGAAACTCAGTCAACTGAACATTCAAAAATGCATCACAAATACCATTGACTGGTGCTAATGGTTCATAGGGGGTGCTGCCAGCATCCTAGGTACATCAATATCATTATCATCATCATCACTATTATTAATATTATTATTTTCCAAGTTGGAATTGATTTATGATTTCTGGGGGGGGGAGGTGTTCTCAGCAAGCTTGGGATGATGTTGGTATGTGTGTGTGTGTGTGCGCGTGTTTTAATGATCCAAGAGGAATTGCTGTTTTCCCTGGTTTTGAATGAAATCGCCTCCCTCCCTCCCCTTTCCACTGATACATTCTGGAAGGCAAAAAAGAAATCAGCTGGGGAGAGGAAGGGAGGTAAAAAGCCAGTCTGGGCCTCCCACCTCCCCACAGGTGAGCCTTTCCACCATCAATGCCTTGTCTGCAACAGAAGCAGGAATATAGTCAGGCCAGGATTTTTTGGCTTTGGCTTAATCCAACTGAATGAATGGGGACACTTTGGCTGGCGAAGCTCCTTCGTAAAGCTGTTGGCTCATTGAAAAGACAGCTGTGCTATGGGTGGCATCTTAAAAGAACTGCTGAGTTGGAAAATGCTCCAATTCCAGCCAGAAGAGGTGGTGTAAATGTGTGTGTGTATGTGTGTGTGCTTCCTTGTGTCTCCACTAAGTGCATAAAATGAGGGGTGGGTGTGTATGTGTCAGAAATTAACATTATTTGCTAATTCTATGATTTGGTTAAAATGTTTCTGCTATAGAGCAGTGTTTCCCAGACTTTGTGACTTTAAGACCCGTGGACTTCCAACTCCCAGAATTCCCCAGCTAGCATGCTAGCTGGAGAATTCTGGGAGTTTAAGTTCACAAGTCTTAAATACACACCTGAAATTCCTGGACAATTCCTTGGGTACTCATTCCATCTTTCCTCAAAATGGGAGAGCATTCGATTTCTTTCCCCTCCGTGTCTTTCTTGCCAGTGAGGTCAAGGTGGCAATTTACCGCGGAATATCACACACCTGGATTCTAGCCACTGCTGACTGCTGCAATTTGGGCCTAATTACGTTAAATTAGCTTGGAGATTTGTTGGGAAAGCCTAGCCCTGCAATTCCTATGAGAGGCGTTTTTCATCTTATGTTTCTCTTAAAAGTTGATGTGGCGACCCATTTCCCTCAAAGAGCAGCTTTGTCTGAGAGAAGCTTCCATCTAAATGTGATTCGTAAATAATAAATAAATATAAATAAGAATAATAAGTGAGAAGTAAATAAAAAACAGTGGATTGCCAGCAAAGGAAGGCCACTGATATATCTTCTCCCTTATGACAAGGAGTTCTCAACTTGCAAACCCATTTGAGCTCAAGATTTTTGTTGCTGAGCAAGAATAGAATAGAATAGAATTCTTTATTGGTCTTTGATTCATAAGCTCCCAGTGTGCATAAAAAGACAAGATACATTAGTCAAGAATCATAAGGCACAAATAAACAATCAAGAAACAATATCAATACAAATGGTAAGGATAAAAGCAACAAAGTTTCAGTCATACAGTCATAAGTGGGAGGAGATAGGTGATAGGAATTACGAGAAGACTAATAGTAATGCAGCATTAGTGAATAGTTTGACAGTGGTGAGTGAATGATTTGTTTAGCAGAGTGATGGCAGACTAATAGTAATGGCAGACTAATAGTAATGCAGCCTTAGTGAATAGTTTGACAGTGGTGAGTGAACGATTTGTTTAGCAGAGTGATGGCAGACTAATAGTAATGGCAGACTAATAGTAATGCAGCCTTAGTGAATAGTTTGACAATGGTGAGTGAATGATTTGTTTAGCAGAGTGATGGCAGACTAATAGTAATGGCAGACTAATAGTAATGCAGCCTTAGTGAATAGTTTGACAATGGTGAGTGAATGATTTGTTTAGCAGAGTGATGGCACACTGTTCTTGTGTCTAGTTGTCTTGATATGCAGTGCTCTATAGCATCGTTTTGAGGGTAGGAGTTAAAACAATTTAGGTCCAGGATGCGAGGGGTCTGTAAATATTTTCACATTGTTGTTAAGACAGTTGTTAAGTGAATTTTGCTCCATTTTACATTGCTTGCCACAGTTGTTAAGTGGATCACTGCAGTTGTTATACACACACACACACACACACACACACACACACAGACACTTTTTCAATATGGAAAAATGAGCAAAACAAAAACTAGAAAGTAAGAGATAGAAAGACAAGAGAAAAAGAGAAAAAATACCGTTGTGCTGCTGGAAGGAAAATCCATCTGGTTCAGTTCCACGCTGGAAGCTGGAAACAATATGGAGGCTGATTGGAAAGAAAGTTGGTTTATTGATGAAACAGAGCCACCAATCGTATGTGGTTCTGGGGCAGCTGACCAAATAAATGGTTGAATGAGTGGATGGATCTTTGAAGTTTTAACTGTTCTGGGGGTTTGTGCAATGAAGGGACTTGTTTTCTGAAAGGGAGTTGGGCAATTCCTATTGTGGCTAATGGCTTTCATCCTGTGTTGGATCTTGGGGGAGGGGCTGCTTGTTCTAAATCCTACCATTCTGCTTTTGTAAGCTGTCAAGCTTTGCTGCAAGAAGTTTCAAAATATCCTGTCTTGAACAGGCTTCTGCTGGCAGTATTTGCTTTGCTTATGAATGGAGCCATCTAGAGCTTCTTCTTTCAATTAGCTCTTTATCTCCTTAAATGCTGGCATCTGCTGTGGGCTATTAAGAAAGACTGGGGATTGCTTCCTGTTTCTAAAAATATGTTTATCCATTTCTCCTTTGGGGAAATACAATATTCTGCCTTTTAAAAAAATATTTCCCAAAATATTTCATTCTTCAGGGTGGGGGGCTTCCCACAGTGCCTTCCCTCTTTCTTTCTATTAATCGTCATACTGCACTTTCCCCCTAACTTCTAGACTTCTAGGTCATTTTTTAAATCCTCAAATTTCCAAGTCATCCATTTGATTTCCAGTGGCTGAGGTTGGATTTTATTGGATTTTTATTTTGTTCTGCTGTATGCCTTATTATCATTAGGGTTATCACTAGGGATTATTATCACTTAGTTATTACTAGGGATAATAACTAAGGGAGAATATCAGCAAATAGCCTGAGCCTGTAAAGATGAAGTAAGGAAAGCTAAGGCTCACAATGAAGAAAGGCTTGCCACAAAAGTAAAAAAAAAAAAAACACAAAAAAGCTTCTTTCAACATGTTAAAAACAAGAAAAAGGTTAAGGAAACAATTGGTCCATTGCTGGGAGAAAGTGGCAAGAAGGTGACAAGCAACAGGGAGAAAGCAGAACTAACTCATGTTTTGCATCTGTTTTTACACAAAGGGATAAAACAGTCCAACCTATCAAAAACAGCACCACAAAAATCAGATTAGGAACACACGTTGAAATAGGGAAGAAAATGGTAAGCGAGCACCTGTCTACCCTAGACGAGTTCAAATCACCAGGACCGGATGGATTACACCCCGGGGTTCTGAAGGAATTGGCAGACGAGATCTCAGAACCACTGAACTAAATCTTTCAGAGATCCTGGACTACTGGGGAACTGCCAGAGGACTGGAAAAGAGCTGATTTAGTTCCCATCTTCCAAAAAGGGGGGAAAAAATAGATCCAGGACACTATAGACCAGCGATGGGGAACCTTTTTTGGCTCGCATGCTATAAGGGGGAGAGCGCAATGCAATGTGCACACCCACCAGTGCGCATACGCACATGACAGGTGCTCCCCCCCCCATTTTTGCATGCTTTTTTCACCCTCCCCAGGCTCCAGAGGCTTTATAGGAGCCTGGGGAGGGTGAAAACAGCCTCCCCCACCTCCTCCCTGGAGGCCCTCCGGAGGCTTCAGGGACCTTCAGGAGGCTTCCCTGAAGGCTCCGGAAGAGAAAAAATGACCCTACGAGCAAACCGGAAGTGACTTTTTAAAAGGCTAAACTCAGCTGACAGGGCAATGCCTCGCGTGCCATGATAAATGGCTCCACGTGCCACCTGTGGCACATGTGCCATAGGTTCGCCATCCCGGCTACAGACCTATCAGCCTGACCTCAATACCAGGAAAGATTCTGGAAAAGATAATCAAACAATGAATTAGCGAACACCTAGAAGCAAACAAAGTAATAGCCAAAAGCCAACATGGGTTTGTCAAAAACAGATCATGCCAGACTAATCTTATTTCATTCTTTGACAAAATGACAAAATTAGTGGACCAGAGGAATGCCGTTGATATAGTTTACTTGGACTTCAGTAAGGCATTTGATAAGGTAGACCATAACCTACTACTAGATAAAGTAGAAGAATGTGGGTTAGACAGCATCACCACTAGATGGATTTGTAACTGGCTGACCAACCGCACTCAACGTGTAGTCCTCAATGGAACTGCATCTACATGGAGGGAAGTATGCAGTGGATTACCCCAAGGCTCTGTTTTAGGCCCAGTACTCTTCATCATCTTCATCAATGATTTGGATGAGGGAATAAATGGGGAACTCATCAAATTTTCAGATGACACCAAACTGGCAGGAATAGCCAACACTCCAGAAGACAGGCTCAAGATACAGAAGGATCTTGACAAACATGAACATTGGGCCCTATCTAAGAAAATGAAATTCAATGGTGAAAAGAGTAAGGTTCTACATTTAGGCAAGAAAAACGAAATGCACAGGTACAGTATAGGTGTTACCTTGCTCGATAGTAGTAACTGTGAAAGGGATCTTGGAGTCCGAGTGGATAATCATTTAAATAGGAGCCGGCAGTGTGCAGCAGCTGCCAAAAGCGCCAACACAGTTCTAGGCTGCATAAACAGAGGGATAGAATCAAGATCACGTGAAGTATTAATACCACTTTATAATGCCTTGGTAAGGCCATGGTAATAATGCCTTGACCAGCATTGTTGAGCACGTTTCTTAAGAAAAAAGATTAGACAAAATGTGTTTGGCAAGGGCTAATCTTTCTTGCTTTCTGCTATTGTTCCAACTACTTCTGAATATTGGGGAAGAATAGATTGAGGTCTCCCACTATCCACTGTCAAGCTTTTCCCCAGCTTCAGGCCATGAGGCAGGTGCAAAAAAAAAAGCCAAACCCATATTTGCATTCAATCTCTTCCCACACTATTTGGTTACATTATTTGTCAGCCATAAAAGGGTATTATTATCACCGCATAAGCATTGAAAGGGCTGGAGGAATTATATTGCCACAGCTTCCTCCTTAGATTATTTTGCCCTGTTGGGGGTTTTCAGCAATTAGTAGTTGCAAGTAAATTTAAACCGTGGTTCTTCAGGGACTTTCTATTGTGCAGTTTTATCCAAGCCAGCCACTCACCCTAAACAAAAACCTTCTTGGAAACTTCATTCAACTAAGCTCCATTGCAACTTTAAGTAAAAGCTTCCTTCTTCCGATACATTATCTAACATAGGTTTTCAAAGCAGTAAATGTTTCCTTTGTTTTATCCAGACAAAGTGGGAAATGAAGAGGGGCCTGTAAGAAAGTAGGTAGGTATTTAGTAAAGTGACCCTAACAATCATGGTTTTAGGTTAATAAACCAAGTTGTAAGATGGGGCAAAACCCACTTAACAAACTTCTCACTTCACAATATAAAAAATTGGGCTTAGTTGTGGTTGTAAGTTGAGGACTGCCTATATATCACAAAGTTATTAAGTCATATAAAGTGAACAAAATGATTACTGTGTAAAATTCCAATTATAGTAACTGGGAAGATTTTGCTTTCAGAAACCCAAAGAAACTACTAGTTTTATGTCTTTCCATATTAGTGAAGGGCTCGGTCTCTTTTTTTGGTAGTTCTGTAGAAGAAGACCAGGCTGAGCCCGAGGAAGGGGTCACTTTCAGGTCCCTTCACGCCCACGAGAGATCTAAGTCCACCTCATTTTGAATGCCATTGACTCTTATCTACCGCCAATTTGCTTTGACTGTTAGTAATTCAGATTCTTGTAGGGAGTGTTAGCACACAATAAACCCATATTAATTTGAACCACCTTGGCTCATATTTTCCTGCATTAGGAACTCTCTTAAGAAGATGATTTTGATAAGAAGTACACACAGCTAGGATAGGTTTGTGATTGTATCACCCATGGTCATTGTCCAGAGCAGGGGTCTCCAACTTTGGCAACTTTAAGCCCGGCGGACTTCAACTCCCAGAATTCCCCAGCCAGCTTTACTTTGCTGGCTTGGGAATTCTGGGAGTTGAAGTCTGCCAAGGTTGGAGACTCCTGGTCCAGAGGTTCGGAAAAGAGGTTTTTCCAACTGTTAGGCAAATTAGAATGTAAGGGACATGATGGCTCAGTGGCTAAGACGCTGAGCTTGTCAATCAGAAAGGTTGGCAGTTTAGTGGTTCAAATCCCTTGTGCCACGTAACGGAGTGAGCTCCTGTTACTTGTCCCAGCTTCTGCCAACCTAGCAGTTTGGAAGCATGTAAAAATGCAAGTAGAAAAATAGGGACCACCTTTGGTGGGACAGTAATAGCCAGTGGTGAAATTCAATTTTTTTACTACTGGTTCTGTGGGCGTGGCTTGATGGGAGTGGCTTGGTGGGAGTGGCAGGGGAAGGATATTGCAAACTCTCACCCCACTCTGGGGCCAGCCACAGGTGGCATTTGCCGGTTCTCCGAACTACTCAAAATTTCGGCTACCGGTTCTCCAGAACCTGTAAGAACCTTTTGGATTTCACCCCTGGTAACAGCCTTCCATGCGTCTTCAGCATTTAGTCATGCCTGCCACATGACTACGGAGACGTCTTCGGACAGCACTGGCTCTTTGGCTTTGAAACGGAGATGAGCATCGCCCCCTAGAGTCAGGAACGACTAGCACATATGTGCCAGGGGAACCTTTACCTTTAGGCAAATTAGAATACAGGTAGTCCTCGACGTACGACCACAATTGAGCCCAGAATTTATGTTGCTAAGTGAAAAATGCGCTAAGTGAGCTTTGACCCATTTAAAGCCTTTTCTTGCCACATTTGTTGAGTGAATCACTGCAATAGTTAAATTAGTAACATGGTTGTGTTAAGTGATTCTGGCTTCCCCCATTGACTTTGTCAGAATCTCGCAAAAGATGGTAACGTGACTGTGGGACACTGGAACTGTCATAAATGTGAGTCAGTTAGCAACCATCCGAATGTAAGTTACGTGATTGTGGGGATGCTGTAACGGTCATAAGTGTGAAAACCAGTCATCAGTCACTTTTTTTCAGTGCCGTTATAACTTTGAACAGTCACTCGGTGAACCGTTGTAAGTCGAGGACTACCTGCATTGCCATTCAAGAATAATGGTGGTCCTCCACTTGTGACCACAATTGGGGCCAGCATTTCCATTGCTGAGCAAAGTGGTTGCTAAACGAGTTGCTCCTGCTTTTACAACTTTTATTGCCACAGTTCTTAAGTGCCAGGGGTGGGCTTCAAAGATTTCAGCAGTGGGTTCTCTGCCCGGTTGCTGGGTGGGCGTGGCCATGGTGGGCATGGCCTAGCCAGCCTCCTGCACCATGTCAGGGAGGCAGCGGGATTTTTGCCTTCCGCAGGATCTGGAGCAGTGGTGAAATCCTTTTTTTTTTTACTACCGGTTATGTGGGCGTGGCTTGGTGGGCATGGTGTCGCTTGGTGGGTGTGGCTTGGTGGGCAAGGCAGGGGAAGGATACTGCAAAATCTCCATTCGCATCCTTCTCTGGAGCCAGTCAGAGGTGGCATTTGCCGCTTCTCCCAACTACCCAAGATTTCCTCTACCCATTCTCCAAAATTCTGCTGAATTTTATCCCTGCTCTGGAGGCTTTCCTTGAGCCTCTGGGAGGGCGAAAATGGGCTAATTTCCGGCCTTCTGGAAGTTCCGGGAGGGCCATTTTTTCCCCTCCCCGACCCTCCACACCAGAGGTGTGTTCCTACCAGTTTGCACCTATTCGGTAGAACCGGTTCATCAAATCTACCGAACCGGTTAGAAGAGGTTCCACCAGTGGACCCGGAAAGCAGGCCACACCTACAGAAGAATTTTTTGAAACCCACCACTGGTCCTTGGATATGATTATTCTACACTATCATGCTCATATTTATAAAACTCAGTGCCTCTGTGAAAGGTAAGGATGACTACTGCGTTTGTGGTGCAATCAGAACATTGCGTATGTTGAAGTTGTTTTAACGCAAACCAAAGATGCCTTTTAAAAAACAAGTTGACATCATATTCTTACGCATGCCAGTGCTGTGTGTGGGGTAATTTAAGGTGGTTCTGACAAGTGTCGTCGGCATCTTCATATCCGGTCACATGGGCGGCAAGCCACTCCCATCTGGTCACATGGGCGGCAAGCCACTCCCACAAAGGAGGCCACACCCACAGAGTAGGTTCGAACAATTTTTGAAACCCACCACTGCTCCACATGGGCCCTGCACTTACCCTGCATCCAAAACAGGCCACGTGGATGGATACTCCTGGGAGGGGTGGGATGGGCGGGGCCAGCCAGTGGTGGGATTTGGAGGTTCTCCGAACCAGCCATAACATTAGCTACGGGTTCTCCCGAAACCCGGTCAAACCTGTAGCAGCTCACCCCTGCTTAAGTCTTTTCTGAGTTCCCACATTTGCTCAAGTGACAGATTCAGCCATGAATCAAGAGTGAGCTGTATCAGCTTAGTAGAGGCCAGGAAAAGGACACTTTTTATGGTGAGCGAAATGGTTTCTTTCCGAAGCCTTTTACAAGCCCATATATCTTCAAGGCTGTCGAAGTCCACTATTCCTGCGTTTATTACATAATTGCTTTTTATTTCATGGGGGCGGGATGGCTATTAGCGGACTGGAGAATTTTTGCTTTTTTATTGCTCTCACCTAGCTCATCTTGCAGGGTAATCTCTGGTAAATGTTTAGTTGGTAGATCGCCCATGAAATTCCAGGACTAGAGGCTAACCTGGAAATAATGTAAAAAATAAAATTCCGGAAACCGTTAACAAGAAACAAAATAAAGCCCCTCCCATGTTTAATAAAATCTCCAGATGTTGAGCTTGATCATGGGAATGAGGCAACAGTCTTTTAAGTGTGAAAAACGGTTGTAAGTCACTTTTTATTCAATAACTTCGAAATGGCCACTAAACAATGGTTGTAAGTCAAGGACTACTTGCATGTTATTGCTTTTTTAAACAAACAGATCACAATAAAATGATTTGGATCTATCTATCACTGATGGCACAGAAACTAGCCAATAAGCATCCCCTAAAACAGTGGTGACCAACTGGTGGTCCATGGACCACTGGTGGCCTGCAAGAAAATTTTGGTGGTCCAGAGAAAAAAATTATTTGCATTTTTTATATTGCACTAAATCAGGGGTCCTTAAACTCTGGCCCCTGGGCTGGATACGTGCAATGAACGCTTGTGTTACTGCAGAGAGTCTCTTCCTTTGGGGTCTTTTTGTGCTGGTTGGAGGGGGGCAAAAATTCTGAGTTCTGCTTCAGCCTCCTGTTGTGGAGCTTTGGGCAAAGGCTGGAGGGAAGCACCGCTGGTGGAGAAGAGCCATGTGGGGGGGCTTGTTCCAATGGGACTGAATCATGGCCTGGAACTGGCTGACCATCTCAGCCTGCTTAACCTCCAGATGCCAGTAGCTGGCTTTGCACTCCCATAGGTCTTTTCTCTGCTTGGAAAGCCTATGCTTGTAATCCTCAGTGAGGTGCTTATGCTGAGCCTCCTTCTCAGCCAGATCCAATTTGAACTGAGCCAGCTGTTTTGCCAACTCTTTCTCATGGTTAGGTCCAACAACTGCTTCCTATTGAGGCCCTAAGGAGCCTGGGGGGAGGGGCGAAGAGGAGGGGAGGGGTGAGTAGAGCTCGGCGAGGCGCCCTTCGACGTGAGTGACATCAAGTTGGCCACGCCCACCCAGTCACATGGCCACCTAGCCACTCCCACCCAGTCAGACATTAAACAGATAATATTAGTGGTCCACAGGATTTAAAATTATGAATTTAGTGGTTGCAGAGGTCCAAAAGGTTGGGGACCCCTGCTCTAAAAGTTTTAATTTCCCCAATTCAACCACCTTATTCTGAAAGCCTAAACAGAGATACATTCTCTGTCAACTCTGTTCAGTACAGGCAAGAAAACATTATGCCCATGTCTGCAGAGCAGTAAATCTTAAAATATATCAATGTCGTGTTTTCCTGTACTGGAAAGCTAGCATGGGTTGTGCCAAGAGATTTCCTCTGTTGCTTAATATTTTGTTTCCTTCCTGTTATGCTTTTACGTGAGAATTATAGGCATCTGTCATGATTAGCAGCCATACTCTGCATTAGGAATGTAAGCTGAGCCACTTTATTAATGGTGCCGCATTGTTTTAGAGACGGATATGCCCAGGTCAGTTTGGATATTGTTTAATGCAATTTTTTCTCTACTCAATATTTTAGGCACTATACCAAATTAAAGCTTGGCCTGATGGGAAAAACAAAACACAGTCACAATTCAATGAATTGTTCCATCTTAATGACCCATTGTGCCTTCGACTGTTGAATCTCCATCCATTTGAATCAGGATTATGGGTCTTTTCCCACTACTACTACTATTCAACTTCATTTCGCTCCCAGATCAAGAACGAGACAGTCATAAGTGGTCTTTAACTGGTCGGAGATTAAAGTTACATTTAATAATAGTAAATAATACCGCCATATATTAAACTTGCATGAGCCAATTCCGTAAGGCTCACGGCAACCAAAAACAGGAAGTGCAATTGTGGGAAGAAATATCCATCTGGTTCAGTTCCAAGCTGGGAGAAAGGCCCTGGAGACGAAATGGAGGCTGGAAGTGGATTGGAAAGAGGGTTCATTTATTGATGAAGCAGAACCACCAAGCTTGTGCAATTCTGTGCAGCTGACCACATAGAGTTGAGTTTTTATACCGTCTCTTGGCCCCTGCACTTGAGCTTCCTGTTCCTGTGCAAGAACATGTATTCTATTGGCTGTTGTCAGACTCCCATGGGGCCATGAAGGTGTTATGTAATGGTCATAGCTGGCTCTATAGGCAAAGTACGAATCCTAGGTGTTTGTCTGAACTATGTTTGGTTGACGTTTCTGAGGGCGATGCAATGAAGGGGCTTGTTGTCAGCATTGGAAGCATTGGAGTTGGTTTTTTTCTTAAACCCTGATGGACAATTCCTATTGTGGCTTAATGTTCTGGACAATTCCTATTGTGGCTTAATGTCTTTCTCATCCTGAAGGATAATCCCATCATCCTCGAGTTGAAGGTCTTTTGTTTTGTAGATAGGCTGGCCCAGTCTTTCTTAATGAGGACCCAGACTGTGGGGGCGATATGCTGACTCTGTAAACCGCTTAGAGAGGGCTGAAAGCCCTATGAAGCGGTATATAAGTTGAACTGCTATTGCTATTGCTATTAATGGGCACAAAATATCTGCTGGGGGCTATTAAGAGTGAGTTTGCTTCCTAGTTCTAAAAAAAAAACATGTCTCTCCAAAGCTGGCTGGGGAATTTTGGGAGTTAAAGTCCACCAGCCTTAAAGTTGCCAAGTTTGGAGATCCCTGTTTTAAAGGATGTTTTTTTTTCCTTTAAGGGCACAAACATCTTAAAATTTGCAGCCAGATTCTATGATGTTCTCCTAGATAAATCTCTAAGCCAGTGTTTCTCAGCCTTGGCCACTTGAAGATGTCTGGACTTCAACTCCTAGAATTCCCCAGCCAGCGAATGCTGGCTGGGGAATTCTGGGAATTGAAGTCCAGACATCTTCAAGTGGCCAAGGCTGAGAAACACTGCTCTAAGCTAAGATAAATCCACTTCACGAAATGCAAATCCAAGATTTAAAGCCCCCCAAAATAACACAAAATGAAAACCATAAAGCAAGAGCAGGAGAATCATGGCAGAAACATTACTGTATCAGCACATCTATCTTCCCCAAGTATGCCTAAATTTGTTATTTCGAGGACTTTAAGAATCTTGAGGGTTTTTTTTTTACTCTTCAAAAAAATCCAAAGGACTAAATATTTTAAGGCAGGCAACTGAATAGGAACCAGATGACAATTTCTCCAACACAAATCACTCTTAATAGGGCTCAATTGCGGTAAGAGGAGGGAAAACAAGGACCGGTGGAGATTCTTAACCCTTTCTTTGAAATTGTGTCAAACTCTTGTCATCTCTCTACATTTTCCTGAGGATCTCAGCCTGAACTTTCCACACACAGGTAGCCTTCAAGGTAATGACCAAAACTGACCCCAAAACTTCTGCTCCAAAGTGAGAGACGTGTTAGAAGTGAGTTTTGCCCCATTTTTTGATCTTGCCACAGTTGTTAAGTGAATCACTGCAGTTGTCATATTAGCCACACGCAAGGATGGGATCCCACAAGTTTAACAACCGGTTCGCTCTGCGTGCATGTGCAGCTTACAGAAAAATCACCTTCCCCATTGCTGCTGGGGAGGAAAACAGCTGAGGTTAGCAATCTACTCTGCTGCGCCTATCAGCTGGGTTACAGAAAAGGAAATACAGGCGAGCGGGTGGGTCCAGCTGAAAGTCAGAACGAATGGTTCGCTCCCAGCTGATAATCGGAGCTACCGGTTCGCCCACACAGCTGTTAAATGAATCCAGGTTTCCCATTGACTTTGCTTGTCAGAAGGTTGCAAAAGGGGATGACATGACTCCAGGACACTGCCACCGTCATAAATACGAGACAGTTGCCAAGCGTATGAATTGTGATCACGTGATTTTGATCCAGTGTGATTAAAAAGTCACAAGCAACATTTTTCTAGTGGCACTAAGCAAACTGTGGTGACTCAAGTATTATCTGTATATGACGCTTAGTTAGTACATGAAAAATTTGTAGCAGATAAAAATTTGAAATTTGAAGAGCCCAGTCTTCTCTTTCTACCGAATGTATCATTTGATTGAGGAATTCTGAGAATTGAAGTCCACAGTTCACAAAAGGACCATAGTTCCTTACTTTGCTCTAAACCAGTGTTTCTCAACCTTGGCAACTTGAAGATGTCTGGACTTCAACTCCCAGAATTCCCCAGCCAGCGAATGCTGGCTGGGGAATTCTGGGAGTTGAAGTCCAGACATCTTCAAGTTGCCAAGGTTGAGAAACACTGCTCTAAACCATAGGCATAGACAACCCCTCAGAGAAGACTAAACGATCAAAAATAGAATTACAAACTATTTTAAAAAAAAGATGCTGAGACTCTAGAAAGAGGGCAGAGAAGAGCAACAAAAATGATTAGGGGATTAGAGGCTGAAACATATGAAGAACAATTGCTGGAATTTGGTATGTCTAGTTTAATGAATGGAATAGAATAGAATCTGGAAGGGACCTTGGAGGTCTTCAAGTCCAACCCCCTGCTCAGGGAGGAAACCCTATACCATTTCAGACAGATGGCTGTCCAATCTCTTCTTAGAAACTTCCAGTGTTGGAGCATTCACAACTTGTGGAGGCAAATTGTTCCACTGATTAATTGTTCTAACTGTCAGGAAATTCCCCCTTAGTTCAAGGTTGCTTCTCTCCTTGATTAATTTCCACTCATTGCTTCTTGTTCTACCCTCAGGTGCTTTGGAGAATAATTTGACTCCCTCTTCTTTGTGTCAACCCTGAGATATTGGAAGACTGCCATCAAGTCTCCCCTAGTCCTTCTTTTCATTAAACTAGATACACCAAGTTCCTGCAACCGTTCTTTGTATGTTTTAGTTTCCAGTCCCCTAATCCTCTTTGTTGCTCTTCTCTGCACTCTTTCTAGAGTCTCCATATCCTTTTTTTATTTCATGGCGACCAAAACTGAATGCCGTATTCCAAGTGTGCCCTTACCAAGGCATTATAAAGTGGTATTAACACTTCACGTGATCTTAATTCTATCTCTCTGTTTATGCAGCCTAGAACTGTGCTGGCTTTTTTGGTAGCTGCTGCACACTGCTGGCTCATATTTAAATGGTTGTCCACTAGGATTCCAAGATCCCTCTCACAGTTACTACTATTGAGGGAGGTTACTATTAATATTGATGGTTAGTGAAGATTGAGCATCAGTGGACAAGGAACATGGGATGCTGCATGTTGGTTTGGGGAAGATGGAATGGAGTTATTTGAAAGAAGGGCTGGCTGGCACCTGGAATAGGAAGACTCCGTTTTCTGACATCTTACAGGTAGTCCTCGACTTACAACAATTCATTTAGTGACAGTTCAAAGTTACAATGGCACTGAAACAAGTGACGTATGAACATTTTTCACACTTAGGACCATTAAAGCAGCCTCATGGTCACCTAGTCCAGAATGCGGCCGCGCGAGTGATCGTGGGTGCACCTCGGTTCACCCACATAACACCTATCCTCCGCGAGCTGCGCTGGCTACCTGTTGATCTCCGGGTGCGCTTCAAGGTGCTACTTACCACCCATAAAGCCCTTCATGGTAGTGGATCTCCGTACTTGAGAGACCGCCTCCTGCCAATTACCTCCTTGCGACCTATTAGATCGCACAGATTAGGCCTCCTCCGAGTTCCATCTGCCAGTCAGTGTCGACTGGCAACTACACGGAGGAGAGCCTTTTCAGTAGTAGCTCCGACCCTTTGGAACGATCTCCCCGTGGAGTTTCGTACCCTCATCACCGTCCAGACCTTCCGCACAGCCCTCAAGACCTGGCTATCCCGTCAGGCCTGGGGATAAAGATCGTAATCCGTCCCCACCCGAATTATGAATGTTGTGTACTATTTTTACTTATGTATTGTTTTATGTCTTACTGTCTTGTACTCCCCTCCCTATATATTGTAAGCCGCCCTGAGTCCCCTCAGGGAAAAGGGCGGCCTATAAATAATAAAACCAAAACCATAAACCACCTGTTCAAAATTCAGACACCTGGAAACTGACTCATATTTATGATGGTTGCATTATCCCAGGGTCATGTGATCACCTTTTGTGACCTTCTCACAATCAAAGTCAATGGGAAAGTCAGAGTCACTTAACAACCAAGTTACTAACTGAACAACTGCAGTGATTCACTTAACAACTAGGTCAAGAAAGGTCATTAAATGGGAGGGGGGAAACTCAACAAATGTCTCATTTAGCAACATACATTTTGGGGGTCAATTGTCATAAATTGAGGACAACTTGCATTGGAACTCCCAACTGTAGGTTTATTTTTTACAGATTTAAATACCTGTACACTCAGTGTCTAGGTATTTAAATATGATATCAACCCACCATCTATTGCAGAAGTCTTGTTGTGTTGCTTAAAATACATGTTGAAAAAAAATGTGTTGGGCCTGCCATCTACTTCACTGGAATAGCTCTGGCTGTATTGGCTTCCCTATAATTACTCTTTTGCTGATCAAAAAAAAAAAACCCTTTCAAGTTCAAAGCAGAGCTATAAATGTCTTCTCTCTGGAATTTTGATGTTGAGACCTGTTACCTTGCTAATGTCATTGACGTCCTGTCTAAGGTGGATCAATATTCATATTTTTATGCCGAAGCTGACAAGAAAGTCCTGGACTTTTTGTTTAATATAATCTTCCTGATCTTTCAAAAAGCAGAGAAGAAATTACCATATTTTTCGGAGTATAAGATGCACAGGAGTATAAGAAGCACAGGAGTATAAGAAGCACCAAGATTTTGAAGAGGCAAATTAAAAAAAAAAAAGTTTTTGCATTCTGCAGACCTCCCAAAAATGGCCTGTTTTTTTTTGTCAAAAAAAGGGCATGCATAGCCTTTAGGAGGCTTCCATAGTGCTCCTGGGGGCTGGGGGGGGGGCAAAAAAGAGCAAAAACCGGCTCATTTTTCGCTCATTTTAGCCCTCCCCAGCACCCAGGAGCACTATGGAAGCCTCCTAAAGGCTATGCGTGGCCATTTTTGCAAAGGGGGAGGGATTTCAGGAGGCCAAAAATGCTGTATTAAGTGTATAAGACGCACCCAGATTTTCACCCTCTTTTGAGGGAAAATGGTGTGCCTTATACTCCAAAAAATACGGTATGCTGGGTTAGAAAGAGGCCTTCAATCACACATCACTATAGACACTAACCATTAATTGCTCTGCATTCCACAAAACTTTAAAAGCTGATGAAGTTTTGAGTCGTAGAGAGTCATGGGATTGTAGAGTTGGAAAGAATCTTCAAGGAACATTTAGTCCAAGCCTCTGCAAGAGAGTTGAGCTCATCCTTCAGAGGTGTCTGTCTGTTCCCTTTCTAAAAACCTTCAGAGATTAAGAACCTACTACAGGTAGTATGCCACTTACAACAGGTCATTTAGTGACCATTCAAAGTTACAACGGCACTGAAAAAAATAAACTTATGACCATTTTTCACATCATTACAGCATCCCCCATGGTCACGTGATTTACATTCGCATGCGTGATACCCGGTTCATATTTATGACGGTTGCAATGTCCTGGGGTCATGCGATTCCCCTTTTGCAACCTTCTGACGAGCAAAGTCAATGGGGAAGCCAGATTCACTTAACAATATCGTTACTAACTTAACAGCTGCAGGGATTCACTTAACAAACGTGGCAGGAAAAGTTGTAAAATGGAGCAAAACTCACTTAACGAATTTCCCACCTAACAGCATAAATGTTGGGCTCAAATGCAGTCATACGTCGAGGACTATCCTGTTTCCCTGAAAATAAGATCTCCCCGCCTAATAAGCCCTATTGGGCTTTTGAGTGCATGCCCTAAAATAAGCCCTCCTTGAAAATAAGCCCTCCCCGAAAATATTTAAACACAGGCGCAGCCAGTCCCTGTCATTTCCTGGGAGGAGAAAGGGGGGAACAGGGCCCACACATCCCACATGTACCTGCCATCCACGTGGAATGGCCTCGTGGAGGTTGCTCCCTCAAATCCTAGCTACTGCACCCTTTCTCTTAGTGGCAGCCACAGAAAGAGCGGCAGTCCCAGTGATGCTAGGGCTGGCAAGATTGTGCCAGAAACATAGAGAGAACTTCTGGCCCTCTCTGGATCAGGTGATCCACGGGCCAAGTTTAAGAGGCCTCCTGCACCTCAAAAATAAGACCTCCCTGAAAATAAGGCCAAACCCTTATTTCGGGGCTCAAAAGAAAATAAGATCCGGTCTTATTTTGGGAAAACACGGTACCTGTATAACTATATTGGTGGACTGTTTCATTACTGTACCCATCTTACAATCCGGAAGGTTTTCCTTATATTTAGAGGAAATCTACATAGGTAGATTTAGCTACTGTACATAGGTAGCTACAACAAATATATGGTCCCTTTTTCTGTTGAAAATACATCATCATCATCATCTTCCCTATAGCTTCTCTTTACATGTCTGAATACGGTTATATCTTTCCCTCCATTTTTATGTTTGCAAAAGGTGATCGCATGAGCCTTGGACACTGAAACCGTCATAAATAAATGCCAGTTGCTAAGCAGCTGAATTTTGATCACATGACCATGGGGATGCTGCAATAGTCATAAGTGTGAAAAATAGTCACTTTTTTTCAGTAACTTCGGTCCCTAAACAAAGGGTTGTAATTCGAGAACTACCTGTATATCATGCAGTCATTGTGATAATGTGGTTTTGGCATGCAATGTGAACTCACCGTGGCTACTTTGATAAATCATGGCTGATTAACCTGGCTTAGAGTAAGAGGGTTAAGTCAATTAGTTACTGTAATAATATGTGGGATTCTTGGGAGCCAAGAAGATCTTTTTGTTATTGTAGTTGAGGTGAACCCATGAGGGTTTAGTATTCATGGTTATTCTTGTCTGGAAGAGTTAACACAAATCTCATAAAACGGAAAGTATAGTCCTCAATGGAACTGCATCTACATGGAGGGAAGTATGCAGTGGGGTATCCCAAGGCCCTCATTTAGTTTTGGTGGCCACTATTTTAAAAAAAAGATGTTGAGACTCTAGAAAGAGGGCAGAGAAGAGCAACAAAAATGATTAGGGGATTGAAGGCTGAAACATATGAAGAACAATTGATGGAATTTGGTATGTCTAGTTTAATGAATAGAATAGAATTTGGAAGGGACCTTCGAGATCTTCTAGTCCAACCCACTGCTCAGGCAAAAAATCCTATACCATTTCACACAAATGGTTATCTATTCTCCTCTTAAAAACTTCCAGTGTTGGAGCATTCACAACTTCTGGAGGCAAATTGTTCCACTGATTAATTGTTCTAACTGTCAGGAAATTCCCCCTTAGTTCAAGGTTGCTTCTCGCCTTGATTAGTTTCCACTCATTGCTTCTTGTTCTACCCTCAGGTGCTTTGGAGAATAATTTGACTCCCTCTTCTTTGTGGCAACCCCTGAGATATTGGAAGACTGCTATCACGTCTCCCCTAGTCCTTCTTTTCATAAAACTGGACATACCCAATTCCAGCAACCATTCTTTATATTTTTTAACCTCCAGTCCCCTACTCAGAAGAGGGAATCAAGCTATTCTCCAAAGCATCTGAAGGCAGAACAAGCAGCAATGGATAGAAACTAATCAAGGAGAGAAGCAACCTTGAACTAAGGGGGAATTTCCTGACAGTTTAAACAATTAACCAGTGGAACAACCTGCCTCCAGAAGTTGTGAATGAATGAATGCTCCAACACTGGAAGTTTTAAAGAAGAGATTGGAGGACCATTTGTCTGAAATGGTATAGGGCAGTGATGGTGAACCTTTTCAGCCACAAGTGCCCAAACTGGAAAGCATACTGGAGCACTGGAAATGTGAATACCAGCTGGCTGGCCCGTGCATGCCTGTTTTCTGGCTATTCTCAGGTCATTTTTGGGGCCGTTTTCAGGCCAAAAAAAACTACCAGAGAACAGGCTGAAAAACGGCCTGAAAAATGACTGTTTTTTGGGCCATTTTCCAGTGCTCCGGTGCCCACAAAGACCAGCTGTCTGGCGTGCATGTGCACCCTGGAAACCAGAAGAGCCCCTGGCAATAGCGTGAATGCCCACAGAGAGGGCTCTGGGTGCCACCATCATGGGTATAGGGCAGCGATGGCGAACCTTTTTTGGCTCATGTGCCATAAGTGGGGGGAGCGCAGGAGGGTCATGTGTGGGCATGCTGCACCCATAATGCAATGTGCGATCCTCCCCAGTGTGCATGCGCGCATGACAGGCGCCCTCCCCTGTTTTTTGCATGCTTTTTTCACCTTCCCCAGGCTCCAGAGGCTTTATAGGAACCTGGGGAGGGCGAAAACAGCCTTTCCCATCCCTGGAGGCCCCCCGGAGGCTTCAAAAGCTTTCCTGAAGCCTCCGGAGCGCAAAAAAACCCTGGCCCTATGGGCAAACCGGAAGTTCAGAAACAGATTTTCGGTTTGCTCGGAGGGTCGTTTTTAGTCCTCCAGAGCCTTCAGGGGCCTTCAGGAAGCAAGGGCAAAAAACGACCCTACAAGCAAACCGGAAGTGACTTCTGGAGGGACTCCGGGGGGGCAGGACGCTCTTTCTCCCCCCCTCCCCAGGCTCCTCTAAAGCCTCTGGAGCCTGGGGAGGGCTAAAAATGGCTTTCAAAAAGGCTGAACTCAGCTGGTCGCGTGCCCTGAAAATTGGCTCCGCGTGCCACCTGTGGCACGGTGCCATAGGTTCGCCATCCCGGGTATAGGGTTTGCTGCCTGAGCAGGGGTTGGACTAGAAGACCTCCTGGGTCCCTTCCAACTCTGTTATTCTCCTCCATTCCTTTTACTCTCCAGAAAACTAAAGTGAATCCCTTCTAAAACCCTTCCCACTCCTCCTCTCCTTCTGCGAGCCGAGTTTCTGGTTATTCAGCTTGCAGCCATCCCCCAAGGTCATTCCCATAATCTTATTACAGCTACACCTGAGGAGTTCGCCTCCTTTTTAAGTGCTAATAACAACCCTTTATTAGCATTAAATAAAGGGTGGGGTGAGAGAGTTAAACTTGCTTCCTCCTCTAGCGACACCAACCAATCAAAGAACCTGCTTTGATTTGAATAACCCCGCCTCTTTATTTTGCATAATTTCTACAAGGTAGCTTGGCCACAAGGCATTATTCAAATCTGCGTGGAAAATACGTCATATGCTATTCTGGCTATTTCAGAAAGCGGAAAGCTTTTAACCGCTCACAAGAAAAATAAACACATTTGTGAGCGTCCTTCTTTGGCCAAAGATAATCCCAGCCGCAACAGGCATTACAGAAAGGAACAGAAAGGCATGCTGTTTTGTGCAGGAAAAAGAAACATCATAATTTGTCGTCCCTTTGGTTGCGATTAGCATTTTTTTAAAAGTGCATTCTGTGCAATACTGTACCGCAAACTCAGTGAAGTAAAGGAGAGAAGGGGGGGGGGAACACCCCATATTGGTATTAAAAGCAGATGGGAGGGAAGAAATGCAGTCAATAAACCTATAATGATCTGGACCAATAGCACTGGGAGATTTCTGCAAAGTAGAATGACCTTCAATGAACTTAAGCCAGATAAATCACCTGCAAGAACAGGGAGCTGACATAAGTAAAAGCCAGCGGTGGGAGAAGCAGCATAATAATAAGAAGTGTGGGATTGACACTTCCTTGGGACTTTCAATGGATTCCCGGTGCGAGCAATGCAGAAAATGCGTTCTCCAGAGCCCTCCTTTTTCCCTCGTCCGAATAACGGAAGGAGAAATGAAGTCCTATTATATTTTCTTAAGAAAGTGTGCAGAACTGGAGGAGATGGCCCAGGCAGGTATGTTGAAATAAGAATGTCTCCTCTGAGATTAAAAAAAAAATCTCGGGGAGCAAAATTTTAAAGCGAGTTTATTTTTTTCTTTTAAGTGGAAAGAGAGGGAGGAGAAGAAGGTATTGTTAAATTGCAGAGAAAGGGAATGTTGAATAATCGCGTCCGGAGTTGGTCCTATTTTGTTGGAGCTGAATTATTCTATTAGTGGGTTTGGGGATTTTGCAGTCCCGTTGATCCCGAAAGCTTGGAAGGAAGGAATTAGAAATCTCAAATCAAAAGGAAGGCTAGGGAGAATGAAGAACTGATTAAAGACTGCAAATGGTGTGATACCGCGAGAAATAAACTTTATGTTTTCTTTTGGTACAATTCAGGTCTAATTGTTCTCCCCCGAATTCAATTCCTCTCTTACAAACTTGGTATCAGAATAATAGAGCTGGATGTCTTCTAGTCCAAATCCCTGCTTAGGGAGGAAAACCTATACCGTTTCAGATACAGCAAATGGTTGTCCAATCTCTTCTTAAAAACCTAGTGATGGAGCACCAGGGGTGGGTTCCTGCCAATTCTAACCTCTTCTATAGAAGAGGTTCCACAAATCTATCATGCTGTTTAGAACCGGTTCCAGCTCCTTCCCCCCCCCCCCCGGAAACGGGCCATCCGCATCACGCTTGCCCCGCCCGCCGCTCACTGATTAGCTGGCTCACCAATCGCCCCGCCCACCTCTAAGAGTCCTATCTAAACCTTAAAGTCTTAAAGCTGTCAAGTTTGAATACCCCTGGGGTTTTTTCTAAAGGGTTAGGGGTGGAAGGGTCTTGTAACTTGACAGCTTTAAGACTTGCGTGCTTCAAATGCCAGAGTTTCTGAGCCACCATGACTGGAGGAGGAACTCTGGGAGTTGAAGTCCACAAGTCTTAAAGCTATCAAGTTTGAACATCCCCGGGGTTTTTTTTTTCTAAAGGGTTAGGGGTTCAAGGGTCTTGTAACTTGACAGCTTTAAGACTTGCACACTTCAATGCCAGAGTTTCTGAGCCACCATGACTGGAGGAGGAACTCTGGGAGTTGAAGTCCACAAGTCTTAAAGCTGTCAAGTTTGAACACCCCTGGGGTTTTTTTTTCTAAAGGGTTAGGGGTGGAAGGGTCTTGTAACTTGACAGCTTTAAGACTTGCGTGCTTCAAATGCCAGAGTTTCTGAGCCAACATTTTGGTTGCTAAGCAAGAGCATTGTTAAGTGAGTTTCACCACATTTTACAAGTTGGCCATGCCCACCCAGTTACATGGCTGTCAAGCCACTCCCACTCGGTCCCATGGCTGGCAAGCCACTCCCACAAAGCAGGCCACACCTACAGAAGAGGTTCTAAAAATTTTTGAAACCCATCACTGTGGAACACCCACAACTTCTGGAGGCAAGTTATTGCGTTCTCACTGTCAGGAATTTTCTCTTTAGTTCTAGGTTTGTTCTCTACTTTGATTGGTTTCCATTCATTGTTTCTTTAGCTGTTTTCAGTTACTTTGACTAATAGCTTGATCTCTCACCTCCAATCCCCCCTGTTCTTAGATATTAAAACCCTGCTCTCAGTGTTTTCATTAAACTAAACCTATGCGATCCCTGCAACCGTTCTTCATACGATTTAGCCTTCAGTCTCCTAATCAGAATTAAGAATTAGAGTTGGAAGAGACCTTGGAGTTTCTCTTCTCTTGACTCTTTCCATAGCCTCAACATCTGGGTACTTGAGAGACCACCTACTGCCAATTACCTCCAATAGACCGATTAGATCCCACAGATTAGGCCTCCTCCGAATTCCATCCACTGGCCAATGCCGACTGGCGACCACCCGGAGGAGGGCCTTCTCTGTGGCTGCTCCGGCCCTTTGGAACGAGCTCCCCGTGGAGATTCGGAGCCTCACCACCCTCCAGGCCTTCCGCAAAGCCCTTAAAACCTGGCTGTTCCGACAGGCCTGGGGCTAATGAGTTTTTGTCCCCCCTTGAATGCTATGGTTGTTGAGTGTTTTAAATTGTGGTATTGTTTTGTTCATGTACTTTTTTTCTTATTTGTTACCCCCCCCCCCCCCCGACTTGGTTGTGAGCCGCCCTGAGTCCCTCCGGGGAATAGGGCGGCATAGAAATATAATAAACTCAACTCAACTCTTTGCTTTATATTGTGGCAACCAAAATTGAATGCAATATTCCACGTGTTGTTATCACAGGTGGGTTTCTACTGGTTTGGACCGGCTCACCTGAGTAGGTAGTAACTCGGCCGGACATGTGCCCGAACCGGTTCTATCGGCGGTGCCGTAAATGCTGCCATCTTTTTTTTATTGCTTCTGCGCATGTGCAAAGCAATTTTTTTTTACTTTAGTGCATCAAGTGCGCGCCCGAAGTGCGTCCCTGAGCAAACCGGCAATAAAAGAAGCAGGAACCTACCCCAGGACATTATAAAGTGATATTAACACTTCATGTGATCTTGATTCTTTCCCTGTGCTAATTCAGCCTCGCACTTGCATTAGTTCTTTTGGTGACTGCAACACACCTCTGGCTCATATTTAAGCCCCTTTAAAAAACTAGTTGTTACATTCTGTGTATGTATAAGAGTAGGGAAGAGTAGGCAGGAAGCTTCAGCCGGTTACCATCTGTGACTGCAGTTGGGATAGGAAGCTTGGCAATTCATGCCATTGATTGCTGCCGTTTACAGGTAGTTATCGACTTACGACCACAGTTGAGCCGGACATTTCTGTTGCTAAGTGAGACATTTGTTGAGTGAATTTTGGACCCTTTTATGATCTTTCTTGCCTCAGTTGTTAAGTGAATCACTGCAGTTGTTAAGTTAGTAACAAGGGTTGTTAAGCTTCTTCATTGACTTTGCTTGTCAGAAGGTCGCTAAAGGTGATCAGGTGACCCCGGGACACTGAAACCGTCACAAATCTGAACCAGTTGGCAAGCATCTGAATTTTGATCATGTGACCATGGGGATGCTGCTAAGGTTGAAAATGTGAAAAACCATCATAGGCCATTTTTTCCAGTGCTGCTGTAACTTCAAAAGGCCATTAAATGAACCGTTGTAAGTCGAGGACTCCCTGTGTTCTCTGTGGGCCTACTATCGAAGTTCATTTGGAAGCTGTAATTGACACAGAATCCAGCAGTCAGATTACTAAGTAGAACCGTACATTGTAGGATAAGTGGAATCTTATCACGGTAGGAATATAGTGGTGGGTGAATTGGCTACTATTAAGTTTCTGGGCCAGTGCAAAGAGTTGGATATTATCTATAAGGCTGCAAAAGGGACGGCCTTACTCAAATTGATTCCATCCGGTTTGTAAGGGTCATCTTTCTCAAGGTCTTCCGAGTACATATAATGGCCTGTGGGTATATCCTTGAGACAGGGGTGGGCTTCAAAAATTTCAACAACGGGTTCTCTGCCCAGTTGCTGGGTGGGCGTGGCCATGGTGGGTGTGACCTAGTTGGCCTCCTGCACCACAATCGGGGGGGGGAGCGTTTTTCACCCTGTACAGGCTCCGGGGGTTTTCTTTGATCCTCTGGAGAGTAAAAACCGCTTCCTTCCGGCTCCGGAGGCCCTCTGGAGGCCAGAAATGGGCTTGTTTCTGGCCTTCCGGAACTTCTGGGAGGCCTGTTTTCCCCCCTCCCTGAGCCTCCGTGCAGGCCCTGCACATCCAAAACGGGCCACGTGGAGACTGAGGGGAAGGGAGGGGTGGGCATGGCCAGCCAGTGGTGGGATTTGGAGGTTCTCTGAACCGGCCATAACGCTAGCTACAGGTTTTCCCGAACCCGGGCGAATCCATAGCAGCCCACCCCTACCTTGAGAGACAGGAGGACAAAGAGCTGTAGCTGAGTAGACAGATAAGAGACATCTTCTCAGCCCACAGAAGGGATAGGGATGTGGAAAATATCTCAGAAGGGACTCTCCTTTAGTCTTCTGGAAAATATAGGCAAGTGGAGATAGACACATTTTCAGACTCTGCAAGGCTCTGGCTATTATAACCTTACAATAAAGGTAGGGTTAGCACTAAAGGTATGATTTCTTATCTGGCCTACCTTGAAGGGTTGATAGTACAAGAGGTGAAAGAGATAGAAGTAGCCCTGGATGTAGGACCAGAATTTACTTCCAACATTTCATTGCTAAGTGAAAGAGTTGTTAAAAGTGAATTTTGTCCCATTTTACGACAGTTGTTAAGTGAATTTCAGGAGGCACCTGGACCGTCTTGTTTTTTCTTTGAAGACGTTTTGCCTCTCATCCAAGAAGCTTCTTCAGCTCTGATAGGATAGTGGGGAATGGAAGGAGCTGAAGAAGCTTCTTGGATGAGAAGCAAAACGTCTTCAAAGAAAAAACAAGAAGGTCCAGTTGCCTCCTGAAAAAGCATCTTTGGGACAACCATGACCTGGATGACTGAGAATCTCTACAGATTTGTAATGGAAAAAAGCAGATTCACTTTTATATTATCCTTCTGCTTTTCATAGAAACACCAGGATTTGCACTCATCTCAAAGGAGTGTTGCCTTTTTCTCTGACTTATAGTATCAGAATTTGAGACTGGAATAATTCACTGTACGGGTAGCCCTCAATTTACAACAGTTCATTTAGTGACCATTCAAAGTTACAATGGCACTGAATAAATGACTTACGACCTTATACATTTTCTCACACTTACGACCAATGCATCAAGGTCATGGGATTAAAATTCAGGAGCTTGGCAACTGGCTCATATTTAGGATGGCTGCAGTGTCCCCGGGGTCATGTGATCACCTTTTGTGACCTTCTGACAAGTGAAGTCAATGGAGAAGCCAGAGTCACTTAACAACGGGGTTACTAACTTAACAACTGCAACGATTCATTTAACAACTGTGGCAAGGAAGGTCATAAAATGGGGCAAAATTCGCTTAACTGTCTTGCTTAGCAACAAATTTTGGCCTCGATTGGGTTTGTAAATCGAAGGGTGCTTATACTTTTTAAATTAATAGTAATTTATCAATATCTTCCCAGATATCCATATCTTCCCAGCCTCCTAAACGGAAAATGATAAAATGCGACAGTCTCCAGAGTTTCTCAAACATGACAAGTTTAAGGCATGTAGACTTCCACTCCCCAAACCAGCCCAAAAGAAAGAAAATTAAGGAAAATATCTGAAGATATAATATTGGTCTCATATATAAACTTTGCAGATCCCTGTTTCGAGATATGAATTGGAATTAAACGAAGTTAATGCAGGCCCATTAACTAAAAATATTGGCTCCTTTAATGCTCAGCAGTGCGTTGTAAATACAATTTAAAATCCTTTTAGCTCGGTAGCAGCTGCTCATGTGAAAAACATTTGCATGTAAATAGGGGACAAGCTGAGAAGGATGAAGAGAAGTAGATGAGCTGCAAGTGGAACCTGGCTTGGGAATGCTATTAATGAAAACAAAAAATCGGAACTCTGGTTGATAGCAAGGTCAGTGCGAGCTGGAAAGCTATTGTACTTCAAAAAGGGCAAATGTATTTTTGGCTGTATCAGCAGAAGCAACCTTTCTAAATAATAACTGTGAGAGGGATCTTGGAATCCTAGTGGACAACCATTTAAATATGAGCCAGCCGTGTGCAGCAGCTGCCAAAAAAGCCAACACAGTTCTAGGCTACATAAACAGAGGGAGAGAATCAAGATCACGTGAAATGTTAATACCACTTTCTAATGCCTTGGTAAGGCCACACTTGGAATACTGCATTCAATTTTGGTCACTACGATGAAGAAAAGATGTGAAGACTCTAGAAAGAGTGCAGAGAAGGGCAACAAAGATGATTAGGGAACTGGAGGCTAAAACATATGAAGAACGGTTGCAGGAACTAGGTATGTCTAGTTTAATGTAAAGAAGGAGTAGGGGAGACATGATAGCAATCTTCCAATATCTCAAGGGCTGCCACAAAGAAGAGGGAGTCAAACTATTCTCTAAAGCCTCCGAGGGCAGGACAAGAAGCAATGGGGGGAGGGACTAATCAAGGAGAGAAGCAAATTAGAACTAAGGAGGAATTTCCTGACAGTTAGCCCCTTCCAACTCTGTTATTCTATTCTAAATTGCAAGATTTATTCTGTTTTGGTCAAGCCTTACCTCAAGTCCTACATCCGGTTCTGAGGATGGTTTTTGAAGAGGATTCAGAAAAACATGAGATGTTTTGAGAAAGAAAATGAACATCATTAGTGACTGGGAACTAAGCCCTATGAAGAGAGATGGAAAGAGTTGGTTAGGGTTAGCCTTGAGAAAAAAAACAACTGAAGGAGGAGAAGATGCCATAGCTGAAGAATGTGAAAAGCTCAGCTTTGAGCAATTTAGAACTGGCCTTGAGGAAGACATGAAAGAATTGTTAAGGAGAGATTTGGAGGAGATATAACACAGGCCACAAAACAAAGGGAGCATGAGAAAGAAACTCAAAATAATATAGAATGGGACAAGATCATGTGAAGAGTAAATATCACTTCATAATGCCTTGGTAAGGCCACACTTGGAAGACTGCACCCAGCTTGGGTCACCACGCTATAAAAAAGATGTTGAGACTCTAGAAAGAGTGCAGAGAAGAGCAACAAAGAGGATTAGGGGACTGGAAACTAAAACATATGAAGAACGGTTGAGGAATTGGATATGTTTAGTTTAATGGACTAGAGTGACATGATAACAGTATTCAAGGTTCAAGGTTTATTACACTTGTATGCCGCCCTATTCCCGGAGGGACTCAGGGCAGCTAACAAACCAAGGGGAAGGGAATAATACAGACAAAAAAGCAAAAAAACCAAACAAACAAAATACAGAAACAATTTAAAAGCAGCCAACAGCCACACAATTCGAGTGGGGATGGGAACTCATCAGCCCCAGGCCTGTTGGAACAGCCAGGTTTTGACGGCTTTGTGGAAAGCCTGAAGGGTGAGGGTCCGGATCTCCACGGGGAGATCGTTCCAGAGGGCCGGAGCAGCCACAGAGAAGGCCCTCCTCCGGGTGGTCGACAATCAGCATTGGCCGACGGATGGAATTCGGAGGAGGCCTAGTCTATGGGATCTGATAGGTCTTTGGGAGGTAATTGGCAGCAGGCGGTCTCTCAAGTACCCAGGTCCAATACCATGAAGGGCTTTATAAGTGACGACTAGCACCTTGAAGCGTATCCGGAGACCAATAGGCAGCCAGTGCAGCTCGCGGAGGATAGGTGTAACATGGGTGTACCGAGGTGCACCCACAATTGCTCGTGCGGCTGCATTCTGGACAAGCTGGAGTCTCCGAATGCTCTTCAAGGGCTCTTCAAGTATTCCAATATTTGAGGGGTTGCCACAGAGAGGAGAAGGTCAATCTATTCTCCAAACCACCTGAAGGCAAAATAAGAAGCAATAGATGGAAATTAACCAAGGAATGAAGCAACTTAGAACTTAGGAGAAATTTTCTGATAGGGAGAACAATCAACCAATGGAAGTAGATAGTTGCCTTCAGAAATTGTGAAAGTTCCATCACTGGAGGCTTTTAATAAGAGACTGGACAACCACATGTCAGAAATGGTGTAATGGGTCCTGTGTGTGAGCAGGAGGTTGGGCTAGAAGACCTACAAGAGCCAAGGTGGCGCAGTGGTTAAATGCAGCACTGCAGGCTACTGCTAGATCAGCAGTTCAGCGGTTCAAATCTCACCGGCTCAAGGTTGACTCAGCCTTCCATCCTTCCGAGGTGGGTAAAATGAGGACCCAGATTGTTGGGGGCAATATGCTGACTCTCTGTAAACCGCTTAGAGAGGGCTGAAAGCCCTGTGAAGCGGTATATAAGTCTACTGCTACAAGGTCTCTTCCAACTCTATTATCTTGTCAGCCTTGAAAAAAAAATGACTGATGGAAGAGAAGATGAAAATGTGAAAAGATCAATATTGAGAGATTTAGAACTGACCTTGAGGAAGATATGAAAGAACTGTTAAGGAGAGATTTGGAGAAAAGACAACACAGTCCAGGGATCAAAGGGAGCAGGAGATAGAAACTCAAAATAACATAGGATGGGGCAGAGAAGAACTTGAACAGGCTTTCAGACTTCTGTTCTTATAAACTATCACAATGAAGTAGATTCCTGGATTCCCTGACTTGTCTCTTTCTTGATTTGGCCTACTTTGAAAGGCTGACAATCAAGATGTCTTCCCTCGTTCTAGGCTGCAGGACCCAGAATGAAGGACTAAAGTTAACAAGAAGCAGGTTCCAGTTGATTTTAAAAAAAAGCTTTCTAATAATAAGAACTATTTAACAGTGGAACAATTGACTCCGAACAGGAGCTGGGTATGTTGAATGTGTTCTTACAGAAGCTGAGTTGTTTGGTTTGAATTCCTACACAGTAGGGGCTTAGATTTAATTATCTGAGATCCTTCATTCTTTATAAGTGAGGAAAACTGTTCAGGAAGCAGCATCTCTGCATTCAAACAAAGGTCTCCTGAAAAATAATTATTGTTACAATGCAATCTCATTCTACTCATTAAACCATTTCCCATTAATGCTAATCTACTTGGGAAAAGGAGAAACTGAAGGACAACAAACAGGATTATATCCGGGGGTGGGCTGTTGAGGGTTTGGTAGAACCTCTAGCTAAGATTCTGTGCAGTTCGGAGAACCCCAAATCCCACTCCTGGCTGGCCCCGCCCATCCCTCCCCTCCCAGGAGTCCCCACGCAGGCCATTTTGGATGCAGGTAAGTGCAGGGCGCATACGGAGGCTTGGGGATGGTGAAAAGAGGGCCTACTGGAAGTTCGGGAAGGCCAGAAACAGGCCCAGAGGGCCTCCAGAGCCTGGGGAGGCCGTTTTCGCCCTCCCGGAGACTCGAGGAAAGCCTCCGGAGCCCAGGGAGAGCAAAAATGCCCCCCCTCCACTCAGCATCCTAAACCTAACCCTAACCCTAACCCTAAACCTAAACCTAAACCTAACCCTAAAGCAAACCCCTAAACCTAATCCTAACCCTTACCTTAATTTAAATCCGCTTTCTGCCGCCGCGCTGTTTTAAAGCGCCCTTCTGTCGCCGCGCTGTTGTCGCGGCGGTGATGACGCACGGTGATGACGTCGTGGCTTTAGCGACACGATTATATCACCGCTATTTTGACGAGTGCGGTTTTGTCGTGCCACGGTTTTCTTGCAGATATTTCATTACCCAACTAGGTAACATCATCAATGCTAGTGGGGTTTGCTCTCAGTTTATAGTCTCAGTTTCATTGAGGGCCGCATCAGGGTGGTGTTTGACCTCAGGCGATGGGCGTGGTCAAGGTGGGCATAGCCAGCTTGATATCACTCATGTCAGGGGCACCTGTGGTGGCCCGAGTGCTCTGCCAGCGAAAATGGGCTCCCAAGCTCCATTTTCAGCCGCGACGGTCTCCTGCAACCCTCTGCCAGTGAAAACGGAGCTCAGGGCGGCTGCGTGATCTCCATTTTTGCTGGTAGAGGCTCTGCGGGCTGGGCCTTTGCTGTTTCCAGGGTGGCCGGCAGGCCAGATTCCCCCCCCCCCCCCAGGCCTTGAATTTGGCACTTTGGGTCAAACAACCAAGCTCAGAGAGCACCAAGGACTTTTCAGTTATATATTCTTTAGTAACTGTTCATTTATTCCCACCCTATCTTGTATCTGGTGAGTTCATTAATTTTAATTGAAGAAATTGATTGTTTTAGATTTAGAAAGTTACAATATCACAAAATGTGAGCATTCCAGAATAGGTTTCTAAGGATTCTGAGCTGTCCTTGCTTTCACTCAACTTCAGTGGTGGGTTTCAAAAATTTTTGGAACCTCTTCTGTAGGTGTGGCCTGCTTTCCTTGTCCACTGGTGGAACCTCTTCTAACCGGTTCGGTAGATTTGACCAACCGGTTCTACCGAATAGGTGCGAACTGGTGGGAACCCACCTCTGCTCAACTTGAAATGTAATGTGGCTGATTTCACTCAACTTGCTTTAGCAAAAATGGCCACGTGTGTGTTTGTGTTTGTGTGTGTGTGTGTGTGTGTGTGTGTGTGTGTATGTGTGTCTTTGGCATAAGATGCCTTTGACTTGAATTCAATTCTCTTGTGATCGGATCCACCTATTTTTCTTGGCCAAGTTATAGAATTGGCTTACCATTGATTTCCTCCTGGATTTGTTTGCAGCTTCCCAGCCTGGTCAACAGCCTTCCGATTCCCATGTGTTCCCCATCCAAGTATTAACCAAGGGTGACTCTATTTAGCTTTTGTAAATAGCAAAGATCAACAATGTGTTGCCATTTGTTGTGAAAACTTAGCTTTAAGCTTTATAAGCCATGGTTGATGAGGAGCACGTGGGACAAACAAATGAGATTGCTGAATCATAGTTTTGTAGGTTTTGTGAATTTAGCCAGTTGCAGTATTGATCCCTTTGATTTAAGAAAATTGTAGCATAGTATGAGTATCAGAAGCACTGAGCAAGGCCTGGGGTGGGTCTTATGGCTCACTTATTTGCCTTAACATTATACTTGGTAATACAAAAGCAATTAATCCAACATCTGTATTTCAAGTAAAAAAGGAATTGTTCTCCAGATTTGGTCTACAAAAGTGTTTTTCATGTGGGACATGTTGGCTTAGTAGGTAAGAAGCTGAGTTTGTCTATCAGAAAGGTCGGCAATTTGGCGGTTTGAATCCCTAGTGCTGCGTAACGGAGTGAGCTCCTGTTACTTGTCCCAGCTTCTGCCAACCTCGCAGATTGAAAACACGTAAAAATGCAAGTAGAAAAATAAGAACCACCTTTGGTGGGAAGGCAACAGCGTTCCATGCCCTTTTGGCATTTAGTCATGCCAGCCACATGGCCACAGAGACGTCTTCGGATAGCACTGGCTCTTCGGCTTTGAAACAGAAATGATCACTGCCCTTTAGAGTCGGTAATGACTAGTACATATGTGCGAGGGAAACCTTTACCTTAGTGTTTTTCAACCTTGACAAATTTTAGATGTGCAGACTTCAATTTCCAGAATTCCACTAGCTAGCCAAGCTGGCTGAGAAATTCTGGGACTTGAATTCCACACATCTTTAATTTGACAAGTTTGAGGAAACACTGATATACAAATTTCTCTAGCTCCATCTAGCCCACCCCGTGGGTAGTGATTGTGTTTAAGGGATTGTGAGAAAACAACTTTGTTAATCTGTGATGGCATAAAAAATCAGGAGTCTCCTAGCACCTTTTTCAAGTAACCAATTTCATTAAAAGGCCTAAGATTTCATGAGCTATAGCTTACAGTCACCAAGTGCTTTAATTCATATAGGATTTAAGTTTGGGGATGAGGTTGGGGGAAAAGGAAGCCAGACACACTATGCACATCTTGCATATAGATGGGGTTTCAATTGCATGGTTTGACAACTTGACTTTTTTTGACCTGGTGCTGTAAACGCACCAGTGTGTAGAGCATCAGACCAAAGAGAATTGATTTAAATGGACACTGTAAAATGTGCATTTCTGCAAAACTATTTCACGGCAAAATATATGCTTTCTTGTAGTATTGTTCAGCTGCAGATCCGTCTGTGGAGATGAATAATTTAATCAAGTGTCTTAATGGGAGAGAAATATTGAAAATGAGTATTATGAGGTTGAGCAAAATAATGGTTAGAGATTGTTGTTAAGGACTTCAGACGAGCATTTCTTTTGTATTTAAGACAAATAAATATTGTAATGTAATCAGCGATGAAAGGAGCTTTATTCGTGTCTTTTTATGTTAGACAAAAAAACAGGAAGAATTTTATGTTTGAAAAATTCAGTCTCCCTCCGGTCCTTTTCCTAAGACTTGAATGCCTTTGTCTGAAACTTCCTCCCATTTTGCTTCACTCCCACGAAAGATGAAAAGGTTTAGAAGGTTTAAATCCCATGCAAACAAAAATATCCATCATAATCATAGAATCTAAATTATAAATAAGTGTGGCATGTCACAAATTCAAAGTGATGCCTTTTTGGGCAGATATGTTGGACATTGATGTGTAAATATGTATTTTGTCATTAAAAACTTATGTTTAAATGCTGTTGAAGGAGGTCATGTTGCAATAAAACAGAGAGAGTCAAACTCAAGGCCCGTGGGTCGGATCTGGCCCACGGGGTGCTTAGATCTGGTCCATGGGGCCAGTCTGGAAATAGCAAAGTTCTGGCCCACGGTGCTAGCAAAAATGGGGCGTGGGTAGGGTGCCCCCTCCCCCACCACAACCCCTTTTGGCCCCCGGAGTTGTCCAGGAGGTTTTCCAGGCTCAAAACGAGGCCTCCAGAGTGCTCCAGGAGACCATCCTTGACTCAGAAGGTTATAAAAGGGAGGAAAAGTAAAATATTTTACCTTTCAGGCTTGCAGGATTCTGTTACTAGCCTATGCCAATAATTTATAATTCTAGTCTTCCTATGGAACCATATTATTTGATCTGGTGTCTCTCTCTCATAAGGTGATCAAGTAGATCAAGTAAGTATTTAAAAAACAAAAACCACAGAAATGTACACCTCCCTATTTTTATAAGTTTATAAAATCATGTCTGCGGAGCAGTGGTGAAATTTTTTTTACTAACGGTTCTGTGGCCTGGTGGGCGTGGCAGGGGAAGGATACTGCAAAATCTAACCCTAACCCTAACCCTAACTACTCAAAAGTTTTTGTTAGATATTCACCCTATCTACAGGGGTTTCCACCAAGGTCCTCTGTTCCGGCGGGAACAGAGGTGTAATCCCGTTGGTCGAAGGGTCTGACAGTTCCCTATAAAAGGGCTGCTATCAGACTCAAACTTTGCTGGATTGTTCTCACTTGTTGTATTCAATAAAGAGCTGCTGTTACTGTTAAGCCTGTGTGTGCCTATCCATTACCCAATCTTTCAGAAGACTAACTGGGATCATTGGCATTTAGCCATCATAGAAAATTTGGGCTTGTCACTCTCTTGCTTATTCCCCCGCCCCTCTCAGACCTAAGCATTAGCGAAACGGAGAAGTCTATCATGAGTTTTGAGGGGGCCACCACAGAGCAACTCAAGAAACAATTGTTAGTGCAAACTTCCCATCTTGGTGCTGAGATGTTGGTTTTTACAACTCCTTGAATGCCAAGCCAACAGATCTGAGGAACAAGCTTTGAGGGCTCCATTTGTGATTGCTTGACTCTGAACAAAACTTCCAGAAAGCTTGGGAAAAGGATGGAAGGCAGCATTGGGAGAAAGAGGATGATTCATTTGGTAGCTCATCTCACAAATCATCACAACATCTCATCTTAGCCCAGTTGAAGGAAAACCTAGAAAAAAGATGTTTCAAATGGTTTGCCATTCCTTAAAATCTGTGTAAATAAATACCTTCAGAGGCTCTACCTCCACGAATTCATTCTAAAGGAGGGTATTCCCTTTCCAAATTCTGTATTTACTGCAGAGTGGCATTAAAGATGCATTATATTGAAAGAAGCGCATGTTCTTGCTTCTTTAATCATGCCCAGCTGAGTGAGATTTTACCTTGAGATCTCTCCAGAAGGATAACTGGTTTCATCTTCTGGATCGACGCCCCTGAACCAGTTCTCCGGGCAGCGCCATAGTGGCGCCATCTTGTTTTTTGCTTCTGCGCATGCATGAAGCGCGCCCACAAGCGAACTGGCAGTAGTGACTGCCAGAACCCAACCCCTGAGGTAGATATACAAGTCCAGCCTGAATAGGTTTGGTTTGGTTTTGGTTTATTGGTTTTGTATGCCGCCCACTCCCGAAGGACTCCGGGCGGCTCACAATAAACAGGGGAGGGAATAAATAAGACAATACAAACAATTTTAAAATCCACAACAGTCACAATTAAGACGGGGCTGGGTGCTTTAACAGCCCCCAGCCTGCCGGAACAGCCAGGACTTATAATTACGGAAGGCCGGGAGGGTAGTAAGGGTCTGGATCTCCACGGGGAGCTCGTTCCAGAGGGCCGGAGCAGCAACAGAGAAGGCTCTCCCCCGGGGTGTCGCCAGCCGGCATTGGCTGGCAGATGGAACCCAGAGAAGGCCAAGCCTGTGCGATCGAATTGGTCTTTGAGAGGTAGTCCTGCGATGTAGAAACAGGTCATGATCATATGGCCCCTGAGAAATTTTTATCGTAATGCATTATAGGAAAACTTAGTTGTCTGAGGAAAGCTTTATGCTGGGAAAGGTGGCAAGGAAGAGAAGTGGACAAGCAGTAGCCAGATAGAGTGCCTCAATATCAGAAGATCTGAAAGATCAAACTGGGGACAGATCTTTCATGAAGAAAATCTATCTACAGTATGGGGGGTCTCCAAAAGTCAATGCTAACTAAATGGTACATGAGAAATTTAAGTATACTGTGATGTCTCTTGATCTCATTTTCTTTGCGATTCCTGTTAGTTGCAAAGTTGTGTCCAACCCATCACGACCCCCATGGACAACGCTCCTTCAAGCCTTCCTGTCCTCTACCATCCTCTGGAGTCCATTTAAGCTCACGCCGACTGCTTCGGTGACTCCATCCATCCACCTCATTCTCTGTCGTCCCCTTCTTCTTTGGCCCTCCATCTTTCCCAGCATGAGGCTCTTCTCCAGGGAGTCCTCCCTTCTCATTAGGTGGCCAAAGCTTTCTTAGACAGCTATTTTTCCAGATTCTTTGTATCGAAAAACAAACAAAACCTTCACGGGACATTTCAGTTCATTCTAGCTGTCATCCAGTGCTTTCTCTTTCATTTTTGTCTACGTAGAAGTCACTTACTCTCTGGATATTTCTTTCATGCCAGTGGTCAGTGTCACCGACAGATGGTCAGTGAGCCATCTCACTCGCTCACTTCAATGACGGCTTCGAGCAAGTTCTGCTGAGTCAGCTTAGGTGACAGTGATTTGCTGGTGACTAATGCAAAATGGAAAGTCATCACTATTTGTGCTACTGCATTTGTCTGTGGTAAAATGTTACTAGTATTGCGGGGACCCCTATAGGCCCGGACTCCTTGTTGAAGGTTTTGGGAGGATTGTCTAGAGTGTGTGAGTACGTGCACGAAGTGGCTACTGTGATTCCCTACGGCGACCATTCGATCCGGCCAGGGGTGGGTTTCTCGCCCCGTTCCAACCGGTTCGGTTGGAACGGGGCCGGCGGCGTCTTCGTGCACGTGCGCGGTGCACGCATGCGTACTAGCGTCTGTGGGACACTCCAGCTGCTCCTGGACGATCGCGCAGGCACTGTATGCGTCCTGCGCATGCGTGGAAGCGCAGAACTCGTCAAAACCGGGTAAGGACCGCGGGCGGGTGGGCGCGCCCTTCGCCGTTCCCGGAAGTTACTTACTTCCGGGTTCGGCGACCAACCGGTTCGCAGGGACCGCCGCGAACCGGTTGAAACCCACCCCTGGATCCGGCACAAATATGACCATATCACCTGGGTATATGGGCCCCCAGGCTCTAACTAGCTTTTGAATATCAATATAGACTTAATATGGATTTTTATTAAGTTGCAACAAACCTTACTGGAACAGCGTGGCAAGATGCTGTAAAGGAGGGGCACAGGAAGCCAGGCGTGGGTGTAAGATAGAACAGAGGTGAAACGGCCAATAGCTTAAGACATTATAGGAACTTCTTGAGAATGCACAGTGTGGAACACGGCATAAAAGTAGCGTCCTGGGCGGAGCCAAGGCAGTTCAGATTTTGGTGTGTGGACACACTGAATTCGATGCATCAATAAACCTGTTTCTCTTGCACCTTCGTGGTCTCACGTCCCGTTTTTCTTGAGCATTGTGGCGAAAGCCTCAATCTGCTGCAACATCTTCTTCTTTTAAAATTTCATTCGGCACCAGCAATACAAGATTTTGTTTGTTTCAGTCCTGTATTTCCCACTGAACTTTTTCAGTCATGGAAAAGTCTGTTCTCGACCCTTCATTGCATGATGTTGCTCAGAATTTGATCTGAGGTCCAGTGTTGCTTTCTTGTGTACTTTGTTATCGTTGTTCTAAACATTTAGTTGTGTCTAAACGTTGTGACTCTTGGTGACTTTATAGACAAGTGTTCTCCATGCTACACTTACCAAGCACAGCTTCTTTCAATTGTTGTAAATTCAACTTTGCATCAGGTTTGATGTTATCAAGCCAGTATGTTTTTTGCATCATTTCCTTCTCTGATGAATTTGCACATAGGACATGGCCAAAGTAAATCAAATGTAGCCTTATGATTTTAGCTTCTAGTAGGGTGTCTGGTTTTACATGATTTAAACAACTCTCTGTTAGTTACTTTGGTTGTAACTAAGGTTGAGAAACACTGATCTAAAGAACAGGGCTGGGTGAATTGAATACAGGCGGTTCTCAACTTACAACAGTTCATTTACTGACCGTTCAAAGTTACAACAGCTCTGAAAAAAGCACAGTTATTAGAATTTTGTACGTTGAACAAGTCTCTATTTTCAAAGAATAGAGACCATTTCTATTTAAAAGAAGAAGAAAGACACAGAGTTAATGCATACAATCCATGTCCTAACATTTGTTAGGGATTAGACTCCACTGGAAAAAATATGAATAAAAGTTGCTTATGATTGCATTGCTGGTAAGTGGTTCCTTCTTGATTTTTCGGTTCGAAAGAAGTGAGGGGAAAATTCTCACCCAGACAGACACACACGAGAATTGACCCAGACGCTGGAGGATTATAAAGTGGAAAAGTTTGGAAAAAGTGAAGCCAATTTCTTCCCACAAATGCATGAGCTAAGTTGAAACCAATTCAACCGCTGGCATGGATAAGTTAAAAAAATAATCTTGTTAAACCTCTGAGTTTTGCACTGTAACTCAGCCAGGCTGGAGCATTTTTGAGGGCCTAAAGGTGGACAATGAATTCCTGGTCTCGCTCTTTATAATAGGCAAATAGACATTGTTAATTTTATTATGTGTGTCTGCCTGCTGATATCCAAACTCTGAGATGGGACATGGGGTTAGCCTGATATTCAGTGTAATCTTCCTTCTTTTCATTGTCTCCTCATAATTATTAATCCCTAACTTTCTGCCAATGTTTGGACATTACTCCACTTTAGCTGGTTCGACCGGTAGTTTAAAAATGCTTTAAAAAAGTTTTTAAAAAGTTCTGATGATTACGCAGCACAGCTGATTGTCGCACAGCTGATCATTGGAACTTTTTTTTAACGTTTTAAAGCATTTTTTAACTACTGGTTCAGGCGAACTGACCTGAACTGGTAGCATTTCACCCCTGGACTGGAGCTCATAGGCTTCTGATTTCTAGTCTGCTGTGTTAACTTTTTTGGGATTACAATATTTATCATCTTAATCACCTTTGACTAGGTCAGGGGTCGGCAAACTTAAACACTGAAAGAGCCATTTGGACCCGTTTCCCACAGAAAAGAAAACACCGGGAGCCACAAAGGTCCTAACCGTAAGCCCCCTTTTCAATTCTGGAGCTGACCGGAAGTTCGGTTCCACCACAAAAGCGCGTAGGACAAAATCGCGCTCGACAAAAGCGCGCTGTGACGTCATCACAGCGCGACGAAAAAGTTCAAAAAATGTAAAAATAAAGCGAAAACCTTACCCTAAGCCCCCCAAACCTAACCCTAAACCTAACCCTAAACCTAAGTCTTAACCTAACCCTAAACCTAACCCTAAACCTAACCGTTAAAGTAACGAAAAACCTAACGCTAACCCTTAACCTAACCCTAACGCTAACGCTAACGCTCTAAAGCTAACCCTAACCTAACCCTAACCCTAAACCTAAACCTAACCCTTACCTTTATGTGAATCGGCTTGCTTTAATTTAATTTTTATTAATTTTTATTTGAATTTTTCGATCTTTTTCGTCGCGCTGTGATGACGTCAAAGGCGCGATTTTGTCGATCGCGCTTTTGCCGTCCGCGCTTTTGACGGGTCACGGGAAGTTCAGTTCTCCCACCATAGAGTCTCCTCCTAGCGCGGCGTACTTTTCCCTCTACCTGTCATAACCGAAAGACCTATCAATTGTGGAGAACACTGGAAAACCCTCCCCTTGCCATAGAGTCTTCTCCTGGCGCACTGTGCTTCTCTCTCCCCCCCCCCCCCCCAAGAAGCTCCTCTCAAAATTGTGACGCCGACCGGTGACGGAGCCATTGCAGAGGGAGGAAATAGCCACATGCGGCTCCAGAGCCACAGTTTGCTGACCCCTGGACTAGGTTAACTGAGGTTTTGGAAACCCCAATAGATAAAACAGACCAGGAAAACTCCAGAGAAAGGCTACTTTATTGAGATTGGCTATCATAGCACAATTTTCGAAGTCTGATCATGCTATACTTCCTTCTCCTCCTTCTTATATGCCATCGAATTAGGGAGACGTCTGTTGATCCACTTCCAAATGTTACCTTGTAGTGCTGGACTTTAAAAAAAATGCTTTAGCCTCTTTTGTCTGGGTCATGGTTCACGCATTATCTCCGTGAAGATCATCTTCTTTACTCTTTACAGCTTTAGAGTTGCAGCCAACTAATGTTGATGGCACCTAGCTAAAATGGGAAATCTAAGAAGATTGAGCCTGGTTAGAACATGTGTTCCTTGGTTTTCCCAGGTTTGATCTAGTGTGACATACCAGTCCGTTTGCTGGTATGTCGGCTACTACTACAAACATGTGCCAATAATGTCTTATTTTTTGGCCAATGAGAAACCCCAGATGATGACTTCATTCTGGCAGTTAAAAGTTTTACCTAGACATGGGAGGAGGAGGAGAAGGAGAAGTAGCAGTAGTAGCAGCAGCAGCAGCAGCAGTAGTGGTAGTAGTAGTGGTAGTAGTAGTGGTAGTAGTAGTAGTAGTAGTAGTAGTAGTAGTAGTAGTATGGGAGACACCAGAAAAATCCTAGAGAATATAAGGTCATTCAGGAAGTGAAAACAACCACAATAACAACTGAGAAGAACAACTCCAAGGTCCCTCCCAACTCTGTTATTCTGTAATTCAGAAGAAGGCAGTGATACACCCCTTCCATAAATTTCCTTCAAGTCATGCTCAAATCCCAGTAATTCACAATTACAGTAATTTTCTTGGCAAGCAAAATGAAAACTTTTTTCCACCTCTTCCTTCTGGGATACTTACTGTATTTTTGACTTCCCAGTCTAGCCCTATAAGGAACGCGGTGGCTCAGAGGCTAAGAAGCTGAACTTGTCGGTCAGAAAGGTTGGCAGTTCGAATCCCTAGCACCGCGTAACGGAGTGAGTTCCCGTTACTTGTCCCAGCTTCTGCCAACCTAGCAGTTGGAAAGCATGTAAAAACGCAAGTACAAAAAATAGGGGCCACCTTTGGTGGAAAGGTAACAGCGTTCCGTGCGCCTTCGGCATTTAGTCAAGCCACATGACCACAGAGATGTCTTCGGACAGCGCTGGCTCTTAGGCTTTGAAACGGAGATGAGCACCGCCCCTTAGAGTCAGGAACGACTAATGCAGGGGAAACTTTACCTTTAGTCTAGCCCTACTTTAAACTGTTTGAAAATTTCAGTTAGAATAATTTGCGTTTTCTCTTTTTCTCTCTCTGGCTAGATGAATTAGGGCTGGAGGCTATGTCCTGGGTGTCTGAGTGCATGAAACCCCAGATCCAGATTAAACATTACATGCTAAGGATTTGCTTTATGATTTAAGCAAAATCCTATCACTGGATTAGCTGATGTCCCTGTATGCAAAGTAGGTCATGTTTCCTTATCACTTTTTTCCACGCCAAGCTCTTCCAAGAAGCGTCCTCGTCACCCGACTGTCTTCGTTTGAGAAAATAATATCCTGCTTTGCCTGGAAGAAGAATCAAGGAACTATTTTCCCACAATCAGGCAATCCCCAAAGCGATTCCTCAGGCTTTGCTTTCCTGAGCCTGAGTTCACACACTGTGTTCATCTTGACTGATATGGAATTGAGTACAGGTAGCCTTTGAGTTACAAGAGCCGAGGTGGCGCAGTGGGTAGAGTGCAGTACTGCAGGCTACTTCAGCTGACTGTTATCTGCAGTTCGGCGGTTCAAATCTCACCAGGCTCAAGGTTGACTCAGCCTTCCATCCTTCCGAGGTGGGTAAAATGAGTACCCAGACTGTTGGGGGCAATATGCTGACTCTGTAAACCGCTTAGAGAGGGCTGAAAGCCCTATGAAGCAGTATATAAGTCTAGCTGCTATTGCTATTGCTATTGAGCGGTATGGTGGCCTGGTGGTAAAGAAGCTCACCTCCCACTTGGAAGGTCGAAAGTTCGATCCTAGGTAGCGGCAGATGTTTCTCTCTCCTAGGGCACAAAGAAAAATTATCTGCTGCGAACTCTGCACAGGCATCAGGGAGGGCATCCGGCCAGTAAACTCTCAATTCCAACCAGTTGCCCCAACTCCACTCTGAATTAAAGGGATTGCAGAATTATAAAAAGAAAAAAAAAGTATTTGATCATACTAGAACCTGGCCATCACGGTCCCAAGTTAAATTATAAAGCAGTAATAGTTATAAACGAAGTATTTGTTACAGTTATATAACGTATATATATATATGTGTGTGTGTGTGTGTGTGTGTGTGTGTGTTGTATTTGTGCTGATAAATAAATAAAGGGAGACTAGTATAGATTTATTTCGTGCTATTTAGCTCTCATCAGCTAGCCATACCCTTACTGGGATTAGAACCTGTGCTGTATTGCATCTTAGGCAGATGTGTTAACCATTAAGCCACAGAGTTCTTCTCCTTATCGGCTGAGCCAGGGAGAAAGGTATATATTTAAAGTCACAACCCCTGCCCAAATATGGGAGGAAGTTCACTGCTTCCATTCTCTGTCCATCGGCTCATCATAAGAGACCATCCAGACGGAAACCCAATATTTTATTGTTGCCTTTGTTATATTTGTGTTCTATTTGTGCTGATAAATAAATAAAGGGAGACTAGTATAGATCTATTTCGAGCTGTGTGTGTGTGTGTGTGTGTGTGTGTGTGTGTGTGTGTGTGTGTATACTATATGTATGTATGTATGTATGTATGTATGTATGTATGTATGTATGTATGTATGTATATTTATAAATGAACTATGATCTGTTTTGCAGCAGTTGTTAAGCAAATGCCACCTTGGTTAAGTGAGCGAAAGGTTCAACATGGGCCACTTTTGCCGAAAACAGGAATTTCAACAAAAATGTCCCAAAATGTGGTCACATGACCTGAAGAGGCTGCAAAGGGCTTTAACTGTGGGCTGGTTGCCGAGCTCCTGGAATGTGGTCACATGACTATGGAGGTGGCTGTCAGAGCTTTGGAACTGGGTCGTAAGCAGTCGCATGACACAAAGGGGGAAATGGTGTTTTTTTAACCTAGGTGGAAGTTGTGTGAATACAATAGTTTATAGCCGTGATGGTGAATCTCTGGCAGCCAGCTGGTGTTTGAGTCTCTGCATGCGCAGGGGTGGGGCACATGTGGGGATCACACATGTATGTGCAGGGCAGTGACATGCGGTGAGGTTTATGGCTGGTGAGGCACACAGTGGTGGGTTCTTTTAGACTTGTGGACTTCAACTCCCAGAATTCCACAGCCAGGCATGCTCAGTTCCAATTTAAAGCAACAGCATTTGTTTTTCTCCTTTGCGAAAAAGTTTTCCTAAATTCTTTTTCTTCTCCCTCCCCCTCCTTCCTCCTTCTCTCCCTCCCTCCCCCCTCTCTCAAACAGACACCCGCACAAAGAGAAGTTGGATCCTTCTCTCACTCACTTAATCTCAAACAAACACAAACACAGAAGTTGGATTGGATATATTTTCCAATGGCTTGAAAGCAGCTCCTCTGCCATACCCCCCCCCCCAATTCCCCTGCTGCCTTCCGATCCGAGCCTTTGATTGCACGTGGAGCCACATTGTCTTTTCAAACTTGTAATCAGTGAAGCTGGGCTTATATACTTTTATCCAGCTCTCTCTCTCTCTCTCTCTCTCTCTCTCTCTCTGTGTGTGTGTGTGTGTGTGTGTGTGTGTGTGTGTGTGTGTAAAGGCAACGTGACTCTGCATGCAATCACGTACCTTTTCCAGCTGTTTCAGAGACGATTTCAACTCTGGTCTTGCCTGCCATCATGAAAAGAAAAAAAATGTAAAAGGAAAAATACAAGAGCTGAAGGCTGAGCTAGTTGCTGACAGAGACACCGTGTGGATGACTCTGCTTAACTGTTTAAAAAAGCCTCTTAAAAAAATGCCCTCTACAGGAGGCAGGAGAAAGACCAGCCTCATTACTTCTGGAATTTTTTGGCTTTTAACCCTTGCTTAGCTCTGCTCGAGTGATCATAAAGTCAGACTAGATGAGGCACCTCGTTCTCCCGCTTCCTCCTGTAGTTTTTTAGAGGCTTTTTTAAATAGTTAAGCACTAAGCAGAGTCATCCACTGTGATTCCGGCAGCAACTAGCTCAGCCTTTTTCCTTTTACATTTTCTTTTCTTTTCATGATGACAGTGGTGAGGCCCTGCCTCCCCTGACTGCACATTCCTGGTGCAGGGGGTGGGTTAGGTGTGTGTGTGGGGGGTGACGTGTGCATGATGGGGGGCTGGGGGCATGCGGGGGTGCATTAACGGGGGAGTAGGGCACGTGCAGGGGGCTGCATGCACACGTGCCCCTTCCCGCGCATGCACAGCAGAGACCCAACGACCAGCTGGCTAGTGGGATGCGCATGCACAGAGGAACTGAACCGGGGCGATGGTTCACGTGTCATCAGAGAGGGCGATGCGTGCTACCTTTAGCAAGTGTGTCATAGGTTCGCCATCATTGCATTTTGGGGGGTTGGGTGTACCCTTGGGGTACTTGGTCCCAAAAACCATAACTGGTTTTGTAGGATGCTGTAGGTTCCTTTGGTTTTGGGAAACGAGCAGGATGTATTTTAAAAAAATCAAAATACATTATACATTATATAATGTAAAATAGAAGTTGGGCTTCAATCATGTGCTGTGGCCATCATCTTGCTATATTTTTTTATATATAAATTTTTATTTCTCTTATATACATTCACAGTTATATGATCTCATAACTGTTACTAATAATATGTGTTTGTAACAATTTTTCTCCCCTGCAATTGACAATATAATTGAAATTGCTTTCTTACCATCCCATAGACCCATCTTATTTTACAACAATCCTACTTCTTCTTCCTTCCTTCCCTCCTTCCTTCCCTCCTTTCTTCTCTCCTTCTCTCCTTCCTTCCCTCCCTCCTTCCCCCCTTCCTCCCTCCATTCTTCTCTCCTTCTCTCCTTCCCTCCTTCCCTCCTTCCTTCCCTCCTTCCTTCCCTCCTTTCTTCTCTCCTTCTCTCCTTCCTTTCCTCCTTCCTTCCCTCCTTCCTTCCCTCCTTCCCTCCTTTCTTCTCTCCTTCTCTCCTTTCTTCCCTCCCTGCTTCCCTCCCTCCTTCCTTCCCTCCTTCACTTCCTCCTCCCTTTCCTTCCTTTCTTCTCTCCTTCTCTCCTTCCTTCCCTCCTTCCTTCCCCCCTTTCTTCTCTCCTTCCCCTTCCTCTCCTCTACTCTTCCCCTCTTCTTCCCTTTCCTCCCCTCTCTCCTACTCTTGCATTCTTGCTATATTTTTTTTTTTTGACACACACAGAAGCACAAACAAAACTCAGTCCCTGTCGCTCTCTGGCTTGCTAGAATCCTTCAGCTACCTGAGTTCCATATAATGTTATTTTCTTCCAGTAGGGAGAAAAAATACATTTAAATGAAAAGCCATCTGGCTGAAAGCAAATTCGGAGCCTCTATAGTGGTTTCTATTTTTACAAGTGCTTTATGCATTTTTTGGGGAAACTGAGAAATTGTATGTCAGCAGCCCTGGGGGTTGCTTGGAGGAGGAAGACTAGAAAGCAAGCTCATCACTTATTATTATTTTTTTAGGTCAAATGGATGTTTGGTGATTAGCTATGCCCATTAAGGCCGCTATTCTGGGAAAGTGCAGCTCAGAACGGCCATCTGTAAAAACACCCACTAAGTAAACACACAGGGATAGAATCAAGATCACGTGAAGGGTTAATACCACTTTATAATGCCTTGGTAAGGCCACACTTGGAATACGGCATTCAGTTTTGGTCTCCACGATGTAGAAAAGATGTGGAGACTCTGGAAAGAGTGCAGAGAAGAGCAACCAAGATGATTATGGGACTGGAGCAGGGGTGAAATCCTGCAGGTTCTGACAGGTTCTAGAGAACTGGTAGTGGAAATTTTGAGTAGTTCGGAGAACCGGTAGCAGATTTTTTTTTTATGAAATAATTTTTTATTTTCAAAACAAACATGACACATAAAATCTTCTTTCTTTACATACTGTAGAAAGTGTTTCAGTTGGTTACAAAAGGCTTTCGTGCATCTCTTCCACCGTCATCAAGTATAGTTCATATTAACTCAAGTATTCTAACTCCAATGTTCATATATGTTACCATCATCATACCTCCAGTTTTATTTGACTATCATTGTTTAGACGTCCTTCATCATAAAATATACCAAAATTTAATACATAACCACATACTGGCATTTCATTTACTATTTCTAAGATCAGGTACCGGTAGCAGAAATTTTGAGTAGTTCAGAGAACCGGCAAATGCCACTTCTGGCTGACCTCAGAGTGGGGTGGGAATGGAGATTTTGCAGTGTCCTTCCTCTGCCATGCCCACCAAGCCATGCCGGCCACATGATCATGGAGATGTCTTCGGACAGCGCTGGCTCTTCGGCTTTGAAACGGAGATGAGCCCCACCCACTAGAGTCGGGAACGACTAGCACATATCTGCTAGGGGAATCTTTACCTGTACCTTACTTTCCTCTCCCAATCATATTAACCAAAAATGCAAATAGTCCTGGCTCCTTTGGCAATCTGAGACTTATAAAACTTAACTTTCGGTGATTTGTTTTGGTTTATGGCTTCTTTCTGTAACTGTGAAGAGCTGGGTGAGAAACATGAAGCAGGACTAGAGGGGAAGCTATTTTCCTCCTCAGGGTCCTTAATGGGATGACATGGTGTAAAGAACAGAATTTCTATGCAGCTGTGACAACAGTTTTCAAAAGACCAGGATCATAAATTTTTCAGATGCAAACGATCAAGTTCATGGGGTCACTGGATGGGTATAAAGTCTCCTGCTTTGAGCAAGGGGTTGGACTAGAAGACCTCCAAGGTCCCTTCCAGCCCTATGATTCTATATGGGTTGTCCTTGATTTACAACAGTCCATTTAGGGACCGTTCAAAGTTACAACAGTATCGAAAAAGCGGTTTATGACCATTTGTTGCCTTTATGACTATTGCAACATCCCCATGGTCACGTGATTTACATTTGGAGGTCTGACAACTGGGTTCATATTTATGACGGTTGCCGTGTCCTCTTTTTACGACCTTCTGACAAGCAAAGTCAATGGGGAAGCCAGATTCACTTAACAAGAGTGTTAACAGGCTGCAGGGATTCACTTGACAAATGTGGCAAGAAAAGTCGTGCAAACTTGCTTAACAAATTTCTCACTTAACAACATAAATGTCGCGCTCAATTGTGGTTGCAAGTCGAGGACCACCTGTATTCTTTGATTCAGGCTGCAAGGAGCAGCTTCCACAACTGCAGTTCCTCAAAGGGCCAGAATTGCTGGATTAAATTTATAACCCAGCTCAGAGAAAGTGGTTTGAATTTATGTTTCGGGTCACAGGGCAGAGGCATAAATTCAGCTTGAGTCAACTCACGATTGATGGGCAGATTTGGTCAATGGGGGAGCAAGGGAGAGATTTAGAGGTCAGGTTAAACAATTGGCGCTTCAGATTCTCAAGCAGACGTTCAAAGCTTCACTCAATCTGAGAGATTAGAAATATAGAGTTGTAAAGTCAGGGCAGCTTTGCCACAGCTAAATGAAAAAAGCCAACATTTGCCAGATGCACACAATATAAGAAATTGTAAATCGGGATTTATAGAAGACAGTTGCTGTGTTTATGGAACACGGTTGCCGGCCAAGGAAATAAATCTTAGGATAGCTATTATCAGTCATAAATTATCCAGGCACATTTCAGCACAATGTTACGTATTGGGTGACTCTGCTCAGAATCATCTAAAGCAGTTGTTGTGCCCCACCAGCAACCAGCAGAGCTGGCAGCAGATTCGGACAGTGAGGAGGTTGGGGAGGAAGATGGGCCAGTCCTGGAGTCTGGGGAAGGCTCTGATGAGGGCTTTGTGTCAGAGGCAGAGAGGGGGCCAGAGCTGTATGACAGTTACCAGCTGCTTTCAGAGTCAGACATCAGTGAGGCAGACGAATAGCAGGAGCCTGTTCCCAGTGTGCGCATGTGCAGAGTTGCCAGACGAAGGGAAGAGCTAAAGAACAGGGGTTGACTTGGGAGTAAGGCCACAGGTGGACGATGAATGGCCCCTCCCAGAGGAAATAAAAGAGGAGCGAAAGGGGAGTGGAGTTTGCAGGAGACAATTAGTTCGCTAATTGGTTAGTGACTCTCCGAGACTCCTTGCCAAGTTTTGCAGATATCAGCCTGGCAGCTGTCCAAGCCAGATAAGGTCTGTGACTATAAATTCCCCCTTGAAAGGCTTTGCCGGATGGGAATGAGAAGAATTCACAGTAAATTAATAAAAGGGATTTTTGTCGGGACAAGGAGTTGACTTCATGCTCTTGGGAAGCCTCGGTCAGAACCGCAATGTTTTGTCAACCTTGTATGCTGGCTGGGGAATTCTGGGAGCTGAAGTCCAGATACATTAAAGTTGCTAAGGTTGAGAAACACTGATCTAAGGCAGTGTTTCTCAACCTTGGCAACTTGAAGATGTCCAGACTTCAACTCCCAGAATTCCCCAGCCAGTGAATGGACAGTCGGTCCTCGACTTACAACAGTTCATTTAGTGACTGTTCAAAGTTACAACGGCACTGAAAAAAAAGTGACACATGACCGTTTTTCAAACTTACGACCTTTGTAACAGTCCCATGAAGATGTGATCAAAATTCAGATATTTGGCAACTGGTTCATACTTATAACCGTTGCTGTGTCCTACGGGTCATGTGATCACCTTATTTTGCAACCTTTTGACAAGCAAAGTCAATGGGGCAGGTGGATTCACTTAATAACCGTGCGACTAATTTATCAACTGCAGTGGTCCACTTAACAACTGTAGCGAGGAAGGTCATAAAATGGGGCAACACATCTCACTTAACAGAAATTTGGGGCTCAATTGTCATAAGTCGAGGACTACCTATATTGTAATAGCAACCGCAATAGCACTTAGACGGATATATTGCTTCACAGTGCTTTACAGCCCTCTCCAAATGGTTTACAGAGTCAGCCTATTTGTTCCCAACAATCTGGGTCCTCATTTTACCCACCTCGGAAGGATGGAAGGCTGAGTCAACCTTGAGCCGCTCAGGATCAAACTGCTGGCAGTGGACAGAGTTAGCCTGCAATACTACATTCTAACCACTGCGCCACCACGGCTCCTTATAATACACACCTTATAATACTCGTACGATGAATTCATTTCAATTGCAGGGTAGGTGCCGAGGTCTTGTAAAACTAAAATACAAATTTAAATCAATGTTTCTCAACCTGAGCAATATTAAGATGCGTGGATTTCAGCTCCCAAAAATTGCCATCCTGCATGTTGTTGTTGTTGTTAGTTGCGAAGTCATGTCCGACTCATCACGGCCCCATGAACAATCCCACATGTTAGCTTGGGAATTCTGGGAGTTGGAGTCCACGCATCTTGTAGTTCAGGGGTGTCAAACTCAAGGGCTACGTGGTACTTAGATCTGGCCCACGGAAACAGTGAAAGACCGCCCCGTGGTGCTTCTGCCAGCAGAAACGGAGTTCCCAAACTCCATTTTCATTGGCAAAGGGTTGCAGGAGGCTGTCCAGGCCGAAAACGGAGCCTGGGAGCCGGGTTTTGCTGGCAGGAGCCCGGAGCCCCCGACACAAGTGATGTCGAGCTGGCCACCCCCACTCCTTCCTCGAGGTCAAACACAGCCCTTATGCAGCCCTTAATGAAATCGAGTTTGACACCCCTGTTGTACTTGCTGAGATTGAGAAAACTGGTTTAAAATGTAAATTGCTTTGGTTTTTAGTGAGACAATCCATTGGAGCCCAGCCTCCAGCCCTTGCTCTCTTTCTGCCAAACTAATTACCTTTCTCTCTGTTTAGCATCATGCAAAACTTTTCCTGATTCTGAGTTTGTTTGATTCTGAGCTCTTTTTTTTTCTGATATTGCTGATTATTTATTGTGACATTTTATTATTTATTATTTTTAAAGATGTTTCTTTCCATGAATTCTTTCAGCGGATGCAGTTGCATTGGGTTAGAAAACTGTGGCCCTGATTTACAGCTGTGTCGGATTTCACTGCAGATTTAGGAGTTTTTTCCTGAAACCCAGGGATAAGGAAATAACTTCCTTACTAATAAAGGAAGGTATTAGAAATGCAGGCGTGAATAGGCTATTTTTAACGGAATGCACTGAAGCGTAAAAAATTGGGCCATCTTCCACGGTTCCTTTCTCTAGCCTCCTGGTGATTTCCATTAATTTCTGAATATATTATGATAAATCCAGCTGGTAGAAGACAGCAACCATGTTAAATGACCCAGATGTTTTTTTTGCTAGAGTCATAGGGTGAGTGGGATAGTAGGACAAGTGTAAAATGATTACACACCGGAAAGGGGAAAACCCACTGCTTTAAATATGCAGTGAAGCTTACAAATATCTCATTTAGCTATCACTAGTGCTGATAACCTGGCATTGCCTGGGTATTTATATGTGGGGAAAACGTCTGGACCAAATGTAATTTCTAATGTTGGATTTTCTGTCCCATTGATGTCTGACTCTGAAGGCAACTGATAACTGGCATACAGCTCTGGCTTCCTCTCTGCCTCCGACACAGAGCCCTCATCCGAGCCTTCCCCAGACTTCAGGACTGGCCCATCTTCCTCCCCAACCTCCTCACTGTCTGTCTCTGCTGCCAGCTCTGCTGGCCGCTGGGGAGCCACAACAGTGGGTGGGTTGAATAAGCACCTGTAGTAATCTTGCCATGTGTCAGGGGTGGGTTCCTGCCAGTTCTAACATCTTCTATAGAAGAGGTTACCCAAATCTACAGTGCCGCTTAGAACCGGTTCCAGCTCCCTCCCCCCGCCCGTCCGCACATCATCAAGATGAAGAGCGAGAGGAGGAATTCTGGGAGTTGAAGTCCACAAGTCTTAAAGCTGTCAAGTTTGAACACCGCTGGGTTTTTTTTCCTAAAGAGTTAGGAGTGCAAGGGTCTTGTAACCTGACAGCTTTAAGACTTGCGTGCTTCAAATGCCTGAGTTTCTGAGCCAACATTTTGGTTGCTAAGCAAGAGCGTTGTTAAGTGAGTTTCATCACATTTTACAAGTTGGCCACGCCCACCCAGTCACATGGCCGGCAAGCCACTCCCACAAAGCAGGCCACACCTACAGAAGAGGTGTAAAAAATTTTGAAACCCACCCCTGCTGTGTGTGTGTGTTTGTGTGCGTGAGCGCGCATAAAGGTCATAAGTGTGATAAATGGTCATAAGTCACTTTTTTAAGTATTGTAACTTCAAACAGTAACTAAGTGAGCTGTTAAAAGTCAAAGATTACTTGCATCCATTTTTGCATTTTTTCGCGGCAGAAGCTCCACGGGTGGAGAGAAAAAAGTTTTATTATGCCCCAAAATCCTACATCCTTTGTAGCAGATGAATTAGGGATGAACGCATTAGATGCCCAATTGAAACAGAATCATAATATTTTCATACATTTCTGAAAACAAACAGTGTGTCTGTCACCTGGATGAGGTCCAGCAAGCGATTGCTCAACACAGGCAGAGCCCTATGGGAAAACTACTCAGACTGAACAGCCAAGACGTAGATGCAGAAAGAGATAAAGATCTTGGAGAGGAATATGGGAGACAAGTCAAAAAGGAAAAAAAAAAGCACAGCAGTTAAAGTATTGAAGCGGGCAAGAGATGATGGATAGATGATTTTTCGTGCTTGGTGTTGTTTTGATTTGCTTCTCTTCCCTTCTTCCCTTTCTTTTTTCTTTTTGTAGGTAGGTGACATGGTTAGAAATTAGGTAGGATAGAAAGAAAATGTTTTTTTTTAACAAAGGATGACATGATTAAAAGAATAAGAGATAGAAATAAGAGAAAACTGGAATATTAGTGTACACTTTTATCAGGGGTGGGTTTCTCGGCCCGTTCCAACCGGTTCGGTTGGAACGGGGCTGGCGACGTCCTCGTGCACGCGCGCAGTGCACACATGCGTACTAGCGCCTGTGCGATGCTCCAGCTGCTCCTGGAGGATCGCGCAGGTGGCGCAGTGGTTAAATGCCAAGGTGGCGCAGTGGTTAAATGCAGCACTGCAGGCTACTGCTAGATCAGCAGGTCAGCGGTTCAAATCTCACCGGCTCAGGGTTGACTCAGCCTTCCATCCTTCCGAGGTGGGTAAAATGAGGACCCGGATTGTTGGGGGCAATATGCTGACTCTCTGTAAACCGCTTAGAGAGGCCTGGAAGGCCTATGAAGCGGTATATAAGTCTACTGCTATTGTATGCGTCCTGTGCATGCGTGGAAGCGCAGAACTCGTCAAAACCGGGTAAGAAACGCGGGCGGGCGGGTGGATCCTTCGGCGTTCCCGGAAGTTACTTACTTCTGGGTTCGCCGACCAACCGGTTCGCGGGGACCGCCGCGAACCGCCTGAAACCCACCCCTGACTTTTATAAATGAGAGCAATAATAAGAGAAAACATAGGATAATTGAATAATGACAAGATTACAACTTTATGTAAATATGTATTACTATTAGAAATATATACACGTTGGTTGAAAGTAGTAACTATGACTACAGCTATTAGTTTTATTTGTATTAGAGTGTATGACACCCAGGTGCCACTATGTTCACGCATTGATGTTTGCAAAAAATAAATTTTAATTTAAAAAAAAAAACCACTGGCAGGGCCGTTTCAGAAAACTGGGATAACCCTTGCAAGCGTGACCCCCCAAAAGCTGTTTTTTGCTGGAAGGCCACTCTTGAGCTTTGATTTATGATTTGTTCTGCACAATTGCAAAGGCAAGACACAGAGAAATGAAAGTAAAGATACCCCTTCTTTGTCAACAAGATTTTGCTTGCCCAAGGGGGGGGGGGGGTTGGGATATGGAGTAGGGATTGGAAATCATCTGACAAAGCCAGAGGCAAAAACGCAGCCAAAACTGTCAACCAACTCGGGCTCTTCAACTGACTATCTGCTTTGTACGGCTGAGTTACGGCGTAGTAATTCCTCCTTCTGGCTCTCTCTTCCCTTCTTGTACAGATGAAATAATGCAACAGGAGATCAGGCCTGTCACGGCGGTGGAGATCATTGAACAACTGCACCGGCAGTTTGCTATTTTGTCAGGTAAGATATCTTCAGTGCTCTTCATATTTCACTTTTTTTTTCCGTTCTTGACTGTTAGAGCAATTAATTAGTAGAATGATTTGACTCCAGAAATTATGAGTGCTCCAACACGGGGACATTTTTAAGGAGAGACTGGACAACCATTTGTCTGAAATTGTATAGGGCTTTCTGCTTGAGCAGGGGGTTGGACTAGAAGACCTCCAAGATCCCTTCCAACTCTGTTATTCTGTTACAACCTCGGTTGTGTCCTTTTGGAAATGATGGGCGGTGTTTCCAGATTCCCCTTCCCCACCCTGAACAAATCTCATGAACAGTAATTGCCGTCTGCTTTTGACAGATAAACAAATCCAGATTTTCCCCCAGTAAAACTTTTGAAGAGGTTCTTCTACCAAACATACCTATTTGATTTTTATCCCACCTATATTACTTTAAAAGTAACTCAAGAGAGGAAATACACACACATTCCCTCGTCCTCCTATTTTCCCCACAACAACATCCCTTTCAGGTGGCTTGAGCTGAGAGAGTGCCTGGCCCAAAATCACCCAGCTGGCTTTCATGCCTAAAGTGGGACTAGAATTCACAGTCTCCTGCTGATTGGCCTAAAGTCAGCCAGTCACCTTTCATGCCTAAGGCGGGACTCAAATTCATAGTCTCCTGGCGATTGGCCTAAAATCAACCAGTCACATTTCATGCCTAAGACGGGACTAGAATTCACAGTCTCCTGGCGATTGGCCTAAAGTCAGCCAGTCACTTTGCTTGCCGAAGGCGGGACTAGAATTCACAGTCTCCTGGCGATTGGCCTAAAGTCAGCCAGTCACCTTTCATGCCTAAGGCGGGACTCAAATTCATAGTCTCCTGGCGATTGGCCTAAAGTCAGCCAGTCACCTTTCATGCCTATGGCAGGACTAGAATTCACAGTCTCCTGACAATTGGCCTAAAGTCAGCCAGTCACCTTTCATGCCTAAGGCGAGATTGGAACTCACAGCCCCTTGATTGTAAGCCAGCATTTTAACCACTACATCAAACTGGCTCTCTCTATATGCCATTAAATAGCACAATAGTGAAAATCTACCAAATTGTCTCATGTGAGAGTCCATTTCTCTTTGCCAAGAAAGATTGTAGCCAGATTTTGGGGGGTGGGGTGGGGTAGAGGAGGGTGGAGGAGTTTTGGCTTTAATAACAAATGTCATGTAAACATTTAGTAGGGAAAGTTACTTTTTCAGACACATAAGAGTCAAACTTGAAGCTCCAGGCAGTCCTCTATTTACAACACTTCATTTAGTGACCATTCGAAGTTTGGGATTGAAAAACAGGATTGAAAAAAGTGACATGACAGTTTTTCACTTACGACTATTTCAGCATCCTCACGGCCACATGATCAAAAATCAGACGCTTGGCGACTGACTCACATTTATGACCGTTGCATTGTCCCCGGAGGTCCCATGATCCCCTTTTGCGACCTTCCGACAATCCAAGTCAATGGGGAATCCAGACTCACTTAACAATGTCGTTACTAGCTTAACAACTTCATGTGGCAAGAAAAGTCATAAAACTCACTTAACAAATGTTTTCACTTAATCGTCGAAATGTTGGGCTCAATTGGGGTCATTAAGTGGAGAATTATTTGTAGTTTCTGCAATCGAGATCGCTTCCTGACTGCACAGAGGGCTACCGTGTTTTCCCGAAAATAAGACAGGGTCTTGTTTTCTTTTGATCCCTGAAATAAGCGCTTGGCCTTATTTTCAGGGAGGTCTTACTTTTTGTGAGGTGCAGGAGGCGGCGAGTGGGGTCACCTCATGGCGGCTGCTGTGTTGTGCGTCGCTGGGCCTGCCGCTCTTTTTGTGGCAGCCATTAGCATGCCAGAAGGGGTGTGGTGGCTAGAGTTGTGGGAGCGGCCGTTAAGTAAGGATGTGTGGGGTGCATGGAGCATGTCCCCCCTCCCTTCCCCCCTTCCGGCTGCGCATGCGTTTGAATATTTTTGGGGAAGGGCTTATTTTAGCGCATGCACTCAAAAGCTTATTTTTGCGGGTGTCTTATTTTCAAGGAAACAGGGTAACAAGAAGGAAGGAAAACCTTGGTTATTTTAACACACACACACACACACACACACACACACACACATATATACACACATATATACATACATACATACATACATACATACATACATACAGACAGACAGATAGATAGATATAGATATATATATGCAGAGTAACGAGGCTTACATCTGTTACTCTTTTATTTTTGATAATCTCTCTATTTTCGGGGGTCTATAGTTAGAACCACCAATTTAAGGGACACACCACTGCTTATAAAAAGGCGGTGGATTCAAAGATTTTTCCCGAGGCTACTTTTCCCCCCCCCCAAAAAAATGCAACTGCTTTTGCAAATCCACTTTGATAAATCCATGAGAATTAGCACGTCACACAGTCTGCTAACCGCCTTCTGTTAATGGAAAGTCTGTCTTTTCTAAAAAGAAAGTGAAATTGAAGCTTTTGGTGGCATCTGTTCAACAGATTTACATCGTGGCAGTGTTCCGATAATGGGGAACTCTGTGGGGATTTGCATAAGCCCTGCCCCATAAACCCTGCAGCCAGTCTCATTATATTAATATTCCTGGAGTAGTTACTCACTTAATGACCAGTGGATTAGTGACTATTTGAAGTTATGAAGAACCCATCCCCCCCCCAAAAAAATATTTAGGATAATCCCTCCCCCCTTATTGTCACTGCATTTCAGGTTCTTGCCTGGCTTTTATGTCTGTGATTCATGATGGTTTAGTAATGGGTATTTTTGACCAGTTTCCAGCAAAACAAACAACTCACAGGAATCAATAGATTCTCTTAATGACCATGGCGTTTGCTTAATAATCTCCCCGTTCACTTAACAACCATGGCGTCTCGCTTAATAACCACTGGGAAAAAAAGTTGTAAAATTGAGTCCAGTCCCACAAGTGCCTTGATTTTACGACAGAAATTCCAGGCTCCATTATGGTTGCAAGTTAGAACTATACCTGTATTGGGTGCCACTGAGCCACGGTGGCGCAGTGGTTAGAGTGCAGTACTGTAGGCTACTTCTGCTGACTGCTGGCTGCCTGCAACTTGGCAGATCGAATCTCACCAGGCTCAAGGTTGACTCAGCCTTCCATCCTTCCAAGGTCGGTAAAATGAGGACCCAGATTGTTTGGGGAAAATATGCTGAGTCTGTAAACTGCTTAGAAAAGCACTGTAAAACAGTATATAAAGCTAAGCGCTATTGCTGTTCCTCTTGTTAACTGAAACAGATCTAGAATGTCTGAAAAACCTCTTTGATGAATAAAATATATGCTTAGATGCCTCAAGCCAAGCTTGCCTTCTACATTAAAGAGCTCGTGCTGTTTTCTTGATAATAATTTGAAATGAGCTTGCCATCCCTTCCTCAAGAGATTCTCAGGCTAACCTATCCATTTAGAATTTCTCAGGTGTCTCTTATCTGTATCCTAACCATGTTCAACCCTGCTTATCCTCTTGGAGATCAAGAATGACTAAATACTGCCACCTGCTGTTTTATTTGGGTACTATCAACAGCTATAGTTCACAGAAAAAAGTGTCTCGCTTTTGCATTTTTCTGAATCTTCTATATATCAGGGGTGGGTTTTACCGGCGGTGGTTTGTGTGCGCTTCGCGTTCCAGTGCTTTCTGACACCAGTTCTTTGCTTGTTAGTTCCTCCTCTTATCTGATTATTCCCTGTGCTGCATCTCTTCATTCCCCATATGGCCACCCACACATCCTATTATATTTTACTGGTTGATAACCCGGCATTGCCCGGATATTTATTTATAGGGGGAAAATGTCTGGACGTAAATTCTAATGTTGGATTTTCCCCCTTACCAGACGGAGCCCCCTTGTGGAGTACTGTGAAGCCGTTACCATGGCAACTCCACCTCACTGTACAGTAGAAGCCATGTTACAGCAGTACAGTAGAAGCCATTTTAAGGCACAACATGTTGTATCTTAACAGAGCACATACCCCAAGGGGTTTTAGGGGTGTCTTACATCCACAATATTTGTTTCCGGGGAGTAAGTCATCTTACTCATCAGTCATCAGGGAATTACTCTAATATCATCCTTCCTAATGGACGCTGCTACTTTGGACTTCCATATTTGTAATGCCAAAAAAGAGGATACTCTGGGGAGGCCCCCATTTAATCTAGTGGGCCGCGTAACATTCTGCAAGTAGTCCTTGACTTACGACCGCAAGCGAGCCCAAAATGTATCTTGTTAAATGAGACACTTGTTAAGGGAAGAAAAAAGGGAAGAGATGCTGAGAGTGCCCTGAATTTTATGCCCTCTCTGGGCTTTTGAATTTGAGCTTGTGTTCTGATTGGTTGTCAGACTCCCATGGAGCGATGCAGGGGCAACTTTGCAGGTTGTGTTTTAAGTCCCAAGCTTGGTTGAACCTTGTTGGGTGATGTAATCTTCCCAGGCGCCATGTGGGTGAGTTCTGTTGCTAGATGGGTAGAGGGCTAATTCTACCTTTGTTGGATCTTGGGTGAGAGTATTTGCCTATGAACAGACCTAGCTATCTCTTTATCGGACATCTGCTGTGGGCTAGAGCCAAGGTGGCGCAGTGGTTAAATGCAGCACTGCAGGCTACTGCTAGATCAGCAGTTCAGCGGTTCAAATCTCACTGGCTCAGGGTTGACTCAGCCTTCCATCCTTCCGAGGTGGGTAAAATGAGGACCCAGATTGTTGGGGGCAATATGCTGACTCTCTGTAAACCGCTTAGAGAGGCCTGAAAGGCCTATGAAGCGGTATATAAGTCTACTGCTATTGCTATTGCTATTGCTATTGAGGAGGGTGGAGGCTTTTAAGAGTGAGTCTGTTTCTTGCCTAAAACATATTTCTTCATTTATCATCCAGGGAAATATAATCTGCCTTTTTAATATTTCCTAGAACAGTGATGGGTAAACTTTTTTGACTCCTGTCTCAAAAGCAGGGGGGAGCGCGAGGGGGGGAGTGCATGGGCATGCCACACTCGTAATGCTATCTGCGCCCACCCCTGCATGCGCCTGTGTGCGTGACCAGCACCCCTCTTTTGGCGCTCTTTTTTCGTCCTCCCCATGCTCCAGAGGCTTTCCAGGAGCCTGTGGAGGGCAAAAACTGGCCCCCCGCCTCCCGGAGGCGCTCCAGATGCGTCAGGCTTCCCTGAAGCCCCCGGAGAGTGAAAAACCAACCTACGGGGAACCCGGAAGTTTGGGAATGATGACTTCCGGTTTGTCCGTAGGACCAGTTTTCGACCTCCGAAGCCTTCAGGAGGTTCCCTGAAGGCTCCCGAAGGCGAATACAGCCCTACAGCCAAACCGGGAATTCCTTTCCCGAACGTCCGGTTTGCCCGTAGGGATGGTTTTTCACGCTCCGGAGGGCGAAAAACAGCCTCGAAGGAAGGCCAAAGTAAGCTGGGCAGCACACACATGTGTGCTGGAGCTGACAAGGCAACGTCTCGCATGCCCTAACCAATGGCTGCACATGTCACCTGTGACACGCGTGCCATAGATTCGCCATCACGGCTTTAGAGCCGAGGTGGCGCAGTGGTTAAATGCAGCACTGCAGGCTACTGCTAGATCAGCAGTTCAGCGGTTCAAATCTCACCGGCTCAGGGTTGACTCAGCCTTCCATCCTTCCGAGGTGGGTAAAATGAGGACCCGGATTGTTGGGGGCAATATGCTGACTCTCTGTAAACCGCTTAGAGAGGGCTGAAAGCCCTATGAAGCGGTATATAAGTCTACTGCTATTGCTATTGCTATTGCTATAGAATATTTCATTTTTCTAGGAGGGGGGTAGGTGGTAACTTCCTACACTTGCAATTTATTTATTCTGCTTTTCTGTCTCATTAACTATCAGTCTTCAGCTCTGAAAGAAAGGTCATAGTAATTGGGCTACTGTGCTACTTTCTGAGCTACTCAGAAAGGTCATAGTAATTGGGCTACTGTGCTACTTTCTGAGCTACTCAGAAAGGTCATAGTAATTGGGCTACTGCGGCCACTGTGACATCTGTCTTCTCCGAATCCTAGGCCAGGGATGTCCAACCTTGGCAAATTTTAAGGCCTGCGGATTCCAACTCCCAGAATTCCACAGCCAGCCATGCTGGCTGTGGAATTCTGGGAATTGAAGTCGCAGGCCTTAAAGTTGCTAAGGTTGGTTATGGATGCCTCGGCCTAGATCAAACAAACGGTTGGAAGGAAAATCCATCTGGTCCAGTTCCAACCTGGGAGAAAGAGGCTGGAAATAAAATGGAGGCCGGAGGCTGTGATTGGAAAAATGGTCCATTTATTGATGAGCAGAACCACACACACAAAGACAGCGTTCAGTTCTGGGTCAGCTGAACTACTAGCTGAGCGAGAGGAAGAGTGTCAGCCTCTACTTTCCTTGCTTGCTATCGGCTGCCATAGTAACGGGGAGGGTTACTCGTGGTATTTGCGGGGGGGAGAATTACTAGGTCTTGGAGGAGTTATCATGAAGGGAGTTTGGTTCTCACCATCTTCTGCACAGGCTGATAGCAATAGCAATAGCAGTTATACTCCTTTTAGGCCTATTGTAGTTTGTTTGGATTGGATTTATGATGTTATGCGGGCCCACTCATTATAGTTTATTTGATAAGCCGCCATAATAGCAATAGCAGTTAGACTTATATACCGCTTCATAGAGCTTTCAGCCCTCTCTAAGCGGTTTACAGAGTCAGCATATTGCCCCCAACAACAATCTGGATCCTCATTTTACCCACCTGGGAAGGATGGAAGGCTGAGTCAACCCTGAGCCGGTGAGATTTGAACAGCCGAACTGCAGAACTGCAGTCAGCTGAAGTAGCCTGCAGTGCTGCATTTAACCACTGCGCCACCTCGGCTCTACAATGATGGCTGGTGTTTGGACTTGGTCAAAGTCAGCCGTCTCTGCATACCATCTGGATGAGGCCACTTGAAGGTGCACCCCGCATGGCACCTTTGGGAGCTGGGGATTGCACATTGGGTTGGGGTAATTGGGGAGAGGGTCTTGGGTAAACGTTTGATATGTAGACGTTCGCGCATTTTTGCTTCAGATCTTAATTGCTTTAGCTGTTTTCATTTCATGTCCAGTTAAAAGTACCTCTGTCTCTACTCAAATGGAGTTGAGGGGTTTTATACGGTTCTGTGTGTTTGAACTTTGGCATTTGTGCAATATGGGCTTTGTGTTTTTAAAGAGGCTGTTCGGCAATTCCTATTGCGGCTAATGGCTTTCGTCCCGTGTTGGATCTTGGGTTGTTCTAAATCCTACCATTCTGCTTTTGTCAGCTGTCAAACTTTCCTGCAAGGGGTTTCGGAATATCCTGCCTTGAATGGACTTCTGCCGGCAGTGCTTGCTTAGCTTATGAATGGAGCCATCTGGATAGCTGACTTCCTCTTTCAATGCGCTCTTTATCTCCTTAAGTGCTGGCGTCTGCTGTGGCCTATTAAGAAAGACTGGGGGCTGCTTCCTGCCTCTAAAAACACGTTTCTCCATTTCTCCTTTGGGGGAAATATAATATTCTGCCTTTTTAAAAAATATTTCCCAAAATATTTCATTCTTGTGGGGGGGCTTCCCAGAAAACAAAGCTCAAAAATGAGAGACGGTGAAAAAAAGAAAAAGAAACATGCTTCCCAACACTAGGATTAGTAGCAGGAGGCCAAATGGGATATCAGGTGCTGGGAAGCTTCCAATTTGCAAAATGCGTAATTGGTGTCTTCTTGGATTGCGGATGAACAGAGATAGCTGGAAAAAAGAGAAGAAAAGCACACACACACATCCTGATCTGGCCCAATTGTACTCGGAATGAAGTTCCTTCGTATGGGGATTTTTTTTAAAAAATAAATAAATCTCCATTTATATTTAATCACATTCCCAAGCACCACGGAGATGCAATCAACTATGCTGGCTACTTTTATTCTATGCACCGAAGCAAAACCATATACCAGCTGCTGCTGCTGTTTTATTTTTGCTGAGGTCACTCTCCAAAATATACCCCCCCCCCACTTTGCTCCCCCATCGTTACATTGCCAATCCTGTCCACAAGCGGTCAGTAGTGCCCCTCCTTTTTTTGTCTTTCTCCCTGCATAGACAACATCCCCCCACCCCCCAAGCATCAAGCTATAATATGAATAGGATGATATTCATCATCATTGTTTTAACCGTCGTTTGTCCACCGCAGGATGAAGGCCTCTTCCAATACGGTTCTGAGCCTTCTTTTGCCAATTGGGCCCACAATGCTTGCTGATGGCGTCGGTCGAACTTGTTTTTAGGTCTCTTTCGTGGATGCTTTTGACAGATTCACCGAGTTGGAAGGGACCTTGTAGGTCATCTAGTCCAACCCCCCGCTCAAGCAGGAGACCCTACACCAGTGGTTCTCAACCTGAGGGTTGGGGCCTCTTTGGGGGTCGCCTAAGACCTTTGGAAAACACATATTTTCGATGGTCTTAGGAACCGAGACACCAATTTTATGGTTGGGGGGTCACCACAACATGAGGAACTGTATTAAAGGGTCGTGGCATTGTGGAAGGTTGAGAGCCACTGCCCTATACCATTTCTGACAAATGGCAGTGCAGTCTCTTTTTGAAAGCGTCCAGTGATGAAGCTCCCACAACTTCTGAAGGCAACTTCTCTTCCATTGGTTAATTGTTCTCACTGTCAGAAAGTTCCTCCTAATGGCTCATTGAGAAAGATGAGGGCTATTAAAAGTGAGTCTGTTTCCTGCCTAAAAACATGTCTCTCCACTTCTGATCCAGGGAAATATAATATTCTGCCTTTTCAATATTTCCCAGGATATTTCATTTTTCTAGGGGTGGACGATAACTTCCTACACTGTCTTTGGTTATCCGACTTGACTCTCCTATAAACACCAGAGGCATCGGCTCTGCACTGCAGGATCATTAGAAAGGGAGGTTACATAACCACAGCCTGGAAGGAAAACTTCAATTTAGTACAATTGCATTTTATAAATAAGTTACTTCATCACCTTACTTCTCACTCAAACCGCAGCGGTCACCACCGCAACTCCAAAGTCTCAGTGTTGGCCTGCTTAACTGGTGGCCTTACAGGAACTTCATTCTGTACATCATCACAAGTCTTTTGCAACTTCCAGTACATTCTTTGCCTTACACACCTCCTATTTTGACAGCGTCTCCATTGCCTACCTGGTTTTGAGCTGATCCTGTTTAAATCTTCCGTTACTTTCCCTCTCCCAACCACAAACATCTTCCCCCCCAAAAATGCCAATAGTCCTGGATCCCTGGGGCAGTCTGAGATTTGTAAAAATTAACTTCCGGTGACTGGCTTTGGTTTGTGACTTTTTTTCTCTATGTCAGAGTGTGCACAGTGTGACTTCTATTTTGTAGCGTGAGAGAACCCGGGGTAAAATAGGTCCACAGACCACCAGTTGATGACCGCTGGACTAGAAGACCTCCGAAGTTCCTTCCAGCCATAAGATTCCATGTTATAGCAATTAGATTTATATACCGCTTCATAGGGCTTTCAGCCCTCTCTAAGCGGTTTACAGAGTCAGCATATTGCCCCCAACAACAATCCGGGTCCTCATTTCACCCACCTCGGAAGGATGGAAGGCTGAGTCAACCCTGAGCCGGTGAGATTTGAACAGCCGAACTGCAGAACTGCAGTCAGCTGAAGTAGCCTGCAGTGCTGCATTTAACCACTGCGCCACCTCAGCTCTATGTTCTATTTAGCTGGCGCCACTATTTACGTCCTTACTTTGAAACGGAAGTGCTCTTAATGCATTTAAGCTGGAAAGGAAACAATATTAATGACCCCACCGAATGCAGATGTTGCTGCAATGATGAAGAATGATTGTGATTGCAGGAATAAGAACATCAAATGCTGTACAGGTAAGTCCTCAATTTGACAACCGTAACTGAGCCCAACATTTATGTCGCTAAGTGAGACGGTTAAGTGAATTTTGCCTCATTTTACATCCTTTCTTGCCGCAGTTGCTAAGGGAATCCTTGCAGTGGTTAAGCTGGTAACACAGTTATTAAGAAAATCACTGCAGCCGTTAAGTTAGTTACCCGTTGTTAAGTGAATCTGGCTCTCCCATTGACTTTGCTTGTCGGAAGGTCGCAAAAGGAGATCACGTGACACCGGGACACTGCAACTGACATAAATATGAACCAGCTGCCAAGCATCTGGATTTTGATCACATGACTATGGGGATGCTGCAACAGTGTGAAAAGGGGTCTTAAACCAGGGGTCCTTGGTGCTCTCTGATCTTGCTTGTTTTCTTGCAGAGGTTTCATTACCCAAACTTGGTAAACTTCATCAGTGCTAGTTTGATGACATTACCTAGTTTGACTATTGCAACATCTGCAAGAAAACAACCAAGCTTAGAGAGCACCGAGCCCCTCATTTCAACCCTGAGTTACAAATATTCTCCTTGATTGGCCATAAGGCACTTTTTTCAGTGGCCCTGTAACTTCAAAGGGTCATGAAAAGAATGGTTGTAAGTCAAGGGCTACCTGTAGCTACACAAGTTCTAATAGGACTGCTGTAGATGCACTATGCAAAGAGGATTTTCTCGTATCAATGTCCTTTGGGGTGGGCTTTGTTGTGGCCTGCCGGCGGACAGCAGAGCTGGGAGCAGAGTCAGACAGTGAAGATGTTGGGGAGGAACATGGGCCAGTCCTGGGGGCTGAGGAAGGCTCAGATGAGGACTCTGCATTGGAGGCAGAGAGGGAGCTAGACAGCAGTGAAGCAGAGGAACAGCTGGAGCCTGTTCCCAGTGTGCGCACATATGCAGAGCTGCCAGAAGACAAGAACATCTAAGAAATCAGGGTTGATTCGGGAGTAAAGCCACACCTTGGAGGTGAATTGAATTTTATTATTTGTATGCCGCCCTTCTCCGGGAAGGACTCAGGGCGGCGAACAACTCAAAAAGGGGAAAAGGGGAACATAGAACAGAATACAGATAATTAAAATAAGCAAGAATCACGCAACCACACAAGTCGAGAGGGGAGGGGAACTCATCAACCCCAGGCCTGCCGGCAAAGCCAGGTTTTGACGGTTTTTCGGAAGGCCTGGAGAGAGGTGAGGGTCCGAATCCCTGCGGGGAGTTCGTTCCAGAGGGCCGGAGCTGCCACAGAGAAGGCCCTCCCCCGGGTAGTAGCCAGGTGGCATTGGCTAGTAGACGGAACCCGGAGGAGGCCAACCCTGTGTGATCTAATGGGTCTTTGGGAGGTAATTGGCAGCAGGCGGTCTCTCAAGTGATTGGACCCTCCCATAGGAAACAAAAGAGGAGCGAAAGGGGAGTGGGTTTTTGCAGGAAACAATTCGTTCCTTCGGTCGTTTCAAGAGTGGAAAGTTCTGTTTGTGACTATAAGAGACTCTGTGCCAAGTTTTGCCTTGCCCTGCCTTTGGAAGCTAGTTATCTGGCAGCTATCCAAGCGAGAGGTTCGTGTTGATAAATATTCCTCTGAAAGACTGTTTGCTAAGCCTTGCGGACTGTGAATGAAAGGAACTCACAGTCGTGTAAATAAAAGGGGTTTTGCCGGGACCAAGACTCTGATTCTTGCTTGTTAAGGAAGCCTGGGTCAGAACAGGTTTTTTTGCTTACTGAGGTCCAATTTCTCTTGCAGGTGGGAGAGGCAAAGATGGGGCACCAATCATTACCTTCCCCGAATATCCAGGTTTCAGTGAGATTCCCGATGAAGATTTTCTGAACGTCGTCACTTACTTAACTAGCATTCCCAGGTAAGTCTTCAACCACTGCAAGCTTTGATCTGGTTCTGAACCTAGGTGACTTCACTCCTTCTTTTCCCCCAGAGAAAAGATCAAATAGCATTATTTTCATCCCTTCCAAATTTTGGAATATTCCTTCTCTGATCCCTCTGTGGTATATATTCTCTCCAGGTTTGAATTCTTGCAGCCGGATAACCTGGTTTGTCCTGGCCCTGGCCTGCGTTACATCTTGTTTATCATTTTTGCATGCTATTCATCTCTTGGGTCTAACACAGGGGTGGCATTTACTTACCTTCTCTATCTAATGTGTGTCGCACAAGCGCTTCGCCTTCTGAGCATGCACTTTGCCTAAGAAAAGGGCCTAAATGGGTTGCCGTAGAGCCAGAGAGAGAGAGAGAGAGAGAGAAAGAAAGAGAGAAAGAAAGAGAAAGAAAGAAAGAAAGAAAGAATGAATGAATGAATGAATGAATGAATGAATGAATGAATGAATGAATGAATTATTTCTAGGCCCTGCAGGTGCCAAGTTGGAAAAATATAATGTTACCTTGTAGAACTTATGACATTAATGGTTGTGTAACATCTTACGATCTACTAACCACAAAGGGGAAGTCTAGATGGTTAAGAATATTCTGTGTATTTTCTCCCACATTTTTTTTTCTGAGTTACCTAAGAAATTACTCATCTTAAATGTCCATTTTTTTTCAGCAACATGCCCTCAGAGGACATGTTTCCTGGCCCTCATGGTAGGATGTAATTGTTAGACTTTGCCCATCTCTTTGTTTATAGTTTCCTCTAAATCAGGGGTGTCAAACTCAAGGCCCGGGGCCCGGATCCGGTCTGCAGGATGCTTAGATGTGGGCTGCAGGGCCACCCTGGAAACGGCGAAGGACTGGCCCGCTCTGCCAGCAAAAATGGAGCTCGGGAGCTCGGCCCTCCCAAGCTCCGTTTTCCCTGGCAGAGGGTTGCAGGAGGCCATCGCAGCAGAAAACGGAGATCAGAAACCTGCTTTCGCTGGCAGAGTGCTCGGGCGACCACAGGCGCCCTGGACATGAGTAACGTCGAGCTGGCCACGCCCACCCTGGCCCCACAAGGTCAAATACTGATGTGACCCTCAATGAAATCGAGTTTGACACCCTTGCCCTAAATTAATATCTTTCCTATTGCATAACTTGGCTCACTGATCATTGCTCAGCTCAGCTCAGACACACAACTCTCCAAAATACCTCAGAATTATAGTTCTAGATACGCAGAAACTTGGTGCCGAAACTTATTACTTTTTTCACCATCTTAAAGTGAATAAAATACTTCTGTATTCTCCTATTCTATTATTCTGCATTCAGAATAATATCGTGTTTCTTTTAAGAGAGCCGAGGTGGCGCAGTGGTTAGAGTGCAGCACTGCAGGCTACTTCAGCTGACTGCAGTTCTGCAGTTCGGCTGTTCAAATCTCACCGGCTCAGGGTTGACTCAGCCTTCCATCCTTCCGAGGTGGGTAAAATGAGGACCCAGATTGTTGTTGGGGGCAATATGCTGACTCTGTAAACCGCTTAGAGAGGGCTGAAAGCCCTATGAAGCGGTATATAAGTCTAACTGCTATTGCTATTGCTAAATGTTTTCTAACATAAATTAAAGGAAATATTTAAAAATATGCATGTACCTAAAGATACACAGGTAGTCCTTGACTTGCAGCCATTCATTTAGTGACCGAAGGTACACCAGCACTGAAAAAAGTGACCGTTTTTCACACACTTGCGACTGGCTCATATTTATTCCATCCGCCAGTCAATGTCGACTGGCGACTACACGGAGGAGAGCCTTTTCTGTTGCAGCTCCGACCCTGTGGAACGACCTCCCCGTTGAGATTCGTACCCTCACCACCATCCAGACCTTCCGCACAGCCCTCAAGACCTGGCTCTCCCAGCAGGCCTGGGGATAGGTCCCAATTTACCCGCCCGAGTGCTGACTGTTGAATGCATGTTGTGGTTTTACTATTTTATTTTTGGTCACTTATTGTTTGTCCCTTGTTGCTGCACACCCTTCCCTTATGATTGTAAGCCGCCCTGAGTCCCCTCAGGGAGAAGGGCGGCCTATAAGTCTTAATAAATGAAATGAAATGAAATGAAATTTATGACGGTTTCAGGGTCATGAGATCATGTGATTACCTTTTATAATGTTCTGACAAGCAAAGTAAACAGGGAAGCCAATAAACAACCATGTTACAAATTTAATGACTGTAGCGATTCACTTAATGACTAAGCTATGAAAGATCATAAAATGGAGCAAAAATCACTTAACAAATGTCTCACTTAGCATGAGAAATTTTGGGCTCAATTGTGGTCGTAAGTCAAGGACTATCTGTATGTATATTGATGTATGAGCACATCATATTTTTAAATAGTTTTTTCCTAAGATACACAATTCCTACCCCTAATTGGATTAGAACCACAGTAATGGTGTGGTATCCATTTAATTATTTTCCTAGGCTGTTTTTCTTTGTTAAAATCCTGTTCCAATCTGTTCCAACTATTTGTTTAATAAATTATTTTAGATTGTTTGGCTGCACAGTCAGTCAACTAAACAATATAAAATTGTGTTTAGATTGGATTTGGCATTTTTATCTACCCGTTGAGTCTTTGCCAAGGATCTGGTATAGGCAAATGTGGATGTTTGATGGTCTTAAAGGAATCATAGCAGGATGTAAGCTGTTCCAAGTAAAGCTGCCTTTTGCAATTGACCAATGATGGTTTTGTCAATGCCGATGGTGTGACCGTCTCAGGAATTCTGGGAGTTGAAGTCCACGAGTCAGACAAGGGCCATGGTTCCCCACTCGGGTTTAGAAAGTTAAATAATGGCTTTACCTTATGAAGGGTCTTATTACATGTAAGGATAATGTCTGGCTATGAGGGTCATAAAGGGACGCGATGGTTCAGTGGCTAAGATGCTGAGCTTGTCAATCAGAAAGGTCAGCAGTTCGGCGGTTCAAATCCCTAGCACCACGTAATGGAGTGAGCTCCCGTTACTTGTCCCAGCTTCTGCCAACCTAGCAGTTCGAAAGCATGCAAAAATGCAAGTAGAAAAATAGGAACCATTTCAGTGGGAAGGTAACACAATTCTGTGTGCCTTCCACGTTTAATCATGCCGGCCACATGACCACAGAGATGTCTTTGGACAGCGCTGGCTCTTCGGCTTTCAAACAGAGACGAGCACTGCCCTCTAGAGTCGGGAATGACTAGCACACATGTGCGAGGAGAACCTTTATCTTTATCTATGGGAGCCATAACAGCAGAATCTGTTACTCGGGGAAGTGATGGCCTCTCTTTTGTTGGAGGTGTTGAGGCTGGGCAGCTATCAACTGAAGATGTTTTAATTTGGGGGTTGGATGTAATAGTTTAAATGGCCCGCTTCCAATTCTGGTTTTCTGCACACGTCTTCATGTTTACTGGGAAGAAAATACCCCTTTGTTCCAAGGGCTTCGTGCCCATTTTTGCTGCACTCAGTACAAATAGGAAAACATCCTGGACTATCACTATTTATTTTCTGTGCCAAGCGTTGCTCAGGATCCGTTATTCACCTTATAATCTTTCCCTCTGATTTGTACAATAAGGGCTTCAACACAGCTTCATCTTGAAACAATAAATTGTAAGATGGCCAACTCTTTTCCAAGCTAATGCAGAACGATGTTCTTTCTGTGCAGGGCAGATGTCAAATTAAAAAAGTAACAGCAGCAACATCTTTCCTATTGTGAAATTCAGCACGCAAAAAAAGGAGCATTGATCTTATAAAACAGGGATGGAAACTGCTCGTCAGTAGATCAGGAACAGAGGCAAAAGCTGTGTTCAGATAAGAGGTTTAACCTGGTTTACTGAATAGCCCGTGTTCACTTTCTATTGTTTGTACAATATTGGGAATCTTGAACACATCCGCTCACCTGGATTCACCCAGCGTGCTGAGCCACGAAAAACAGGGTTCACACGCTAATAAAAAAAAAAAGCTTGGATTTAGATTAAGGGGTGAAATGCTACTGGTTTACCGTTAGTAAAAAAAAAATGCTTAACAAAGTAAAAAAAAAGTTCTGACGATCCGCTGTGCTACGCGATGGTAGGAACTTTTTTTAAAACTTTTTTTTTTTTTTAGCATTTGGAGTCTGTTTTTGTTCCCAGGAAGCTTCCTTGAGGCCTGCTAGGCGAAAAATGGGGGTGGGGTTCTGCGAAAGAAAGGAAGGAAGGAAGGAGGGAGGGAGGGGGAGGGAGGGAAAAAGGAGAGGGAGGGAGGACCATAAGCCTGGCACTAGATGCAGCTTCAGGAAAAAACGTTCTTGTGCCTAGTTGTTCTGGTGTGAAGTACTCTATAGCAGTGGTCTCCAACCTTGGCAACTTTAAGGGTTCCACCACAAATGCGCGTACGACAAAAGCGCGTGTGACAAAACCGCGGTGACAAAACCGCGCCGTCAAAACCGCGGAGACGAATGAGCGCTGAAGCGCGCCGACAACAGCGCGCCGACAGAAGCGCGCTGTAACATAACCCTAAACCTAACCCTAAACCTAACCCTAAACCTAACCCTAAACCTAACCCTAACCCTAAACCTTACCTTAACTTAAATCGCGCTTCTGTCGGCGCGCTGTTGTCGGCGCGCTTTTGACATCGCGGTTTTAGCGGCGCGGTTTTGTCGGCGCGCTTTTGACATTCGCGGTTATGTCGTGCCACGAACTTTAAGACCTGTGGACTTCAACTCCCAGAGGAGTTGAAGTCCACAAGTCTTAAAGTTGCCAAGGTTGGAGACCACTGCTCTATAGCATCGTTTTGAAGGTAACAATAGAAATGTTGGGCTCAATTGTTGTCATAAGTCAAGGACCACCTATATGGGTGAGAGAGTTTCAAATCTTCAGTATCATTCTTTATAAAATGAGGGGGGGGGGTTTCCTTCTAAGTTGCATGAACAGAGGGATACAATCAAGATCAAGTGAAGTACTAATACCACTCTATAAAGCCCTAGTAAGACCACACCTAGAATATTGCATCCAATTTTGGTCACCACACTATAAAAAAGATGTTGAGACTCTAGAAAAAGTGCAGAGAAGAATAAGAAAGATGATTAGGGGACTGGAGGCTAAAACATACGATGAACAGTTGCAGGAACTGGGCAAGGCTAGTCTAGTGAAGAGAAAGACCAGGGGAGACATGATAGCAGCCTTCCAATATTTGAGAGGCTTCCACAGAGAGGAAGGGGTCAAGCTACTTCCCAAGGCACCCGAAGGCCAGAGATGGAATAATGGATGGAAATTAATCCAGGAGAGATTCAACCTAGAAACAAGGAGGAACTTTTCTGACAATGAGAACAATCAACCCATGGAAACACAAGTTGCCTTCGGAAGTTGTGGGAGCTTCATCCCTGGAGGCTTTCAAGAGGAGATTGGACTGCCATCTGTCAGAAATGTTGTAGGGTCTCCTGCTTGGGCGGGGCTGGGGTGGGGTGGACTAAATGACCTACAAGATCCCTTTCAACTGTTAAATCTATTAAATCTTCCAAATGCAGGAGCAGGGTGGTGGTGACTCGAACGCAGAACTGCTAGCACATAAACCAGGTCTACTTTATTAATTCTGCAGTCATTCATCCATAAGGAGAGGCTACTTCGTGGATGCTCAGATGTGTCTTCCATTTCTCAACTTATGTGTAACTTTTTTTTTAAAAAAAAAAGAGGGATCTACGGGGCTGGCATTTGCTCCTGGCCTGCAGATTTTGGGAAAAGCTTATCCTCAAAAAGCCTCCTTGTTCACCACTTCACTCAAAGGATTTGCGTTTTACCAGCCTGAGACCTTGCAAATAATCCCAAATTCCTCCGGCTGCTGTCGTTTTTTTGGGGTGGGTGGGGAGACTGCAATCCATCCGAAGCGATTTTAGGGGGAGGGGGCGGCTTGGAGAGTTAAAAACTACCCGCGTTTGGGAAAAAGCGATGCCAGGGAGGGAAAAGGTGGCATGCCACTCTCCGCCCCGGAGCCCCTCTGTCTTGGCTGGGATCAAATGGGAGCGTGTCGCCGCGGACCGGGGGAGGGGGGGGTGATTTTTGCTGCAGTAACGTAGCTGGGAACGACCGGGGCTGCCGATGCCGCTGTTTCTTCGCATTCCCCCAATATCTCCTCTGGTTGTTTTGCAGTCTGGAGGCTGCCAGCATCGGTTTCATCACCATCATAGACAGACGGCGGGACAAATGGAGCGCGGTCAAGGCATCGCTCACCCGAATCGCAGTAAGTGACAATTCCACCGTCGTTTGCGTGTGTGTGAGAGAGAGAGAGAAGGAGGGAGGGAGGGGGGGGGGGAGAGAGAGATTGTTGTTATTGCTCCGCGTGGGGCTTCTTGCAAAACTCCTGCGGCAAATCTCCTTACTTGCCTTCCGGATGCGCGCCCCTGTTGCACGCTCGCACTTTTCTGCAAAAAAAACAACAACACACCAACCCACAGAACCACCCCACCCCCCCACCCCGCATTTCAAATGCAAAGGGGCGGCTGTAGCCTGCGACCTGTACTGATTGATAGCCGGAGCAGCCTCGAGGAGAAATTAGGGAAGGAATGGTGGGGAAAGGGGGGGGGGGGCGCTACAATTGAATTTTGCAGATTATTTGTAGCCTATGACGAGCATTAAGCGTTGTCCCTTATGATTGGTGTGGAATGTATCTTTTCTTTTATGCACACTGAGAGCATCTGCACCAAAGGCAAATTCCTTGTGTGTCCAATCACACTTGGCCAATAAAGGAATTCTAATCTATTCTATTCCAGTGTTTTTCAACCACTGTGCTGTGGCACACTAGTGTGCTGTGACATAGTATAGTGTAAGGTGTGCGGTGGGAAAAACACCCGCCTATAGTCAATATAGGCACAGAGTTAATTTTTTTTAACATTTTCTAATGGTGGTGTGCCTCGTGATTTTTTTCATGAAAAAAGTGTGCCTTTGCACAAAAAATGTTGAAAAACACTGTTCTATTCTATTCTATTCTATTCTATTCTATTCTAGCCTAGCCTAGCCTAGCCTAGCCCATTCCATTCTATTCTATAGTCTATTTTCTATTTTATTCTGTTCTATTCTATTTTCTCTTCTCTTCTCTTGTTATTTCTATCCCATCCAATCCCATTCTATATTCTGTTCTGTTCTATTTTCTCTTCTCTTGTTATTTCTATTCTATCCTATTCATTTGGGGGTGGGGGTGTTGGAGGACTTCTCTTGCCATATTTCTTTCACAGCCCACCCCCCACCCCCGTTGGACAGCACGGCCAGCCGAAAGGGGCAGGGGAAGGTTGCTGAACCCACCTACCCACTCCCGCTCTGCCACTGGAAGGATTCCCACGGACCCCCCCCCCCGCACGATCTGCTGGGTGTCCTCCCCATTCTCCCCCCCCCCAAAAAAAGAAAGGGAAATTGGGAGGGGGGAATAGCCAGCCACTCTGGCAAGGATGTCCCCCTCTCTTTTTTCTGCAAATGAATCGCTCCGATTGAGAACTCGGGGCAAAGATGCACGGGAATATAAATAGCCTTGGCCCTAAGGTATTTATGCAATGCTTTTGAAGGGCGCTCTTCCAAAGGACGAAGAGGAGGAGGCCCCGTTTCAATGGGAAAAGCAGGCCTGCCCCTTTCACACGTGGATTTTTCACGCAGTGGGGCTTTGCGGGGGGGGGGGGGAGTGAAAAAGAGGCTGTGGATAGGATCCCCGTTGCTCTATGCACCTGCGGGTTTGAAAATGAAATCTCTGCTTCGGCTCATCCCAGCTGTACCATATATAGGAATATATCTATATCTAAGCATTATCTACATTGCTTTCTCTAGGTGGCTCAGTGGCTAAAACGCTGAGCTTGTCAATCAGAGAGTTCGGGCAGTTGGAATCCCTAGTATAGGTCTTTTGCGCGAGCAGGTTGGACTAGATGACCTCCAAGGTCCCTTCCAACTCTTGTTACTGGTACACATCAAACACAGGGGTAAATTAAATAACATGGCAATGCCGATCAATTTGCCAAGAGCAGAAGCAGCCGGTGCAGTTGTGAGTAAATGAGGGTGGTGGGGAAAAAATGTTTATCAACCCCACAAGAACCCACAAGGGCGGTTGGAAATATTTTTCTCTTCTCTTCTGCTTTGAAGAAAGCATTTTCTCGCAAGCAGGCAGGAAGCCTTGGGTGATTTTTGTAAAGCTGTAAGGCAACATCAAAGGGGGTTAGGACTCTCACCACAAGGCTGACCTAAATAAGTTCCTCTTTGTTGAAACCGCACCAAAGCTCACTGCAGTCACCACCACACTCTCTGTTTCTTCACCTTCCTCTGCCCTTTTTTTCTCCTTCCCTCCTTTCCATCTCCTCTTCTTCCTTTCTCCCACTCTTCCCCTCCCACTCTTTTCTCCTTCTCCATCTCCTTCTCCCCTTTCCCCTTTCTCTCCTTTCCTCCTCTCCATCTCCTCTTTACTTCCATCTCTGCCTCCTTCTCCCTCTCTCTCCCCATCTCCCTCTCCTTTCCATCTCCCTTCTCTCCCTTCCCTTTCCCTTTCTCCCTTCTTCTCTCCTCTCTCCTTCCCTCTCTCTTCCTTTCTCCTTCCCTCCACTCCTTCTCTGTCTGTCTGTCTGTCTCTCTCTCTCTCTCCCACCTCCCTCTCTCTCTTCTCTCTCATTCACCCTCCCTGTTTCCCCTTCCCCTTCTCGCTATTGGTCATCCTCTAATCCATACATGATTTACTACTACATCTCTGACAGTTTACTCTCTGGCCCATGCTGGAAGACCTCACCACTTCACATGACAGTCTGTTCCACTGAGTGACCGTTTGTCTAGTCAAGGTGTTTTCTCCGGAAGGCTAATTTCAGTTCAGGCCCTTGTAGCTTTAACCGCCTGATTCTGCTTCCCCTCCCCCCTTTTATTACTTCTTCTTTTAGTACAATACTACAACAGTTTCACTACAAGTCTCAGAAAGACTCAGACCTCAAAAGCTTCCGCTTGTGCACCCTGTCTGACTCCTTGAATCTCACGGTGGTTGATTAGGTTTTGGTTGGGTTTATGGATTTTATGTTCTCATGAAAAACTGTTCCCAACAACTGATGGGAAAGGTTCCCGAGACCTGTATAAAAATAACCAATTAAATGTCCAAATAGCGAGTGAGTGAAGATCCATCTTAACGTTCAGCGTTAAAATATCACAGAGGTTCATGCTGAAAGTGGTGACCAACCAAGAGTCACAACAGAAAATACTAAAAACTGCTATATTAGGATAAGGGTAATTGTGCTAATGGCATTAAATCGACGCTCTAATGCAGGGGTCTCCAACCTTGGCAATTTTAAGACTTGTGGACTTCAACTCCCAGAAGTTGAACTCCACATGTTTTAAAGTTGCCAAGGCTGGTCTAGTGTCCAGCTGTTGTGGCCCGCCAGCAGAGCTGGCAGCAGATTTGAAAAGTGAGGAGATTGGGGAGAAAGATGGGCCAGTCCTGGAGTCTGGGGAAGGCTCTGGTGAGGGCTCTGTGTTGGAGGCAGAGAGGGGACCAGAGCCATATGCCAGTTATCAGCTGCCTTCAGAGTCAGACATCAGTGAGGCAGACGAACAGCTGGAGCCTCTTCCCAGTGTGCGCATGCGCAGAGTTGCCAGACAAAGGGAACAGCTAAAGAACAGGGGTCGACTTGGGAGTAAGGCCACAGGTGGCCAATGAATAGCCCCTCCCAGAGGAAATAAAAGGGGAGAGAAAGGGGAGTGGAGTTTGCAGGAGACAATTAGTTTGCTTAATTGGTTTGTGACTCTCCGAGACTCCTTGCCAAGTTTTGCAGATATCGGCCTGGCAGCTCTCCAAGCCAGATAAGGTCTGTGACTGTAAATCCTCCCTCGAAAGACTTTGCTGGATATGAATGAGCACAATTCACAGCAAATTAATAAAAGGGGTTTTTGTAGGGACCAGGAGTTTGCTGCATGCTATTGGGAAGCCTGGGTCAGAACACCAGCTCGGTGGTTTTGGCATGTTGGTGGATTTGGCCTTCAGAGCTTTTCCTCTTCTTCAAAGGGTTGAAAGCAGAGGTGGGTTGCTGCCAGTTCGGCCTGGATTGGCTGAACCGGTAGTAGCGGCGGAAAGAGACTCCGCCTACCCGCCCGGACACTTCTGTGCATGCGGAGAAGCATCGCGCACGCCTGAATCGGTAGTAAAACAAATTAGCAACCCACCTCTGGTTGAAAGGTATTTTGGAGCACTACGGATTTAGAACAGATTCCTTTCCCTTTTTGCCATCATTTTAGGGAGCATTTCCCGGGAATCTGCAGTTAGTCTTTGTCCTCCGGCCATCCCGTTTCATCCAAAGGGCAATCGCTGACATCGGCATCAAACTGTATCGCGATGACTTTAAAATGAAGGTACCGGTAAGCACTTTTCCCCTTCTGATTCTGCATCCCTCTGGTCTCCTCTCCTTCTCTCCTCCCCTCTTCAGGATCTGCCCAGCACAACTACAGATAGTCCTCGGCTTACAACCACAATTGAGCCCAAAATGTCCGTTGCTAAGTGAGGCCGTTATTAAGGGAATTTTGCCCAGTTTTACTACCTTTCTTGCCCCAGTTGTTAAGTGAATCCCTGCAGGTGTTAAGTTAGGAGCACGGTTGTTAAGTGAATCTTGCATCCCAATTGACTTTGCTCATCGGAAGGCCGCTAAATGGGATCACGTGACCTGGGGAACTCTGCAACCGTCGTAAATATGAACCAGTTACCAAGCATCTGAATTTTGATCACATGATCGTGGGGATGCTGCAATGGTCGTAAGTGTGAAAATTGGCCATATAAGTCACTTTCATCAGTGCTGTTGCAACTTGAAATGGTCACTAAATGAACTGTTGTAAGTCGAGGACTACCTGCAAACAGCAATCCTCTGACCAAACTATCTGCTCTGGCTCCTAACTTCTTTTTCTCCACCTAAACAGGTTTTTTTTGGTGGGGGGAGAATTGCAAGGATCTAAAAATTGAATTGTAGTTGAATATAAGTGATATTTTTGAATATTCCCTGTAATAATCCTATGACAGGTGACATAGCAACCATTCGAGGTTATGACAGACCTACTCTGGGGCTACTTATGAACCTGGATTCAAAATTATGATGGTTGGTCTCCCTATTTCCATGAGTGAACCTACGACATATACTATATTGCCAAAAGTATTCGTTCACAACTGCTTCTGATTATGTGGATGGGTGAGCAAATACTTTTGGCAATATAGTGTATGTGCCGGAAGTGGCACACCAGTCATCCGGGCATGCCAGCCATCGGCTGTTGCTCTTTCGAATTCTAGCGCACACATGCTTGCCGGCCAGCTGGTCTTCACCTGTGCGGGAGTGTTGGAAACGGGAAGAGCAGCTCTCTGGCGCATATGCTACTCTTTGCGCAGGTATGTGCACCAGAAACTGGAAGACCAGATCACTGGCATGCTCATGCACGCCGCGGAATTGCTCTTTCCGTTCCTGGCGCTTCTGTGCGCGCCATAAAGCTGCTCTTCCAGTTTCTGGTGCTCCCATTTTGGCCCTCGGTGCAGAAAAGGTTCCCCAACACTGCCCTATGTGGCCACGTGACTGAACTCTGGACGTTCAACATCACAGTTGCATTTAAAGCGGTTTGCAGCATCCTTCGGTCATGTGACTACAATTTACGATGGTTTTGTCTGTGCCCGTAGCGAACCATGGATTTGCTTAACAACCACTGCAAAAAAGATTGTATAAGCTGGTGGATCGCATGGCTTTACAAACATTATTACCCTGTTTCTCCGAAAATGAGATGCTCCCCGGATAATAAGCCCAATTGAGCTTTTGAGCGCATGTGCTAAAATAAGCCCACCCCCAAAATATTGCAACATGGCAGCAGCCATGAGGTGAGCAGGCTCGCCGTCTCCTGCACCTTGAAAATAATAAGACCTCCCCAAAAATAAGGTCAAGCATTTATTTTGGGGGAGTCAAAAGAAAATAAGACCCGGTCTTATTTTTGGAGAAACATGGTACTATATTGGGTAGGCTCCATTATGATCATAAGTTGAGAACTACCTGTATATGCACCCTGTATACAGAATAAACCATAGCACCTCAGTAAAAAGTTCTCAGTAACATTGATTCACCAATGAGTTAGTTTTCTATAGGCAGTGATTATTGAGTATCATTATAGGTAGTCCTTGACTTATAACTATTCGTTTAGCGACCATTTGAAGGTGTGAAAGTGCTGAAAAAAAGGGACTTACAACTGGTTGTCGCCCTTCTAACCATTGGTAGCATCCCACAGTGACGTGAGCTCCACTTGTGACCCCCTCAGGCAGTTTCCATCAAGCAAAAGCCGAGGTGGCGCAGTGGTTAAATGCAGCACTGCAGGCTACTTCAGCTGACTGCAGTTCGGCTGTTCAAATCCCACCAGGCTCAAGGTTGACTCAGCCTTCCATCCTTCCGAGGTGGGTAAAATGAGGACCCGAATTGTTGTTGGGGGCGATATGCTGACTCTGTAACCGCTTAGAGAGGGCTGAAAGCCCTATGAAGCGGTATATAAGTCTAACTATTGCTATTGCTATTGCAAAATCAATGGGGAAGTCTGCAAGAAAAGTTCAGAATAGAGTTGGAAGGGACCTTGGAGGTCTTCTAGCCCAACCCCCTGCTCAAGCAGGAGTCCCTTTACCATTTCAGATAGGTGGCTTTCCCAATCTCTTCTTAAAAACTTCCAGTGTTGCAGCATCTACAATTTCTGGAGGCAAGTCGTTCTCACTATTAGGAAGTTTCTCCTTAATTCCAGTTTGCTTCTCTCCTTGATTAGTTTCCACCCATTGCTTCTTGCCCTGCCCTCAGGTGCCTTGGAGAATAGCTTGACTCCCTCTTCTTTGTGGTATCCCCGGAGATATTGGAACATTGCTATCATGTCTCCCCTAGTCCTTCTTTTCATGTAAATTATGTGTGTGTGTCCCTATATCTTTCAGGAATCAAGATTGATTGGCGGAAAGATATTTTTTTTAGATTCTTTTGTTGTGTTTCCCCCCCCCCCCCCCCCCGGTGCAGATCATCATGTTAAATTCAGTGTCTGACTTACATGGTTACATCGATACAAGTCAGCTTACTCAGGAGTTAGGAGGAACCTTAGAATATGGACACAGTCAGTGGATACACCATCGAACCGTAAGTACAGTCGTAGTAACTGTTAGATTCTCTCCCAGCCTCTAAAAGGAATAGAATAAGACGGAAATTCTAAGTTGCTCTTTCTGTAGCTGGAGACACATTTGACTGGAAAATGTGAATTACACTAGAAATTAAATAATCATTTGATTTTTAAATAGGAAGTTTAGACAAAAAGCAGAGGGTGATACATATATTCTGTTATAATTTATGAATAGATTAATTTTTAACTGTTCATCTTATGTGGCTTCGCATCTCAACTACATGATTCTGGATGACCCACAATTTTAAAATAAGTTTAAAAAAGGCAAATATTTTTTTTTAAAAACCAAAGGATAAAGCACAAGGGGTTTTTTTGCATTTCATTTCTCCCTGCTCCTCAGGCTGGCAATTGTTATTATTAAAAAAATAAGTTATTCTGTCAAATTAGAAATACACTATATTGCCAAAAGTATTCGCTCACCCCATCCAAATAATCAGAATCAGGTGTTCCAATCACTCCTGTGGCCACAGGTGTATAAAATCAAGTACCTAGGCATGCAGACTGTTTTGACAAACATTGGTGAAAGGATGGATGCTCTCAGGAGCTCAGTGAATTCCAGCGTGGAACTGTGATAGGATGCCACCTGTGCAACAAATCCAGTCGTGACATTTCCTCGCTCCTAAGTATTCCACAGTCAACTATCAGCTGTATTATAAGAACGTGGAAGTGTTTGGGAATGACAGCAACTCAGCCACGAAGTGGTAGGCCACGTAAACCCGTCCAACATCAGTTGTGTGACCTCACAAATGCGCTTCTGGAAGAATGGTCCCAAATCCCCATAAACACACTCCTGAACCTTGTGGACAGCCTTCCCAGAAGAGTTGAAGCTGTTATAGCTGCAAAGGGTGGACCGACATCATATTGAACCCTATGGATTAGGAATGGGATGTCACTTACAGTAAGTTCATATGCGAGGAAAGGCAGGTGAGCGAATACTTTTGGCAAAGTAGTGTAATACACAGCATAAGAAGCAGAATATCACCTAGACTTTCTGATTTGCAGTGGAGAAGTTTGCAATAGTTTGAAATTGTGATTGTTCCCTCGAAGTTCCTCATTGCTATGGTGGCTCGCATGGTGAACGCACGGCTGAACAGAAATGGTCAAACGCTTTAGCGGTTTAATACGTTGGACTCCGAAGAAAGATGAGCCAAACACTGGAAAATATGGATCACATCCATTTTAATAAGTGGCTGTTGAGGGACATCTGCAGTCTTTTTTCTTGGTGTGTCTTTTCTGCAAATAGAGCACATACCGTATTTTTCGGAGTATAAGACGCACCCTTTTTCCTCAAAAAAGAGGCTGAAAATCTGGGTGCGTCTTATACACCGAATACATAATTTTTTTTTGCCTCCTGAAGCCCCGCGCCCTTCACCAAAATTGCCATGCATACCTTTATGGAGGCTTTCAGAGAGCTCCTGGGGGGCTGGGTAGGGCAGAAATGAGCACAAAATGGGCCGTTTTTGCCCCCCCTCCCCCAGCAGCACTCTATAAGCTTCCATAAGGCTACGCATGCAATTTTTTTTGACAAAAAATGGGCCCGTTTTTGTAAAAAACGGGCTGTTTTTTGCTTATTCCCCCCCACCTCCCCAGGAGCACTCAGCAAGCCCCCCCCAGGCTATTCATGCCTTTTTTGGAAAAAAACGGGCCCGTTTTCATGAAAAACGGGCCATTTTGGGGAGGTTTGTAGAGTGCAAAAACTTTTTATTTTCCTTTTGGAAAGCTCTTTAACTGATTGATGAGAATTACTTTGATCAAGTGCCCTAAACCTAACCCTAATGCTACCTACTGTATTTCTCTATCTCTCTCTATTTCTCTCTCTCTCTATCCCTTTATCTACCTACCTACCTACCTAACTACTCTCTCTCTCTCCCTACTTACCTACTGTATTTCTCTCTCTCTCTCTCTCTCTCTCTCTCTCTCTCTCTCTGTTTCTCTCTCTCTCTATCCCTTTATCTACCTACCTACCTACCTACCTACCTACCTACCTAACTACTCTCTCTCTCTCCCTACCTACCTACTGTGTTTCTCTCTCTTTCTCTCCCTCTCTATCCCTCTATCTACCTATCTATTTTTTAAAAAGATTTGCCTCTTCAAAACCTTGGTGCGTCTTATACTCCGAAAAATACGGTATATTAGAACAGGGGTGTCAAACTGGCAGCCCCGTGGGCTTCTTCTTCATCTTCTCAAAGGGAAAAAAAAACACATTGCCGATACTCAAGCTGAATTTATGCCTCTGCCCTGTGACCTGAAACATAAATTCAAACCGCTTTCTCTGAGCTAGGTTATAAATTTAATCCAGCAATTCTGGCCCTTTGAGGAACTGCAGTTGTGGAAGCTGCTCCTTGCAGCCTGAATCATAGAATATAGGTGGTCCTCGACTTACGACCGCAATTGAGCCTGACATTTATGTTGTTAAGGGAGACATTTGTTCAGTGAGTTTTATCCCATTTCACAACCTTTCTTCCCATACTTAAGTGAAACACAGCGTTTCTTAAGTTAGTAACACAGTTGTTAAGTGAATCAGGCTTTCCCACGGATTTTGCTTCTCATACAAAGGTGATCGCATGACCCCCTGGGCACTGCAACCATCATAAATATGAGTCAAGCACCTGAATTTTGATTGTGGGGCCATGGGGATGTTGCAACGGTCGTAAGTGTGAAAAATGATCCTGTCACTTTTCCAGGACCATTGTAACTTCAAATGGTCACTGAAGGAATGGTTGTAAATTGTGGACTGCCTGTATAGGTAGTCTTTGACTTACAACATCCGTTTAGTGACCATTCAAAGTTCCAGTGGCACTGAAAACAGTGACTTATGACCATTTTTCACATTTACAACCATCGATCAAAATTCAGATTGTTGGCAACTGACTCCTATTTATGACGGTTGCAGGGTATTGGGGTCATGTGATCAACTTTTGTGACCTCATGACAAACAACTTAATGGGGAAGCCAGATTCCCTTAACTACCGTTGTACTAAGTTAACAACTGCAGTGATTTACTCAGTACCATATTTTTCGGAGTATAAGACGCACCTTTTTCCCTGAAAAAAGAGGCTGAAAATCTGGGTGCGTCTCATACACTGAATACAGCATTTTTTGCCTCCTGAAACTCTGCCCCCTTCACCAAAATAGCCGTGCATAGCCTTTAGGAGGCTTTCAGAGAGCTCCTGGGGGCTGGGGAGGGCAGAAACGAGCAAAAAATGGGCCGTTATTTGCTCAGGTTTTTTTTTTCAAAAAAGGGCATGAATAGCCCTTAGGAGGCTTGTGAAATGTTCCTGGGGGGAGCAGAAACGAGCAAAAAACGGCCCATTTTTTGTCAAAAAAAGGACATTAGGAAGCTTATAGAGTGCTCCTGCGGGCTGGGGGGGGGGGCATTTTCGCAAAAAATGGACAAAGCAAACACTTAAAAAAAATGTCTCTTCAAAACCTTGGTGTGTCTTATACTCCAGTGCGTCTTATACTCTGAAAAATACGGTAACGGTGGCAAGCAAGGTCATAAAATGGAGCAAAACTCACTTAACAGATATCTCAATAAAGAAGACATAATACTGTTTTGTGGGATGACATGAATGTATCAGTGATGTTCCCCCCCCCCATGTCTTTTATGAAATTGCAGGTAGTTCTTGACTTACGACTACAATTGGGACTAGAACTCCCACCATCGCTAAGTGAGGCCATCATTAAGTGAATGACACTGAATTTTATCACCTTTTTTTTGCGGAGGTTGTTAAGTGAATCGCATGTTAAGCGAGTCCGGCTTCTCCCATTGGCTTTGTTTGGGAAGGTGGCAAATGGGGATCACATGACCTTTTTAACGCGGGTACAGGTCATAGGTCACATTCTAGCGCCATCGTCAACTTCAAGCAGTTACTTAAACATATGGTCGTAAGTCGAGGACAACCTGTATCTGAGACTCTCGTTCAACTGACCATCAAGTGAACTTCCTTGAACCTAGAAGGATTTAATTCCAAATAAGTGAATAATTTGTATTATTTTTGGTCGTTGGGTGAAAACTTCCTTGTTTTTGTGAATCAAGGTGGCTCATGCTTCTTCTTTTTAATTTGCACCCTTGGCCCAGGCCATTGAAAATTTTGCTATGACTGTGAAAACCACAGCGCAGATGTTACAAGCCTTTGGAACAAACCTGGCAGAGACAGAACTTCCCAACAATGTCCAGTGCACGGAAGAACTTTTGTGTTCCCACACAGAACAACACACCAACTTGAAGGTGAGCCTGTGTGACTTCACAACTCTGAAAGGGATTTTGCCAGGGTCTCCCTGTCAACCCAAATAAAGGTTTTCCGAGACGGAGGTCAGAAGTCAATTATTAATTGTTTCATTTACTTATCCATTTGGCTTATCTCCCCTTACAAAAACTCAGTGGGGGTACATCTTCCATTGTCGACCACAGTGAAGCCTGAAATTGGCCGAGCAGGACAGTTTTGAACTGTTTTGCATCAGTTAGACGAATCACTGTATTTTGTTAGAGCGAATCATGCCGTCGTTAAATGATTCTGGCTTCTTTCATTGACTTTGCCTGTCGAAAGCCAGCTGAGATGGTTACAAATAATGATCCCATGATTCTGGGACACTGCAGCTGTCGTAAACATGCAGATGTTGTCACACACCCAAATTTTGATCCCGTGACCTTGAGGACACTGCAAAAGAGCAAAAAATGGCCATCAGTCACTTTATCAGTCCTTTTCAGTATGTTCTTTGTATCTTTCTCAGGCTCCGGACCATGTCATGAAATTTGGCTTATAACCATGAGAGCCAAATTGCTATCCAGGATGGGCCTTTGGGGCTAGGGAAGAGGGGATGTGTGTGTGTGTGTGTGTGTGTGTGTATATATATATATATATATATATATATATATATATATATATATATATATATATATATATATATATATATATATATATATATATATATATATATATATATATATATATATATATATATATATATATATATATATTTATTATATATATTTATTATATTTATTATGTTATATTTATGCTGATAAATAAATAAAGGGAGACTAGTATAGATCTATTTCAAGCTATTTAGCTCTCATCAGCTAGCCATACCCTTGCTGGGAATCGAACCTGTGCTCTATTGCCTCTTAGGCAGATGTGTTAACCATTGAGCTACAGGGCTCGACTCCTTATCAGCCAGGCCAGGGTGAAAGGTATATATTTAAAGTCATATATATATATATATGCTGTGTGTGCATAACTCTGGAACACCTCAAGCAATTTCAGTCAAACTTGGTACACAGATGACTTACTCTAGGGAAACAAATACTAGGTGTAGGTGGGTAAGATATCCCTAACACCCCTCAGTGTGTTGTGTGTGTGTGTGTGTGTGTGTGTGTGTGTGTGTGTGTGTGTCTTCCAGCATAACTGGCAGGAATAGCCAACACTCCAGAAGACAGGTGTCAGCACCTCTCCATTTAGTAATTAGGAAAGAAGACCATGAGACTCCATTTGTAGAAAATCAAATGTACTGTTACTAATTAAAAATGGCTAAAGAGCGGTTGCATAGCAAAGTCTGGTTAATTACTCGCGAAAGCAGTTGATATATAGAATAGCCCATTCCACTCCCCCTGGCATCATAGGCATAGTCCAATCATAAGTCCTTCAAGTGTCAGGTGTGAGATAACTTCAAAAGACATCACGAAGATGGAATGTCGGTGCCGTTAACCCAGGCGGGAAACATCCACGCATGCGTAGTACGTCCATCCAAAGATCTCCAGAATCTTCCTCCAGCACAATAAGTAACCCCACCCAAATACTATGCCCTCCCTCCCCGTTTCAATGGCAGCTGAAGCAACAGCAAAGCAGAAGCTGACAACAGGCTTAAGATACAGAAGGATCTTGACAAACTTGAACATTGGGCCCTATCTAATAAAATGAAATTCAATGGTGAAAAGAGTAAGGTTCTACATTTAGGCAAGAAAAATGAAATGCACAGGTACAGTATAGGTGGTACCTTGCTCGGCAGTAGTAACTGTGAGAGGGATCTTGGCGTCCTAGTGGACAACCATTTAAATATGAGCCAGCTGTGTGCAGCAGCTGCCCAAAAAGCCAACACAGTTCTAGGCTGCATAAACAGAGGGATAGAATCAAGATCACGTGAAGGGTCAATACCACTTTATAATGCCTTGGCAAGACCACACTTGGAATACGGCATTCAGTTTTGGTTGCCATGATATAAAAAAAGGATGTGGAGACTCTAGAGAGAGTGCAGAGAAGAGCAACAAAGATGATTAGAGGACTGGAGACTAAAACATATGAAGAAAGGTTGCAGGAACTGGGTGTGTCTAGTTTAATGAAAAGAAGGACTAGGGGAGACATGATAATAGTGTTCCAATATCTCAGGGGTTGCCACAAAGAAGAGCGAGTCAAACTATTCTCCAAGGCACCTGAGGGTAGAACAAGAAACAATGGATGGAAACTAATCAAGGAGAGAAGCAACTTAGAACTGAGGAGAAATTTCCTGACAGTGAGAACAATTAATCAATGGAACAACTTGCCTCCAGAAGTTGTGAATGCCCCAACACTGGAAGTCTTTAAGAAGATGTTGGATAGCCATTTGTCTGAAACAGTATAGGGTTTTCTGCCTAGGCAGGCGGTTGGACTAGAAGACCTCCAAGGTCCCTTCCAACTCTGCTATTGTATTGTATTGTAACTCTAGGTTGCTGAAATGAAAAGTAATTAATTATATCTATAGTGTCAAATCACAGTACTTTTGACAGTGACAGTGTGCATTTTGGGTTCAAGTTCATGTGTATGTGTGTGTGTGTGTGTGTATGTTCCAGCATTACTTTGACTTGAAACTATAGGTATAATTCATTCCTTTTCCTGTCTAATATAGGATTAGCATAAATAAATACTCGGGCAATGCCGGGTTATCACTAGTAACTCAATAAAATTCTGATCCTCAAGGTTTGATTCTAGCAATACGTAAAAGACGTTACAGGACTTTAGGATTAAATGAGAACTTCTTTTTTTGTCCCTGTTCCCCAATGTCCTGCAGGACGAGCTGAAGCTAGCGGTGAAGCAGGGAGCCATGCTACTGACTTGTATCCGGGAACCTGTCTCACGAAGTACCACCAGCAGACTCAGTCCTGATGAACTAGAAAATGTGGCAACAGTGGAAAGGTAAAGACATGGAAGTAGCCTGTTTTGTAGTTCAGCTTGTAGTTCAGGTGGTCCTCGAATTACAACAATTTGTTTAGTGACCATTCGTGAATGCTTTGTTTGGCTTTATTTCTCAAGAGTTTGTAGGAACAAACCTGGGCTGTTAAATGAAGAACTAAAAGGTTTAAATGTTGCTTTGCAACTGTCCCAGCTCCACGGAGAAAGAGATGGGTTGATCTAGGCTTTATTTTCAGTACCTTGAAATTCAAAGGAAGAAATCGTGTTTCTGAATCAGATGCCATTCTTTTGACAGGTTGCTTGCCCAGTTGGATGAGACCGAAAGAGCTTTTGATCAATTTTGGTCCAAGCATCACCTAAAATTAGAGCAGTGTTTGCAGCTTCGACATTTTGAACAGAATTTCCGAGAGGTAACTCTTCCGCACGTCTCTTAACCCTTAAATTTGTTCCCCTTCCATTGTTTCCCTCCTTGGAAATTTGGCAGATCACTTTTGTTCCTTATATATATATTATTATTCCCATCCAAAACCAAATCTATAAAAAAGGAAAACAGATATTCAACTTATAAGACACCTGGGCCACTGTCAGCCAGTGATTCTTGGCAGGATTTCAGGATGGGACAACTTGCTCATCCTTAAAACATCCAGGCTTTAATATCTAAAGTTCAGATAATGCTCGAAAGTCATAGCTGGACTAATGGGTGTTTTTTTCTTCTCATCCAGCTGTGATCAGAACAGCGATTGTAGGGGAAAATATTTATTCTGTGCTGTTCTGTTCCGTTCCATTCCATATTCCGCTCCATTTCGTTTCATTCCATATGCTGTGCTATGCTATTTCTATTTCTATTTCTGTTTCTATTCAAACCCTACCCTACCCTATTTTGTGTTCTGTCATTTTATATTCGATGTTTTAGTCGTTTTAATGTTTATTGTACTGTAAGCTGATGTTTGAAACAAGATGGGCAGCAAATTTAAATAAACAAATCAATCAATCAATTCCCTCTATTGTGATTAAAGTAGAATCTTTAGATTCTACTAGAAGAATCTAGTAGTAGAAGAATCTACTAGTAGAAGCCCAGGCTCAGAGCTGAGGTTAACCCCTTGAAAATGAGAGCTGAACAAAGTCAATTTAGGGCTGTCTTCTATAAGACAAACCTTTGAATATTTTGATGATGTTTATCATAGTTTCCTGGTCTGTTATTGTTTCTCTGTAGATCTATTTCTGGTCCTTAAATTAAGAGCTCAAAACCAAGCTACAATCCCAATTATTCCATAAATATATATACTTATTTGAGTGGTACAGCCAAGAACACATAACTGCTATAGATTCATGGAGCAGTTTTGTGGATATATATATTTAAAAAATGATTCATGGATTCTGTGAACATCTGATGAATGAGCAATGACCTATTCCAGGGGTGTCAAATTCGTGGCCCACGGGCCGGATACGTCACACACTGGCCACGCCTAGTCCTGGTTTAACAAAGGGGAAAAAAAGTTGTGAAACTTCACATGATGACAACATGACAGAAACAGAGCTGAGGTGGCGCAGTGGTTAGAGTGCAGTACTGCAGGCCACTTCAGCTGACTGCTATCTGCAGTTCGGCGGTTCAAATCTCACCGGCTCAAGGTTGACTCAGCCTTCCATCCTTCCGAGGTGGGTGAAATGAGGACCCAGACTGTGGGGGGGCAATATGCTGACTCTGTAAACCGCTTAGAGAGGGCTGAAAGCCCTATGAAGTGGTATATAAGTCTAACTGCTATTGCTATTGCTATGACGCCACGAGTTTGACACCTCTGACCTAGTCCTAGATGGTACTTCTGTCTACTACCGGTAATCCTCATTTAACAACCACATTAGAGACTGATAACTCTGTTGCTAATCAATGTGGTCTTTAAGCATGATGTTATGGGTCCATGCCAACTTAAGCTGGCAGTTCCGGCTGTGGATGTTAAACAAATCACTGCAGTTCCTTAAGTTGAATGTCATAAGACTGTAAATTGCAACTTCCTGGCAGCTTCCTCATTACTTTTGCTCACTGGTAGTGGCTGAGATGGTCACAGATGTTTATCATGCAACTATGTGGTGCTGCGACTGTTGTAAATATGCACCAGTTGTAAAGCCCCCGAATCATAACCATGTGCCCACAGCGACACTGCAATGGCTCAAGGATCTGTTATGAAAGTATGTCAGTGCCATCATGTTTGAGTGGTCACTGAATGAATGTTTGGTAAGCAAGTACTACCTGTATGTAAAATTAATCCATGATGGTTATAGCATTTTCCAAGCTGCCCTCTCTGAATTGCATTAGATTACAAATTCCATCTTCATCCAACAGGCAATCGTAACGGAAGAACATTGAATTATGAAAAACTGTTTTATTATATTCAAGTTGTGGATAGAGAGTATGCATTATCAGTCTATCTGTGTGGGTCTGTCTGTCTTTGGTGGAATAATTCTTCTCTTCCTTTGATTGTCTATGACTTGCCTTGACTTCTGCAGTCTTTAACAGACAGGAAATGGTAGCAAATCTGCTCCCATATTTTTATGCCCATTTTTCTTGTAGGTCAAATTAACACTGGACAACTTGATGGAAGTGCAAGCAGTTTTCACAGATATTGGAGACAGCATCTCCCGGGTGGAGCATATCCTGAAAGAACAAAGACAGTTAGAAGAAAGAGGACAGGTAAATTGGGCTTTGTAATAGAGCTTGTTCTTGCTTCACAAGCATAACTGTGACCAGCAACACGGTCATTAAGCAAAACGTCACACGATTGCAACAAGGCTGACGCAGGCATTCTGGGATTTGAAGTCCACAGGTCGTAAAGGAGCCATAGTTACTTCTTGTGGCCCGGCAGGAGCCGTTGGCCACCAGGTGGCGGCAGAGCATTGGATCAGAGGGAGTGTTCAAGGAAACACTTGGGAGTTGTTGCAGGATGCACCCCGTCGAAGGGTTACTCGACGGAAGGAACAACTTAGTACTTACAGGAGATGATTGCGAGCAGCTGTTGCTCATTGGGATCCTCTCCTGAGTATAAAGAGACTGCTGGTATCACGCCCTGGTTGCAGAAGTCAACGTTCTGTTCCTGTTCTAGTGATTGTTCTTGTTCGCGTTCACAAACCGAGGGAAGCCAACTTGGATAAGTGGGTTGAGATAAGAGAAGCCAGGTTTGCATTGTGTCATGAGTTATAGGACTTTCTGCTGGAGCTATTATCTTTGTTTATTTGGGCTTGCAGCCAACAAGAGCTTGGACTGATTAAAAGAAACCTTTTTAGTTACGTGGCTTTTGGCTTTCGTTCTTGGACGGAGAAGGGGGGTCAGAACAGTTACCTACCCCTGATTTAGGTGGCTGAAACTCAAATTAAATTGTGGATTATTTCCTTAAGTCTTTTGATGAAGTCAAAGCAAAGGCTCACAATGAACAAAGGCTTGCAACAAAAAGTCAAAGATAATAAAAAAAAGTTTCTTCCAACATATAAATAACAAGAAAAAAAATATCAAGGAAACAGTCGGTCCACTAAATATTAGCCAGTGGTGGGCAGCAGCAGCCGCCAAAAAAACCCCAATGTAATCCCAACTTGCATTAACAGAGGGATACAATGAAGATCAAGTGAGGTACTAATACCACTCTATAAACCCTTAGTAAGATCACACCTAGAATACTGCATCCAGTTTTATTCACCATACTATAAAAAAAGATTTTCAGACTCTAGAAAGGGTGCAGAGAAGAGCAACCAGGATGATTAGGGGACTGGAGGCTAAAACATACAATGAATGGTTGTAAGGAACTTGGCATGGTTAGAAGAGAAGGACCAGGGGAGACATGATATCAGCATGGCAATGTTTGAGGGGCTGCCACAGAGAGGAAGGGGTCAAACTATTTTCCAAAGCACCTGAAGGCCAGACAAGGAATAATGGATGGAAACTGACCAAGGAGAGAGATTCAACCTGGAAATAAGGAGGAACTTTCTGACAGTGAGAACAATCAACCCATGGAACAGAAGTTGCCTTCGGAAGTTGTGGGAGCTTCATCACTGGAGACTTTCAAGAAGAGATTGGTCTGCCATTTGTCAGAAACGGTGTAGGGTCTCCTGCTTGAGCGGGGGGTTGGACTAGATGACCCATAAGGTCCCTTCCAACTCTGTTAACCGATGTTTTCTTTATCTTTCCTTCGTTTACAGGAACCTTTGGAAAGAGCCCAGTCATTGGCTGTTCACGGAGACCAGCTGATCCAAAACGACCATTATGCAATTGATTCCATTAGACCGAAGTGTGTTGAACTCAGGCGGATCTGTGATGACTTTGCCAATGAAACCAAGAAAAAATACGATATCTTGGGGAAATCCCTTGAATTACACAGACAGTTAGATAAGGTAAGAGGCCGGGTAACTGTGAGTAAAGTTTAGAAAAAATTAATTGCTATTAGTAGTAAAGATTAACAGAACAATATGCATGCGGTCTTACTACCACAGTTGAGCCCAAAATTACTGTTGTTGAATGAGTTAAGGGAATTTTGCCCCTTTGTGGGATTCAGCCGGTTTTCACCCGTTCGGGGTGAACCGGATGTTAATTTTGCATCCGGTTTGCTGAACCGGTTGTTGCAAGGACCGGTGGGCCCCGCCCACCCTGCCCCTCCCCTCCTATGGGTCTCCATGCAGCCCGTTCACCATGCCAGATAACTATGCTTTTGCCCTCCTTGGGGAAAGCCTCCGGAGCCTGGGGAGGACGAAAAACAGAGCTACCGGAAGTAGCAATAGCAATAGCAATAGCAGTTAGACTTATATACCGCTTCATAGGGCTTTCAGCCCTCTCTAAGCGGTTTACAGAGTCAGCATATTGCCCCCAACAACAATCCGGGTCCTCATTTTACCCACCTCGGAAGGATGGAAGGCTGAGTCAACCCTGAGCCGGTGAGATTTGAACTGCAGAACTGCAGAACTGCAGTCAGCTGAAGTAGCCTGCAGTGCTGCATTTAACCACTGCGCCACCTCGGGGCTGTTTCTGGGCTCCAGAGTGCCTCTGGAGCCAGGGGGAGGCCATTTTCACCCTCCCAGAGGCTCGGGGAAAGCCTCCAGAGCCTGAGGAGGGCAAAAACACCCTCCCTCCTGTGATGCAGGAGACCGAGTAGGCCACGCCCATCATGGCCACGCCCACCCAGCAACTGGGCAGAGAACTGGTTGCTAACATTTTTCAATCCCGCCCCTGATTTTGCTCCATTTTACGACCTCTCTTACCACCGTTGTTAAGTGAATCGCTGCAGTTACATTAGTAACTCATTCGTTAAGTGAATCTGGCTTCCTCATTGACTTTCCCTGTCAGAAGGTTGCAAAAGGTTATTTATGTCTCCTCCAGGACAGTGCGAGCTTCATAAATATGAACCAGTTGCCAAGCATTCAAATTTTGATCAGGGGACATTGATCATAAGTGTGCAATGGTCATAATCATGAAAAATAGTTATTAGTCACTTTTTCAGTGTTGTTCATAACTTCGAACGGTCGCTTAACTGAGGACTACCTGTAGCTATTGATTCCCTAAAAATAATTGGGAATTTTTCACCAATAATTTCAAACCTTGGCATTAGGAAATCAAATTCTGTAACGACGATGATTTGACTTACTTTGAGAGTCTTTCCCGATTATCCAGGCCTTTGCAAATGTTTGTCTGATCAAAGTTTATTTTTTTCCTCCGAGTGGATTAGAAACTTCCTCAGCCTTTAAATGATTCCCGCTGCCCCTCCCAGATTTTGTTACAAAAAATGGTTCCAACAGAATTAGTGAGCATATTGTAGAAAAGCACAAAGGACCCCTTGTTAAACTGCATTATTCTTGGATGAATTGATATAGGTAACCGAGCTCACAGAAGTCAACTTGATTGAAGGCAAAATTAAGTGATATTTGATACATGATAGTTCAGACAGTTTACACCACATACGTTATATTAGAAGACTTCCCCAAAAAGGACGAGACAGATTCATGGTCCTGACAAAACCCTTTTTATTAAACAAATGTGAATTCCTCTCATTCACATTCAGCAAAGGCCTGGCAAACAGTCTTTCAAAGGTGAATTTATGACCACAGACCTTATCTCTCTTGGAAAGCTGCCACGTAAATATTTTGCCAAACGCAGTGCTTGGCAAAAACCCTTGGCACAGAGTCTCTGAGATTCATGGACAGATCCCCACACTCCTGAAATGCAAAAGCCCACTCCACTTTCGCTCCTCTTTTATTCCCTACAGGAGGGGCCATTCACCGTCCACCTGTGGCTTTACCCCCAAGTCGACCCTGATTTCTCAGCTGTTCTGTTCTTCTGGCAGCTCTGCACATGCTCTGCGCATGCGCACACTGGGAACAGGCTCCAGCTGTTCCTCTGCCTCACTATTGTCTAGTTCCGAAGGCAGCTGAGAACTGTCGGATGGCCCTGGCCCATCTCTGCCTCCGACTCAGAGCCCTCATCCGAGCCTTCCCCAGCCTCCAGGATTGGCTCATGTTCCTCCCCAACCTCCTCACTGTCCGGTGCCAGCTCCACTGGTGGCTGGCGGGCCACAACAACTTAGACTTCGAATAACTTTATTGTCGCTTTGAATGTACACTAATCGGCATACACTGAGCTGAGGTGGTGCAGTGGTTAGAGTGCAGTACTGCAGCCACTTCAGCTGACTGTTATCTGCAGTTCGGCTGTTCAAATCTCACCGGCTCAGGGTTGACTCAGCCTTCCATCCTTCTGAGGTGGGTAAAATGAGGACCCGGATTGTTGTTGGGGGCAATATGCTGACTCTGTAAACCGCTTAGAGAGGACTGAAAGCCCTATGAAGTGGTATATAAGTCTAACTGCTATTGCTATTGTTATACATTAAAATGAAATTTCCTTGCATACAACTCTCAAAGGGTCACCACCACCAATATGCACTACAGAAACATGACTAAATAAATGAATAAATCAATAAATACAAAATTATGCATATATACATACATATATTATATGACACGGAGATATTACCTATACTATATTTGCCCAACACTGCATCTATGGTTATAAGCATGGTTTACTGAAGGCCAAATATGGCTTTTTCAGGCACGGGCCTCGGTGTGCCTATTTTCCAGTGAGACAAACTGGAGGAGGATCATTTTATTACAATAGATCAGAATATTCAGACAAAATTGATTCCTCATTCAAAGAGGGAACCCCTATCTTTAGCTTACGTCCCCTTTGATAGTTAACATAGAGAAATCACAGATGACTTCCTCTCTGGAAACAAATACCATGGGGGTAAGACACCCCTAACAACCTTTGGGGTTCTGTTAAGATACAGTCTGTTGTGCCTTAAAATTGGCTCTTCTCTACTGCCTTAAAATGGCTTCTACTGCACAGCACAGTAGAGTTGCTATGGTAACGGCTTCACAGTACTCCACAAGGGGGCTCTCTGGTAAGAGGGAAAATCCAACATTAGAAATTACATTTGGTCCGGACATTTGTGAATGTCTAATATAGGATTGGGATAAACAAATGCCCGGGCCACGCTGGGTTAACAGCTGGTTTAATATATTAATGGTGCCAACTCTTCATTCCTCTACTCTCCTAAAATGACCCTGCTCACACCACGGTGGACCCAGAGGTTGATATCTGAGGAAATGTATTATCTGAGCTTTTAACAGCATATTCATCTCCTTTTTTTCAAGGCTAGTCAGTGGGGTGAAGCTGGAATCTACCTCTTAGCTTCCCAAGCTGTAGACAAATGCCAGACACAAGAGGGAGCCGAAACTGCACTTTGTGAGATAGAGAAGTTCCTGGAAACTCTCAAGGACCACCAGATGCTGAATGCAAAGGAGTTCTACAACCAGTTTGACATGATTCTCACCCCAGAAATAAAGGTAAGTTCCTAAGAGGGCAGCCAGTGTTTGATGAATGTTCGTCCTAGGGTATTTGAAAGCCTTCAAATCTGAAGGCACTAATGTCTGTTGATAGTCAATGCCAGAGGTGTCCAGCCTTGGCAGCTTTAAGACTTATGGACTTCCAATTACCGGAATTGTGGGAGTTGAAGTCCACAGGTCTTAGAGTTGCCAAGGTTGGACATCCCAGGTCAACGCTAAGACCAAGCGTCAGGTGCTGAAAAGATGCTTTTGAGTAGAAGCATTGCATTGGTTCCTTTGTTGTTGTTAGTTGTGAAGTCATGTCCGACACATTGCAACGCCATGGACAGCATTCCTCCAGGCCTTCCTGTCCTCTACCATCTTCTGGAGTCCATTTAAGCTCATGCCGACTGCTTCGGTGACTCCATCCAGCCACCTCATTCTCTGTCGTCCCCTTCTTTTGCCCTCAATCTTTCCCAGCATGAGGCTCTTCTCCAGGGAGTTCTTCCTTCTCATTAGATGGCCAAAGTATTTGAGTTTCATCTTCAGGATCTGGCCTTCTAAAGAGCGGTCAGGGTTGATCTCCTCTAGGACTGACTGGTTTGATCGCCTTGCAGTCCAAGGGACTCACAGGAGTCTTCTCCAACACCATAATTCAAAGGCTTCAATTCTTTGGCGCTCAGCCTTTCTTATGGTCCAACCTTCACAGCCCTACATTGCAACTGAGAAAACCATAGCCGTGACTACAGGCACTTTTGTTGGAAAGGTGATATCTCTGCTTTTTAGTATGCTGTCTAGATTTGCCATAGCTTTCCACCCCAGGAGCAAGCATCTTTTGATTTCTTGGCTGCAGTCCCCATCTGCAGTGATCTTGGAGCTCAGGAAAATAAAAATCCGTGACTACCTCCATTTCTTCCCCATCTATTTGCCAGGAATTGAGAGGGCCGAATGCCATGATCTTAGTTTTCTTATTTGTTCCTTACATAACCCCAATTTATGTATTTTTTCCCTCCTGCAGAGCAATGCCCAAAGAGTACTACAGAAACTCGAAGATGTGCAAGAAATGTTTGAGAAGAGACAAATCAGCCTGAAGAAGTTGGCAGCAAAACAGACCCGGCCGGTGCAACCCGTTGCCCCTCATCCCGAATCCTCACCCAAGAGAGCCTCTCCTAAAACTGTCCGCCCTGCCTCGTTAGGTAAAGTTTTGGGGGGGATGTCATGGGACGGAATAACTCTGGAGCCCCATGTTTAGAGAGATGGTTTTTCTGGCCAGGCGTTCTCTGCCGATCTCCTTTCTCTGTTTACTCTAGCTAGCTTAGTACTGCGCTGGTTCCTGGAATCGCACCCAGCTTAAGAGTCCTTTTAATCACCTAAAGATTCATGTGTATTTACTCTCAAGCTAGTCCCACAGGTCTTTGTGAATGTGTGGGTCATACTTCTTCAATTACTGTTGACCATACAATTCCTGGAATCTTCTGCACTGTGACAATTTAAAGGTGGAACTTAACACAAGTTGTGGTCTCCCTTTTATTGTAACTGTTCAGCAGAGGCTAAACAACCTCTGGGGTTCTTAAATTGGATTTTTTTTTTCTTTTTGCACTGAGCAAGGGATGGGACTCCAGGGCTTGTCTGATTGCAGCTTAGGCGAAGATCATTGTAAAATAGCACAATTAGGTCTTTTTAATTCTCACTTAATAAGGTCTCTATTGTCTTGCCCAAGCCTGGACTTTACTTAAGATAGATAGATGCCATTTAGCAAGAAAAGATGTGAAAGGCAGAGAAGGGAATTCATACCTATTTTTAATTGGATGCAAGTAGTCCTCGACTTACAATCACGATTTATGTGGAGCCCATGATTTATGTTGCTAAACAAGACCGTTGTTAAGTGGGTTTTGCCCCATTTTACAACCTGCCTTGCCACAGTTCTGGTGCACCAGTTGCGTCCCTACCTGAACCGGGAGGCTCTCACAACAGTCACTCGTGCCCTTGTGACCTCCAGACTGGAATACTGCAACGTTCTCTACATGGGGCTGCCCTTGAAGAGTATTCGGCGACTTCAGCTTGTCCAGAATGCAGCCGCGCGAGCAATCGTGGGTGCGCCTCGGTTCACCCACGTAACACCTATCCTCCGCGAGCTGCACTGGCTGCCTGTTGATCTCCGGGTACGCTTCAAGGTGCTAGTTATCACCTACAAAGCCCTTCATGGTATTGGATCTGGGTACTTGAGAGACCGCCTACTGCCAATTACCTCCACTAGACCAATTAGATCCCACAGACTAGGCCTCCTCCGAATTCCATCAGCCGGCCAGTGTCAACTGGCGACTACCCGAAGGAGGGCCTTCTCTGTGGCTGCTCCGACCCTCTGGAACGAACTCCCCGTGGAGATTCGTACCCTCACCACCCTCCAGGCCTTCCGCATAGCCCTTAAAACCTGGCTGTTCCGACAGGCCTGGGGCTAAAGACTCGCTGCCCCACTTCGAATGGTATGATTGTTGTGCTTTTTTTTAACTATGTATGGTTTCTATGTTTTTTGTAACTTTGTTGTTTTTTTTCCCCCTCCCTTTGAGTTGTGAGCCGCCCTGAGTCCCTTCAGGGAAAAGGGCGGCATACAAATAAAATTAAAATGAAAAAAAAAAATGAAATTCACCGCAGTTGTTAAATTAATAACATGGTTGTTAAGTGGATCTGGCTTCCACATTGACTTTGCTTGTCAGAAATTTGCAAAAGGGGAACACATGACCCTGGGACACTGCAACGGTCATAAAAATGAATCAGTTGCCAAACATTATGAATTTTGACCATGTGACCATGGGATGCTGCAACAGTCAGAAGTGTGAAAAATGGTCCCAAGTCTCTTTTTTTCAGCGCCATTGTAACTTAAAACGGTCACTAAGTGAAAGGTTGTAAGTTGAGGACTATCTGTATGAGGATGCTGCTGGGAAAGGAAATACAAGGGACAAAAATAAAAGCATGGGCTGTGTTTGGATAAGAAAATGAACATTGTGAATAGCAGGAAAGCTATGTTACTATAATTAGTTTTTATGGGTTATTTTTTATTGGCGAAGGAGCAGTGGTGAAAGGTGACTTTAGAAATGAAAATGTTGCTTGTTTCAACATTAGGGAGCCTACAGGGAATAAAAAAAATTAAAAAAAAGATGGCACCAAGGGACATGATTAAAGCCCCATCCCCTTTTTAAAAGCATTATAAGTTATATAAATTCCTCCTAAGAAATGTAAGATAGGAGAGGAGATATATAATATAATATAATATAATATAATATAATATAATATAATATAATATAATATAATATAATATAATATAATATAATATAATATAATATAATAATATAATATAATATAATATAATATAATATAATATAATATAATATAAATAATATGATATAATAATATAATGTAATGTAATATATAATATAAGTATAGTATAATTAGTAAAATATAACATATAATATAATACAATACAATACTATAGCGTGTGTGTTTGTGTATGTATGCATATATATGTGTGTATGCATGTATGTATATGTACACACAGACACACACACACAGACACACACATACATACATACATACATACGTGTGTGTGTGTGTGTGTGTGTTGTGTTTGTGCTGATAAATAAATAAAGGGAGAGTAGTATAGATCTATTTCAAGCTATTTAGCTCTCATCAGCTAGCCATACCCTTACTGGGATTCGAACCTGGGCTGTATTGCATATTAGGCAGATGTATTAACCACTAAGCCACAGGCCTAGTGGTTAATAGTCCTAGTATAGATCTATTTCAAGCTATTTAGCTCTCATCAGCTAGCCATACCCTTATATATATCAATCAGTGGTGGGATACAACCGATACGGGTGTACCGGTGCCTGCTGGGAGCACCTGGTACCGTTCCTTTATGGTGGGCGGGTGGGCCCTCCAGAGCGTACGACCACCCGCGCTCCTTGCCTGTATTGAGCTGTTCAGGCCTTCTGTGCACAGAACTGAAAAAAAATGAAAAAAAAAGAAAAATGAAATGAAACATATGGCGCCTGTGTGATGCTCCACCGAGCAGCTGGAGCTTCGCGCAGGTGTCACGGAGCATCGTGGGCGGTAAGTACGCATTTATGCACTGCGCGCGTTCATGTGGTAGATGCCTGGTCCCGTTGCACCATATTGGTTGCAACAGGATCTGGAACCCACCACTGATAGATACAAACACACATACACAAAACAAACATATATTAAAAAAGAGTCTTGAGAGTTAACCAGCTTTATACTATATGGTATAAAGCTATTAAGAAATCTATTTGTTCTGCTTTGGATACTCCGAAGACTCCACCCAGAAGATAAGAAAGGATACCAGTTATGGAGAGGATCCCTGACAATACCACCTGCCCTGATCAAGCGTAGCTTATGTGCCATATTCTTGGTAGAAAGAAGTGTACTTTCAATAATCTTTTCTACCGTCCTCACCACTCTGCACAGCCTTCCTGTCCGAAATATCTCCAAACCAAACAGTGGATACAATAGTGGATGCTTTCAATCGTCCCTTTATAGAAAGTGGTAAGGATAGAGGATGCTGCCCCCACCCCCAATGCTGTGCTTTAGCAAACAGTGTAGCTGGAATGCATGAAAGAAAGCAATTCCCAGATCAGACTGCCTTTAAAATTACCTGCTAACTTCCAGGGTAGCATTTTGATGCTTCCATTGTAAATGCAAGTTGGTGGCCAAGCATCCAAATCATGATCACATGACCCTCAGGTGGTGGTATGATGGTTATAACTTTGAGGATGGGCCATAAGTCACCTTTTCCCCAAAGCTTTTGTAACTTCGAACCATTGTTAAATGAATGGTTGTAAGTCCAGGACTGCTGTACATTAAACCCCCAAATAACCACGTGGGTGGGGTTCTTGCAGAAGAGTTTAAACATTGTTTGTGTTGCATAAACACAACTAATGGTAAGTAAAAAGGGGGAAGAACGGAAAGCATTCCATGTTTTGAACGTTCCACTGTATAGGCAGCACAATTAAGTTAGAATAAATTTTATCTCAGACATCTGATAACACAACCAGAAAATCCAGTGTGGCAATTTTTGATCTTTTGATAGTTCTGTTTATTTGATCTTTTTTTTCCCCCCTGCAGCTCCCAACAGGAGATCAGCAGAAATTCCTAGCCCTCCAAAATCCATTTCTGATGCAGATTTGTCAAAAAAGAAAAGTGTAAAGAAGGCTAAAGGTGGAATTAAGGTAAGAGAGTTGTGATAGTTGGAAATTAAGTTTCCATTGAGCGTATCTGGCGTTGCACATAGTACAGCAGTTTCTCAACCTTAGCAATTTAAAGAAGTCTGGAATCAGCTTTTTATTTTTCCAATTTCTAGACTTTGCTCACCCACTTCACAAGATTTTATTGCCAACAATGGACATAAAAGGGTAGTAATACAGGTAGTCCTCAAGTTATGACCATAATTGAACCCAGAATTATGGTCATAAGTCGTGCCGGTTATTAAGCACATCACCGTATGACCACGCTGGATTTGGCAACATTTTTTGCAGTGGTTGTTAATTGAACCCATTGTACCCAATGGTTGGTTTTTTTTTTTGCTAGAAATGGTCACATGACCACAAGAAACCGCATAAAGGTGGACCAGTTCCAAAGGCCCAAAATGTGATCATGTGACTGTGGGGGAGGGGAAGAAGCAGACATTGGAACTTCAAAGGAGAGTTGTAAGTAGAACTTGGGGAAGTTCATCATAACTTTGCATGGTAGCTAAAGAACCAGTCGTAAATTGAGGACTACCTGTAAATACGTAACAGCATCCATTTTTGGTGGCGCCATGTTTCAGAAGGTTTTGGTGGAGATGTGGTGGAAGTAAAACTGGCGGGTCAAATCATTGCAGAATGTAATATACCAGTTTTCCACCCTCCAAAACACATACCCAGAAGGCTCATCTTATAGAACAGGGTTGGTGAAATGGGAGCGCTCGCACGCATGGGGGAGCAGCAGAAACCGGAAAAGCAGCTCCTCAGCGCGTATGCGCGGGAGCGCCAGAAACCGGAAGAATAGTTCTACAGCAATGGTCATCTGGTCTTCCAGTTTCTGGCAGGCATGCATGCGCGAAGACCAGCTGGCCGGCGTGCATGCGCGTATGGGAACCTGGAAGGGCAACGGGTAACGTCTGGCATGCCCTGAAAGATGGTTCTGCGTGCCACTTCCGGCACAGGTGCATAGGTTCGCCATCACGGTTATAGAACATGGCTGGGTCAGCAGCTTTGTTCCCCACAATCTTTGGAAACATATCCAACAAAAGGAATCAAATAATAATAATTAAATCAACCTCCAGTCAGAAACGAGCCGAGGTGGCGCAGTGGTTAGGGTGCAGTACTGCAGGCCACTTCAGCTGATGTTATCTGCAGTTCAGCGGTTCTAATCTCACCGGCTCAAGGTTGACTCAGCCTTCCATCCTTCCGAAGGTGGGTGAAATGAGGACCCAGACTGTGGGGGCGATATGCTGACTCTGTAAACCGCTTAGAGAGGGCTGAAAGCCCTATGAAGCGGTATATAAGTCTAACTGCTAATTGCTATTGCTAAATGGTTTGATCTACTAAACCTTTTGTTGTTGTTCAGTTGTGCCTAATCCTAGGTAGTCCCTAATATCAATTTCTGCTACTCCCAGACAAACAGGAAGTAACAGAGGAAGAGGAGTAAATCATTTAATAGACAGCCACATGAAAGTCCAGGGGTTAGAACATTTTTCAAGTGTCATTGGACTTCAAAGTTAATGACACATAACTGAATTCCTGTTATTTTTCATAAAAGGTTCGCGGCCAAGTAAGAATCAGGTAGCATAAAGATGGCTATGACAAGACCAGTTTTAGAGTCAAAACAAAATCGTCAGCCAAACCAGGAGGATTTTGCATTTTTGTTTCTTAAGATGCGAGTTTCCAGGCCATGTCATTTTTATAGGAAATTTAGAAATTGTCATCTGGGCAGATAAAGGAGCCCTGAATCTCAAAACGTTTTGTTTTGTGTTCCTGTGTTTTCCAAAAATAATAATCCAGATTGAAGTGATGCATGAAGCAAGTCAGGGAGGTTCCAGCAGAGCCTTGGTAATAAGTGAAAGTGAAGAAAATCTTTCCACTAGGAGAAGGTAGGAAATTCCTTGTTCTGAGTAAGGTGATTATTTTTATTTTTTTTAAAAAACCGGATCCGTCTATTATTCTGATCAAGGAAGTGGTGTGTTACTATTGTGTCAGAAATGTGTGCATTTTCACGACCATAGGTGGGATTATATAGGTTAGTCCTTAACCTACCATTTGTTTAGTGACCAGTCAAATGGTGCTGAAAATAGTGGCCAAAAAACCGGTCCTCGCTTTTACAACTGCTACAGCATCTCCACCGTCACATGATCAAAATGCAATGGGCATGTGGCAGTATCAGTGGTTGCAATTTGTGAGCTTAGCTATCTCTGCCAAGCAAAGTCAAGGGGGGAAGCTGCCTTCGCTTAATGACCACTTGATTCACTTAACAACTCAGTGATTCAATTGAGCACTGTAGCAAAGAGGTCATAAAATTGGGTGCGACTCACTTAATAATCGCCTTGCTTAACAGAAGGCATTCTGGTCCCAGTTATGGTCGTAAGTCAAGGACCACCTTTATTCCATTTCTAGTTCCTTGGGTCGCCAGCATAAGATTTGAAGATAATGCTGTGTTATACTTTGTTTGTAAAAAGGATGAACTAGGCTTCTTTGACCTTGTATGAACCCAAAACATGAACCTATCTCAAAAAAAATAATATGGAGCAAAAAAAGATGCAGAGAAGAATAACCAAAATGATTTAGATGTAATAATCAGATCTCCCATGACTGGAGTTATTTCACCTAGCATGAAGGATTGACAAGAAGCCTGTCTTGCAAAATATAGACGAAAAAGGCTTTCTCTAGAATAATATGGAAATTCAGAAGTATCTCATCTCAAACATGTTTGCGTGCACTAAAAACCATTTATTAATATTTTATTATAAGATATGGTTTATTTTCTATTTTATTTATGTTTGTATCAAATACATATTTTTGCTTTATAGTGTGTTTATAAATCAATATGTATTTTATATTTAGGAATATTTATTCATAAATATGTATTTATAAATCCTTGTTTACCTTTATTAAATGCTTATCTTTAGGGAGGGGAATTTTTTTTGCTGAAACCAAGATGTATCTAATAATTTAAAACCAATTCCCTAATTTTTAAGGGAAAAACAATGTTATGCACAACTGAGTGAGAATGGTATTTCACAGTGTGTATATATGAATGCATATATATTAATATAATTTAAGTGAGAACTTTTACATCATTATGGTTATTAATATATTTTCCCATTTCAATGATCCTCCAATATTATGGTAGTTCCAGACCCTATTAATGAATTTTGTCATTTGGTTAAGGTTTGGTTAAGGTATATTTAATTTGTATGCCGCCCTATTCCCGAGAGTCTCAGGGCGGCTAACAATCTGGGGGAAAGGGGGGTACAAAATAAAAGTAAAAAGACAAACAATTTAAAAATACGGCAACATTCATACCTCGGATGGGGCTGGAAGATTCAACAGCCCCAGGCCTGCCGGAACAACCAGGTCTTAGTAGCTTTGCGGAAAGCCGGAAGGGTGGTAAGGGTCTGGATCTCGACGGGGAGATCGTTCCAGCGGGCCGGAGCAGCCACAGAGAAGGCCCTCCCCCGGGGAGTTGCCAGCCGACATTGGCCGGCAGATGGAATTCGGAGGACACCGATTTGATAAATCACTTCCTTATTGTAACGGGAACTATTTTTTAAATGCTCTTAATCCAATTTCCACATTATTTAATTGCCATCGTAGAGGTCTCTAAAATTTACACCTTGAAGAATTTGTGTCTGTTTATAACTACATACATGGAAGAGAATCCTGTATCTATATTGATTTTTTGATACACTGTCCTTAATTCATGACTATTTCATAAGCTCCCAAGACTAGCAGTTGTATCTAACTCATCTAAATAATCAACAACTTGTTCCTTTTTAAAAAGACAATACTGCAAAATAAATATGTACGACAACTAAGCTATGTTAGATGATAGTCTTGGATAGAATTATTGATACAAATCTGTGTTTTGTATTCATTTATGAATTAATGGAGGATTCAGAGCTGGCAAAAATTACATTTCTGATTGTTCCAGGTGTAATGTGATCCATAAGTAACTGTATATAATCTTTTTCCCCAGATATATTAAGTATTAGATTATAGAACAGGGCTACTATATAAACACACTCTTATGCCTCTTTATTCCTATACATAAATATTTGGCATGTTTTGTAGTATGGAATCATATTTATTCCGGAGGAAAATCTCTAGACTTATTTACTTTTATTTTATTTACAAGATTTATAGCCCCACAACTCCAAAATGACTCTGGGTGGCTTAGGTTACGAATAAGAAGACTAAAAATAGTACAATATCTTAAAATCTAGAAGCCAGTTCGGTTTAGTCATTAAGGCACCATGCTACAAAAATAAATACTGTAAATGTAACCCCATGTGTCTTGCCAAACATACTCCCTTTAATGAGAAATTACCAGTAAGATCCCATAAGCATCCTACACAAGGCCTGAGAGAACAGAAAGATGTTTAGGCTACTTTTGAGGGTGGGAGCAAATGGCTTGAGTAATAATCCAGGGGTGCCCAATTTAGAGAACTTTAAGACTTGTGGATTTCAACTCCCAGAATTCTATGCTGGCTGAGGAATTTTGGGAACTGAAATTTACAAAGTCATAAAGTTGCCAAATTTGAAGACCCCTGTAAAATAGTTCTGTGTGTCTGTGTGTTTGTGTGTGTGTTAGGCATTCCCCAAACCCAAGGCTTTGCATAATGTTTAGGGAGAGGTTTAAAATACAAGATTCTGAAAATGTGCTTCTTTGGCAAAGCAGATTCCTTCCAATTATAATCTGTTTTACATGAGCACAAGCATATTTAAGGTGCACATTTTAAAAAATATGTATACATTAATGTTCAGTATTGGAATAACTGTGGAAGGGTTTATCCTATAAAGAATAGAGATTTCTATTGCTGCCACAAAAGTAGTAAAATACTTAGCACGTGCAAAATTGCTGTCAGTAATTGCTATCAATACTTCAGGCTATTGCGATTAAATCAGGACTTTTGATAAAATAAGGCTGTTTTCCAATATATGCCCTGGTTTCCAGAAAGCAAATTTATGGCTGAACGTTTGTGCCAAGAAGCACAGTTGAAGTTGCCTGCCAGGGAGGTAAAATCACAGTGTGTGCTTGTTATCCAGTGTTTTTAACTTAGTATCTCAGGAGACAAAATCTTATTCACAATTATTGGAATTGCAATCTCAAAGAAAAATGTTCTATTTTACAAGCAGCAAATGTTATTGTGGAAAAATTAGAGAACATTTACAAAGTACACAACATGTTTATTGAAAATAGATATTTTATAAAACACTGTTCAGAACAAAGTGTCATGAATAAAATAATTGCTGTCCTTAGATTTTTTTTTTTTAATCAAATAGCTGTAAACCAAACAGGTAAAAACTAGCATAACAGTAATGTAATAACACATATCTTGAGTGACAATTCAGGCTGGTACAAGTACTTGTGAAGCCAAGAAAAAAATAGTATTGCACCCTGCATCTGTAACATTAGTAAACCTAAGAATTTCCTGTTTAAAATTTTTAAAGATAATGTTCAGATCACCAAGCTTAAGAGTCTTAAGGGGAAAAGGATGCTTTCATAAAGTATTTCAATAATTAAACATTCTTCTCTGTGCTAAACAATATACAACTCTATTCCTTAACTAATACTTTTTCAACATAACAAACCTGCTATGAAACAAGAAACATGCACAGCTTTTTCATCGTTAGCACACGTGTGAGTTTATGCTTTGTAATTCTGCAAAAACATGAACATTTAATTTATTCTGACACAACAGACAAGTCAAATGTTTGATTTAGGGCAAGATGAGGATATTCAAGCATTTTGTGTCTATGGTCTGTCTATCAGTAGTTGTTAGCTTTATATTATTTTGAAATTGGTTACAGTAACATAGAATTCTCACTCCCAATAAAACCCATATTAAATTTGCCTTAATTTCAACACTCAATAAACAGGGAGGAGAGAAATGAGTAAAGCAAATGTCTTGATGGAAAACTGCAGGCATGCAGTTTCACCCTGTTTCATTCCATTTTGGAAGTGGAAGATGTGGTTATTTTACCCATGTTAAGAATTGCAAAATGGGAGAACTTTTCAATTGAAAGATTATAAATGGTAAAATCCCTGAAACTCTGATTAAGAGAAAACTACTTTATGAAACTGGCACAGCTTGGATGTAAACAGTTCATTTATTTTAAAATATATTTATGCTGCCTAATTATGTATATGCCAATTTCATAGTTTTTGAAAGTAAAAAAGAATGGAATTAAATACTTTACATTTTAAAAGAGTGTTCCGCGGGGCTCATATTTGTGTTCCTACAGTGTAACTTCAGTATTAATTTCTTAAAAATATCTCTTGCTTAATGGGAATCATTGGGGAGATAACACAATTGCAGTGAACACCAACTGAACAAATCCAATGGGGCCTTGTAGATTGGAGCACTGAGGCAGGGCCATCAATTTTATGCTGTTTATGTTTTGATGTGCAACTTTGGACTATGAAATGTAAGACAACAGCTTTGCAGAATTCACCAGAAGTATTTAATGTCAACAGTGGCATCACTTGCTAGCATCAGGGTTTTTTTAAAATTCATCTTGAGTGATCACATAATAAAACACAAAAAGCTATTCAGTTCTAAAAGCATTAGATCAAAATGTAATAATGTGCTTAGAAGTGATAAAACTGTGTCTGTGGAAAAAGTGCATTAGTATACTGTCACATCAAGTACTTTATCTTTCTCCACGTGACCTGCAAATATTAACTTATCAGAAAATGTGTGTTTTTCAACTAATCAACAATTCCATTTCCATTTGGTAATTTCATAGTTCCAGACTGAGAAGTATAAATGTTAACTTTAAGATTTATCCAGTTGTTAAAGTTATCTGGTGGGAAACTTTACTATAATAGGAAAATTGTTTTTTATAATTTTAATGTTCCTTTGGAGAACCGTGCAATCTGCAGGCAAGTTTTTATTGAACTTTCGCTATATTCTTTTTAATTTGTTATGGAGAAAGCAAGTGACTTCCTCCTTCATTTCTGGCTCAGTCAATCTATTCTGATATTCAAGTGTTAGGAAAATGCAGCTGAACAAAGATATGTATTGTGATTATATAATCTGCAAAGCAGCATAATATTAACTATTCTACAATATATACTACCCCAAACTCCAGAAGAAAAGTTTTTCACTCTTAGATCTGTAATCTGTTGCCAAAAATACTGAAGGTCTTCTACATGCCCATGAGAAGTAATCATTTTGTCATAAATGCAAGGATGATATGGAGCCTTCCCTCCCCCGGTAAAGAAGGGGTGATTCTGTGGTACAATCCCCACTTTGTTGGCACAAAATCCCATGAAAACATCATCTATGTAAAAACTTGAATTAAGAGTCTGTGAGGCTCGGTATACTTTAGCAGCTACGTCCCTGGATAGAACATACCCAGCTCCAGCTGTGTAGTCAGGATAGGCATGCCATGGGTACATTTCATAGGAAACATAATATTTGCTTTCTTTATTCCTGATGGGAGGTGATGCATGATGGACGTGCCCAATCCAAACATCCTGAGCTCCAATTTGTGCTAGATTTTGGAGGTATGCAATAAGATTTGGCGTGTGGATAAATATGTCATCATCGGCTGGCATGATAAACTTGGCATGAGGGCAGAAGTTGTTTGCCCAGCTGAACTGCAACAGTAATTTGTAGGTAAGATTGTAAAAATTATCCAAAAAGTCTTGTTGAATCAGATCACCATACCTCTTGTCTTCCCTTTCCAGCTTCATTTGAATGTCACTTCCCAGTGAAAAATTTTCTGATTGCCCTAAAACAAATAAGACTTTTATGGTGGCATTCAGATAGTGATGAACGTAGTCTTCATTACCCCATGTTTGTCGAATTGCATCTCTCCTGTGGTAGTTTTCAGGTGGAGTCTTTACAAGGATCAAAAGGAGAACATCTTGCCCTTGACATTTCTCCTCGTGATTGATCAAATATCGATGCCTTGCTACCCTGTTACATCTGCTAGTAGTTAGGTTGTCATTCACAAAAGTATAGCCATTTATGAGGAATCTGTACGAGAGAGATTTCATATATTGCGCAAAGCTAGGGCTATCAATTTCTACCGAAAAAAACAGGAAGCACAGAACAAAACAAGTGGCAAAAATGTGCACAAACTGATATTTTCTAATTCTTCTAGAATTAACATACATTCTGTTTCACTTTTTTACATATGATTCCAATTAAAGATTTGGATTTTTAAATAAGTTCTCGCGTGAGACTTCAACATTTCTCTTATAGGAAAAGTGTTCATTTTATATGCATCTGAGTTACTGGAGAGTCACCTCAATTAAATCCCAAAGTATTCACTTTTAAAAGTCATCTTGTTTCCAAATAAATTTGGTGAATGTAGGACTTTGACAATGGACAATGATTCTCTTGTTGCCTCTTCACCTGATGTAATATCAGCTCAGAACTGAATAGTTATAGCAGCAGCATCTGCAAAACAGAAGAAAAACAAAATTAATCTCAAATATAGTTCATAATTTCTATATGATATGATAACTACTTCACAGATTCAAGCAGTCTTGAGAATTAGACTTGCCCAACAGGTATCTATGGAGATTCTCAATCATTCTGGTCATGGTAATCCCAAAGGTGCCTTTTTTTTCCTAAAAAGCAACTGGACTTTTTATTTATTTTTTCCTTTGAAAACATTTATCTCCTCATCTAAGAAGCTTCTTCTGTTCTAACTGCCTGGTGGGAAATGGAAGGATTTATATTCTTTGCAGTTATCTGGTTGTTAGCATTCTGAGGGTTGGACATTAGCTCAAATTCTGGGAGTATCTATGGAGATTCTCTGTCATCCAGGTCATGGCTGTCTCAAAGGAGCTTTTTCAAAAGGCAACTGGACTTTGTTTTTCCTTGAAAACATTTCGCTTCTCGTTCAAGAAACTTCTTGGATTAGAAGCAAGCATCTTCAAGGAAAAACAAAGAAAGTCCAGTTGCCTTTTGAAAAAGTACCTTTGAGACATCCCATTCTTGGGAGCTGATGTCCACAAAGATTGTAAGGTTGTCACAGTAGCCCACTCCTAGTCTATAGTAGTCAAAACTCCAGAGGAACCTGGTAACACTTTTTCTGACTAACTGATATTGCTCTCTCTTAATACTAACTGTATTAAAAGGCATCCACTTTCCCAAGCCTGACCTCTGATGGCCTTTTCTCTCCTAATGTTACTCCTGCCTACTCCTCCCATTTCTCCAGACCTGAGGACTCTTGGGGGAAAGCAAGGCATAAACCCCAAAGGCAAGGAGCCCCATACTGAAGGATGTGTGTGCATACAAGTATATACATACAAGTACGTGGTCATGCACACCTTCCAGGCAGAGAAAAACCTTTTTGGGTGGTGGTGGTGGTGCTCTTCTCTTCTGAAATCAGCCCTTCAGCCACTTTCAGTGTCAGGATGCTGAGGGAAAGCAGAAAAGGAGGGTGACAGATTGTCTTTTAAAAAAGCTTATTTTCTAATTTTGCAAAGGGTGCAAGAAAGCAATCATACAATTGCTTTCTTACACTCTTTGCAAAATAGTAGAAAAATGAAGGACGGGGAGTGAAATATAGGGAGGGTTTTAAAAAAGCACACCAGAAAGCTTTTTAATTCTTTTCTCTTTCTTTCTTTCTCTCTCTCTCTCCCTCTCTCTCCCTCCCCTCTTTCTTTCTTTTTTTTCTTTCTTTCTTTCCTTCTTTCTATCTATTATATATCCAATCTATCTATCTATCCATCCATCCATCCATCCATCCATCCATCCATCCATCCATCCATCCATCCATCTATCTATCTAATCCATCCATCCATCCATCCATCCATCCATCCATCCATCCATCCATCCATCCATCCATCCTAACCTAAGTTAACCTAACTTAATCTAACGTAATCATGATCTATATTAGCTAGCTATTAATATATTTTGCTATGCTTTATAATACTTGTAGCTTCTCAGAGTCACCTAGGTGGCAAGATGGCTGCACACTCAACTAACCAACGAAACAAATAAATACCTAAATAAATATACATATGGACAAACAAGCAGGCTGTCCAGGCTGACAATGCTAAGATTCCTCTGCCTATTTTCTCAACAATACCCAAATGAACTTTGAAAAATGCTTTTAAAAATATATAAACACCTACATACGCACACAGATTAAATAAATACTGGAAAATGGGGTGTCTGCAGGCTGTGCTTAAAAAAAAAAGCCAAGATGGCGGCCACAATGGCAATAAAAACCCCACCCCCCTTTTTAAAATGTCCTGCAGAAAGCAGAGCTTTGATTGGCCCACCACGGCCGCCATCTTGATCCTTTTTCGGCCATTTTATTCAGCCAAGTCTGGAAGTGTTAGATCAAATCAAAACATAAACCCTTTATCCCAAAAAACAAACAAACAAAAAACCCAGTTTTGGACAAGGCACAAATGTCGCTTGTGGAATTGTCACCCGAGAATGGTTTTCCAAGAGAATCACTTGTTTAAATAAATTATTTAAATTGTTTAAAATCGTTCTCCCTCAGCCATCTCTTTTTTTTTCAGAATTTTGTTTTAATTTTTTTATTCTCTTACATACCATTTTAAGTATACATTCACATAGTTGTTATTCTTCTTTACATTTATCATTCTTATACATTTATTATTTCATTTAATAGGTTATAATATACAGTTTGGGCTGCTTTGTTTACCATCCCTTCCTCCTGTTGTAACACCAGCTTATTTTCCCTTTCTTTTCGCCCTCCCTCTCTTCTCTACTTTCTTCCTCCTCTCCTTCCCCTTCCTTCTTCCCTTCCCTTTCTCCTCCTCCTACTCTTCCTCTTCCCCTCCCTAGCCTCTCTCCTTCTCTTCCTCTCCCTTCCATCCTCCTCTCCTTACCTCTTTCTTCTTTCCCCGGTCTTCCTTTCTTTCTCTCTTCCTCTCTCCCTTTCTTTTCTATTATGATAGGGGTCTCTTTCAGGTCTCAGTTTATGTTTCCTTGGGATGGTATTTCCGCAAACCCAAATATTGTATCATTTCTTATTCCCTTGCCTTCACTAATCTATCCTAACTATATTTCTCTCAGCCATCTCTTTCCCACAGGGGGTGGGAAACCTTCCCCACCCCCAAAACACCTCTTGGCCATCAAGCTCTCTTTTGTGGCTTGTTTTGGCAATCTTTGGCCTTCAGGGTCTCTCCAAAACTTGGTTTTACCTTCAGGGGCAAACTAAAGAGGAAAGGAGGGCCCCGTGTCAGTTTCCTCAGATGAAATATGGAAGTGTCTTGTCTTCTGCCTTTTTTCAGCATTTATAGTTGAGGCAATCGCTATTACACGGGCCCAGCCAAGCTTAGAGGACGAGAAGGCCGCATACATCGCTCCCGAGATAACAACAGAGTCTCCTGGTGGTCTCCCATCCTTGCAGGGCCTCCAGGCCTAAGCAGGGGCCGCCCCCTGATTGGCCAAAAGCAACATCCGCAATTCATGGGGCCTCAATCCAGGCCTCCTGTTGCTTGCAGAAGGGAGAAGATGGTGAGGCAGTTTCGTCTACCATAGCTTCCCTTGCTGAGGATTATGGGCAATGAAGTTGTTGTCCCAAAACTGGGCTCTTGCTTGGTGTCGAAGCCAATAAGTCACCAGACACAAAGGGTGATATAGAATAGTACTTTTATTGTGGTACCAAGATATAAGAACCACGGTTTGAAAAGCTAACCAAGGGCCAAGATTAGGACCTTACAGCAGTTTTTATAGACAAGGGATGGTCACATTCAACCCTTTGCCCTTCCCCTAATAATGCATAATATAATAATGCATAATATAATAATGCATAATAATAATAATAATGCATAATATAATAATGCATAATAATAATGCATAATATAATAGTGCATAAAATGATGCATAACAGATAATATTGATTGGTTATTTGGATTTAACGTCACTTGTTTTTCACCCCAGGTCACGGGTATCTTGCAAAGTGTGCCACCTCTAGGTGGGTTTTGGGGTGTTGGAAGGAAGGTCCTTCTGGGTTCAGCTCCAAGTGGGGAAAAAGACACTGGAGACATGGAGGCTGCTTAGAAAGATGGTTTAATGGTGGACAGGACCACATGGCTTGAGTTCCTGAACAGAAAAGGTGATCACATGCTTCAATGTTGGGTGAAGAAGAGAAGAGAGGAAGGGGCTTGCTGGGCTTTTTATAATCTGTTCAGCCCCACCTCTTTGTTCCCTGTTCCTGTGTAAGAAATGTATTCTGGTTGGTTGTCAGACTCCCATGGGGCCATGCAGGGGCACCTCTCTAGGCTGTGTTTTGAATCCCAAGTTTGATTGAGTTTCCAGGTGCCATGTGGTGAGTTTCTGTAGAAGACTAATTCTACCTTTGTTATATAAAGTAGACTAACTCAGGCTTTAATGGCTCATTGACAAAAGGGGAATGGGCAGGAAGCTGCAGGGAGCTACTTTGTCTTTAAAACATGTTTCTCCCTTTTCACATCCAGGGAAATATTATATTCTGCCTTTTCAATATTTCCTAGGATATTTCATTTTTCTAGGAGAGGGAGGGGTGGGTGCTAACTTCCTACAGGTTTTTTTTCTTATAAGCAGCTATTCTTGTTCCTAATATCCTGGCTAGTGGTTTTAAGGTGCTAACTTTTGTCTCGTTGTTAATGTGCAGCCCCCCCCTTCCTATTGCAGAGCAGAATAAAAGAACAAACGGTTCTTAATTGTCAAGGCAAAGAAATAAAGACAATAGGAAATGTTTTATCAGAATTCATATTCCTCACGCTCATGTCCATTCCATCCACAACTGGGTCCTAATGCCACGTGTGACCCTTCCTCTGATCCCCAGGGCCTCATCTGGACATACATTCCATCATCTGATCCTTCATTTCTTGTGCTGAGGATTATGGGCAATGAAGTCCCATAAATCTAAGGTGCATCAGATTGGGAGCAGTTGATGGGAAGAAGGAATTCCACTTCCTCTATGGGTCTTGCTTCTTGGCCATCCCTGTTTCTTTTTTTTTTAATGAGAGAGCAAATTAATGGAAAAGTCAGCCTACAAGAGAGATTTCAGGGGCTCCCAATGACACATTTTATTTCTTCATCTGCCACACTGTGAGTTCTTCACAGAGCAAACTTTGATTTCCAGTTTTGGGCTTCCTTTGTTTTGGTTTTGTTCCAACTGGGCTGCTAGTTCAAAGTGTGCCAAACCCCTGACCGTCACTTGTACAGTTATTGGTTTGACCAAATTAAAAACTCACTTTCCATCCTCCGCTACAATTAATTAATGTTTTCCATTTATTTTCATTTATTTATCACATTTAGAAACTGTCCATCTCCCTCACAGAGGGACTTTGGATGGTGTACAATTAACCTTTTAAAACATCAAACGTGAAAAACATTTAAAAATTTAGCTTGAGAAGCTTTGAAATCAATAAAAAGGGAAATATACTTCTTCGCACAACATCCCGTTCCAGAGTCCATTCACACAACTTCTGAAATCACCCATTTTTTGGCTTCACACAATATGCTAAACCATAAATAACCAATCAAGCCAGGTTTTCAAAATATGCTAAGTTAGGAAATAAATAACACTAACCCAGTTTAAATTGCATGGATGCATCTGTTAAGTCCTTACATGTACTTTTCTTTCTTTCTTTTTTGCGAGTCTAGTAAATTCCAAATCACTAAAAAGCTATTCTTTACACAAAACCTGTTAATGACTCTTGGGGGGGATAACAACAAAAACAACAACAATAAACTCGATAGGTGAACAAAAATTCAAAATCCGGTCTCAACATCTGGCTGCACAAAGAACCAATAATAATAATAGTAATAGGCACTTTGGATGCAATCCCAAAATATCTGGAGCATCCCTTGAATACCTTAGGTATTGACAAATTCACCACTGGTCAATTGCAAAAGGCAGCTTTATTTGGAACAGCTTACATTCTGCAATGATACCTGTAACACCATCAGACATCCAAACCCAAAAATGCCAAATCCAATCTGAACATCTGCCCGCATTTACAACAGTCAGCATTCCATTGCATGCAAAGTGAGGAATGGTCGTTTCCCTTCAATATGTATATGAAACAACACAAACAACTATTTTAAACATGTCAGAAAAACAGAGTAATCTTGTAGTTATTCCTCCTATGTCCCCCAAAAAAAGACGTTTGGAGTAAGTGTGGTGTGTGTGTGTGTGTGTGTGTGTGTGTGTGTGTGTATGTATGTGTGTGTGTGTGTGTGTGTGTGTGTATATATATATATATATATATATATATATATATATATATATATATATATATATATATATATATATATATATATATATATTTATATATATATTTATTTATTTAAAGTCACAACCCCTGGTATGCCCCAATTATGGGAGGAAGCTAATTGCTTCCATTCTCTGTCAATCAGCTTGTCACAAGAGTCCATCACGACAGAAACCCAATATTTTTACTGTTGCCTTTGTTATATTTTGTAATTTTTTAATTTTTTAATTTTTTTGTGCTGATAAATAAATAAAGGGAGACTAGTATAGATCTATTTCAAGCTATTTAGCTCTCATCAGCTAGCCATACCCTTACTGGGATTTGATATATACATACATACATGCATGCATGCATGCATACATACATACATACACACACACACACATGTATGTATGTATATGTATCTGTATATGTGTGTGTGTGTCACAACCCCTGATATGCCCCAATTATGGAAGGAAGCTAACTGCTTCCATCATCTGTCATTCGGCTCGTCACAAGAGACCATACAGACAGAAAGCCCAATATTTTTACTGTTGCCTTTGTTACATTTGTGTTGTATTTGTGCTGATATTGTGCTGAAATAAAGTCTCCCTTTATTTATTTATCAGCACAAATACAACATACATACATACATACATACATACATACATACATACATACATACATACATATATATATATATATACACATACATACATACATACATACATACACACACACACACACACATACATACATACACACACATACATACACACACACGCATACATATTTTATTTGGAGTAAGTACGTGTGTGTGTGTGTGTGTGTGTGTGTGTGTATACATACACATACATACATACTTTATTTACGGTCACAAAACACGAGTACGGTCACAAAACACGAGTACGGTCACAAAACACGAGTACTACAAAAGAGACAAGAGAATTCATCATAGCATCATAGCAATCAGTCACCAAAAGCTTAACTAAGGGAAATTACAGCATTCTCCTCTAATGGTTACAGCTCTTAAGGAAAATTTGGAAACCTGAGAGGTGATGTATGAAGAGACATCTTCAAGGCAATATACAAACAAATTACAGCCATTAGGTCTAGAAGGGATGATTTCAAGAAGAGACAGTAACTTAGATCGGTCTGCGTTATACATGGGGCAAAATAGAAGGATGTGCTCCACAGTTTCAACCTCGCCTCTGTCACAGGGGCATAGCCGCTCGTTAATCGGGAGCCTCTTAAAACGACCATCCAAAAGTGCTGAGGGCAAGACATTAAAGTGAGCTAAGCTCTTCTATACTTGGGAATGGTTAAAGTATAAAAATAGGGAGCCATCCTCAATCCATAATTATTAAGTTGGTTGAGAGTCGGGGGGGAGCAAGTTTTGTTGGCTCTGGCTCATAGATATTGTAAATCAATGTCCACAAGCTGTTGGACTACCCTAAATTGGGCGTCCCTGAGGTCGTAGTTTCCCCAGGCATCCTCCGTAAAACCTAGCAGATGAAGTTTCTTCAGCAGCTCTTTCTCCCAGCGAGAAATATGGGAGTCTGCGAACGCCAGGGAGAGGTAGCTGCCAGGAACTGCCAGAAAAAGCACCCGAAACCACCATTTAAAGGTGTTAATCCAGGCCATACATTCCACCAATTGAACGCCCAGTTCCACGTACATCGGGGCAAAACCCAAAACAAGGGGGAAGACCCAGAAGTTTTCTAAGAAAAGCAGCCTGGGTTATTTCAATGCAATCCTTGAACCCCGTATCCAACGTTTGGAGTATTACAAACTAAATGAGGATAGGAAACCATCCGAGATCTTTGACTATCAATATAAATCACTCTGGAGGATGGAACTGATGCAGAAAATCACTTTTTTTTTTTCACGTTGCACAAAACCCGACCACATTCAGTTTCACAAAGCCAACTGAAGGCTTGAAAAGCATTTTCAAACATTACCCATTTTTATGCTTTCTACCGTCCATAATGCAAATGAATTATTTATACATTAAATGTCGTTCACAATTTGGAGAAACTTTACATTTGATTGTTATGTGGAAATTAACCCAACAAAATGGAAGATTCAATTTCCTACCATACCAAGTCCTTTTTCTAACTATATATTTATTTATCTATCTACCTATCTATCTATTGATAGATTGATGTATAGATAATTATTGCTGTTCTGCCAAATTCCAACACCACTGTTGCTCTTCTAGCAAAATAAAATTGCTTTAGCATAAGCTTGTGTTTGTGACCATGAAAATTATGACATAAACATAAATAAGGTAGAATTTCATAAAACATAAAATCCAGATTTAAAATAAAAAGCAAAGGAGGTGTTTTTTTTTTTTTTTAAAAAGAACTGCAGCTAAATACCATTCAGGAAAAGAAAGGGAATCTTTAGATTTTCATGTGAAAATAAAGAACCATTTAATATAAACTGAAGGGCAAGTCATTTTATTTCAATAGATTGTCCAAATTGCTATTTCTAGCACAAACCAACACATCCCAGGTTTGGAGCCTGTCATGTGCAACATAAAATGAGCTGTACAAGCAGTTTGGCACAACTGAAATCAGCACATTTTATAGCACAAGTCATGCTCTATTATTTTGGCTACAAGAATTACACAACACGTATCAAATGAATGAAACAACTCAGCAAGGAAAATACTCGAACTTCCTTTTGTTGCTGACAGATAAAGCAGTATTATTTCATTCAATCCATTGATTTGATTTCTATTGCAACTATATTCCAAGGATTCATAAAGATGATTGTAATGATCAATGACCACTCTCAGAGTAATGCTTTATCTATAAAAGTGCAGAGGGGAAGGGGAGGGGGAGGGAGAGAAGGAGCAGGATAGAATAAAACCATAAAATAAACCCATCTATTAAACTAACAATTTAATTAACCACTACAAGGTTAGAAATATTTGAGAAACTCCACCTCTATCTCTACCAGTATTTTCAGTGACTGAATATTTTCTGTCGTATCCAAACAACGTCTAGGTAACAATCCAGGAAATCAAATATCAACAAATCAATCATATGCCATTTTTCATTTACCCACTCACTTCCTACACAAATTAGGAATCCAAATTGTTATGCTGCTGTTTCTAAAGTGCCAGGGAAGAACTAATTTATTTAAACTTTATTTACATATTTGTTTCATTAGCAGCAATGTGCTTGGATCCTGCAGGTGAAAATCAACTGATGGCACATAACTGTGCAAGTACTTGTGTGAATTAGATACAAATTAAGCATGTCAGCTTTCACTCCCTTAGTGTGAAGGCACAGCCAAAAATATTTTTCCCAATTTGCCATGAAATAAGTTGAAATTGACTCAAATTTCAACCATTCTTTATTCCATAATCCAGACTCCGCATGTATGACTTAACATACTCTTGTAAATAATAATATCAATGAAATATGGCATGGGCATAATTATCCCTTAGAAATTAAGACATTATTGGATTTTAATGAATTCTCAAGCAGACTATTTACTTTAATTACTATCACTGATATCGTCAATCTCATAATCAGATACTCAACCTGCTTGAATGGAGAAATTCCAAGAATCAATAGAGGAAAGTATTTGTACCTCAGAGTTGAAATGTGGGGTCCTTGGTACTTTTAGAGATTTTTGTTTTCTTGCAGATGTTTCATTACCCAAACTAGGTAACATCATCAGTGCTGGTAGGAGGTGGGGTTTGTTCTCATTTATATTCTAATGGCTTTCCCTGTCACTGCTGGTAGGAATTCCTGAAAGCCTGGCAGTTTCGGCTCTGCCGAAGAAATTTGCCAAAATGTTGCTGCTAATAAACAAATGGATTTCTTTTGAACTTCTCGAGACTCGTAAATTAATCCTTTGGAAACTTCACAGAGAGCTGAAACTGATTTCCGGTTAATGGTTTCTGACCTTTACCCCTGTGTCTCCCCTCCCCTCAGCCTGTGTCATAAATCATATCCAACAATGAGGTGTTGCAGCAGGCTGTGAACTTTGCGCCTTACACGTCTGCTGTAGAAATATGAGATCCGACTCTGGTTGAAGGTATGCATGGAATTTCCCTCCCGTTTTCATGCCAACTTGATAATAAATGACATGACCAATTGGTCATCAATAAGTACATAGAGATAAACAGCATTTACTACTATTCAAAAGAGACAATCAACAAGCTAAAAATGAAACTAAAAGACTAAAACACCTTCCACCAGATGACCAGAGATCGCATATAAGCGATGCTCGACCAGGGTACGCGGTATTGTCTGGGACACTACTCATCCTCTTCACCTCTTTTCCTTGTTACCTTCTGGCAGGAGGCTTCGTGTTATCCTAAGCAGAACATCTAGATTTGGTCATAGTTTTGTTCCATATAGCATCAACCTTGTGAATTCTCAAGCTTCCTCTTTCCAATATGTATTCAAGACGGACAGTGATTAATATAACTATATGTATTTATGTGTGTGGGGGTGTGTGGAACTGTGGGTGCATATATGGATATAGTATGGTATGGTATAGTATAGTATGTGTGTTATGTATGTGTATACCAGGGGAGGGTTCCTGCCAGTTCTAACCTCTTCTATAGAAGAGGTTCCACAAATCTACAGTGCCATTTAGAACCGATTCCAGCTCCGTCCCTCCGCCCGTCCGCACATCATCAAGCTGAAGAGCGAGAAAAGGAATTCTGGGAGTTGAAGTCCACAAGTCTTAAAGCTTTCAGGTTTGAACACCCCTGGGATTTTTTCCCCTAAAGGGTTAGGGGTGCAAGGGTCTTGTAATTTGACAGCTTTAAGACTTGCGTACTTCAAATGCCAGAGTTTCTGCACCAACATTTTGGTTGTTGAGCAAGAGCGTTGTTAAGTGAGTTGCACCACATTTTACAAGTTGGCCACTCCCACCCAGTCACATGGCTGGCAAGCCACTCCCACCCAGTCACATGGTCAGCAAGCCGCTCCCACAAAGCAGGCCACACCTACAGAAGAGGTTCTAAAAAATTTTGAAACCCACCACTGGTGTATACTTTTGAGAGCAGGAAACACAATTTCACTTTTAATGTGCACCAGTGTGCCCACAGGAAAAAAATGACAATAAAGGTTATCTATTTATTAAAACCAAGATTAATTTCAGGCTAACAATCAAGCAGTAAATAATATCCCAATCAGGAACTGCCAACCAAGCTAACAGTAAACAGCCCAACCTAGGTCCACTTCCATCAGTATTGATAGGCAAGCCACTGAAATATACACCGAGAGCAAAACCTACTTCCTGCCGGCATTTGTTTAGCACCCACAACTGCATCCAGTAACTTGCTCAGTAAATGAAGGGACAGCTAAATGAAACTGGCTGCTTCAGCTTTCCTTTCCATTGCTGACCTGCAAAAGTTGTAAATGCAAGGATTGGTTGCAAGATTATTTTGACATCATCAACATCATAACTGCGAACAGTTATGAGGCAGTTGCTGAATGAGGACCTCTAGAGACTTCTTGTGGCTTATTAAGACTAGCAAAATAATTAATTATCAGGACACTCAGAAATCTACTGTTACTATTGTTGTTAGGTGATACTATATATTCTAACAGGCTCATAAATAGGTCTTTTTTTTCCTTTTTATGGTTTTAGCTTCTGCTTCAGTGATGGGTTGCAGGCGGTACGCCCTGGTACGGCCATACAGGAGCCTGCCCGGAGCACCGGATACCGTTCCGGTAGGGAGCCCCGGAGGGCCCGCCTGAGCTCCTTACCTGTGCTTAAGCCTTTGGCACTTACGTGCACGGTGCATATGGTGCTTGCGCAACGCTCCGCTGAGAAGCTGGAGCGTTGCGGAGGCTTACAGAAGCATCGCAGGCAAGTATGACGCATGTGCGCCCGTCCATGTGGATGGCGCCGGGGCCATTCCAACCGTACCGTTTGGAACGGAATCCAGAAACCACCACTGTTCTGCTTGTAATTTAATATTGCAGCGCAATTTCCTACTAAACAAAGACACTACTATTTTTAAATGGAAGGCTTGCACAAAATGGTGTCAGCTCTATTCTTTATCTATAACACTTCTTTATTCAAGTCATCAATACAAATGGTAAATATTTGTTCGTTGTATTTAAGTACAATGACAATAAAGATTATACTATGCTGATACAAGGTGCAAAACTATGAACCTATAATAGACTTCATTTCTGTTTTATGGGGCACCTTTGATTTTTCAAGTTTTGTATCTACAAATTGTCATCTCATCTAGACCCGTCTTAACTAATCAAAATTTAGTCTATTTTATCAACGATTTCATAGAAATCAATATATATTATGTCATTTACATTCCCACAATTGACTAAGAAAGTTACCAAATTTTAAAAAAATAAGACAAAGTTAAATGAGCAAGACTAGTTCTTGACCCACCCACACTGGTAATTATCACTTATTTTTCAAGTTGTTTATATATATGTGTTTATATATCTTTTTGATCTGCTCCAGAGTCTTAATAGGTAAAGATTAAGTTGTAATTCAACTGAATTCTCTTTATCTCCATGTTTTGAAGGCAGGAACTATGTATGTTCTCCAATTATCCATCCCTTTATCTCTCCTCCCGGATTCCTCAAGATAAAGCCTGAATTCAGACCATCAGTTAGTAATCTCAGTACTATGGGATTCAGTTCATCTGGCCCATATTTACATTCATTTAAGTAAAGTGGTTACAATCTTGTCCCTTCATCCTGTTCTTCAGTTGGCTGATAGAGCACATATTGTTTATCAGACAGGGCTGAGTGAGTCTGCTCAATCTGCTTTGTGGTTAACTATTAACGCGTGGTATATTAACTCATTTATCTTCCTTGTATCTTGATCTTTTTGAAGAAGCCCATTTAATGTTTGTTAGCTTCCCGTGTTCCATCCACAGAACCTATGTGCATTAGCAGCAGAATATTTACTCCACACTGTTTGGTTCTACGAGTAGCCCTCAATTTATGAGCCTTCTTTCAGTGACCTTTCGAAATTACAATGGCCTCAACGAAGGGATTTATGATCTCTACCGGAAGTTATGGCCATCTCAGTCATGTGATAAAATCCAGGCACATGGATGTGTAGCTTTCCTTACAGTCATGGTGGCGTGCAAGAGCCAGGGTGGTGCAGTGGTTAGAATACAGCATCGCAGGCTAACTGTCGACTGCCAGCAGTTCGATCCTGACCGGCTCAAGGTCGACTCAGCCTTCCATCCTTCCGAGGTCGACAAAATGAGGACCCAGATTGTTGGGGGCAATATGCTGACTCTGTAAACTGCTTAGAGAGGGCTGTAAAGCACTGTATGTAAGTCTTAAGTGGTATTGCTTCCCCACCTACGTATCTCCTCACCCATCTAGGCCAATCTGCACAGCAGCACTCAGCGGTGGCCTCTTCAATGACTATTCTCCAAACCCGTATCCCTTTCCCTCCACAAGCAGGCCTTCTTTTGCCTCTGAAAGTGGACTTTCTTTAGCTTCTCAAGCAGCTCTCCCTTATCTTCTGCAAGATCCCATTGGAAACTGGTCTTCTCCCACGAAGAGGACACATGAACAACAGGAGCCTTGTTCTCATGATGACAGCAATAGCATTGAGACTTATATACCGCTTCACAGGGCTTTACAGCCCCTCTCTAAGCGGTTTGCAGAGTCAGCCTATTGCCCCCAACAATCTGGGTCCTCATTTTACCCACCTTGGAAGGATGGAAGGCTAAGTCGACCTTGAGCCTGGTGAGATTCCAACTGCCAAGTTTCAGGCAGCCGGCAGTCAGTCAGGAGAAGTAGCCTGCAGTACTGCATTCTAACCACTGCACCACCACAGCTCTGACATTATCCGTTCAGTGATTTCTGACTCTTGATGATTCTGTGGGCCAGGTCTGACCACATCTTCCAATCTGGCACCACTACTTTGAGTTGTTCTATGCTCTGGCTGGTGTCCACCCATCATGTGCTCTGATGGCCTGATTTCCTTTTATCCCAACTCTTCCCCAATGAATTATCCTGTGTGACATGGCCAAAGTAAGTGAAACACAGTTTTGCTTTCTAGTGACATATCTGCTATAACGCACTCCAATACCCTGATGTTGGGTATTGAAGGCAAAAGGAAAAGGCAACAACAGAAGATGAGATAGTTAGATAATGTCATCTAACTTTGCATCTAACTTTGCAATGCATCTAACTTTGGACAGAGTACAGAAGACAGAGGACTGGAGCCTCATAGGGTCATAGAATCAGACACAACTTGATGAATGAACCAAGACTTCTGGCTGAAAAATATAGGTGGTTCTTGTCTTACAACCATAATGGAGCCTGCTTATTACGGTGGTGGTGGTCATAAAGCAGATCATCATGCGATCAACCCAATTTTACTTTTTTTTTAGCAGTCTTTAAAAACACTACAATTGAAACAATAAGGTGGTTAATACCATTTTATAATGCCTTGGTAATGCCACATTTGGAATTCTGCATCCCGTTTTAGTCACCACGATGTAAAAAAGATGTGGAGACTCTAGAAAGAGTGCAGAGAAGAGCAACAAAGATGATGAGGGGACTGGAGGCTAAAATATAAAGAACAGTTGAAGGAACTGGGTATGCCTAATTTAATGAAAAGGAGGACTAGGGGAGACACGATAGCAGTCTTCCAATATCTCAGTGGCTGCCACAAAGAAGGAGTAAAGCCATTCTCCAAAGGGCCTGAGGGCAGGACAAGAAGCAATGGGTGGAAACTAATAAAGGAGAGAAGCAAATTAGAACTGAGGAGAAATTTCCTGACAGAACAATTAATCAGTGGAACAGCTTGCCTCCAGAAGTTGTGAATGCTCCAACAGTGGGAGTTTTGAAGAAGAGATTGGACAACCATTTGTCTGAAATGGAAAATGGAAAAGGATTCCTGTTTGAGCAGGAGGTTGGACTAGAAGCCCTCCAAGGTCTTCCAACTCTATTATTCTGTTCTTTTATCCTATTAAGTAAACCCATTCTTCCCTATGGAACATTTTTAGCAAAACTGGAAGTAAACACTGTTTTTTCACAAAAACATAACTCGCAGCCATGCGACCACAGGACACTACAAATCCTAATAAATGTGGGTTGATTGCTGAGCACTCAAAATATGGTTATATGACCATAGCGGGATGGCCACCAAAACTAAGTTATAAGTAACTCCATCTAACTTCAAATGGTCGTAAGTCAGGGGCAACCTGTGCTGCATTGCAGGCTGCCCACTACCTGTATTCTCCAATGTGAAGTTCAACTTTAGAAATAAAGCTATTATTTTTCTGGATAGGGGAAAGAGGCTTTATTTTTTTTATAAAAAAACCTCATATATCTCATAAAATTTTCAAATCTCTTTGGAATTCCACCTGGAAGGGCCAATAGAGATTAGATTCAATCTAACTACATTCCAGCTGGACAGAGGGACAAATCAGTACCAACCTTTTTTACTGGAAGAAGAAACTACTAATCCAACTACCTTTTCTTCCACCATGAAAGACCAAACAAAAACAAGGACAGCTTTAAAACAGCCTTGCACTGATGATGTTACCTAGTCTGGTAATGAAACGTCTGAAATAAAATCACCAAACTCAGCCCCAAGGACCCCACAATTCAATCCTGAGCTACAAATCTTCTATCTGTAAAGCTCTGAATGGCTGGCTGATTATGTACAGGTAGTCCTCGGCCTACAACAGTTCATTTAGTGAGCATTCAAAGTTACAACAGCATTGAAAAAAGTGACCTACGGCCATTTTTCAGTTACTTCAATTACTAATTTTATCAACTGCAGGCAGTGATTCACTTAACAACTGTGGCAAGAAAGGTCGGGAAATGGGGCAAATCTCACTTAACAAATGTTTCACTAAGCAGAAATTTTGGACTCATTTGCTGGTAAATTGAGGAATATCTGGATTTATTTCTGTTTGAAGTCTGGTTGCCTCTCAAGAGAAACGGAAAGATTGGAATTCAGTTCCTACACCTGAAGCCTTTATAAACAGGAGAACACAGACTCTGACATATATGTATGTATGTATGTATGTCAAGTACCACAAACTTGAAAAAAATTGGCATGTATGTTCTTGGCTTCTAAGTGCTCGCTAAGAAAGGATTTGTCGAAATGACCATCAGATCATTAGTATTTCTTATACAGTAATTAACATGCTCTGATGCTAAGGAGTTCTACTCCCCTTCCCCACCTGAAAAGAACTCTGTTCTAACTGCCAGTTGCAACTGGGTGCTGGTGGGATTAAAGGGCTTAAACCCATCTATTTTATTATTGTTCGATTTACAATAATGTCTTAATCTGTTACAGAAACTTAGTTTACTGTCTTTAAGGAAATAATACAGTACTTTTTTTTAACTATTCGTTATTTTTCAAGCTTTAAGTGTCAATTTATCAAGCCCGATGACATAGTTTAGTAGGGAAGCAGGGGGTAGCCGCTAGCTAGCTAGACACGCACATACACACACATATATCTGAATTTATTTCTGCGTGGGATAAAACAAAGCACGCAACGATAGGTATATTGAGGAAATTCGGGAAAGAAAAAAGAATCCAAGGGAAGGAGAGAAGTTTAAGTCCTGGAAGAAAGAAACGCGCACCTGAAGGGCAAACGAACCCAGGCGGTTCGGCAGCATCAAAATAAAATGGGGAAAATCGAGACGCTCCGGTCGGCGCACATTCAGACTTACCCGGGAGTAATCTTAGACCGATTTCCTAGTCAACCGGAGGCGCGTTCGCGGCTTCAAATCAATGGGTGGAAGGAGGGTTGAAATGGAGGGGGGGTTCCTCTCCCACCCCCCCTTACATAGCCTTCGCGGGTGGAAAGGCAGGGGAGCCCTTGAGAGTCGGCCGAAAGCAACCCGGGACTGGAAGGTAGAAGGGAGCCGGTTGGTCGACCCCCCGCCGCCTTCCACCACCCACCCACCTCCACTTCAAAGGCGCAAAAGGCGATGTTGCAATGCTGCAGCAGGTGGCAAAAGCCGAAGTGAAGCTGGATGAGCTCGTTCCGTCGGGTGGCAACCCCGCTGGGGAATCGGCCAGGGAGGGCGGCGGCGGCGGCGGCTTATGGCCAGTGAAAAATCACTCTCCAGCAGGCGGGACTGGTGGAGAGCCGGCTCGGCTTTTTTCCAAAGAGAAAGAAAGAAAGAAAAGAAAAAGAAAGAACGAAAGAAAGAAAGAAAGAAAGGAGAAAGGAAAGAGAAGCAGAAAGAAAGAAAAGAAGGGGAGAAAGAAGGAAAAAGAAAAGAAAGGAGAAAGGAAAGAAAGAAGCAGAAAGAAAGAAGGAAAAAGGAAAGGGAAGAAATAGAAATGAAAGAAAAAGGGGAGAAAGAAAGGAAAGAGAAAAAGAAAAGGAGAAAAGAAAGAAAGAAAAGGAGAAAGGAAAGAGAAGCAGAAAGAAAGAAAAGAAAGAAGGGGAGAAAGAAAGGAAAGAAAGAAGGAAAAAGAAAAGAAAGGAGAAAGGAAAGAAAGAAAAGCAGAAAGAAAGAAAAGAAAGAAGGGGAGAAAGAAGGAAAAAGAAAAGAAAGAAGAAAGGAAAGAAAGAAGGAAAAAGGAAAGAAAGGGAAGAAATAGAAATGAAAGAAAAAGGGGAGAAAGAAAGGAAAGAAAGAAAAAGAAAAGGAGACAAGAAAAAGAAAGAAAGGAGAAAGGAAAGAGAAGCAGAAAGAAAGAAAAGAAAGAAGGGAAAAGAAAAGAAAGGAGAAAGGAAAGAAAGAAAGCAGAAAGAAAGAAGGAAAAAGGAAAGAAAGAAGGGAAGAAATAGGAAAGAAAAAGAAAGGGAAGAAAGAAAGAAAAAGAGAAAGGGAAGAAAGTAAGTAAAGGAGAAAGGAAGGGACGGGCGAGATTTCAGAAACTGGAATGGCGGGGGGAAGTCTAGGGGACCCCAATAGATCGGCGCATTGCAAAGCCAAGGATCGGCTTCATCGAGGCGGTGAAAACTTTTACAACCTCAAAGCAGCCGAAGCCGGCAGGCGAAGCAACTTTTTTCCCTGGGAGAAAGCGAAGAGGCCGCTTGGCTGAAGCTTCCTTTCCTTTTGCCGGGCACCTTCTTCGCCTTCCGACGGGCTGCTTCTCTTCCCCACCCTCGCAAAAGCCGAGCATTCGACGCGTTCTCCCCGCTCGCAGCCCAACCCCGAAGGAAACTCCAGCTGCTGACCTCTCTGTCCGGAGCCTCCGGGGATCTTCTAGTCCAGCCTCGTCCGGGACGTCCAGTTGGCCCGACTGGCTTCCACTGCAAAGTCAAGCGGTCCCTTCAACCCCGGGCAGGCGAACGGGGGAACCCGAGTCGCCCCGGAGGAAAAAAGCGGCCGGGGTTCCGCCGTGCCTAAGGGCTCCATTCAGTTTTTGCTGGGCGGCTTCGAGGGGCGCTGATTGGCTTAGACGGAGAGCGCTGATTGGCTTAGACGGAGAGCACCTCGTTTGCATCCCAGCCCGGCCTCGTTTACCTTTGCATCCCGCCTTCTTTTCCACCCTGCGGGGGTTGGAGGCGGGGGAGAACGATGGGGCTTGTAGTCCGGCACATCTAGAATGCCCTTCAACCGGAAAGACAGGTGCGGTGTCTCGACCCGTATGTCACAGTCCGGCAAGAGTGGATTTGAATGTCAGAGGAAGACAAGGATGTCACTCACTCCCCTGGCAAATCTATAAACCAAATCTATAAACACCAGAGTTTGGCTGCGGGCAAATGAAACCTGTGGTGGCTTCAATTAATGCCTTGTCTTGCATGGCGGGCAGTGCGTGGATTCCCAGAACAATGGACCGCAAGGTAGATATCAGCCCGGATATAACAGAGTTGGAAGGGACCTTGGAGGGCATCTAGTCCAACCCCCTGCTCATGCGGGAGACCTGTACTAGGGATTAGAACCTCCGAACTGCCAACCTTTCTGATTGACAAGCTCAGTGTCACCTCGTCATGCTAACCCCATATATTGGCCAGTGTTTTCTGGATCCTTGAGAGAATATAAATCTTGTATGCGGTTGTGTGAATCCACTTTTCTGCTCTTAACCAGGTTCACATGCAGTAAAATGCATCATGTGCCATCAGGTATTTTCCAACTCTTAGCAAGCACCTGTATTTTCTCCCCGAATACCATGATAAGCTACATTTAGGCAAGCTACATCATACTCATGATTTGGAGAATATTTTCTAGAGTATGTTAGTATTTCTCAAAGTCTCTGGAGATTCTCAATCATGCAGGTTATGGTGGTCCCAAAGTTGCTTTTTCAAAAGGCAACTAGACTTCCTTGCCCCCCCCCCCACCTTGAATTTTCGCTCCTCATCCAAGAAAGTTCTTCAGTTCTGGTTTGTGTTTCTCAACCTCAGCCACTTTAAGATGGGTAGACGTAGGCTTTAACTCCTAAAATTTCAGGAATTGAGATCCACCCATTTAGTTGAGCAACGCCACTTAATCTAGAAAAAGGAAACGGATACCTGGCAATTAAGAATCATGATGAGATCCTTGATTGAAATTTATGCAGGATTCTTAGCCATGATGAGCTGCCAGACCAAACCATAAACTATGGCTTACTTAAAATAAGCCCTATTTTATGAGTTTACATAGGATTCAGACTGTTTAACCAAGTATATATACTGTTGGCTCAACCTTTGCCAAACTGAAATGAGATTGGCTAATCTTTTGTGCGTTGTCTGGCTTGGCAGTCTTAACTTCCTACAAGTCAAGTTGTCTGGGCAAGAAGTTTGAAGAGAAGTACAAGTTTAACAGGCTTTTCATCCCGGAAGATAGTTTATTTCTTTCACTTATTAAAAAAAACGATCCCTTCCATACACTTAAAGCAGTAAGTTTGTTGTTTTGCTGAGAAAAGGATGAAATTTGGATCCCTAAAACTTAAAGCTTTACATCCTTGGAAACCTTGGCTCCAAGACTTTGTGCTAATTGGTGTGCTGAATTGGTTTTGGCATATATGTGTTCTATACATTCCTGAGCTTTATGGCGGGGTGTTAAAAATATTTGTGGTTATGGTTCAGGCACAAAATCCTATCTGACTCTTTGCAACCCCTATTGACCATAACACTCCAGGCCAGGGGAGGATTGCTGCTGGCATTACTGCGCACAAAAAGGTTTTGGAATAAAGGAGAATATTTGTAGCTGAGGGTTGAAATGAGGGGTCTTTGGTGAGGACCCCTCACTTCTGAGCTTGCTTGTTTTCTTCTTATAAATGTTTCATTACCCCAACTAGGTAACGTCATCAGCGCTAGTAAGGAGTGATGTTTGCTGTCAGTTTATATTCTGGTGTCTTCCCTGTCTGTGTGGGTGGGAGCAGCCTTAGAGATTCTTTAGTTGAGCTGTTTCCAGGGCTATGTTAATACATGACCCTGATGGGCACTTGCCTGTGAACCAGGGGTGGGTTTCTTGCCCCGTTCCAACCGGTTCGGTTGGAACGGGGCCGGCGGCGTCCTTGTGCACGCGCACAGTGCACGCATGTGTACTAGCGTCTGTGCGATGCTCCAGCTGCTCCTGGAGGATCGCGCAGGCACTGTATGCATCCTGCGCATGCGTGGAAGCGCAGAACTCGTCAAAACTGGGTAAGAAACGCGGGCGGGCGGGTGAACACTTCGGCGTTCCTGGAAGTTACTTACTTCCGGGTTCGCCGACCAACCGGTTTGCGGGGGCTGCCGCGAACCGCCTGAAACCCACCCCAGCTGTGAACCCCACGAGCATAAGAGCCCCATACTAATCTGTGTATGTTAACCCTTCAATGCACCTTGTATCATATAAATAAAGCAACGTATTTATTAATTTTACTACATTTTTTAGTTTACTTTTTTTTATTCCCCTTGAGTAGTTGTCGTAGGGGCCCCAATACACTGCTTTGCCAGGGGTCCATGATGCTGTTAAGACAGCCCTGGCTGTTTGCTGTTGACTCCTTTGGCAGTTTCTTTGATTGGGGCATTGCTTGATTGTTTGTCTCAAGTTGACCTTGGAGTTAAACTCTGCTGTCCTGCCGATTATTGGTGTGGAGCGTGACCCGACAAAAGCGCGAATGTCAAAAGCGTGCCGACAAAACCGCGGCACTAAAACCGCGATGTCAAAAGCGCGCCGACAACAGCGCGCCGACAGAAGCGCGATTTAAGTTAAGGTAAGGTTTAGGGTTAGGGTTAGAGTTAGGTTTAGGGTTAGGGTTAGGTTTAGGGTTAGGTTTAGGGTTAGGTTTAGGATTAGGTTTAGGGTTAGGTTTAGGGTTATGTTACAGCGCGCTTCTGTCGGCGCGCTGTTGTCGGCGTGCTGTTGTCGGCGCGCTTCAGCGCTCATTCGTTGGCGCAGTTTTGTCAGCGCGGTTTAGTCAGGTGCGCTTTTGTCGTTCGCGCATTTGTGGTGGAACCGTGTGGAGACGATGGAGCCTTGTTCTCTTTTGGGCTGGTTGATTGTCTCTTTTGCATAGTAGATTATGTATCAAGAAACTATCAAAGAGCCATTTGTAAACAGCCCAACCAAAGAATCTCTAAGACCACCCCGACCCACACAGACAGACAAGACACCAGAATGGCAAATGACAGCAAACAGCGCTACTTACTTGCAGCGATGATGTTATCTAGTTAGGGTAATGAAACGTTTAACCTTAGAGTGTCTACTGTTGACATCACCCCATTCCTAAGAGGTCTGGAAGGGGCATGCATAAGCGCACCCACGTGCCTACCAACCCTGTCCTAACAACCCTATTTATTCGTATCCATTTCATGTATTCATAATCTTGTATATACTTACATCTATTATCTTATACACGCTGGACAAAACAAATAAATAAAATAAAAAGCAAGCTCAGAGAGCCCCAAAGACCTTCAAATTCATGTTCATTGGGTCTATCTAACTATCTCATCCTCTGCTGTCCCTTTCTCCTTTTGCCTTCCATCTTTCCCATCTTCAGGGTCTTTACGAAGGAGTCCCCCTGTCGCATTAGGTCCCCAAAGTATTTGAGCTTCAGCTTCAGTATCTGTCTGTCCAAAGAACAGCCAGGGTTGTTTTCTCTTAAGATTCACTGATTGGATCTCCTTGCAGTCCAAGGGACTCTCAAGAATCTTCTCCAACACCACAATTCGAAAGCATCAATTCTTTGGCGCTCAGCCTTCCTTATGGTCCAGCTCCCACGTTACTACTGGGTTTCTAAACCCGGTTTATAATAAAGAGAACACAACCTAGCACAGAGTACGCAACCCAGTTAATTGTGCCGTAACATGTGAATGCCGTCCTTATGTCCACTTGAATAGCGATGGGAATGTGATGTCCGTCCATCGTGTTCGAAGAGGACCTTGACATCCTAATTGAGGGGATGTCAAGACTTGTGTGAGGATTGGATTGAAGTGCGGGAGAGGTGCGCATAGTCAGCCTCATTCTCTCTCCCTAGATTCCATCTTGCTCCAATAACAGGTCAAGAGTCGAGACAGTGGGAGATGGGAGGGGCGTAGTGGTTGACCAGGGTGTCCTTCGTGTGGCCCCTGCGCATGCTACAGCTGCTAGGAGCCACAGGTGAGAGCTGAGTGACAGGTGGGGAGCAAAGGTGGATGAGCTGCCCTAAAACGACATGGCATGCCCCTACACCTTCCCTGAACATCCTATAACACCCCAGCGATGGGAATAGGTTTAAGAATAAGACACTTCCATAGTGTGGAAAAAGTCTCCCCAGACTAAGGCCCCTTTGCTGCCAGGAAAATACTCCTTTTAGGCCTATTGTAGTTTGTTTGGATTGGATTTATGATGTTATGCGGGCCCACTCATTATAGTTTATTTGATAAGCCGCCATAATAGCAATAGCAGTTAGACTTATATACCGCTTCGTAGGGCTTTCAGCCCTCTCTAAGCGGTTTACAGAGTCAGCATATTGCCCCCAACAACAATCCGGGTCCTCATTTTACCCACCTCGGAAGGATGGAAGGCTGAGTCAACCCTGAGCCGGTGAGATTAGAACAGCCGAACTGCAGAACTGCAGTCAGCTGAAGTAGCCTGCATTTAACCACTGCGCCACCTCGGCTCCTTAGAGTCAGAGAGTCAGTTGTCAAGAATCTGAATTTTGATCATGTGATCATAAGGTTGCTACAGTGGTTGTAAGCATTAAAAAAAAAAGGTCCTAAATTACTTTTTTCAGTGCCGTTGTAACTTTGAACTGTTGTAGGTCGAGAACTACACTATGTTGCCAAAAGTTGCTCACGACTGATTCTGATTATGTGGATGGGTGAGCGAATACTTTTGGCAATACAGTGTATGACTTGTCCAGGATCGTCTGTGACCGATGGGGCTGTGGAGTGGGCAAAAACTTTAAAAGCAGCTTTTAAAAGAAAGTTCAGCAAGCAAATATTGCCAGTTTTCCACTTCATACATTTGCATCATATTTCCATCATAGTGATGGAACATATTTGCATCATAGTGATGCCCTTGCTCTGGACATGGCAGTCTCCATAGCTGCATCTTTAAAGTTGTTCTGACCAAGGCTGCACAAAAGCATGAAGCAAACTCCTTGTCCTGACAAAAAAAACCTTGTATTAATTTACTGTGAATTCTTCTCACTCCCATCCAACAAAATCTTTCAAGGGGGGGTTTATAGTCACAGACCTTATCTGGCTTGGAGGGCTGACAGGCCGATATCTGCAAAACTTGGCAAGGAGTCTCAGAGAGTCACAAACCAATTAAGTGAACTAATTGTCTCCTGCAAACTCCACTCCCCTTTCTCTCCTCTTTTATTTCCTCTGGGCGGGGCCATTCATGATCCACCTGTGGCCTTACTCCCAAGTCGACACCTGTTCTTTAGCTGTTCCCTTCGTCTGGCAACTCTACACATGCGCACACTGGGAACAGGCTGTTCATCTACCTCACTGATATCCGATTCTGAAGGCAGCTGATAACTGGCATTCGGCTCTGGCCCCCTCTCTGCCTCCAACACAGAGTCCTCATCAGTGCTTTCCCCAGACTCCAGGAATGGCCCATGTTCTTCCCCAACCTCCTCACTATCCGAATCTACTGCCAGCTCCACTGATGACTGGCGGACCACAACAAAAACAACTCTTTTTGATCAGTTTTGAATGCTCTATTCTCATATTTATTGTTCAGTTCCTAAGTTGTGTTCCATTCTTTGTTACCCCATTGATCATAGCTGTCCTCCCTTGTCTTCCGGAGTTTCCGAAACTCATATTCACTGCGTTGATGACACCATCTAGCACTCAAGCAATAGCACTTAAACTTATATACCACTTCATAATGCTTTACAGCCCTCTCTAAGCAGTTTATAGAGTCAACATATCATCCCTAACAATCTGGGTCCTCATTTTACCAATCTCAGAGGGATGAAAGGCTGAGTCAACCTTGAGCCAGTGAGAATTGAACTGCGGACAGTCGGCAGAATTAGCCTGCAATGCTGCATTCTAACCACTGCATCACCAGGGCTCTGACCATCTCAACCTCTGCCTTCCCCTTCTCCCTTTTGCCTTCCATCTTTCCCAACATCAGGGAAGGAGTCCTCTCTTCTCATTCAGTGGCCAAAGTATTTGAGCTTCAGCTTCAGCATCTGCCCTTCCAAAGAAGAGTCAGGGTTGATTTGTCTCAGGATTGACTGATTTGATCTCTTTGCAATCCAAGGGACTCACAAGAAGTCCCTCAAGGGTCTTCTCCAACACCATCTATTCTCCAAATAATGCCATAAAGTAGGCTGTTCCCAGCTTGCAGATAAGAAAGTAAACGCCACTACTGAGGAAGGACTATCAACTTTCAGAAATATCACCTGGTTTCCTAATCATTGCAGGAAACCATCTGCTCTGTCAACATTTGCAGAACCTTGTTGAGTTACATAAACACCACTGATGGTAAAGAAAGCTATTCTTGAGAAGTCCCAGCAATCTAAATTACGTTGTTTCTCATTGTTCATTTGAAGAACAAACACTGATTCATTTATTTAAATAAATTACTATTTATTTCTGATAAAGCACCATAAAAGGAGAAGATACTTCATGAAAAACGCGGCGATCACATTTTCCTTTGTTTACTCTGATTGTCATGTTACCGTTGGATGCTTGCAAGACAATAAATTAGAAATTTCAGTGCTGAATCTCTGCCTTGAGTATTTCATTCTACGTACGTAGTTATGGCAGATGCATTTACCTGAAAAAGTAAATTTGATTAATGCAAATCTTGATTAGTTGTTGGGGTTTTTTTGGCTGAGAAAATTCTATGAAATCAGTCCATATGATTGATACTACATATGGTTCACTGTATTGGATAAACCCACAAGCTAATTTAATTCAGTAGGTAGGTTAAGCACATGATGGGAATACCACCAACTATCAAACATATAACACCCCCACCCCACCACCCGGTGACAGTCATTCACAGCCCAACATTTTTTTCTTCCTCATTGTTTAGTCTCTAAACAGCATCTTCTTGTTACAAAGTTCAGGGATCTATTACAATACCCATGTTCACTTTTAGTTTCCATTGTTAACTTTCCCAGTTTTAAGTCCCTGCTGTTCTCCTTGTTGCCCACATATACCATAGGTTCCAGTTAAGATAATGTTCCGTTTCTCCTTTGTCCCTCAGCCAACCCGTCATTCTGTCCATTTCTGCACACTCATAAATCTTTTTAATTATGGCATCTTCCGATGGTATGGTAGTAGATTTCCATAACTGCGCATAGGTTATTCTTGTGGCCACAATTATATGTAGGCTCAAATGCCATATAGATTTACTCATGTTTTCTGGTTTTATGCTTAGTAAAAAATTCTCGTGTTTCCATTCCATGCTTGCCCCGGAAACTTCTTTTAGCCAGTTTTGAATCCTTCTCCAATATTTCGTGGCCTCAATGCAAGACCACTAAATATAGTAGAATGTGCCATCCCTTCTTCCACATTTCCAACACAGGGGGGATAACCCAGGAAACATTTTGGCTAACCTCGTTGGGGGAAAGTGCCATCTATATACCATCTTGTATATGTTTTCTTTAAATGCTGTAGATATCGTAGGTTTAATAGTCTTATTCCATAGATCCCACCATTTGCCCATTTCAATCTCATAGCCAAAATTTCTCTCCCATGCTATTAGAAGGCTTTTATCCATCTCTTTTTTAGCATCTTGGCAGGTCAAAAATTGATAGATCTTCGACAACATTTTCTTATCTCCGCCAAGCAAAATCTTATCCAACTCCTGAAGGTTTGGGTAGATCCCAAACCGTTCCTTATCGCTTTTAAACCTATTTCTAATCTGTAAATGTTCCCACCATTCCAGATTCCTGCTCTGCTGCTCTAATTCCATCTTTGTTTTCATGTTGCCATCTTCTGTCATAATGTCTTTATATATTATGTTTCTTGTCCAATTAAATATACTGGGATGCGTTAAGGTCTCCAACGGTGCCAACCAACACAGAACCCTAAGAAAGTACATTTTCTTCATCTTTTTCCACACCCCCATCAAAATCTTCCGAATATAATGTCCCATTTGTTTTTTTTTTCCTTTTGAAGACATTTCACTTCTCATCCAAGAAGCTTCTTCAGCTCTGACAGGATAGTGGGAACTAGAAGGATTTATATGCCTTGCAGACAGCTGTTAATTTGCATCCTTTTAGAGCCAGCTGTTTTGCCAACTGTTTCTCATGGTGGCTCCTTAGCTCCAGGAACCGCTTCTTGTTGGGGGGGGCCTAAGGAACCCGGGTGGGCAGGTGTGGAGTGGCTGGGAGGGGAGGGGGGGAGTAGAGGCCATTGAAGCGCCCCTCGACATGAATGACATCAAGTTGGTCATGCCCACCCAGTCATATGACCAGCTAGCCACGCCCACCCAGGCAGTCATTAGGCAGATCATATTAGTGGGATTTAAAATTATGAATGTAGTGGTCCCTGAGGTCCGAAAGGTTGGTGAACCCTGTTGTAGATGACACCATTTTGAGGGGTCTTTTGGTTTCCTTAGGATATTTTGCAGAACTTTCCAGAGTTGGTTTGTGTCCTGTAGTGATGCCATGTGATTAAAATAGTCTGTTGGTGGTTTCTTGAGTTCTTTTAAATGTACGGCAATGTTCCCCTTTTTACAGCTTGGGTTGAATTGTGCTATATGTTGGGTTGAATTGTCAGGCTCTTTTTCGTAAAGTTGCATAAACACCCCCTTCATCAGAAGATCTTGTAAACGTGATCTGTTTCCTTTTTCTGCTCTTCACGATTGCTGCAATGTTATTCTTAAGCAAGGTTAAGTTGCGGGAAGCTGGGTTGTGACTTTGGCAGTGGAGCACCTGGTTGATGTGGATGGTTTTTCACTACACTTCTATTTCTAGTTTACCAGTCTCAGCTGATAAGAATATCCGGAAAGGGTAGTGTCTTGTTGTTTTCTTCTTCCCTTGTGAACTGTATTCCTTTGAAGACGTTGTTGATAGTATTGTGTGCCTTCTATACTTGATCCTTTGCAGGGGTGGCATTCACTTACCTTCCCAACCAGTTCGCAAATGTGAAATGTGTTTGTGCGCTTTTGGGTTAAAAAATGGCCTAAATGGGATGCCGTAGAGCAGTGGTAGGTTTCAAATTTTTTTAGAACCTCTTCTGTAGGTGTGGCCTACTTTGTGGGAGTGGATTGCTGGCCATGTGACCGGGTGGGAGCGGCTTGCCAGCCATATGACTGGGTGGGGTGGCCAACTTGTAAAATGTGGTGAAACTCACTTAACAACGCTCTTGCTTAGCAACCAAAATGTTGGCTCAGAAACTGGCATTTGAAGCACGCAAGTCTTAAAGCTCTCAAGTTACAAGACCCTTGCACCCCTAACTCTTTAGGGAAAAAAAACACCCCAGGGATGTTCAAAGTTGACAGCTTTAAGACTTGTGGATTTCAACTCCCAGAATTCCTCCTCCAAGGATGGAGGGAGCTGAAACCGGTTCTAAACGGCACTGTAGATTTGTGGAACCTCTTCTATAGAAGAGGTTAGAACTGGCAGGAACCCAACCCTGCCGTAGAGCCAGGGCAAGTGGGCGGGGCCACCCACAATTTCCGCTACCAGTTTGGGCGAACCGGTCCAAACCGGTAGAATACCATCTCTGGTCCTTTGTTATTATATTGAAAGGAGTTTATCTATATACCTGGTCCATACTTCAGGTTGTATGTGTGGGAGTGCTAAATTCCAGATATTGCATTATGAACTCTGCTATGATCCTGAAAGCGGTGATCCCATGGGTGTATTTTTGATTTGTTGATAAGTGTGTCCGTTGTATGGAAAGTGTGTGGCTGGTGAGATCCATGATTCTGGGTGTTTCAATCTTTGTGTAAAGGTAAAGGTAAAGTTTCCCCTCGCACATGTGTGCTAGTCATTCCTGACTCTAGGGGGTGGTGCTCATCTCCATTTCAAAGCCGAAGAGCCAGCATTGTCCAAAGACATCTCCATGATCATGTGGCCAGCATAACTAAATGCCGAAGGCGCACGGAACGCTGTTACCTCCCCACCAAAGGTGGCTCCTATTTTTCTACTTGCGTTTTTACGTGCTTTTGAACTACTAGGTTGGCAGAAGCTGGGACAAGTAACAGAAGCTCACTCTGTTACGTGGCGCTAGGGATTCGAACTGCCAAACTGCCGAGCTTTGTGATTGACAAGCTCAGTGTCTGAGCCACCGTGTCCCTAGATCTTTGTGTATTTGATCTTAAATAATAAGCCAAACTCCCACAAGAGAATGGGATGGACTTCAGATTTCTGCCAGGACAAGTTCCCTTTTACGATTCAATGAATTACAGGCAGTCCTCAACTTACGGCCACAATTGAGCCCAAAATTTCTGTTGCTAAGCAAGACAGGTGTTAAGTGAGTATTGCCCTATTTTACAAATTTTCTTGCCACGGTTAAGTTGTTAAATTGGTCACACGCTTGTTAAATGAATGAATCTGCCTTCCGCGTTGACTTTGTTGGTTAGAAGGTCACAAAAGATTATCACATGACACTACAACCATCATAAATAGGAGTCAGTTGCCAAACATCTTGAATTTTGATCATGTGATCCTGGGGGGATGCAGGGGGATTAACCTGCAACGGTTGTAAGGGTGAAAAATGACCACAAGTCACTTTTTCGGTGCCTTCGTAAATTCAAACAGTCGCTAAGTAAACTGTTGTAAGTCAAGGACTCCCTGTATTTATTTAGGCACATGGGGACAGGAGGGAAATGAAAAAATAATAATTACACTCAGAACTTCTAAACTTTTGCTCTCTCTGCTAATCATTTTCTCACGTCATCTTCCAAATGAGCCTCCTACATTGTAAGGGACCGGAGCATTACTGTCTGTGTAGAATGTGGTTGAGTTTCCAAGGTAGCGGTTTATGAAGTATTCAAACATTTGTTACTTGTGGGGAACACCCAGAAAGAGCACAACTTTTGTTCTTTGCCAGATAACAGTGGAATGTTTGCTTCGACACCTTTATGAGTAATGCCGTATTTTTCGGAGTATAAGACGCACCTTTTTCCCTCAAAGAAGAGGCTGAAAATCTGGGTGCGTCTTATACATTGAATACAGCACAGCTTGCCTCCAGAGGTTGTGGGAGCTTCATCACTGGAGGCTTTTAAGAAGCAACTAGACAACCATTTATCTGAAATGGTAGGGTCTCCTGCTTGAGTAGGGGGCTGGACTAGACGACCTTCAAGATCCCTTCCATGATTGATTCTGGTAATCTTGAGAGTTAGTTTCATCTCATGGTTGAAGGCTATGGATTAGGTTTGTGAATTCTAGACATGCCTTAGGCACTAAGCAGAGGTGGCATTCACCAGGTTCTGACCAGTTCTGGAGAACCGGTAGCGAAAATTTTGAGTAGTTTGGAGAACTGGTAAATACCACCTCTGGCCCCGACCCCATCTATTCTTTGGCTCCCGAGTTCCAGCTGATCAGGAGGGAATGGCAATTTTACAATATCCTTCCCCTGGAGTGGGGAGGGAATGGCGATTTTACAGTATCCTTCCCCTGGAGTGGGGAGGGAATGGAGATTTTACAGTATCCTTCCCCTGGAGTGGGGAGGGAATGGAGATTTTACAGTATCCTTCCCCTGGAGTGGGGAGGGAATGGAGATTTTACAGTATCCTTCCCCTGGAGTGGGGAGGGAATGGAGATTTTACAGTATCCTTCCCCTGGAGTGGGGAGGGAATGGAGATTTTACAGTATCCTTCCCCTGGAGTGGGGAGGGAATGGAGATTTTACAATATCCTTCCCCTGGAGTGGGGAGGGAATGGCGATTTTACAGTATCCTTCCCCTGGAGTGGGGAGGGAATGGCGATTTTACAATATCCTTCCCCTGGAGTGGGGAGGGAATGGAGATTTTACAGTATCCTTCCCCTGGAGTGGGGAGGGAATGGAGATTTTACAATATCCTTCCCCTGGAGTGGGGAGGGAATGGAGATTTTACAGTATCCTTCCCCTGGAGTGGGGAGGGAATGGCAATTTTACAATATCCTTCCCCTGCCACACCCACCAAGCCATGCCACGCCCACCAAGCCACACCCACAGAACTCATAGTAAAAAATTTTTGAATCCCACCACTGGCACCAAGCCAGCTGGATGACCATGGCCATCGTCTTGATTTTTTTCATTTGCCCTTTCCCCCTGCCCAATGAATGCCCCTGTAATGGAATAATATTTATTAGGTGATACTGGGAACCAGTACTTGTATATTTTGCAAAGGCTGGAAATGTCAGAATGAGTCAACCCCCAGCCGACTCATTCAGCTGCTCCCACCGCCCCCAGCCTTCGGTAGGTACAAGTTGTGAGTTGTCTGGTTTGCTCAGAGAAGATACAGCACACGAAGATCTTGTGAACCCTATCAACTTTTCCCCTTCTTCTTATCCTGACAAACATGGGAAGGTATCCAATAACTAAGCAAGCAGAATTCAGCTAACAGTCTCCTAATTCCACCATAGATAGTCATCTTCCTTCTTTGTTTTCCAACTTCCTTACAAAAATCCTTCTGTAGCTTCTTAACACATTCCAACTTCTGTGGAGTCCTCCTCTGTGCATGCACCACTCCCAGTGAGGCTGGTAAGGTCAAGAAACAAGGACCACTAGGATTTCTAGAATGACCTTTATCCCTAGTAGGTGTTCTGATCGAGGCTTCCCAAGAGCATGAAGCAAACTCCTGGTCCCGACAAAAATCCCTTTTATTAATTTACTGTGAGTTCTGCTCATTCACATCCAGTCTTTCAAGGGAGGATTTTCAGTCACAGACCTTATCTGGCTTGGAGAGCTGACAGGCCGATATCTGCAAAACTTGGCAAGGAGTCTTGGAGAGTCATGAACCAATTAAGCAAACTAATTGTCTCCTGCAAACTCCACTCCCCTTTCGCTCCTCTTTTGTTTCCTTTGGGAGGTGCCTTACATCATCCACCTGTGGCCTTACTCCCAAGTCGACCTCTGTTCTTTAGCTGTTCCCTTCATCTGGCAACTCTGTGCATGCGCACACTGGGAACAGGCTCCAGCTGTTCGTCTGCTCCACTGATCTCCGACTCTGGAAGCAGCTGATAACTGTCAGATGGCCCTGGCCCATCTCTGCCTCTGACTCAGAGCCCTCATCAGAATCTTCCCCAGACTCCGGGACTGGTCCATGTTCCTCCCCAGCCTCCTCACCGTCCAAATCTGCTGCCAGCTCTGCTGGCTGGCCACAACAATAGCAACAGAATCATGAAAGCCTACCAAAGCCAGTTTTCCAACACAATGTATACCTAGTGTAATTAAGCTAATTAGTAATGTATGGCTGTGAGCGTTGGCTGAGTGCTGAGGTTTCAAATTGTGGTGTTGGAGAAGACTTTTGAAAGTCCCTTGGACTGCAAGGAGATCAAATCAGTCAATCCTAAAGGAAATCACCCTGGTTGTCCTTTGGAAGGAGAGACATTGAAGTTGAACCTCAAATACTTTGGCCACCTAATGAGAAGAGAGGACTCATTGAAGAAGAACATGATGTTGGGAAAAGAGCGCCGTGAAAATATTTACAGACCCCTCGTATCGTGGACATAAATTGTTTCAACTCCTACCCTCAAAACGATGCTATAGAGCACACCAAGACAGTTAGACACAAGGACAGTTTCCCCCCGAACGCCATCATTCTGCTAATCAAATAATTCCCTCACCACTGTCAAACTATTCACTAAGGCTGAATTACCATTACTATTCGTCTTCTCATCATTCCTATCACCCATCTCCTCCCACTTATGACTTTCTTTGAAATGGTATAAGGTCTCCCGCTTGAGCAGGGGGTTGGACTAGAAGACCTCCAAGGTCCCTCCCAACTCTGTTATTCGGTAGTTGATAACAATAACAGCTGATATTGCCCTTGGGTAAGGTTGAATTCCAGTCATCTGCTTCTCTCATTCTAGACAGGAAGAAAAATCCCCCCTCAACTATAAATGAGTTGATGGCAGATAGTTTGTTTGCTAGGTCATCACAGCAGAGGTGGTATTCAGCAGGTTCTGTCCAGTTCTGGAGAACTGGTAGTAGAAATTTGGAGTAGTTCAGAGAACCAGTAAATACCACTTCTGGCTGGCCCAGAGGTGGGTTCCTACCAGATCGCACCTATTCGGTAGAACCGGTTCGTCAAATCTACCGAACCGGTTAGAAGAGGTTGCATCAGTGGACCCGGAAAGCAGGCCACACCTACAGAAGAGGTTCCAAAATTTTTTGAAACCCACCACTGACACACACACACACACACACACACACACACACACACACACACACAGACTAACACACAGAAAGAGAGAAAGAGAAAGGAAGGAAGAAATAAATAAATAAATAAAAAAGAAAAGGAGTAAGAGAGAGATGAAAGAAAAAAAGGAAAAAGGGACAGAGAGACAAAAGGAAGGAAAGAGTGAGAGAGAAAGAGAGAGAGAGAACACATGGTCAGCAAGCCACTCCCACGTGGCTGGCAAGCCACTCCCACAAAGGAGGCCACACCCACAGAGTAGGTTCCAAAAAATTTTGAAACCCACCACTGGGCTGGCCCCACCGCCATCTATTCCCTGCCTCCCCAGTCCCAGCTGAGGGAATGGGGATTTTGCAGTAACTTTCCCCTGCCACGCCCACCAAGCCATGCAATGCCCACCAAGCCACGCCCACAGAACGCAGTAAAAAAAATGTGAATCTCACCACTGCATCACAGGTATTCCCCAGCCTGGCCATTAGTTGTCTGTTACCCTTCTACAAGTTGGACAGTGGTCACAAACTCATTTTTGGCCACCAGTGAATGTTCCCTTAGCTCCTTTTCTGCTGTTGGCACCTTCTACAAAAGGTCTCTTTTTCACTCTGCTAACGTTCCTAGTAATAGTAGCCTTCTGCGTACCAGTAAGCATCAGCCCCGGCAGAAATGGAGCGTGGAAAGGAAGCTGTTTATAGGACGCTGTTTAAAAAAAACAACCAATAATTTCAAAGCATAACAAGAGTTGGTTGATTGGTAATGCTTCTCTCCTGTCTTAATGGGTTCAAGTTGCAGCCCAAGAGTCACTGGAACAATTCCCAACCCCCAAAGTGATGGTTATCAGTGGTATTAAAACTGATATGCAGAGAACTGATACGCATGGTTTGATCTACAGCAGGGGTGTTCAACCTTGGCAACTTTAAGACCCATGGACCTCAACTCCCCGAGTTCCGCAGCCAACTCGCCTTTATGAGAATTGAAGTCCTCAAGTCTTGCCAAGGTTGGACAACCTGATCTATAGTTCAGGGCACATAATCTATGTTAGCAATCAAAGACGGTAGAGCAGTTAAACTTTGCCAGTTCCCGTCAAGGCTGAGGATTTCTGCCATGCTCACCAAGCCACACCCAGAAAACCGGTAGTAAAAATTTTTTAGTCCCACCACTGAGTGGGGCTAATTAAAAGGATGTCTAGATGCAACACCCCTAGCTTCCTCCCCCCCAAAATAATTGGGATCATTCCTCTTTAAGGAAAAAAAAAGAGCTTACCTTTCCTCAAGTTTGTAAAACAAGCGTGGCTGTTTTCTGTTCTCAGTATTTAGAGGATTGTGCTCTTTTCAAAACAGAGCCAGTAATACTTCCCTCGCGGAGGCTGTTGCAAGGCTTAAATAGACGCTTGTGTAATAATCCTGAAGTTGAAACTCTTCTTTTTTTAAAACAACTGTTATTTGCAGTGCACCTGGCTCATCAAACCATGTCCAAACACTCAGACGCAACTTCTTTAAGAAACGCTCCAGTTATTTAATGCTTTCCACAACTAAGGGAAGGGAGAAGTCAAAGATTAACAGCAAGCTTAGCGCCCTGTGCAGGTGCCATATACTGTGGTGGCAGTGGTGATTTTTCTTTTTTTGCCCACCGGTTTTGGGGGCGTGGCTTAGGGGGGTCATGTGACTGGGTGGGCGTGCCAACTTCCCTCCCCCTACTTTTTCATTTTCAAAAGTTTTATTTCTTTTAAGGCAAACATTTCATCATTCCTCAATCAGTAAGACATCGAAGTACAATTTCTTGTATATCAAAATAATTCTAGTTTACCACCAAATTCTTGTCTAGCCTAATATATACCCCTCCCTCCCTCCACCCTCTCCCCCAACCCCCCTCCACCTTCCCCCCCCCCCGACTTCCCAGAACCCGTACACAGTATGGATTTCTAACAAACACAGTCTAAAATCTATTGAGAAAAAAAAGAAATAAAAAAAATTAATAACATTCTACATTGACCTTAGCTTCTTCTTGCTGAACCAACTTTAAACAATTTAAATCATTTCTGATCTTAAGCATAGGCTAACTGGAATTTCTTGGTCCCATATTTATTTTGTATATAGTCAATCCATTTTTTCCAGTCTCGTTTATATCTCTCATTTGAGTGATCTTTAAGATATGCCGATATTTTAGCCATATTCCCCCCCACTTTTTAAAGCATTTTTTTCCTGACTATTCGCCCAAACCAGCAGGGGAAAAAATGCTTTAAAAAGTGGGGGAAAAGCTTCCGACAATTATATGGCTCAAAGCTGAGCTGCACGATCCTCAGAAGTTTTTTTTTTTTTTACTACAGTTTGCAGACCCAACAACAATCGTCCCTACCAGTTTGGCTGAACTGGGCCGAACTGGGAGGATTTCACCCCTGTGTAGTGGGTCCCGGTAATGAGAAGACTTTATGATAAAAAGACTAAGAAAAAGGAAGTGTTGTTTGCAAGACCTTTGGGAATTATTGGGTATCATTCTGGCCCTATTGCCCCCTAGCAGCGAAGAAGCTATGGGACTTAGTTTGTGACTTGGAGAAGAGGCTCATAAAGGTCAATCCTCTGCCAGGAATCTCAGGTTACATAGAAAATTTATATAATTTTTGTTGCAAAAATTCTGGCTGCTCTAGGAGAACGATGTTGTTATGCGGTCAATTGTTCCTTGAGGTCTACCAGTGTTGTGGCTAGCAGAGCTGGCAGCAATTTCGCAGAGTAAGGAGGTTGAGGAGGAAGATGGGCCAGTCCTGGAGTCTGGGGAAGGCTCTGAGGAGGGCTCTGTGTCAGAGGCAGAGAGGGGGCCAGGGCCTTATGCCAGTTACCAGCTGCCTTCAGAGTCAGACATCAGTGAGGCAGACGAACAGCAGGAGCCTGTTCCCAGTGTGCGCATGCACAGAGTTGCCAGGCGAAGGGAACAGCTAAAGAACAGGGGTCGACTTGGGAGTAAGGCCACAGGTGGACGATGAATGGCCCCTCCCATAGGGAATAAAAGAGGAGTGAAAGGGGAGTGGAGTTTGCAGGAGACAATTAGTTCACTTAATCAGTTCGTGCCAACGACCTTGCCAAGTTTTGCAAATATGGCCTGGCAGCTCTCCAAGCCAGATAAGGTCTGTGACTGAAAATCCTCCCTTGAAAGACTTTGCTGAGCAGAATTTACAGTAAATTAATAAAAGGGATTTTTGTCAGGACCAGGAGTTTGCTTCATGCTCTTGAGAAACCTCTATCAGAACAACCAGATTAGAAAGCATTTCTTTTGGACGGCCAAAATCTAGATCTGGTTTTTTTTTTTTTTTCATTTTGGCTACTTTAAGAGGTATGGATTCCAACTCCCAGAATTCCCCAGCAAGGAATTGGGGAATTCTGGGAGTTGAAGTCCATGTGTCTTCAAGTTGCCAAGGTGGGGAATATCCTGGCTAGACTCAGTGAAGCCTTACTTAACCTTTCCCCAACTGTCTTCTTATCAGCCCTTCAAAGTAGAAAGCAGGAAATTAGAAACCAGATTAGGAAATAAACTTCTCTAAAATACTAGTTTGCTGAAAGGCTGCCAGCCTTTTCTCTTTCCTCCTTCTTACGTCAGAGTCAAGGTAGACTCACTTTATGTTTGAAATGTTTTCTTCTTTTCCCAAGCTTATTTTCTGTTTTGCTAAGTGTCCCATTCCTTTTCCAAAACCATCACTGCGGTTTTCAATAGCTCTCCAAATGTATCCTAGGCCAAGTTCCCAGAATTCCTAAACTTGATGGCCAATTTCTGGACAGGAATTCGGGAAGTTACAATCTGACTAGCTGATAACCTGGCATTGTCCAGGTATTTATTTATAGGGGGGAAATGTCTGAACCAAACATAATTTCTAATGTTGGATTTTCCCCCTTACCTTTACCTTAGAGCCGAGGTGGTGCAGTGGTTAGGAATTTTCTTTTTAAAAATTCAAAAGAGCAGCAATTACTTAGAAAGAAATCCGGACAGATCTTCACCCTAATGCAGTGTTTCTCAACCTTGGCAACTTGAAGCATTCGCTGGCTGGGGTATTCTGGGAGTGGAAGTCCGGACATCTTCAAGTTGCCAAGGTTGAGAAACACTGCCCTAATGAATTGAACTAATTGTCTCCTGCAAACTCCCCTCCCCTTTTGCTCCTCGTTATTCCCTATAAGAGGGGCCATTTGCTGTCCACCTGTGCCTTTACTCCTGAGTCAGCCCTTGTCCCTTAGCTATTCTCTTCTCCTGGCATCTCTGCGCATGTGCACACTGGGAACAGGCTCCAGCTGTTCTCCTTCCCCCCTGAGGTCCGACTCCAAAGGCAGCTGATAACTGTCAGACGGCCCTGGCTCCCTCTCTGCCTCGGATGCAGAGCCCTCATCAGAGCCTTGCCCAGACTCCAGGACTGGCCCATGTTCCTCCCCAACCTCCTCATTGTCCGAATCTGCTGCTAGATCCACTGGCTGCTGGCAGGCCACAAAAGGCTATACTTTATGAAATCTATCTGTAAAGCTACATTTTGGGTTATAGGTTAGTGTTTCTTAATCTTTGCAACTTTAAGATGTGTAGACTATAATTCCCAGAATTGCCACAACTAGTATTCTGGCTAGGAACTTCTGATAATTAAAATGCATCCATTTTAAAGTGGCTAAGGTTGAGAAACAGTGCTATAGGGGGTAGGGGGAAAACAGCATATTGGCATTTTGTATTCTGTGTATGTGGGCTGTGTATGGACTAGATTTTTTGCTTTCCAGCAAGTCAGAGACAAATGTGGGTAAGAAAAAATAGTGTCCCTGTCTTGATTTAGAGACAGTGAATAGGTGGTTATTCAAAAGACGTTCCGCTACCATATATGATAACGGCAGTATATGATTGATGTGTGAGAATAAATGGCATGCTACGGGAAATTTTCAAAATTGGACAAGGAAGGTGGTGTTCCCGTGTAGGTTTAATACATTTAAACCTGGGGGGGTGAAATCTTACACCCCTCAGAGAGGGCTCGCAACTTGGGTGTTCTCCTGGACCCGCAGCTGACATTAGAACACCATTTGTCAGCTGTGACCAGGGGAGCTTTTGCCCAGGTTCGCCTGGTGCACCACTTGCGGCCCTACCTGGACCGGGAGGCACTCCAAATGATCACTCATGCCCTCGTCACCTCAAGGCTCGACTACTGTAACACGCTCTACATGGGGCTGCCCCTGAAGAGTGTTCGGAGACTACAATTGGTCTAGAATGCAGCCGCGCAAGCGATACTGGGTGTACCTAGGTACACCCACGTTACACCCATCCTCCGCGAGCTGCACTGGCTCCCTATTGGTCTCCGAACACGCTTCAAGGTGCTGGTTATTACCTTTAAAGCCCTACATGGCCTAGGACCTGGATATCTCTGTGACCGCCTCCTGCAACATACCTCCCAGTGCCCAATAAGATCGCACAGGGCGGGCCTTCTCCGAGTACCGTCGACTACGCAGTGTCGTCTGGTGGCTCCTCGGGGGAGAGCCTTCTCTGTAGCTGCCCCAGCCCTTTGGAACGATCTACCCCCTGAGATCCGGACCTTCCCCACTCTCTTGGCCTTCCGTAAGTCTGTTAAGACCTGGCTGTTCTGGCAGGCCTGGGGCTATTGATCTTGATTGACCTTCAGCCCCATTAAGATTGAGTGCATGTTGTGTCCTTTTAATTCGTTCCTGTCTTGTATTTTTAAACTTTTAAAATACTTTTAAACTGTTTTTATGTAAGCCGCCCGGAGTCCTTCGGGATTGGGCGGCATACAAATCTATTAAAATTGGAAATTGGAAATTTATGGGCAAAGCTATAAAGGAATTTGTGCGGACGTTAAAGGCCTACCAAAATAGAACATGGATGTGTTTGTACTATTGTATACAGAAAATGTCATGGTTTAACTTATTCCAGAATGATTTTCAAGGAACATTATATATATGATGCAACTAAGCCATCCTTGCATGATTTTGTTTACCATGATTTATGCATATTTAAGGCATAAACTGTAGCTTCGATATCATGAGGACTGGTTTCTGCCAATTTACAATTGACCAAACCTCATTATGACTGATTGTGATATGTGAACCCGGTGTAAGAGCCAAGCACAGGGAATCATCCAGAAATGAACCTGTGGCTGCCTCTGAGATCTTCCTGTTCCCAAATTACAATGGGATATGAAGACGTTTAATGTAATGTGTGAACCCAATTCTAATCTCCAGTGGAAATCTATGTCAGGGTTCCAATTAACACCCCCAACGAAATCTTGACAAACTTGAACATTCGTCGTATCTAATAAAATGAAATTCAGTGGTGAAAAGAGTAAGGTTCTACATTTAGGCAAGAAAAACAAAATGCACAGGTATAGGCGGTACCTTGCTCAGTAGTAGTAACTGTGAAAGGGATCTTGGAGTCCTAGTGGACAACCATTTAAATATGAGTGTGCAGCAGCTGCCAAAAAAGCCAACACAGTTTTAGGTTACATAAACAGAGGGATAGAATCAAGATCACATGAAGGGTTAATACCACTTTATAATGCCTTGGTAAGGCCACACTTGGAATACGGCATTCAGTTTTAGTCGCCACGATGTAAAAAAGATGTGGAGACTCTAGAAAGAGTGCAGAGAAGGGCAACAAAGAGGATTAGGGGACTGGAGACTAAAACATATGAAGAACGGTTGCAGGAACTGGGTATGTCTAGTTTAATAGATAGAAGGACTAGGGGAGACATGATAGCAGTGTTCCAATATCTCAGGGGTTGCCACAAAGAAGAGGGAGTCAAACTATTCTCCAAGGCATTTGAGGGTAGAATAAGAAGCAATGGATGGAAACTAATCAAGGAGAGAAGCAACTTAGAACTGGGGAGAAATTTCCTGTCAGTTAGAACAATTAATCAGTGGAACAGCTTGCCTCTAGAAGTTGTGAATGCTCCAACACTGGAAGTCTTTAAGAAGATGTTGGATAGTCATTTGTTTGAACGGTATAGGGTTTCCTGCCTAGGTGGGGGGTTGGACTAGAAGACCTCCAAGGTCCCTTCCAACTCTGCTATTGTATTGTATTGTATTGAAAAAAGACTCAAAGCAAATCCAGGAGAGGGGAGAGAGAGTCTGAAGGAGTGTGTATGCACAGGCGGGGGATTTTAAAAAGTTCGGAGTGAATCCAGGAAGAGGGGGGGAAGAGAGAGAGAGAGAGAGAGAGAGAGAGAGAGAGAGAGAGAGAGACTGAAGGAGTGTGTGTGCACAGAAGGGGGATTTTAAAAAGTTCAGAGTGAATCCAGGAAAAGAGAGAGAGAGAGAGAGAGAGAGAGAGAGAGAGAGAGAGAGAGAGAGAGAGAGAGAGAGAGAGAGAGAGAGGCTGAAGGAGTGTGTATGCACAGGAGGGGAATTTTAAAAAACGTCCCAGTGAATCCAGAGGAGGGGAGACAGAGCGAGAGGGAAAGGGAGAGAGGGAGAGAGAGAGATAGAAAGAGGCTGAAGTAGTGTTTATGCACAGAAGGGGGATTTAAAAAACTTTGGAGTGAATCCAGGAAGAGGGAAGAGATGGAGGACTGGCTTTTCGCTCCGATTCCTGAGCCCCCAGCTGTTAGTGACGGAGGAGGAGGAGGACGAAGGAAGGGGTTGCATTTTGTCAGGCTGACAGCTCATTCCTAGATCGGGTTCCCCTGTCTCTCCCACCACTTCTGTGCAAGATATCAGCAGCCCCTGGGCTGCGAGCTCCTCCCACTACGGTAAGCCAAAAGGTTCTTTCTTGTTGGCCAGAAGGTTCAATCCTGTCGCCTCGTTCCTTTGAGTGAGGTTTCTCGAGGAGGGGGAAAACAGGATGCCGCCTGTTTTCGTTTTTGGGGAGGTGGAGCGGCGAGCCTTCCGGGGAATGTCAAGGGCTGAGTCCTAACAAGGATAACGGGTGGGGAGGCTTCGGGGACTCTTTTCCTATAAGCTCGGTGAGTTGGGGGCTTGTTCGCGCGGGGCACCTTCTCTGCGCTTGGTTTAATCCTCAACCCCAGCTCAGGAATTTGGGGTTTTCTTCAAGAGAACCACCTGTTGGATAGGCTTGAACGTGGGAACAAGGAGCTGATGGTCTGGGACTGATAATCATGATTTCTGAGAATCCTTCCCTGGTGAAATTCCTGGGCTCTCATGGTGCTTGGGCTGGTATCATTTTTAAGGGGTTCTGGACAGAGCATCCTCATGTGGTGGATATTGGAGAGGAGTTTCTGATGTATCTCAGCAAACCATCTAACAATGAGTGAAAGATTATTAGAATGCTAACATGTCCGTTCCTCCCCCACATCCTTTTGTGGCTAAATTTTTGCAAGGCAAGAAGAACACAGTTTTGCTAAGCTCCCAAGCCCCAGTGTAAGCGAAAAGGGTGGAGAGAATGTCCCTTATTTTCCCACCCTCCAATTTATATAAAAGTTTCAAAAACAATCATCAAAAGCTGCTCTGCTGTCTCAGCTAAGCCATAAGGAACAGCAAAGAAAAATTTTCCCCTCTCCGCCAGCGAAAGTGTGATTAAATGACTTTTGGTATATACCTCTCGGCAGAAGAATTTGATTAATGTGGTGGATATCATGAATGATAACTGTGTGAACAGATGTTCTGAGACTGAATAACATGTAAACAGTATAATCTGCCAGGGTATAAACAGAAACATTCTTTGTCATTGAGATTATTTTGACATGGAAATTGCTTTGGTGATTTGTGTGGGATCAAAGCTAGTTTAGCAAGGGCTTCAAGAGGGATTTTAGTTTTTTTCTTGCTATTTAAAAGCAATCCCTTTTAATTTTGGGAGGGTTGGAGACATAATTCTCCATTTACCCCCAACAATCTAGGTCAGTGTTTCTCAACCTTGACAACTTGAAGATGTCTGGACTTCAATTCCCAGAATTCCCCAGCCAGCGAATGCTGGCTGGGGAATTCTGGGAGTTGAAGTCCAGACATCTTCAAGTTGCCAAGGTTGAGAAACACTGATCTAGGTCCTCATTTTACCCACCTGGGAAGGATGGAACGCTGAGTCAACCTTGAGCCTGGTGAGATTTGAACTGCCAAATTGCAGGCAGCCGGCAGTCAACAGAAGTAGCCTGCAGTACTGCACTCTAACCACTGCGCCACCATGGCTCATTATCATGAATACTGTTGTAAATGCTGATTATTACTGCACAAAGATATTTGTACCCAGACAACACACTATTTAATGGAAGATGGAATTATTATACTAAAAAATGAAATAAAAAATAAAAAAAGAAAGAAAGACTCCAAAGACATAGTATTGCCAGGAGGGTAATAATGGAGCCCATCAAGTGGTTGGCTTGATTGTTGTCTTATTAGGTTTTGCATTCGGGGAATCACCAGGAGTGAGTTGATTGGCCATATACAGGTAGTCCTCAACTTACGACCGCAATTGAGCCCAACATTTATGTTGCTGCTAAGTGAGAAATTTGTTAAGCGAGTTTTGCCCCAATTTCATGACTCTGCTTGCCACGTTCCTGAAAGGAATCATTACAGTTCTTGAATGAGGAACACGGTTGTTAAGTGAATCCGCTCCCCCCATTGATTTTTCTTCTTACAAGGTCGCAAAAAGGGATCACATGACTCTGGGACACTGCAACCCTCATAAATGTGAGTCTGTTGTAAAGCAATGTAAATCGTGTGACCATGAGGATGGTACAACAGTCATTAGTGTGAAGAATGGTCATAAGTCTTTTTTTCAGGGCTGCCGTAACTTTGAACAGTCACTAAATGAACTTCTGTCAGTTGAAGACTACCTGTAAATGTTCTTAATAAATAATAAATCTGAGTATTCAGGCACATTGTCTCATTTATGGCTTTGGTATCTTATTACAATCCTCCTTACAAATATTGACTGACTCTCTCTCTCTCCCCCACCCTCCCTCTGTCCCTCTCTCTGTCTCTCCCTCCCTCTCCCTCCCCACCTCTTTCTCCCCCTCCCTCTCTCCCCCCTCCCTCTGTCCCTCTCTCTGTGTGTCCCTCTTTCTCTCTGTGTCCCTCCCTCCCCCTCTCTCCTCCCCCTCCCCCCTCTCTCTGTCCCTCCCTCCCCACCTCTCTCCCTCCCCCTCCTTCTCTCCCCCTCCTCCCCCTCTCTCTGTCCCTCCTTCTCCCCTCTCTCCCCCCTCTCCCTTCTCCTCCCCTCTCTCTCTGTCTCCCTTCCTCCCTCTCCCTCTATCCCTCTCCCCCTCCCTCTTTCTCTCTCTGTGTCTCCCCTCTCCCTCTCTCACCCTCCCCTCCCCCCTCTCTGTCCCTCCCTCCCCCTCCCCACCCCTCTCCCCCCCCTCCCTCTCTCCCCCTTCCTCCCCCCCTCTGTCCCTCTCTCTTTCTGTCCCTCTTTATCTCTGTGTCCCCTCTCTCTCCCTCCCCCTCTCTCCTCCCCCATCCCTCTCTCTCTGTCCCTTCCCCCCTCTCTCCCTACTCCCCTCTCTCCCTCCCCTCTCCCTCCCTCCGCCTCCCTCCCCATCTCTCTCTGTCCCTCTCTCTCTCCCTCCCTTCCACCCCCTCTCCATCCCTCTCTCTCTCCCTCCCCCTCTCTCTGTCCCTCTCCCTTCCTCTCTCTCTTTTGTTTCCACAGCCATATCATAAATGAACTGATAGAAACTGAACGTGCTTACGTAGAGGAACTTCAGAGCATAATTGAGGTATGTCGAGGATCTTGCGAAACATGAGCGTTGAAGCTGAAGTCAAAGACAGTGCGAAGGCTTTTACCAGCTGTCTTCCTTTTCCTTAGAAGCTTCAGTAAAACTACCCTGTTTCCCTGAAAATAAGACCTCCCTGCATAATAAGCCCAGTCGGGATTTTGAGCACATGCACTAAAATTAACCCTCCCCCTAAAATAAGGCCTCCCTGAAAATATTGAAACACAGTAGGAGCCATGAGATGACCACGCTCACTGCCTCCTGCACCTCAAAAATAATAACACCCTGAAAATAAGGCCAAGTGCTTATTTTAGGGGGGTGTCAAAAGAAAATAAGACCCTGTCTTATTTTCGGGAAAACACGGTATCTGATTTTACTGGTGAAAATATGTAGACCTACATACTTGCTTTTTAAAAGTGGCACATCAAATGTAAATGCATTTATCCTCTCATCTATCGCATGATTCTTTGCTTTTGCAAAGGCTCAAGTCCCAAACATGATTAGGACATCCTCTGCTTCAGAACTTTAAAATAAACGTGTTGAGTAGATGTATTTATTGATGGAATTCAACAGTTCTGGTGCCCCAGGCTGAATTCTGGGAGTTGAAGTCCACACATCTGAAAATTGATGACGTTAAGGCTGACTAGGCAATAAGGGCTCAGTGGCTAAGATGCTGAGCTTGTCGATCAGAAAGCTCGGTGGTTCGAATCCCTAGCACCACGTAACGGAGTGAGCTCCTGTTATTTGTCCCAGCTTCTGCCAACCTAGCAGTTTGAAAGCATGTAAAAATGCAAGTAGAAAAATAGGGACCACCTTTGGTGGGAAGGTAACAGCGTTCCGTGCGCCTTCAGCATTTAGTCATGCCAGCCACATGACCATGGAGACGTCTTCAGACAGCGCTGGCTCTTCGGCTTCGAAACAGAGATGAGCACCGTCTCTAGAGTCGGGAATGGCTAGCATATATGTGCAAGGGGAACCTTTACCTTTACCTTTAGGAATGTCTGGACTTCAAAAACAGTAGGTTGATAGGGAATACATGATGAAAAATGAGAAAACCAGACAAATTTGCTTATAGTATGAAATGAGTCCAGGTAGGGGAATTCACATGTTGAGTTGCAAAATCTATATTCCTTTTGGTGCAGAATTTATCTACTTTGCGTTCAAAGGGAAGGGCCAGATTTAACATTTCCTAAGCAATCTTAGAATGGAGAAACTGACCTGAGGGGTAGATAGAAGATACTCCTCTGCTTCTGATATTTTACTCATTACTGATAGTTCGGTCTCCTCTCACTGTTTTCTCTCTTTCTCCTCAAATAGGGCTATGCATCAGAAATGGAGAACCCTGATTTAATTCACTTGATCCCGGCTGGAGTTTTGAACAAGAAAGAAATTCTTTTTGGAAACCTCTCAGAAATCTATGAATTTCACAACAGGTTTGTGGTGGGACTCCGAATGCTGCTATAAAGACTTTCTTTAAAGGAAGTGTCTTTTAAAGGCCATAAAACGGGGGTGTCAAACTCAATTTCATTGAGGGCTGCATCAAGGTTGTGTTTGACCTCGGGGGCATGGGTGGGCATGGCCAGGGTGGATTGTAGCCACCTCGACGTCATTCATGTTGGAGGTGCCTGTGGTGGCCCGTGGCACTATACCAGCAAAAACAGGCTTCCGAGCTCCGTTTTTGGCTGCGACAGCCTCCTGTAACCCTCTGCCAATAAAAATGGAGCTTGGGAGGGTTGCGGGCAGCCCTTGCAAGTTCTGTTTTCGGCACTGATGATGTTACCTAGTTTGGTAATGAAACATCTGCACGAAAACAGCCAATGACCCTATAGAACAGTGATGGAGAACCTTTTCACCACTGAGCGCCCAAACCGGAACGTTTGCGCATGCGCCTTCATGCGCACGCAGGAGCACCGAAAACCTGAAGACCAGATGGCTGGTGCGTGTGTGCCTGTTTTTTGGCCATTTTCACTGTGTGTTTGGGCCATTTTTCAGCTGTTTTTGGGCCAAAAACTGTCTGAAAAAGGCCCTAAAAACAGGCTGGTTTTTTGGCTGGTTTTGGCAGGTTTTCAGGCTGTTTTCGGGCACAGGTGCTCGCAATGACCGGCTGGAAACCATGTGCCCCGGAAACCAGAAGAGCAGCTGGTGATGGCACACATGCCCACAGAGAGGGCTCTGTGTGCCACCTCTGGCACTCGTGCCATAGGTTCGCCATAACGGTCATAGAACTTTATCTAAATGGTACAGCAGCAATCAACAATCTTAAACAGCATCTCTGTCTTCCTCAGCCACACGACTTTCCTTAGTGGCCATTTTGCTGAAGCAATTGTGTTTGCTAAACGAGGAGCCTCTATATATATATTCTCCAAAGCCGTGCAGAAATTATCGAAATTATACCCCGCAGACCTCCGTTAATCTAACTTGTTAGGGGAGCTTGTAGGTTAAATTCAGGGGGGAGGGGACTCAGCTGAAGAGCCCCTTTTAAACTTTTGCATTTGTTTTGTGTCCATTCTAGAATCTTCCTCAAAGAGCTGGAAAACTGCATAGAAAAACCTGAGCTTTTGGGTCGGTGCTTTTTAAAAAGGGTAGGTGAATCGCAGTGTTTCTTTTAATCTGGTTTCTTGACAGTGTTCTGACCAACTTCCTTTGACATCTATTCTTCTTCTCAGGCTGGGCTTTTAGTGGGCAGCCAAACGGGAAGTCATGTGAGGTTAAGAAACTTGCTTCGGCAGTTAACAAATAACCAAAAACATTAAAATGTCACCTTCCTTCCTTCCTTCTGGTTAGTTGACAGGAGGATGCTAGAGATTTTGTTGTCCCATATATTTCCATTTCCATCTTTCATTCTCTTCCCCTCCCCAAACCTGCCACCACTCCATGCCTTTTCTTACTGCACAACTTGAGAAACAAAAACAAGTAGTCCTTGATTTACAATTGCTCAGTGACCATTCAAACTTACGACGGACCCGGAAAAAGGGACTTGGAACCCAGATTCAAACTTCCAATGTTTGGGCTACCCCCACAGTCATGGGTGCTTAACACTTGGCCTGCATTTATGGATATTGGCAGCAGTGGTGGGTTCCAGATCCTAGTGCAACTGGTACGGTGCAACGGGGCTCGGCGTCCACCACATGAATGCGCGCAGCACACAGGAACAGCATGCGCATGCGTCCTTACCTCCTGCGACTCTCTGCGATGCTCCAGCTGCTCGGCAGAGCTTTGCACAGGCGCTGTATGCTCCGTGTGCAGAAGCGCCGCAGAGCTCAAATACAGGTAAGGATGGCGGGCAGGCACATAGGCCCTCTGGAGCACCGTACCGTAACAGTACCCGGTGTTTCAGCAGACACCCGTTCTGGGGCGTACTGCTTGCAACTCACCACTGATTTGCAGTATCTTGCATCTCATATTGCAACGACTTGATTGAGGTCATTTTTGACTAGAAACTGATATTTACTTCCAGCTTCCAGCAAAAAAAAAAAAGAATGCCTCATAATCAGGGGTGATAATCACTCACCTTCCCTACTTGTTCACATATGTGAGCCCACTCATTCGCTTAGCTCACACGCGCCCCATCTGCACCGGCGCTCAGTCTTCAGCACATGTGCTTTGGCTAAAAAAAGTGCCTAAATGGAATGGCATAGCGCTGGGGTAGGTGGGCGGAGCCACCAATGATTTTCCGCTACTGAAGATCAACTCGGCTCGGAGAGAAACTAGGTGCTTGTTTCTCTTTTGTGTTTTGGATTTGTTTCTGAAACATTTCCTGAAGGTCGCCTATGGTTTGAGAATAATAGGATAACAGAGTTGGAAGGGATCTTGGAGGTCTTCTAGTCCAGTGGTCACCAACCAATGGTCCGTGAGAAAAATATTATGGTGGTCCTCAGAAAAAATATTTGCATTTTTATATTTTCACTAAATACTATTTATCTTTTTAAAAAATCGTATTAGGGGTCTGCGGGATTTAAAGTTACGAATTTAGTGGTCCCTGAGGTCCGAAAGGTTGGTGACCCTTGTTCTAGTGCAACCCACTGCTCGGGCAGGAGACCCTCTAACATTTCAGACCAATGGTTGTCCAGTCTATTCTTAAAAATCTGCAGTAATGGAGCAATACGGTAGTTATCCAACATCTTCTTCAAAACTACCAGTATTGGAGCCTTCACAACTTCTGGAGGAAAGTCGTTCCACTGATGAATTTGTTCTGACTGTCAGGAAATTTTTCCTTAGTTCTAGGTTTGCGCTCTCCTTGGTTAATTACAATTAAAATTGTTCTGTGCATGCGCAGAAGTGAAAACCAAGATGGCGCCGCCGATGGTGCCAACTGGGGAACAGGTTCGGGGGCGTGGCAGACCTGGGTCGCTGCCGGTTCCAGCGACCCAGGCCGCCAAACCACTACCGGTTCAGCTGAACCGGTCTGAACTGGTAGGAAACCACCACTGGCGGGGTGGGAGGGGAGGGAAGGGGAGGGGCAGGGTGGGCAGGGCCAGCCAGGAGTGGGATTTGGTGTTTCTCCAAACCGGCCATAACATTAGCTATGGGTTATTCTAAACTGCTCAAAGTTAGTGCAACAGGAAGAAGCTGAGTTCAATGCAGAGATGTTATTAACTTCTTTTTTTTTATTTCCTTTGTCTTAATATATTTTAGACTGTGTTTGTTAAAAATCTATACCGTGTACGGGCTCTGGGAAGTCGGGGGGGGGGGAAGGGAGGTGGGGTGTTAGGGGGGAGGGGGGATATATAGTATGTGTTAGATTTCAAGGTAAAGCGATTGCACATGTATACTGTTGCTAATTAAATTCACTGTAAAAATTGGATAAGCTGAATATATTAACATATAGTAGAAATACACCGAAGGGAGGAGTAGAGGGATAGAAGAAAGATGGGTAGAGAGGGCGGGAGAGAGGATGGGAGGGAGGGTGAGAAGGAAGGGAGGGAGTGGACTGGGAGAGAGGAGTGGTAGAGGGGGAGGGGAAGTAGGGTAGAGGGGAATGATGGAGGGAAGATGGAAAATTGGAGGGGGGCGAAAGAAAGGGTGTATGGAGGGTCGAAGAGGTATATTGGGTTTCTATTTTGGGGGGTTTTGTTGACAAGAGGAATGGCTGTGTTTATTGTTTAATGATATATGGTTATGCACAGTATATATGTGACTGTACGAAAATGAAAAATGGAAAATAAAAAAACACATTTACAAAACAAACAAACAAACAAAAAAAAACATTAGCTACGGGTTCTCCCAAACCTGAGCGAACCCATAGCAGCCCATCCCTGAGCCATGACCCATAAGCCTAAAGCAAAGCTTGCTCTTAAAATACAAAATGTGCAGTAGACATGATGCAAAGTTACAAAAGAAGCGGTTTGCACATTCTGGTGCATTTATGTGAGGAGAAAGCTTCTCCTTTGGGTATGTTGACTGACATGATTCAACACCGACATCTTTTGTCTTGCAGAAAGAAGATCTCCAGATCTATGAAAAGTATTGCCAAAACAAGCCAAAGTCAGAGGCTCTTTGGAGGCAGTGTGGGGACAGCCTTTTTTTCCAGGTATGCTCAATATAAGAAGCCAACGGAGAGACCGTTTGTTCTCGTGTTTTAGAAGTCTGTTAGAAGATCCCACACCAGGCCAAGGGTTAGCCTAATCAGTTCTTCTTAATTCTGGATACTTTTAAGGCCTGTGGACTACAACTCCCAGAATTCCCCAGCCAGCATGTAATGGAATGTCAGCATTCCAAATAGCATCCAAAAGTAAATCAGAGCCCAAGGCAAAGTATTGCTCAAAGTTCCAATTTATGAAGAGAGCCACGTTGGCACATCTGGGAAAACCTAAATCTGAAAGTTTCCCGGTTTCCCCCACCTAGTTGAAAGTTCAAGATCTTGCCCCCACATGCACAAACCCATCACATGGTCCAATCTCCCATTGCCATGATGGCAGTTCCACCCATCGAGTTCCGGTCAGGTGTGGAGACAAAGGATGACCTTGGCTTTCTAGAAAGAATTTTGTTATGGCTATACAATCCCCACTCCAATTTTCCCACAATAGAAAATGCCTAGCAGAATAATAGAAAGTGTGGCAGGCCAAAGATCCAAAATAAAAGATGGCTAGCTCTCTCTCTCTCTCTCTCTCTCTCTCTCTCTCTCTCTCTCTCTCTCTCTATCTCTATCTCTATCTCTATCTCTATCTCTATCTCTATCTCTATCTCTATCTCTATCTCTATCTCTATCTCTATCTATCTATCTATCTATCTATCTATCTATCTATCTATCTATCTATCTATCTATCTATTAGATTTTTACAACCCCTGGTAAGCCCCAATTATGGGAGGAAGCTAACTGCTAAATAAATCCCTTTATTTATTTATCAGCACAAATTAGATAGATAGATGATTGATAGATAGATAGATAGATAGATAGATAGATAGATAGATAGATAGATAGATAGATAGATAGATAGATAGATATGTACATATATTCCTCTTATAATTATTAGTCTGTACTATTTTATATACAATATATCCTACTCCCCACCCTTATTTATTTATGCAGTTTTGTTTGTTTTCTGATTGCTTAATCTTTCTTCCCTTAAAGATGCTTATTCTTTGCATCTTTCCTCTAGCCATTTGTACCATAAATTCCATACTAAATAATAATCAAATTCTTCTTTATGTTTTTTTTTCTTTATGTTTTTTTTAAGTCTGTCCATCTCAGCGCACTCTAATACTTTTTTTTTATCACATTTTCTTCTGTTGGTATATTTTTGCTCTTCAATTTTGTGCATATAGGATTCTTGCTGCAGCTGTTACGTGTAATATTAAGTATTGAATTTTTTTTATCATAGTTCCCTGTAATTATCCCTAATACCATGTCAGACAAATGGTTGTCCAATCTCTTCTTAAAAATTTCCAGTGTTGGAGAATTCAGCAAGTTGTTCTGCTGATTAATTGTTCTAACTGTCAGGAAATCTCTCCTCAGTTCTAGTAGAGGTGGAGACGAAGCAACATACAGGGGGGAGGTTCAAAAATTATCCCCATGGTGCTCTGAAAACAATTTGCACCTGAACACCAGCAAGACAAAGGGGATGGTGCTAGACTTCCAGAAGAAGAGAGAGGAATTTCCCCCACTTTACATCCAGTGGGGGTTGTGTGGAGAGAGTCCCCTCCTTCAAATTCCTGGGAGTTTATCTTAGCGAAGATCTCACCAGGCAAAACTTTTCGGCACTGAGTGCCTAAAACGGAATGTGCATGCATGTGCACACCGGTGTGCTGAAAATCCGAAAACCAGCTGGCTGGTGCACACATGCCTGCTTTTTGGCTGTTTTTTTGCGCCATTTTCAGGCTGTTTTTCGACCCGAAAACAGCCTGAAAAATGGCCTGCGAACAGGCCCTGAAAATGGTTTTCAGGCCATTTTCCGTTGCTCCCGTGCCCGCGAAGGCCAGCTGGCCAGCGCGCATGTGCATGCCAGAAACCAGAAGATCAGCTGGTGATGGCACGCATGCCCACAGAGAGGGCTCTGCGTGCCACCTCTGGCACACGTGCCATAGGTTGGCCATTATGAGTATAGGGTTTCCTGCCTGAGCAGGAGGTAGTTGGACTAGAAGACCTCCAAGGTCCCTTCCAACTCTGTCATTTTATTCTAGACACTTGGCTGAGTTGCTTCTGAATATTATCTTGTTTTCCAGGAGTCGAATAATGTTTAAGCTCCCCTTATTTATATTATGGTCGCTCTCTGCATATTTCTAACAAGGTCACCTCCCTTCCTCTTTACAAGAAAATAATTCTGCCAGAGAGAAGTTCCCTGAGGATGGGCTCCAGCGTGAGTCCAAAAGCTTAGAAAAATAAACCTCCCATAGACTCGTTAGATCGCACAGGGTCGGCCTCCTCCGGGTTCCGTCTACCAGCCAATGCCATCTGGCTACCACCCGGGGGAGGGCCTTCTCTGTAGCAGCCCCACAGAGATTCGGACCCTCACCTCTCTCCAGGCCTTCCGGAAAGCCGTCAAAACCTGGTTGTGCCGGCAGGCCTGGGGTTGATGAGTTCCCCTCCCCTTTCGACTTGTATGGCTGTATGACTCTTGTGTATTTTAATTACGTGTATTGTGTTTGTATCCCCTTTCCCCTTTTGAGTTGTTCGCCGCCCTGAGTCCCTCCCGGAGAAGGGCGGCATACAAATAAACTAAATCTTAAATCTAAACCTCTGGTCTTGATGACCCAGATCAAATCCTGCAACATTATCCTGGGACACAATATATTTCCCTCCATTCGTGAGAGATTGAATTGCTAGTGACACCCAAGAGCATCCAGTAGCTGCTTGAACTATCCGGTGGCAATCACACTATGCATGTCTGTAGCTGAAACAATGGAAGTTCTAGAAGAGGGGAACAAAGGCAGTTTGAGTGTCAGCGAAATGAATGGCCTTTGCAAGTTAGCATCCGAATCTCTTTGCAGGAAAGGAATGGCAATTGGACGTTTGCAACGTGCTGAAAGAGACAGATCACTCAGATGAACTGCTGTGTATTTTTCTTTCTTGTAGAAAGTCAGTGTTAACGTCTGGTGGCTGCCTGGGCAAACGCCTGCAGTTTTCTTGACAACCTTTTCAAAAACGGTTCGCTCTTGCCTTCTTCTTAGGGCTGGCAGAGAGTGACTGGCCCAAAGTTACCCAGCTGATTCTGAATCTGAATCTAAGTTAGGATTAGAACTAAGGTTTCCCTGGTTCTAGCCTGAGAACCGTTAACTGCTGCATCAAACTGATGTTATATTATCAATTTATTTTTGTACCACTGTGTTATTTGTCTATAGGCCCAGGTTACCTGCGAGACCACCTACTGCCACCAATAGCCTCCCACCATCCAGTGCGATCCCACAGAGTTGGCCTCCTCAGGGTGCCGTCGACCAGACAGTGTTGGCTAGAAACCCTCAGGGGGAGAGCCTTCTCTGTGGGAGCACCTTCCCTCTGGAATGAGCTGCCCCCGGAGCTTCGCATAATCCCCGACCTCCGGTCCTTCCGACGCGCCCTAAAAAGTTGCCTTTTCCAGCAAGCCGGCCTGGCCTGAATAGAATAAAATATAGGATTGATTTGGTTATTAATTTTAATTTAATTTTTAAATTTTTATTGTAAATATCAATTGGGGTTTTTTTTGGATACTTTATTTAATGTCCCTTTTAATTTTTGTAATATTTGTTTTCTTTTCGCTTCTCATCCAAGAATCATCCTCGGTTCTGACTGAATGCTGGGGAATGGAAGGATTTATAATATCAACCCTGAAGCTGAACTGACGGAGGCCGTTTTGAGGCTTCAGGGTTGCCACATTGGAGCTGGGGGAGTGGGGAATTTATATAGCTGGGGTTTTTGTAGCCAAAGCAAAATATTTTCTCCTGGGAACCAAGGACATTTCTACGTTTGGCTGGATGAAAAGGGGGTGGTGGTGAAGTTACCAGGGAACCGGATGGCACCCTGATTGGACCATGTGACTGATCTTTTGGAAAAAAAGGGGGAAACTTTTACTTTTAATTAGGTGAAAACCACAGGAACAATCAGAGTCGGTTTTGACCAGATTGTGCCAATATGATACGTCCAACAAATTTATTCTTTGAGGAACCTATTGTACTTGCCTCAGAGGTCTGTTTGCTCTATGGGCATATTACCTTGACATTATATCCTTTGCAGTCATCTGGTTGTTAACTTTGGCTCTCTAATTCCCCAGCATTCAGTCAGAACTGAGGATTTTTGGGTATGAAGCGAAATGATTTCAAGAAAAGAAAAGTCCAGTTGCTTTCTGAAAAAAACACCTTTGGGACAGTGTGCTGTTTATTTCCTAATATCATCTAATCTCCCTAACACATGGGAATATTTTTTTTTTGTAAGACACAACCATCTTTTTTATAACTGGCCACAGGCTAGCCAAGACATTGGGCTTATAACAGCAAAAAGATTTTTAGTTTTTTAAAAAAGATATATTTTTAATTTTGTTCTTAGTATACCCTGTTAGACCAGAAGCACCTCATTCCCTCTTTTTCTTACATGTTTTTTTTTGCAGGAGTGTCAGAGGAAATTAGATCATAAACTCTCCCTTGATGCTTATCTTTTAAAACCGGTCCAGAGGATTACCAAATATCAATTGCTTCTGAAGGTAAGAGGTTTATCTCCTAATAACATATAAAAAAGAATGTGTGTGTGTGTGTGTGTATATGTTCCAACTTAACACCTCAAGCAATTTCAACCAAACTTGGTACATAGATGGCTTACTCTCTGGAAAAAAATATTGCGGGGGTAAGATAACCCTAAAACCCTTCAGGAGTGTGTGTGTTCTGTTAAGATACAGCCTGTTGTGCCTTCAAATAGCTTCTACTGTACTGCTGTAAAATGACTTCTACTGTGCAGCACAGTATCACAGTCTTCCACAAGGGGGCTCCTTCTGGGAAGGGAGAAAACCCAACATTAGAAATTACGTTTAGTCCGGACATTTCCCCCCTGCAAATAAATACCCGGGCAACACCAGGTTATCGGCTAATCTGCTAATAAAAGTACCGTATTTTTGTAGTACTGAATTGCACAAGAGGGTGACTATTCAGTCCATTCTAAAAGTGTGTTGATGCTGAGTGGGCGGGGGGCGGGGGAACAAATGAATGAAGCAGAAACAGAACAATGGCGTTGGAAGGGACCTTGGATGTCTTCTAGTGCAATCCCCTGCTCAAGCAAGAAAGCCTATACCAGGGGTGTCAAACTCGATTTCATTGAAGGTCACATCAGGATTGACATGGGGGGAGTGGGTGTGGCCAGGGTGGGCATGGGCATGGCCAGTTCGACGTCCTGCAGCCCTCTGCCAGCAAAAACGGAGTTTGGGAGGGCCTCCCGGACTCCATTTTCGCTGGCAGAGGCACCATGGGGCAGTCCTTCACTGTTTCCAGGGTGACCCCACAGGCCAGATCCAAGCACTCCATGGACCGTATCCAGTTTGACACCATTCAGACAAATGGTGGTGTTAACCAGTGGTGGGTTTCAAACATTTTTAGAACCTCTTCTGTAGGTGTGGCCTACTATGTGGGAGTGGCTTGCTGGCCATGTGACTGGGTGGGCATGGCCAACTTGTAAAATATGGTGAAACTCACTTAACAATGTTCTTGCTTAACAACCAAAAGTTTGGATCAGGAACTCTGGCATTTGAAGCATGCAAGTCTTAAAGCTGTCAAGTTACAAGACCCTTGCACTCCTAACCCTTTAGAAAAAAAACCCCAGGAGGGTGCAAACTTGACAGCTTTAAGACTTGTGGACTTCAACTCCCAGAATTCCTCCTCTCGCTCTTCATCTTGAGGATGTGTGGATGGGCGGGGGGAGGGAGATGGGACCGGTTCTAAACGGTACTGTAGATTTGTGGAACCTCTTCTATAGAAGAGGTTAGAACTGCCACGAACTCATCCCTGCTGTTAACGTATAGTTTGGGCAAAACCATCCCATGGCAAACAATGGGTTTAATAACTGATGCAAAACATAGTGTAAAATCAGGTCTGGTCACATGATTATCTGCTTTGCAACCTTCTCAACACTTATAATGGGCAGGCTCCATTGTGGTTGTAAGTTGAGGAGTCCCTGTATTTTAGAATGATATTCAATAAACTTGCATATAACATTCAGAGGTGGTATTCAGCAGTTTTTGACCAGTTTTGGAGAACCTGCAGCAGAAATTTTGAGTAGTTCAAAGAACTGGTAAATACCACCTCTGACTGGCTCCACTCTCATCTGTTCTTTGCCTCCCGAGTCCCAGCTGATTGGGAGGAAATGAGGATTTTTCAGTATCCTTCCCCTGCCACACCTACCAAGCCACGCCCACCAATCCATGCCACGCCCACCAAGCCACGCCCACAGAACCGGCAGTTAAAAAAAAATGAATCCCACCATTGATAACATTGTTTCCTTTCCTTTCATGGATTATGTACTTATCAGGAATGGATTGACCAAAAAAAAAATACCCATTTTTCTTCTATGTAAGAATGTCAACATTCTGGAGCATTTTAGGGCCTCGTGATGTGACGTTTGCTTTTTTAAATTCTCTTTACAACCAGGAAATGTTAAAATGCAGCAAGAATTCCGAAGGCACTGCTGAACTTGAAGAAGCTCTCGCAACCGTCCTTGATATCATCAAGTCGGCAAACGATTCCATGCACCAAATAGCCATTACAGGCTATGAGGTAGGCCTTGCCCAAATAATTAAAAACAAGCAGTGTTTCTCAAGCTTAGCAGCTTTAAGATGTGTGGACTCCGATTCCCAGAATTCCAAATGCTGGCTGAGGAATTCTGGGACTTAAAAGTCCACACATCTTAAAGGGCCCAAGCTTGAGAAACGTTGTGATAATGCATGTTGCTGAACTCTGATTTTCAAACAATAGGGTCTTGAAATCTTGTTATTTTCCTTAAAATAAGGATGTTTCAGGCCTCCATCATTTTTCCTTAACCAGATTCTCTCCAAGTATCTTGGAGCTCTGATTCTGAGAATTTCAGACAATATCTAGAAGATGCAACATGGGGAAAATGTGATTTATGAAGAAAAAAAAACGAGTAATGGTAAAATAATGTCATACCTGCCAGAACTTAAAATCTCTAAATAGAAATAACTCTTGGCTCCATTTGTTCAGAAAGATATAATTTCGTTAGAAGTCAAGTGTATTGTAGTAATGCATAGCCAGAACTAAGAATTGTGCACCAAAATCCCTAAGGCCAAGCCCCCCCCTCCACCTTACCTGCCTCCCATTGCTGACCCCCACCCCATGATCAATCAGGTTTAAGCAAGATGGTTTTAGTTCAAACATAGATTGGTATGCAACTGCCTTCTTCTCCCAGCCAGATAACCTCGAGGCAGCTTCTCAGGGAGATGCAGAAGTTACTTTCATTTTCCCTCAAGCATCCACGCTTCCCATCTGTGCTTCCCAGAGTTTATGGCAGACTGTCACCGCATGATAAAGGCAAGAATTAAAACCTGCTTTATTCTTGGATTTCTCCTGTCCTGGTTCTCTTTCCCTCTAGGGAGATGTGGCCGAGTTGGGTAAATTGCTCCTTCAGGGCTCTTTCAATATCTGGACCGATCACAAGAAAGGACACAACAAAGTCAAAGATTTGGCCAGGTTCAAGCCAATGCAGAGGCACCTCTTCTTATATGCAAAAAGCCTCCTTTTTTGCAAGAAACGGGAAGAAAACACGGACGGTCACGAGAAGTCTCCTTCCTACAGCTTTAAAAATTCCTTGAAGGTAAATCATTTCTTATGGTGGAAGGGAGAGAAGTTTAAAGTCAAAGGATGAACCAACATCAACACCTGTGTGAGCAGAGATGAACACCAAAATTAACACTAGACAGCATTAATTAATAAGTAATCAGTGCCCAAATCAAGAAAGTTCCAACATAGATAAACAAGCTAACCACAAACAACAGCCTAATTAAGGGACCACCAAAACTGACAGGGCAAACCACTAGTATATAACATTAAAAGCAAAACCCACTCCCACTCCCTTGTAGCACTGATAATGCTACCTAGTTTGGTAGTGAAATGTCTACCAAGGACCCCACAGAAACCCTTTAAATCAACAAATATATCAAAATAACAAAACTCTGCATTGAAACAAACAACACTGTCTCTTTTCTTGTAAAAAGATGCAGGTGGAAAAGCTTTCATGTTTTACGGAAGGGAGCCTTGGAGATTCCATTGGCTTTCTTAATATTTGTTTTCTCTATTTATATAAAAACAGATGTGTGTGTGTGTGTCGGGGGGGGGGGGTGTATGTTCCAGCATAACTCTGGAATGCCTCAAGCAATTTCAACCAAACTTGATACACAGATGACTTACCCTCTGGAGAAATATACTGTGGGGGTAAGACAACCCTAAAACCCTTTGGGATGTGTGTTCTGTTAAGATACAGCCTGTTGTGTCTTAAAATGGCTTTTACTGTACTGCTGTAAAATGGCTTCTATTGTACAGCACTGTGGAGTTGCCATGCTAATGGCTTCACAGTACTCCACAAGGGGGCTCCCTCTGGTAAGGGGGAAAATCCAACATCAAATTGTGTTTGGTCCAGACGTTTCCCCCCTATAAATAAATAAATACCTGGGCAACACCGGGTTATCGGCTAATCTACTAATAAAGTACTATTTGCTAGTGCAAATAGACTACTAGAGGAAGGTTGCCTATGGAGGATTTGTATCTTGAAAAGATGTAATATGCCCATCAAATTAACGGCCTTAAAAATAAAAGTTAAACATCACCCTCTTGCCTCAGGCAATTAAAAGAAACAATTTTCAAATTAAATTCTCTAGATTTCCAGCATGATCCCTCATAACCCCAAACTCCCTGGGCTAAATTTTAAAAAGTCCATCCGAGGCTTTCCATCTCCTTGGTTAATTCTGATGACTCCATCTGAAAACGGGAAAGTAAATTCTAGTGTTAGGTTTCCCTCTTAACCCAAAGGTGCTTTTTCAAGAGGCAACCGAACTTTCTGATTTTTCTTTGAAGACGTTTCACTTCTCATCCAAGAAGCTTCTTCAGCTCAGAGCTGAAAGTCCAGTTGCCTCTTGAAAAAGCCCCTTTGGGACAACCATGACTGAGAATCTCCATAGACATTTCCTGCTTAAGAAATCTTGTTTTCTTAGGCACAGTGGTTAGAAAGGAGTATTGCAGGCTAATTATGCTGACTGCCAGGAGTTCGATTCCTTTGGTCTCGATCAGCAGAAGGTTGACTCAGCCTTTCATCCTTACGACGTCGGTGAAGGAGGACCCAGATTGTTGGTGGCAAGATGTTGACTCCGTAGGCCACTTAGAGTGGGCTGTAAAGCACAGTGAAACAGTATATAAGTCCAAGTGTTATTGCTATTGCTGTTTAGTTTCCCCGTATCCATTGGTGAGCGTTCTATATACAATAAGATTATTTACACTCATCACTTGAGCTATCAAGGAAAACAAACTTGATAATGTTTTTTTCTTGGCAAACTCGATGAATCAATTGGCAGATAAAGATGCAACCTCATTCTCTTTCTTTCCAAGGACAAAACCACTCAGCAGTTTATTGACTTATTCTAGAATTTCAAGAGTGTTCATTTGTCAACGGAAGTCAAGGATAGATCTTTTCAAGCCAGGTTCAAAGGAATCATGGCAAAAATTCAACTTTTGCCCTTGTGGAACAGTTTCTGTTTCAAGAGGAAAAAGCTTTATATAAAGAGCTAAGTGGCTAAAATGCTGACCTTGTCGATCAGAAAGGTTAGCAGTTCGGTGGTTCGAAACCCTAGTGCAGGTCTCTTGCATGTGCAGGGGGTTGGACTAGATGATCTCCAAGGTCCCCTCCAACTCTATTACTGTTTTCTTGTCCCAGCTTCTGCCAAACTAGCAGTTCAAAAGCATGTAAAAATGCAAGTAGAAAAATAGGAACCACCTTTGGTGGGAAGGTAACAGCGTTCCGTGCGCCTTCGGCATTTAGTCATGCCAGCCACATGACCACGGAGACGTCTTCGGACAGCGCTGGCTCTTCGGCTTTGAAATGGATATGAGCACTGCTCCCTAGAATTGGGAACGACGTACATACATGGAAGGGGAACCTTTACCTTTTTAAACATAAAAATGAGTTTTTCCAAACACTATAAAAGACAAGCTCATTTATAAATAGAAAAAAAAAATGCACTGATACAGGACGCAGATTGTATGGCTTGATGATAACCCTTGAAACAAAATTGCAGATGGATTCAAAACTTAAAGCACTAAACGACAAATAGGAATGGAGCATGAATATCTTAGTAATGCAAGCTGAAAATAATAGAATAGCATTCATTGCAGACAGAGACCAATTTATGCATATTCAGCATTGTTTGGTAATATTATATGTGAAAAAGATCTTGGAATAAAAATCTGAATATGAGTCAGAAATGTGATGCCATTTCAAATCCAAAAAAAGCAAATTTAACTTTAGGCTTCATCAACACAACATAATTTCCAAATGTTGGGAAGTCATGATTCTATTTAACTGATCAGATTTCGCCCCTTCAGAATTATGTCCATTGCTAGCAGCACACTTTAAGATGGATTCAGACAAACAGGAAGAGCTTCAGAGAATGGCAGCGAAGGTGACCAGGGAACTAAAAAGTAAGATCTATGGTATAAAGAAACATTGAAGGAATTGGGAAGGACAAGAGAAGATGGAATTGGGTGTAATAATACTCTGGCCAAGAGCAGACAGCTGTCAGATTACACTTCAAATAGAATTTGGAATAAACACATTACTCTTCACTTTTCATCTTTTTTAAGGGATTATCCTTGACATTCTACCAGGCTCCCATCATATTCTAGTTTTAACCTAATTGCTAAGACGCTGAGCTTGTCAATCAGAAAGTTTGGCAGTTCGGCGGTTCGAATCCCTACGTAACGGAGTGAGCTCCTGTTAACTTGTCCCAGCTTCTGCCAACCTAGCAGTTCGAAAGCACGTTAAAAAAAAACCAAATAGAAAAATAGGAACCACTTTTGGTAGGAAGATAACAGTGTTCAGCATTTAGTCATTCCAGCCACATGACCATGGAGACGTCTTCGGACAGCGCTGGCTCTTCGGCTTTGAAACGGAGATGAGCGCCGCCCCCTAGAGTTGGGAACGACTAACACATACGTGCGAGGGGAACCTTTACCTTTAACATGAGCAAGATTGAACCTCTGCTTGGCAGTTGCTTGGAAATTTACCATCTTTGCGACTTCTGTATTGCTTCTGTATTATCTGTGCTGTAAGGAGGGAGTGTAGTTAACAAGCAACCTTCCTCGTGCCTTCCCCTTGCTATACTTATATTCCCCAGCCCCCAGGACTTAATGCTAAGGCAAACTTTAACTCTAGACAAAGTCAAAATATCACCCTGCCTTATGTCTTTGGAGATTCTTAGTCATCCAGATCATGGTTGTCCCGAAGGTGCTTTTTCAGAGCTGAAGAAGCTTCTTAGATAAGAAGCAAAGCGTCTTCAAAGAAAAATCAGAAAGTATTTAAAGGTAACCCAAGGGGATGAACATACATGATATTCTTCTTCCTCCTATTTTCTCCAAATCAACGACCCTGTGAGGAGGATTGGGTTGAAAGAGAAGGACTGGCCCAAAGTCACCAAGATGGCTTTCATGCCTAAGGTGGGACTAGAACTCCCAATCTCCTGGTTTCTGGGTCTTAAACCCTATAAGAAACTGGCTCGTGTCCTTTTAAGGTGAACTAAAAAGAACAAAATGTATTGCAATGCCCAATGATCATGTTCTGTTTTCAAACTTCTCTTTCGAACAGATGAGCACTGTTGGCATTACTGAAAATGTCAAAGGGGATTGTAAGAAATTTGAGATCTGGTACAATGGCAGAGAAGAGGTCTATATTATTCAGGTATTAACAGTTTCTCTTTCCTTCTTTTTCAGATGTTTTTCTCCCCCCCGCTAATACATTATTCATATTCTTGATTATTCAGAATTACAGGGCAAAATAAGCCTCGGGTCCATAGCAAGACTAAAAAAGGAACAAGATTTTGCTTCCCTCTTTTCTAAGATTAATATTTGTTTCCTAGCCAGTAAGTCTGGTTCACAGTTCATTCCAACTATCAATTCATTGAACTGATCAGAGGTGGTATTCAGCAGGTTCTGACCAGTTCTGGAGAAACGGTAGCGGAAATTTTGAGTAGTTCAGAGAACCGGTAAATATCACCTCTGATTGGCCCCGCCCCCCCTCTAGTCTCTGCCTCCTGAATCCCAGCTGATTGGGAGGAAACAGATAGTTTTGCAGTATCATTCCCCTGCCACACCCACCAAACCACACCCACAGAACAGGTAGTAAAAATGTTTGAATCCCACCACTGGAACAGCTTTTGACAAGTTACTCTGCAGTAAGCATCCCTTCAAGCAGAAGTTGGAAAGAGTGTTTAGATTTCCAGAACTAAGGAGAAATTTCCTGGCAGTCAGAGCAATTAACCAGTGGAACAGAAGTTGCCTTCCGAAATTGTGGATGCTCCATCACTGGAGGTTTTTAAGAAGACCCTTGACAGTCACCTGTCTGAAATGCTATAGGGTCTCCTGCTTGAGCTGGGGGCTGGACTAGAAGACCTTCAAGATCCTTTCCAACTCTGCTGTTCTGTAGGCTAAGATAGTTAGACCTCCAAGGGATTAAAAATAGCCAGATAAATAGGAAGGGGAAGGTATATTAGATGCAAAACAGTTTAGCTGAACCCTTGCCTGAATTTCTTGCAATTGCTAAGTATGAGGGTGGAGGTTCGTTCTCCCACCTTAAGAGGTGGTTTTCGAATATTTCATTACCAGACTAGGTAACACCTTCAGTGAAGTTTAGGGGATGTCATTGTTGGTGTGCTTATAAGAACTTTGTGTGATCAGTAGGTCTTGTGATGGGAGGGTCATATCAGGCAGGGGTGCGCTACTGGGAATTTGCAGGGATTCGGGAGAACCTCTAGCTAAATTCTGTGCAGTTCGGAGAACCCACAAATCCCACTCCTGGCTGGCCTTACCCACCCCTCACCTCCCAGGAGTCCCCATGCAACCCATTTCGGATGCAGGTAAGTGCAGGGCGCACACGGAGGCTCAGGGAGGGTGAAAAACAGAAGTTCAGAAAGGCCGGAAATGGACCTGTTTCTGGTCTCCAGAGCACGGGGAAGGCGTTTTTGCCCTCCCGGAGGCTTGAGAAAAGCCTTCAAAGCCCGGGGAGGACAAAAATGCCCCCACCTGCTGTGGTGCAGGAGGCCGACTAGGCCACACCCACCATGGCCACGCCCACCCAGCAACCAGGTAGAGACCCCCTTGCTAAAATATTTGAAGCCCACTCATGACATCAGGTAAGGGTCTAGTGTGGGTGCCAGGTATGGATCATGTTAGGTGAGGGTCTTGTGATGGGGAGGTCATGTCAGGTGAAGATCATTGGGAGATGAAGTGCTGTGTGTCTGTGTGTGTGTTTTGTGGGTCAGTTGAGTCCTTATAAGCAAAAGAACACCCACTCTGACATTCCCTAAATTCCGCTGAAGATGTTACCTAGCCTGATAATGAAACTTTGTGGAAACCAACCCACAAACTCAAGCAAACGAACCTCCACCCTCCTCCTACACCCGAGCTACAGATATTGGCCACTATCGCATTGCTAAGTATTCTGTTGCGACTGTAATTGTAACTGCAGTTATATCCTGTTTTTCAGGCGGCATCTATGGAACTGAAGAACACGTGGGTGTCAGAGATCAGGAAAGTCCTAACAGGGCAACTGGAAGCTTGCAGAGGTAGGATGCCGTATAAAGAGGGCGGTAGCTGGGAGACACATCAACACTGCACATTCTTTCCCTTTCTGAAAGCTATAAAGGGGGCTGTAGCTGGGACACACATCAACACTGCGCATTCTTTCCCTTTCTGAAAGCTTGTAGAAACATGTTCCAAGCACACGTCACTGGAGTGCATCGAGATAGTTCAAGAGAATCACTAAGTGTGCCTATAGAGAAATCAGTTGCACTCTTAATCATCCCTTTGAACCCGCAGAAAAAGCACAGAGGGGGTCAGCCCCTCTCTCCTTATATAAGCGAGATGCAGAAGGCAAGTGACCCCTTGTTTTTGTAGCCTCACAACACTGGTGTGCCATGGCAGTGCTACAACCAGCCTTCAGGAAGTAAGTAGGCAGCTTCATGGGTAGAAGAGAAGAGAAGAGAATTCCTTTATTGGCCAAGTGTGATTGGACACACAAGGCATTTGTCTTTGGTGCATAGGCTCTTAGTGTACTTAAAAAGACAAGATACATTTGTCAAGAATCATAAGGTACAACACTTAATGCTAGTCATAGGCTACAAATAAGCAATCATGAAACAATCAATATCAGTATAAATCGTAAGGATACAAGCAACAAACTGTGAAGCTGATCTTTCCAGATAGTCCAGTGTAAAGGAAACATAGCAGTCTAATCATGAGATGACAAGAATGTGAGGGGCTACCTTCAATATATCTTGAGGTGAGGCTCCTTATCATGGCTTCTGACCATAACTTCTACCAATCCATAAATAAGTACATCAGAGGTGGGTTCCAACCAGTTCGCACCTGTTCGGTAGAACCGGTTCGTCAAATCTACCAAACCGGTTAGAAGAGGTTCCACCAGTGGACCCGGAAAGCAGGCCACACCTACAGAAGAGGTTCCAAAAATTTTTGAAACCCACCAGTGAGACACACACACACACACACACACACAGAGAGACTCACACAGAGAGAGAAAGAGAAAGAAAGAAAGAAAAAAAGAAAGAAAAAAGAGAGAGATGAAAGAAAAAAAGGAAAAAGGGACAGAGCCAAAAGGAAGGAAAGAGAGAGAGAGAAAGAAAATACATGGCCAGCAAGCCACTCCCACCAGGTCACATGGCCAGCAAGCCACTCCCACAAAGGAGGCCACACCCACAGAGTAGGTTCGAAAATTTTTTGAAACCCACCACTGAAGTACTTGCATACTAATACAAGTAAAGTATAGAAAATCAATATATATATATTTCAACCAAACTTGGTACACAGATGACTTACTCTCTGGAAACAAATACTGTGTAGGTAAGACTCCCCTAACACCCCTTGGGGTGTGTGTTCTGTTACGATACAGCCTGTTGTGCCTTCAAATGGCTTCTACTATACTGCCGTAAAATGGCTTCCACTGTACAGTGCAGTGGAGTTGCCATGGTAATGGCTTCACAGTACTCCACAAGGGGGCTCCTTCTGGTAAGGGGGAAAATCCAACATTAGAAATTACATTTGGTCCGGAAATTTCCTCCTTTATAAACAAATACCTGGGCAATGCCAGGTTATCAGCTAGTTGGAGCATAAAAGACAAAAGAGATTCGAAAAGAAAAGTGAGAAAAATATAGTAGCATCACTTCCGCCATTCTTTCCATCAAAGGCTTGCCATCTTAACTTTCCCCTTCCTCTTTAGTCCTTTTTAATGCCCAGATCCATAAATCCTCCGTTCGGTCTTTTCTTCTCTCAGCAAAAAGTCATGAACTTCCACCAACTGTGATTACTGCTATGCTTGTGTGTGCAAACATCTGTGCAAATTTATTTATTTAGTTAGTTTGTCAAACATGTCCGAGATAACAGGTTTAAGTATAAACATGGACATGAACATGAACACAGGAAATGGGTACAAATAAATGGGGACAGTAGGACAGGGACGGTAGGCACGCTGGTGTGTTTATTCACGCCCCCTTTACCAACCTCTTAGGAGTGGGGTGAGGTCCAAGCTAGACAGTTTAAGGTTGAAGCTGTGGGGATTTGAGGATGTAACAATGGAGTCAGGTAGAGCATTCCAGGCGTTGACCATTGTGTTGCTGAAGATGCAATTGAGTTTAGAGCAGTTTACCTTGAGTTTGTATCTATTGTTTGCCCTTGTATTATTGCGGTTGAAGCTGAAGTAGTCGTTGACAGGTAGGATGTTGTAGCAGACAATTTTGTGTACTACACTTAGGTCAGACCTTAGTCGGCGTAGTTCTAGGTTGTGCAAGCCCAAAATTTCAAGCATGGTGGCATTGATGCGTGGGCATCGCATCTAGCAACTTTTCTTCGCTTCCTCCACCTTGGATGACCTTCTCAATAAAACTTCATGATGCTGCCGCGTTGACTTTTCCCTCCCCCCCATAAATATTTCTATTGTGTGGAGTCCAAGACACCATAAAAACCTGATCTCTCCCCAGTGTTTGCTCCTCTCCTTGCTTTCGAGGCCAGGCAACCCTTGGGACCCATGTTTAGCCAAGCTGCAGCTGCTCAGATTGTTCTGCATCGCTCTGACTGTTGTCTTGATCCTGTACCAGCTGTGGCAAAGTGGCAGGAGGGTCCTCTGTGCCTTTCCCTCCTACATTTGTCCCCCAGGAATGAATGCTAAGGCAACCTTCGTGCTAATGGTAGTGGTGTTTGCTCTGTTTATATACTAGTGCAGGGGTCAGCAGCCCGCGGCTCTGGAGCCGCATGTGTTCATCCCTCTGCTGTGGCTCCCTGTCGCTCAAAATATGCATTACAACCGCCAATGGGTGATACCCGCCCAGCATGCGATTTATTGAGCTTTTCGACCTCCAGTAGGCCAACCATAAATAAATCCAAGAAAAGTTTCAGAAGAAAACAGAACGTTTAATTCAACTATGTATGCGAGTTCTGTGGCTGCTCAGGAAATAGTCAGGCATGGGAAGGGTTTTGTGGCTCCTGGTGTTTTCTTTTCCATGGGCAACAGGTCCAAATGGCTCTTTGAGTGTTTAGGGTTGCCGACCCCTGTATTTGTGGGCTTGCACAACACTCCTCCTCACCAGCAATCAACACCCAGCTCAGCAGAGATTAACCGTGGCACGACAAAACCGTGAAGCCCTTATCCGCGGAGACATAAGCGCGTCGCTAAAGCCGTGACGTCATCACCGCGCGTCATCACCGCTGCGACAACAGCGCGGCAACAGAAGGGCGCTTTAAAACGGCGCCGCAGCAGAAAGCCGATTTCAATTAAGGTAAGGGTTAGGATTAGGATTAGGTTTAGGGGTTAGGGTTAGGGTTAGGGTTAGGGTTAGGGTTAGGTTTAGGGTACTGAGTGCTTGGGAATGCGCGGATTTGCCCTCCGCGATTATGTCATCGCGGTAGGGTCGCGTTTTTCCTTAGCGCTTCGAACAGCGCGAATTAGTCTTCGCGCTTATGTCTCCGCGGATAAGGGCTTCGCGGATTTGTGGTGGAACCGAGGTTAACACCAAGATTAACACTAGACCAACAATCAACACTAGACCAAAAGTAAACAGTATCCCAATCAAGGAACTACCAACAGACAAACAGCCTAATCAAGGAACTGCCAAGTCAATTCCCACCTACATTAACAGGGCAAGTTGCTGTATTAAAAAATAGAGGAATTGCCACTCCCTTGTAACCCTGGTAATGCTATTTTTCATGTCCCTGTTACGTTGCCCACTTAAGTGGTACCCATTTATCTACTCGCAGTTGCCTCCTTTCAAACTGCTGGGTCAGCAGGAGTTGGAGCGGGTGATAGCAACTCACCATATTTTTCAGAGTATAAGACGCACCAAGATTTTAAAGAGGCAAATTTTTTAAAAAAGGTTGTGCACTCTGCAGACCTCCCAAAAACGGTTAAAAAAAAGGGCACACATTGCCTTTAGGAGGCTTATAGAGTGTTCCTGGGGGTTGGGAGGGCAAAAACGAGCAAAAATCGGCCTGTTTTTCACTTATTTTTGTCCTCCCCAGCCCCCAGGAGCACTCTGGAAGCCTCCTAAAGGCTATGCATGGCCCTTTTTGCAAAGGGGGTGGGGTTTCAGGAGGCCAAAAATGCTATATTCGACGTATAAAGCAAACCCAGATTTTCACCCTCCTTTTGGCCGTTTTTCACCCTCCGGAGGATTCAGGGAAGCCTCCTGAAGCATCTGATGGGTTTCCAGGGGTGGGGGGTGGAGGCTGTTTTCACCCTCCCCAGGCTCCTATAAAGCCTCTGAAGCCTGGGGAAGGCGAAAAAAGCATGGAAAAATGGGGGGAGCGCCTCTCATTCATGCATGCGCACTGGAGGTATCGCATGTTGCATTACGGGTATGGCATGCGAGCCAAAAAAAGGTTCACCAACGCTGGTCTAGGCTATTGGAAAAAGACCTTATCCTCAAGCTTATTTGTTCCAGTAGGTGAAGACATGAAATATTCATTTTGGTTTTCCTTCTTTTCCTTCAACAGAAGCAAGCCAGCTTCACCAAAGAATCACAGAGAGCGTTTATCACGCACCAATGAATTCAGGAAACTCTTCCAGGTACGAAACACCCAAACTGTGTGGCCTAGAACAATCCTGGCAACGTTAAGACTTGTGGACTTCAACTCCCAGAATTCCCCAGCCAGAAAGGCCTGGGACAGGGGTCAGCAACCTCAAACACTCAAAGAGCCATAAAGGTCTTAACTGGAATCCCCGTCCCCCCATTCAAATTCTGGAGCTGACCAGAAGTCTGGTTCCCCCACCATAGAGTCTCCTCCTAGTGCGGCATCCTTTTTCCTCTACCTGTCTTGACCAAAAGCCCTATCAATTGTGGAGCGAACCGGCGACAGGAAGCTGCAGCAGGGGGATAAAAGAGCCGCTGGTTGCTGACCTCTGGCCTAGAGCAGTGGTTCTCAACCTTTTCTTCCCTACAAACCCCCCTTTAAATACTTTTTGTGACCACGGATCATGGCCATGGACCAGTGGTGGGTTTCAAAAATTGTTCGAACCTATTCTGTGGGTGTGGCCTCCTTTGTGGGAGTGGCTTGCTGCCCATGTGACCGGATGGGAGTGGCTTGCCGCCCTTGTGACCAGATATGAAGATGCCAATGACACTTGTCAGAACCACCTTAAATTACCTCACACACAGCACTGGCGTGCATAAGAATAGGATGTAAACTTGTTTTTTAAAAGGCATCTTTGGTTTGCGTTAAAACAACTTCAACACACACAATGTTCTGATTGCACCACAAACGCAGTAGTCATCCTTACCTTTCACAGAGGCACTGAGTTTTATAAATAGGAGCATGATAGTGTAGAATAATCATGTCCAAGGACCAGTGGTGGGTTTCAAAAAAGTTTGGAACCTCTTCTGTAGGTGTGGCCTGCTTTCCGGGTCCACTGGTGGAACCTCTTCTAACCGGTTCGGTAGATTTGACGAACCGGTTCTACTGAATAGGTGCGAACTGGTAGGAACCCACCTCTGCCACAGACCCCCACCACTTAAGATTTAAATCATGACATTTCTTCAAGTATTCGTGAACCTTGTTGTGATGACATCGCAGCCCCCAGGGGTCCACGGACCACAGGTTGAGAACCACTCGCCTAGAGTCTTTCTATGACTTCTCAACAATTCTGGTGGCTTCAGCGCTGGGAAACCAGAATGTGGCTCCTAGTTTTTCACAGGTGCCAGCAGGGAAACTCACAAGGTGGTAGATGCCATCTTGACCATTTCTGACGCCGCCTCTCAACTTATGTGGTCATAAATCAAGGATTTCCTGTGTAGAGGCCCTAGTCTAAAGCTACTCTCAGGAACCCCTTTGGGTTTCTCCTATAGAATAAAGCAGTAGAACATCTTTTTGCATGAGATATGGTCAGACTGTCATGTAATTTAATCCAAAATAAACATAAAGGTTTTGGAGAAAAGATGAGGCCAGCGAAGTTATAGAACTGTGATGGTGAACTTACAGCACGTATGCCACAGGTGGCACGTGGAGCCATTTGTTAGGGCACATGAGGCATTCCCCTGTCAGCTCCAGCGCACAAGGGCGCGTTGACCAGCTGACTTTGGGCTTCAATTTTGGCCGGTTTTTGCCCTCCGGAGGATTCAGGGAAGCCTCCTCAAGCCTCTCGAGGCTTCTGGGGGTGCGGTGAAGGCTGTTTTCACCCTCCCCAGGCTCCTAGAAAGCCTCTGGAGCCTGGAGAGGGTGAAAAACGGGTCAATCATGCGCCAAAAGCAGAGGGGCGTGCACATAGAATTATGGGTGTGGGCATACCCGTGCATGACCCCCCTGCGCCCCCCCCCCCGCTTTTGGCATGCGTTGGGAAAAGGGTTAGCCATCACTGCTATAGAAGGTTGCATGCAAGGATTAAAGCAGATTTTAAAATTTGCTGTGTTTTGATTTGTTACCCACAAGAGAAGAAATTCAGAGAGGAAAAATCCACTGCATCCAAAGACAGCCCCAAGGAAAACCTATAATGACGTGACATTCATATCTTGTTTTTAAAGAATTGCGGTATTGCAAAGGGAATTACATCACAGCCTTTGTCTTCAGGGCGATGGATTATAAGAAGGGGCTGACAAGAGCGTAGGAGCAGATAATCAAGAGCATTTTCTACGTGTGGCATTTACTCAGCTAAACATTTGGGTTGTTTCCTGAGGAGGATTAAGATGTCCAGAGGTATAAATTGACAGTTACAGAAATATAAATGTAGAATTATGGAACTTATTTGAAGTTTTCTTAAAGGTGAACCAGATAAACTAAAAAAAATACAGCAATCTACGTGTGCACAAATATGCAGAGTTGAGGACTTGGCTTGCAGTCCAGATCAGTAGTAATAGCACCTCACTAATCAAACATAACAAGAAAAGAACATGGGGCATGTTGTTTGAAGAGCTCAATTCCCATAATAGGTTTAAACTGGTCATTTAGAATTTCCCAGGAAATGGCACGTAGGTGTTATGTCTAATCAACAGCTGGATGATACAGGTAATTATTGACTTAAAACCATTCTCTTAGCAACTGTTTGGAGTTACAACAGGACTGAAAAAAGTGACTTGCAAACTGTCCTTGGACTTGTGACCCTAGCAGCCTCCCCATGGTTATGTGATCAAAATTTGGGCACTCGGCAACTGGCACAGATTTATAAGGGTTGCCATGTACATGTGATCATCCTTTCGTCACTTTGCCAGGGAGATTTTGACAACTGTGGCAAGAAATTGGGAGCTTATTTGTGGTCGTAAGTTAAGGACTTACGTGTATCCAAAGAGGCAAGCCTAGCTGTTACAACCATCTCCAACAATCAAACCATGGGCTGGCAAGGGGTCGAAGACAATGGCATGAAGGGCTGGCAGGGGGTAAAAAAGGTTGCTAGGCATTGCAGTACTTGAGTTAGTGGGGTGCGAGAGAGAACATCCCAGGCTTCAGCCCATTGCTTCAACTTCTTAGTCTAATCCAGTATTGGCTAACTTTTTCAGCATCACATGCCGAAACAGGAGCGCAGGCGGGCGGATGGGGGAGCACCAGAAACAGGAAGAGCAGTTCCCCAGTGCGGATGCGTGTGGCGGTCACCTGGCCTTCTGGTTTCTGGCATGCATGCACGCATGAAGACCAGTTGGCCACCACACATGTGCGCACCGGAAACCAGAAGCTCAGCCTCCCAGCATGCGTGGCAGGGACCTGCTCTTCCGATTTCCAGCACTCCTGCACGCGCGAAGACCAGCTGGCATGTGCACGCCGGAACCGGAAGAGCAATGGGCAAAGGCTGGCATGCCTGGAGAGATGGCTCTGTACGCCACTTCTGGCATGCGTGCCATAGGTTCGCCATCACAGGTCTAATGTATCTAGAGAAAAGATGGACCACGGGGGGACATGATAGCAGTGTTCCAACCTTTGAGGGGCTGCCACAAAGGAGGGGGTGGCCCACCTGTTCTCCAAAGCACTTGAAGGCCAGACAAGAAACAATTGATGGAAACGAATCAAGGAGAAAAGAAACATAGAACTAAGGAGAAATTTTCTAACAGTGAGAACAATTAACCAATGGAACCGCTTGACTCCAAAAATTGTGGTTGCTTCATCGCTGGAGGCTTTGACAAAGAGATTGGAAGTGTGGCCTTACCAAGGCATTATAAAGTGGTATATTTTTAAAACAAGTGTTCCTGTAAGAAGATGCTGAAATGCTCTGCTTGATGCAACAGATCCCTTTCAACATGTTAGCTGTCACCTAACCATGTTTGCTACATCTCTTTTGACTCCACAAGGTACGGCAGAAAATCCCTGAGTCTGTGCGAAAATAAATCTGAACTCTCAAGCTTGGAAACGTCAAACAACCGGAACATGAGCCCCAGCACCAGGCAGAAAAGAGGTAAGCCGTGTAGAAGACCGAAAAGCTATGTTGTGGCCTACCGGCAGCCAGCAGAACTTCGCAACAGAGTCAGACAGTGAGGAGGTTGGGGAGGAACATGGCCCAGTCCTGGGGACTGAGGGGAGCTCAGATGAGGGCTCTGCGTCGGAGGCAGAGAGGGAGGTAGACAGCAGTGAGGCAGAGGAACAGCTGGAGCCTGTTCCCAGTGTGTGCATGCGCAGAGCTGCCAGAAGACAAGAACAACTAAGAAAGCAGGGTTAACTTAGGAGGAAAGCCACTCCTTGGAAGTGATTGGCCCCTTCCATAGGAAACAAAAGAGGAGCGAAAGGGGAGTGGGTTTTTGCAGGAAGCAATTCGTTCATTTGGTCATTTCAAGAGTGGAAAGTTCCGTTTGTGACTATAAGAGACTTTGTGCCAAGTTTTGCCTTGCCCTGCGTTTGGATACTAGTTATTTGGCAGCTCTCCAAAGGAGATAAGGTTCGTGTTGATAAACATTCCTCTGAAAGGCTGTTTGCTAAGTCTTGTGGACTGTGAATGAAAGGAATTCACAGTCATGTAAATAAAAGGGGTTTTGCCGGGACCAAGACCCTGCTTCTTGCTTTTTAAGGAAGCTTGGGTCAGAACAAGCTAGAAGAAAGGGGTCATGGGAACAGAAGCACTTGGACAATTAGCCTATCAAAATAGGGATTGATACAGTGAAATTGTTGGCTCTATCATGCTCTTGTCACTAGAAGGCAAAATCACAACATTGAATCTCACTTACTTTGACCACATCATGCGGGAGAATTCATTGGAGAAAAGATGGGAAGACAGGGGAGAGACCTGGCCCAGATGAATGGGCAACATCATCCCAGCATCTCTTGTGCACCCCCTGCTGGCCAAGAAGAAATTCTACAATGGTTTAATGTCAGGTCTCTTCATTCTAAGGCATGCCTGTCCACATTGCAGCAATAAAAATGGGGGATGTATATTTCCCAAAATCCGGTGCACAAACGTTTTTGCCCTCCTTCCCCATACCCAATGCATCTTTCAGCTCCTATATAATTCCAGCCAAATAAGCCATCCAGACAAGGATATATTTATTTCATAATGCTTTATAAAAGGACAGAAAATCTTACATCTCCCAGTTCCAGTAGAGGTTTCAAGGACCGCATTCCAGTTGAGAGGGGGACAAAGTTAAAATAGAATACAATAGAATACAATAGAAGAATAGAATAGAATAGAATAGAATAGAATAGAATTCTTTATTGGCCCAGTGTGATTGGACACACAAGGAATTTGGTGCATATGCTCTCAGTGTGCATAAGAGAATAAAATACATTCATCAAGAATAAAAAGATACAACACTTAGTGATAGTCAAGGTTGCTAATAAGCAATCAAATCGTACTAGGAAACAAATAAAAACAATATAAATTGAAAGATAGAAACAACAATGTTATAGTCATAAGTGGGGAGAGATAGATACTAGGAAGGAAGAGAAGAATAATAGTAACTCAGTTTTAGTAGATAATTTGACAGTGTTGTACGGATTAATTGTTAAGAAGAATGATAGCATTTGGGGAAAAACTGTCCTTGTATCTAGTGTCAGAGCCCTATAGCATCGTTTTGAGGGTAGAAGTTGAAACAATTTATGTCCAGGATGTGAGGGGTCTGCAGATATTTTCACAGCCCTCTTTTTGACCGGTGCAATGTACAGGTCCTCAATGGAAGGTGGATTGGTAGCAATTGTTTTTTCTGCCATTCTGATTATCCCCTGAAGTCTCTGTCTGTCTTGTTGGGTTGCAGAGCCAAACCAGACAGTTATGGAGGTGCAGATGACAGACTCAGTGATTCCTCTGTAGAACAGAATCAGCAGCTATTTGGGCAGTTTGAGCTTCCTGAGTTGGCACAGAAAGAACATTCTTTGTCGTGCTTTTTTGATGACGTTTTTGATCTTAGGTGTCCATTTTAAGTCTTGAGATATGATAGAACCTAGAAACTTGAGCCTAGATGATAGAACCCAGAGAGTGAATAGAATCAGGGATTTAAAAAAAAAAAGACTGTCAAAGTTAGCAGAGGCATCAATTGCCTACACCTTTCCCTCTGAGTCTACTCTGAAGTAAGGAAGAGCCAGACCTTTGGAGGAACAGGATGAAGCTGAACAAAGTTAAATTTATTCATTTCACCTGTTTTGGAATCTCGGATTCTTTGGGAAGGCTTTTATGGCACGATTGCAACTGTCCTTGGTAAAATACGTCAGAGGCAAGAAACAAATAATTTGTACTGGACTGACCCAGTTTCCAGGTGTGAGATGAGGATAAACAAGATGGTTAGGGCTTTATTTAGAACGATGATTACTAGGTGCAGGAGAATAATAGCCAGCCTGGGATCAGTTGCCTAAGTGACCATGTTGAATTCCCTCCATGCTTCAGAAATTCTTTGTCTTAATTGTATGATAAAGACAGAAGAGCTAAGTTGATTTGGCAGGACTAACCTTATTGTTTGACATCAACAAGCCAAAGCAAGTTTTTTTTTAACTGTGTTTCCCTGAAAATAAGACAGGGTCTTATTTTCTTTTGACCTCCAAAATAAGCACTTGGCCTTGTTTTTGGGGAGGTCTTATTTTTGAGGTGCAGGAGGTGGCGAGCGTGGTCACCTCATGGTTGCTGCTGTGTTGCAATATTTTCAGGGAGGGTTTATTTTACCACATGCCCTCAGAAGCCTGATTGGAGAGGTCTTATTTTCAGGGAAACAGGGTAGATCTAAAGCTTATATCTTATATTATAACAAGAAAACCTTTTTCTCCTTCCTTCCTCCCTTCCTTCCTTCCTTCCTTCCTTCCTTCCTTCCTTCCTTCCTTCCTATTTCTGACCTGGAGTACACCTATTGCTGAGTAGGAATTAATAGAGTAAATGAACAGAAAAACACAGCAGCAAACCCTAATTTCCTTAATTTTCTTTCATCTCAATTTCACCTCCTGCACTTAGTCACAGACTTTAAAAAGTGAGGTATTTAATATTTTAACATAATGAATTAAAATCCAATCGTTTTTAATCCCCCCCCCCCCGAAACCTATTGTTACAATGCTCAAAGTTCAAATCTCTTCCTTTGATTCTGGATTGCAAATTAATCTAGCCTCATGATAGCAATAGCAATAGCAGTTAGACTTATATACCGCTTCATAGGGCTTTCAGCCCTCTCTAAGCCGTTTACAGAGTCAGCATATCGCCCCCACAGTCTGGGTCCTCATTTCACCCACCTTGGAAGGATGGAAGGCTGAGTCAACCTTGAGCCGGTGGGATTAGAACCGCTGAACTGCAGATAACAGTCAGCTGAAGTGGCCTGCAGTACTGCACCCTAACCACTGCGCCACCTCTGCTCTAGGGAACCTATCCCACGTGTGCCCAAAGTGGCACGCAGAGCCATGTCAAACCCAACAGTTCTTCTTCCAGGTTGCGTCCCAGACAAGCATGCATGCTCCCTTTTTGGCACTTGGTGCCGAAAAGGTTCGCCATCACTGATCTAGATCTTGTCCAAGATACTGTGAGGCTTACAATAGTTGTTGTGCCTGCAAATCGTGAAATTATTGGGTTAAATATTGCTTGTTTCCCGGTTGGGCAAACTTGGAGGATTTATGAAAGTTAATTGAGACCACTAAGGACGGCTGTAGACTGGAGTAGAAGTCAAAAAAAAGTATCTCCGGAGATAAAATTAATAGAAAACTTCCAAGAAAGCTGGAAGTCATCCTCAGGAGCTGAGCTCAACTCAAAGGAGGCATTTATTGAAACTTGTTTACCTTAGTATTTTGTTATTTTTCTACTAGCATTAGCACAGCTGCTAATTGAAGCGTGTACTTTTGTACGAGACCAACACTATATTCAACAAAATGCTTTGTATTTGTTACTTTTAAGTAATTCTTAACTTTTCATGGGGGTGCGGCGCCCTAGTGGTTAAGATGTTTGTTGATAGAAGGTTGGAAGTTTGAGATCCAAGTATTGTGTGATCTCCCATTCTTGCCCAGTTCCTACCAACCTAGCAGTTTGAAAGCATGTAAACGTAAGTAGATAAATAGGTTGTCAGGGTTCCAAGTAATATACCCACAGCAACCAGAACTCCGAGGCAGGTAGATTCCTTAAAGAACAGTTTTATTGGATATATCATTTCACAGACTGGTGGAAACTGACTCTAAAGGTTCCCACAGTTTTCACCTAATTAAAAGTTTCCCCACCTTCCCAAACAACCAGTCATATGGTCCAATCAAGGTGCTGTCCGTAGCTGCTTGGAAACTTCACTCCTCCTCTCTTCCGCCACCTTTGCGGGAACGTCCTTGGTTCTCAGGGGAAACTATTTTGTTTTGGCTACAAAACCCCAACCATCTCTATTCCCCCCTTCGTAGCCCTCATCTCCATTGTGGCAACTCTGGAGCCTCAAAATGGCCTCAGTCAGGCCAGCTTCAGAGTTGACATAGGTACCACTTTGGTGGGAAGATAACAGCTTCTGTGCACCTTTGGCGTGTTAGCAATGCTGCTGGCCAATTGACCATGGAAGTATCTTCCGACAATGCTGGCTCCCTTGGCTAGGAAACAGAGATGAGCACTGCCCTCTAGAGGCAGACACAACTGGACAGAGGAAACTTGAAGAACACATCATTATTTTCAAGAGAACTGTTGTTGTTTCAGTATGCCATGTTTGTTTTCTTAAGCTGAAAAGTTATGGTCATATATAGCAAATGAATCAGGAGTGGTATTGACTTACCTTCCCTACCGGTTCGCAAATGTGAGCGCGCATATGTGCACAGCCTGCGCTGCGCAGGCGCTTTTGGTGAAAAAAGGGGCCTAAACGGGATGCCGTAGAGCTGGGGCGAGAGGGCGGGGCCATCCGCAATTTCCGCTACCAGTTCAGGCAAACCAGTCCGAACCGGTAGAATACCACCTCTGAAATGAATGGATGCTGAGGAAATCCTAGAGCCGTCGTCAGCCAGCCATTTTGGCTACATTGTGAATACACAACAGGCAACCTTCATACCTCTTTTGTTCCACTAGAGGTGTTCCACTCTTTAAACCCAAAGCCTCTCATGTACAAACTGACGATAATTATGTGATGGCTGCCGTATAAACCTGACTGCCTGTAATTCCAATCTCCGCATTGGGATATTTTGTGGGCACTGATCTTTGCTTTCTTTAATTACTTTGCGCTGAGTTTGTCCTTTCAGGATTGCCAATCCCCTCCCTCCCCCCAATTTCCATTTTGCTCACTAATGAAACCCAGCTACTAAAACCCATTTTCCTGTGCATGATAGTCCCAGTTTGGCTCAGCCGGTTCGATTCCTGTTTTCCTGCTCCACCGTCTGACTCAGTCCCTGTTCCTTCCTGGTTCCCTGCTCCAGCAGCCACGGGCTCAAACTGCCCCGCCATTCCTGGTCCCTTCCTCAAGCTTGAACCTTGGCCTGTCTTCCTAAGCTGCCAGATTAACCCCTTCTTGCCTTCCTTCTCTCCTCCCTCTGCCTTTCTCTCCTAGCCGATTCTTCCACCAGCCTTAACCTTGAGCGGTCAGCTCTTGCTCGAAAGCGGTTTACATTACAAGGGCTTTCCAACCGCAGAGCTCTACCCAAAGGTAAACGCCTCCACATCCGTCTCCATTCCACCTTCACTATCCGCCATCGCTGCTGCGGCTTCATTCCCATCTGACCTGATTTGTCTCATGCCCCCTCCCCATCCCTCGCGCACTGCAGCAAAGTTTTCTTTCCGACAGCCATGTCTTCTGTTTGCGCTGGTTGTGCATCCGTGCCTTTCACAGAAGGCTGATAACATGCATGGAGTGAACAGGGGGTGTTCCCCCTCCATGTGTGCAGGTAAGCCACTGAAAAGCTACGCCCATCCCAAGCAGGGAATGAAGAAAAAAACTTGAGAAAACTAGATTCTAGATTTTTTTTTAGAAAACTAGATTCTAGACTTTTTAAAAGAAAACTAGATTCCAAATTTTTAGAAAACCAGATTCTAGATTTTTGAGAAAACTGGATTCTTGAGAAAACTAGATTCTAGATTTTTGAGAAAACATGAGGTACCAAGGTACACCCACACGACACCTATCCTCCATGAGCTGCACTGGCTCCCTATTGGTCTCCGAGCATGATTCAAGGTGCTGGTTATTACCTTTAAAGCCCTACATGGCCTAGGACCCGGATATCTGTGAGACCGTCTTCTGCCGCACACCTCCCAACGACCAATAAGATTGCACAGGGTGGGCCTTCTCCAGGTGCCATCAGCCAGACAATGTCGGCTGGCGGCACTCCGGGGGAGGGCCTTCTCTGTAGCCTCTCCGACCCTATGGAATGAGCTACCCCCAGAGATCCGGAGCCTACCCACTCTCATGGCCTTCCGAAAGGCTATTAAAACCTGGCTATTCCGGCAGGCCTGGGGCTGTTGACCTCTCGACCGAGGTCCAGCCCCGATTAGACTGGGTGCATGATGTGCTTCTTTTAATCTGCTTTCCTCTGTTTGTTTTTAACCCTTCTTTTAAAATTTATTTTCTGTAAGCCGCCTGGAGTCCTTCGGGATTGGGCGGCCTATAAATTTAATAAATCCAATCCAATCCAATCCTTAATTCCTACACTAGCTATATACTGCCGGGGCAGCACAACCTTCCAAATAGAATCCTTTCAGGACATGCCTCTCTTGCGGGCATCTTTCTTCTTCAAAGAACTGGCTATTTTTGCTTTGAGAAGAATCGACAGAGAATATTAAAGATGAAGAAGTGAGAGTAGCAAGAACATTGAGGGAGGGTAACCATAGAAAGGTGAAACTCTTAATTGGAACAAAAATTGAAAATAAGTGTGGTTAAAACTCTTAAGTGGGACTTGACAAAATGGTTTGTAATAAATTCTGACACTTAGGATTCATTAGCAGAAAGTGCTAATAGGAGGAGACACACAAGATAGCCTGCATTCAGATAACACATTTAACTTGGTTATAATTTAAAAACACATTAACCAACCCATGAATTCGGATTTGCATGATGAATTAAGCCTTCCACCACTTACAAACTAAATGGGGGGCCTGAGAACCAAGCATGTGTTTGCTAAAAACATTTTTTATCAGTTATCTTCTGGAAACATTACCACATCTGGGCTGTAAAGATCAATACAACCACCAGATGGCGGCAAGTATTTCCACATTTAAGGATCTCACAGATGCCTCTTGGTGAGCGTCCGGCATTTTGCAGCCAAAGTTTAGTTATTCTGGTGAGCACATTTTATAAGTCCTCCCGGCCATCAATTTAGCAATAAAATGTGATTTGGCATCATAGCAATTCGGGTAGATTCTATAAGATGTTACGAATCAAGGATGATGGAAATTCTACTTGTAAACCCACATCGTCTGATGGGCACCAAGGCTGGGCAGAATTGCTATTCAATTTATTTATTCATTTTTGCATATTTTCTACCTCACCCTTAACCTGCATCTATCTGCTCTCCCAGATCCAGGGTCTAAAGAGAGAGACGTTCCCCGTCGCTTTTCCTTAGCTTCCTCCATCAACACCACAACTAACACATCTTCTCTAACCAAAGGTATGGACACACTAACTAACCCATTAGGTCAGTATATACCAGGGGTAGGTTTCTCGCCCCGTTCCAACCGGTTCGGTTGGAACGGGGCCGGCGGCGTCCTCGTGCACGCGCGCAGTGCGCGCATGCGTACTAGCGCCTGTGCAATGCTCCAGCTGCTCCTGGAGGATCACGCAGGCGCTGTATGCGTTCTGCGCATGCGTTGAAGCGCAGAACTCATCAAAACCGGGTAAGAAACACGGGCGGGCGGGTGGATCCTTCGGCGTTCCCGGAAGTTACTTACTTCCGGGTTCGCCGACCAACCGGTTCGCAGGGACCGCCGCGAACCGCCTGAAACCCACCCCTGGTGTATACCCTCCCCTTCCCTACTGGTTTGCGAATGTGAACAGGGTGCAAATGTGAGCACACAGCCTTCCACGCATGCACTTTTGGCAAATAAAGGTCCTAAATGGATGTTTAGGGGTGGGATTCTACCAGTTCGGACAAGCTCAGGCGAACCGGTAGCTCCGACTATCAGCTGGGAGCGAACCAGTTCACCCCGACGATCAGATGGGCCCACCCGACGGCTCTATTTTCCTACCTTTATCTTCTCAGCTGATTCACAGAGCAGGGCAGATTGCCACATGAAGAAGCTGTGTTATTTTCATTGTCAAGCACGGCAGTTCTTAAGTGAGCTGCATCTGATTTTACACTCATTTTTTTTGCCATAGTTATTAAGTGAATCGTATAGGGTTGCCTGCCTGAGCAGGGGGTTGGACTAGAAGACCTCCAAAGTCCCTTCCGACTCTGTTATTTTGTTCTGTCGCAATTGTTCAGTGTATCATTGTGGTTGTTAAGCACATGTGGCTTTTCCCCACCCAAAAGAAAGTTCACGTCCCTGCCCAGCACCCACATGTCCATCACAGGGTCCAATCAGGCACCATCCCAACTGGAGATGCCTCCCAGTCACACCACTCCAGGTGCAGGGCGAGACGTCCTTGACTCTCTGAGAAAGGAATGTTATTTTGACTATATATCTCCCATACTCCATATATTCTCCCCTCCCAATTTCTCACAGCGTTAAATGTGGCTGGCTTGAAGGCCCAATGCACAAAGTGGCTTCCAGGCCTGACAGAAGGAAGGGGAAAACCAAGGCCCAACTTTGTAATGCTGCATGGAAAACCATTGGATCACCAAAATATTAGGGTTCCACCACAAAATCGCGGAGGACAAAATCGCGCTCGACGAAAGCGCGCATTTGACGTCATCACAGCGCGACGAAAACATCGCGCTGTGATCGAAAAATGTAAAAATAAAGCTAAAACCTTCCCCTAAACCCCCCAAACCTAACCCTAAACCTAACCCTAAACCTAACCCTTAACCTAACCCTAAATCTAACCCTAAACCTAACCGTTAACGTAACAAAAAACCTAACGCTAACCCTTAACCTAACGCTAAACCTAACGCTAACGCTTTTAACCTGACCCTGACCCTAACCCTTAACCTAACCCTAACCCTTAACCTAACCCTTACCTTTATGTGAATCGGCTTGCTTTAATTTTAATTTTATTTCAATGTTTAATTTTTTTCGTCGCGCTGTGATGACATCACATGCGTGCTTTCGTCGAGCGCGATTTTGTCCTCCGCGCTTTTGACGGGTCACGAATATTAGTTTCTCCTGGAAACCCGTGATTCAGTTTCTATCATGATACTCAGCATGTTATCAATACTTTAGTTTAGTGGGTCTCTGCAGTTAAGTGGGGTCAGCCCAGTTAACCCTTGGATGGAAAAGTTCCCCCCCTCCAAAAAAAAATCCCAGGGCTGTTAGCTAGACTTGGAAATAAAAAATAACACACCAAGTTTTTCAGAAGAGTTGCTGAGAGAGATAATGGTGTATAATTACCAGGTGTGAAATGGATGCAGTTACCAAGAGCAGGGTGTGACTCAAGGACATCTTTATTATCCCAGGTTATATCTGATTAAAAACATGGTAATGCAATATATTACGTAAGTCAGTGTCAAATTCAAATTTTGCCCATGGGACAAAATCCGGCCCAGGATGTGGTTAGATTTAGCCCATGGGGCTACTCTTGAGCAGGGGTGGGATTCAAAACTTTTAGCAACCAGTTTTCTGCCCAGTTGCTGAATGGGCATGGCCTACTCGGCCTGCACCACGGCGGTGGAGGGGTGTTTTCACCCTCCCCAGCCTCCGGAGGCTTTTGTTGAGCCTCCGGGAGAGCAAAAACAGCCTCCCCTGGGCTCCGGAATCCAGAAACGGGCCTAATTCCAGACTTCTGGAACTTCCGAGTGGCCCGTTTTTCACACTCCCAGAGCCTCTGCATGGGCCCTGCACTCACCTGACATCCAAAACGGGGACTCCTGGGAGGTGAGGGGTGGGAGGGGCCAGCCAGTCCTAGCAACTATTGGTTCGGTGAACCAGGTGTAAAATTAGCATCTGATTCGCCCCAACCAGTCCGAACTGGCTGAATCTCACCCTTGCCCTTGAGACAGCGAAGGATCGGCCCCTGGTGCCTCAGCTGTGGTCCAGGTCCTAATCTATAACTTGATGGCTGCTGCCCTGGCTGGAACACAGTCAGCCTTAGAAGGAAGGAAAGACATGGGAATGGAAAGGAGAGAAGGAGAGAGGGAGGGAGGGAGGGAAATGGGAAGGAGAAGGAGGGAGGGAGGATGGGAGGGAAGCTGGTCACTTCCACCCTGCTTACATCCATCCCAGCCTGGTCTCCAAGGTGCGCCACAACCCTCTTTGAAATCAAGTTTGACACCCCTGATGTAAGTGAACAAACTTCCATCGCCGAGAGGAAAAAACTAAGGGGAAATTTACTATCTATCAATGCAAAATGTATTCTCGTGGTCGACATAATATTAGAGGCTCTGTTGTCTTATCCATTTTTAACTTCAATTTTCTGCAGTCAGAGAGAATATGGAGGCAGAGTTGCATGCGCTGGAATCACGCAAAGTTTAGTGTGAACAGAAAACTCATATATACGGGCATGAAATGTAATAATTCTTAAAGCATGAAGAGAGGAGATCAGTCTGAGCCCGACTCCCTTGGTAGGAATCCTATAGTTCTTTCGCTAAGCGGAAATAATTGATAAAAGCGAAGCATTGGATAGTTTGCTGCCGATCTCACAACCTTGTGCTTCTCCCATCAACTGCTGAACCTTTTTCTCTATGTTAAGAGAGCAGGCCTGGCATCATCTAACTGGATTTCCAATCTTTATTATCTGCAAACTTTGCACAGGTCCCCTTGTTCCTGCGTTGAAAGTCAAGAGGCACGAAATCAAAAGCGATCCAACGCCTTTCGGTTTTGAAGGTACAGCTTCCGAATCCCTGCATGCTGTTTGATTGGTAGATTGTCCTTATGATCACTCGCTAACATTTCAAACCATCCTCTGAATCGCTCAAATCAGATGAGTTTTGTTGGTTGTCCATCACTATATTTAACTGCTGAACACTCCATCTCTGAACACTCAAAGGTGCTTTTTCAAGAGGCCACTGAGCTTTTTTTTCCCCCTTGAAGAGGTTTCGCTTCTCACTTGAAAAGTTTCTTCAGAACTGGGCAAATCAATTAGTTAAATCGATGCATTTGTTTTTTAAATGCAATCAATCACAGTTCTTCTGGATTGATTTGATTTTGATTTTATTATATTTATATGCTGCCCTTTTCCCCCGAAGGGGACTCAGGGCGGCTCACAATTCAAATCAGGGAAGGGGGGTACAGACAAAAAATAAAAAATGAAACATAACAATGCATAATTTAAAAACACACAACAGTCATACCATTCGAGACGGGGGCAACAGCTCTTTAGCCCCAGGCCTGTCGGAACAGCCAGGTTTTGAGGGCTTTGCGGAAGGCCTGGAGGGTGGTGAGGGTCCGAATCCCCACGGGGAGTTCGTTCCAGAGGGTCGGAGCAGCCACAGAGAAGGCTCTCCTCCGGGTAGTCGCCAGTCGACACTGGCCGGCGGATGGAATTCGGAGGAGGCCTAATCTGTGGGATCTAATCGGTCTAGTGGAGGTGATTGGCAGCAGGCGGTCTCTCAAGTACCCAGGTCCAATACCATGAAGGGCTTTATAAGTGACGACTAGCTTCACCTGTCTCCACCTGTCTCTTATTGTTTTGACACGAAACCCTGAAATGGCATAATCAAAGGCAGCCTTAGCCTAAAATTACCTATTTTTCTTCACAGTTCAATTCATTCTATTCTTCCCTATTCTTAATCTTCTCCATCTCCGTCGCTCATATTTGAATGAATGCAGCTCTGCCTTCTGCTTTCTTTGAGAATGCTAACTCCTGGTGACTTTGAATGCGTGCTTACCTGTGGCATTCACTCTTTTTGCCTGCGCTGTGCTTGGTTAATGCTAATCTTGTTTAATTTGCTAATCGGTAACCACGCGGAATGTGTCGGCAGTCCTTTGATGGCGTATCGTCAGATATAAAAGGGGAATAATTCTGGGTGGATAGAGATTCACCTGATTGATTCTAGAACGGTGTCCTCTTGTGACTTTTTGACTGCATGCTTTCCACGTTCAGATTGCCCTGGCATCTAAGGTCTTACATTATCTCTTTTAAATCCAAAAATTATAGCATTCACTTAACGCGGAAGAGGATATAAAATGATTCCCCGCACAGGAGAGTTTTAATATCACTGCTCCCTCTAGTGGTAGGAAAGTTCTGTTGGTGAACACCTCAAGTTCTCCATGAAAATGTCAGATGCCTTTCTCAAGTCTGTCCCGCTAGAGCAGTGTTTCTCAACGTTGGCCCACCTGAAGATGCGTGGACTTCAACTCCCAGAATTCCCCAGCCAGCTCTGCTGGCTGGGGGATTCTGGGAGTTGAAGTCCACACATCTTCAGGTGACCAAGGTTGAGAAACACTGCTCTAGAACAAGGCTGTAAAACTCGTTTCACGCGCTGGCCACGCCTACAGTCGGTTTAGCGAAGGAGGGGAAGTCACAATACATCACGTGATGACAATGTGACACCTCTGCTGTAGATTTTTTGTGACTCCTGACCTTTCTATAGACTTAACCATGGCACCAATCCCAGACAATAGGATGGCTCTCCCATGTGTCCATGATAATCCCTTTACTTTGATCCCAGTCCACAGGTGAGATGGTGACTTTTGCCTCCTTTTTTTTCACCACAATTGTTAAGTGAATCGCTGCGGTTGTTAACTTAGTAGCAGTAGCAATAGCAGACTGATACGGGTACTCCTCAACTTAGGACCCCCAATTGAGCCTAAAATGTAAGTTGCTGAGTGAGAAATGTGTTAAGTGAATTTTGCCCCCCCTTTTTACGACATCTCTCAGCACATTTGTTAAGCGGATCACTATGGTTCTTAAATTAGCAACACAGTTGTTAAGTGAATCTGGTTTCCCCATTGAGTCTGCTTGTCAGAAGGGGAATGGATGACCCCCGGGACACTGCAGCTGTCACAAATATGAATCAGTTGTCAAGCATCCGATTGTAAGTCACATGACCAGCAGTGTTGCAACTGTCCTACCTGTGAAAAATGGTCATAAGTCACTTTTTTTCAATGCAGTTGTGACCCAGTTACGTAGGTGAGGCTGCCATCTTGATATTTATTTACTTTTTTTGGATGTTCTATCTACAGTCTCCACTGATCCAGAGTAAGTGGTCCTGGGGACACCTGTTTCCCTTAACACAATCTTTGATCTTTGTCAAAGGGAAGTTTGCATGCTCACCATTTCACCTTTAAGACGGATGCCAACCAGCATTTTTAAAATTATAGAAAACTCTGCTTCCTATCCCAGATGCCTTTGAAAGCACCCTCTTGGCTCAAGCTAACTCCAATGCCGTTTCCTCTGCAAGAATGGTGCCCAGATCAGCTTCACAGACAGGTAAAAAGAAATCAATCTTTTTTGAGATCAGATGCTCATATGCACTTGAGAATATCTTTGGTGAGAGAAAAAAAAAAGATCTGGTACGGAGAAAATTTATCTGGGTTATGAAATGGACTGGAGCTCTTTTACATAAAGACCTAGATTCTTAAACATGCCCTCCACACTTGACTGGGGTTTTATGGCAGAACAGACTTGATTGATTAAAGCATGAAAATCATTTTTTAAATTTCCTATTGGCCACCTAAACTTTTTTCTTTCTACCATCGACTTCAGTTGTGTTCTATTTATCCATCCTCTTCTTTTCTTTCTCCCCATTTTGAAAATCATAAGCTCTTCAGAGTGTTGATTTACCTACGCTGCTCCCTGAGTCGAGTTGATTCCTGGTGATTTCATGTACACAGTGCAGTTTTCTTGGCAAAGCTGCTGAAATTGTTGGCTATTGTCTTCTTCTGGGATGTCTCTTTTCCCAACTTCCCAGGGATGCCCATAGTCTCCGGCACCAACTGGAAGTCTCCCACTCAAATATTAACAACTGGCCAAGCCCCAAAAAAGATCAAGCAGAAGTGGTCCCTTTCAGAACACACCTCATGCATTGCTGATATTCTCACCATGTTGTCATGATTAAAAGACTCCAGAGAAGGTCTCTACTCCAGTGGTTCGAGTCCTACCACCGCTTGACGGAGTGAGCTCCCGCCACTTGCCTCAGCTTCTGCCAACCTAGCAGTTCGAAAGCACGTAAATGCAAGCAGATAAATAGGTACCACTCGGTGGGAAGCTCACAGTGTTCTGTGTTTCACCGTACACTTTACACTGCGGCATGACAACATGCTAGCCTCATGATTGTGGAAATGTCTTTGAACAGTGCGGGCTCACTGGCTTAAAGAAATGGGGATGAGAACTGTCTCCTAAAGTCAGCTATGACTAGTAAAACCCACAGGGATTCCTTTATTTTTGTCTTGATTATGACTTTTCAGAAGAAATACCTGTTTTGATTGTCATGCAGCAATCTCCAATAAAGTGATGTTCTCCAGGTGTGTTTAACCGCCTAACCGAGCCAGTGGTGAAATTCAAAACATTTTACTACTGGTTCTGTGGGCGAGGCAGGGAAAGTTGTCCTGATTGTAATTGGAGCCCTTGGAGCAATACCCAAAGGGCTACCTCGCTATTTGGAAATTTTAAATTTATCAGACTTGAACGTTCTGATTCTACAAAAAACCACCCTACTTGGAACAGCTTATATCCTCCGACGTTACTTAACAGTTCCTAGGTTCTTGGTTAGGACTCGAGCTGTTGAGCTACCAACCAGCCCCAAAGGCTGTGAATCTCACCAAACATTAACCACATAATAATAATAATGATAATGATGATGATGATGATGATGATGATTATAATTCTTTATTGTGAAAAATAGTTGGACATGGTGCAACCGTCCTGGCGTTATCTCTGCCATACAAAACTAAAGTATAACATAAATATCTTCTGTATTCAATATACTTTACTAATTACTAATTATATAAACATACCCAACTCCTTATAAACGCTTACATTTACCTAATATATTACATCTTCTTTTCATCTACACATGCTTGCTCTTTTCCGTTCCATTCCTCAAATCCAACCATTGGTAGAATCTATTCCAAATCTCATAGTATTCTGTCTCTCCTTTAATTTTTTAGTTCCAGCGTCAATCTTTCAAGCCGACAGCTGGCTCTGCCTCCCAATTATGATTATTTTTACAAGACTGCTTTTATCTTATCTAAAAAAATCAAATTGGATTTGATATCTAATATGCAACAGGAGATAATGCCAAGTGTTCTGGTTTTTTTTAATGAAGGTTGGCCGAGCAAACAGATGCCCTCGCTAGATACATTTGAGGACTTTGAAGCCATTCCATCCAGCACTGAGGACCTCTCAAACTCTTCAGACTTGGAGGAAGACAGCCACCCTTCTAATGTAGGTAACATGCTTCTGACCACAAGTACAGTATAGGTGGCACCTTGCTCAATAGTAGTAACTGTGAGAGGGATATTGGAGTCCTAGTGGACAACCGTTTAAATAGGAGCCAGCCGTGTGCAGCAGCTGCCAAAAAAGCCAACACAGTTCTAGGCTGCATAAATAGAGGGATAGAATCAAGATCACGTGAAGTGTTAATACAACTTTATAATGCCTTGGTAAGGCCACACTTGGAATACTGCATTCAGTTTTGGACACCATGATGTAGAAAAGATGTGGAAACTCTAGAAAGAGTGCAGAGAAGAGCAACAAAGATGATTAGGGGACTGGAGGCTAAAACATATGAAGAACGGTTGCAGGAACTGGATGTGTCTAGTTCAATGAAAAGAAGGACAAGGGAAGACATGATAGCAGCCTTCCAATATCTCAGGGGTTGCTACAAAGAAGAGGGAGTCAAACTATTCTCCAAGGCACCTGAGGGTAGAACAAGAAGCAACGGGTGGAAACTAATCAAGGAGAGAAGCAACTTAGAACTGAGGAGAAATTTCCTGACAGTTAGAACAATGAATCAGTGGAACAGCTTGCCTCCAGAAGTTGTGAATGCCCCAACACTGGAAATCTTTAAGAAGATATTAGATAGCCAATTGTCTGAAATGGTATAGGGTTTCCTGCCTAGGCAGGGGGTTGGACTAGAAGACCTACAAGGTCCCTTCCAACTCTGCTATTGTATTATGTTGTATTGTATTGTATTGTATTGTATTGTATTGTATTGTATTGTATTAATTGTAGAATGAATCTGTGTGTGTATATGTAAACCCCGCTTACCAACAGCCTTGTTTAGCAGCCATTCGACGTTACAGCAGTGCTGAAAAAAGTAAATCTGCAACCAGTCCTCGCATTTATGTCTATAGCATATTTGGGACATATTTGTCTCTCCAACCACTAGATGAGACTAGAGCAGTGGTGGGTTGCAGGGGGTACGCCTCGGTACAGGCGTACTGGTGCCTGCCTGGAGCAGCAGTTACCGTTCTGATGCTCCTCGCCTGTATTTGAGCTCTTCGGCGCTTCCGCACATGCGCATGGAGCGCATGGCGCCTGTGCGATGCTCCGCCGAGCAGCTGGAGCGTCACAGAGGCTCGCGGAGATGTCGCAAGAGGTAAGTACGCATGTGCGCGCTGCACGCATTGATGTGGTGCACGTTGGGCCCCGTTGCAACCGTACCGGTTGCAGTGGGATCCGGAACCCACCACTGGACTAGAGGGCAACAACAGTACATAAAGGTCGTATGTTGTGGCATGATACTGATTATTGTCTGGTTGGTGGTTTTTTTTCTCCTGTCTCCCAAGTTCGTTCCTGCATACCATTACAGAGATTAACATGTAGACATTACTGTACCAAATATTTGTAGATCCTTTATATTTATTATATGCTAGGAAAAGAGAAACCTACTTTCTCTTTTCCTAGCATGATTTATATTAATGAACATTTGCAGTGTATCAATAAAATACCGCTGGCTATATTTGGGAATAACCGTCTGTGGCTTGGTTTCATTCGTTTTTTAGGGATCGAATCTATACCGGGTGGAAGGGAGTTTTGACACCTGCTTCCCAGACTCCCTCACCTTAGAAGAGGGCGATCTAGTACAGTTTATTCAGGAAGGAGAGAATGGACAATGGTGAGTAAATGATATATATACTTGCTCATACAATTTTTAAGTCATAATTAAAATGCTTTCCTCTGGGTTATTGGCTGAATCTTGAAAAAAACAGAAATTGAAGGAGAAGGAAGGAAGGAGTGATTCTCCGGAAGAAAAAAAAATCTTTAATGGTATTAGATGGATTTATAATTGGTTTTGGACCTGTCTCTGAACATTTCCCCAACCTCTGATTGCTTTCTGCAAGAAGTACTTATATGTGGACTAGCTTTATTACAATCCTATATTAAGGGACGCGGTGGCTCGGTGGCTAAGCTGCTGAGCATGTCGATCAGAAAGGTCGGCAGTTAGGCGGTTCGAATCCCTAGTGCCGCGTAACGAAGTGAGCTCCCGTTACTTGTCCCAGCTTCTGCCAACCTAGCAATTCTAAAGCATGTAAAAGTGCAAGTAGAAAAATAGGAACCACCTTTGGTGGGAAGGTAACAGTGTTCCGTGCGCCTTCGGTGTTTAGTCATGCTGGTCACATGACCATGGAGACATCTTTGGACAGCACTGGCTCTTCGGCTTTAAAACAGAGATGAGTATTATTCCCTAGAGTCGGGAACGACTAGCACATATGTGCGAGGGGAACCTTTACCTTTATTAACTTAGAAAGATTGCATGCTATATACAACACCCGCATTGGCTGAAATGTAGGGAAAAAAGGAAATTATTTTTTTCCCCTCTCCAAACTCAGGTTAGTAAAGAAGCTAGTTTCGGAAAAAACAGACTGGATACCTTCCAGTCTGTTACAACCAGCAGAAAGTGAAGCCAACAACAGTTGTAGAATCAGCAATTCAGGTAAGCCATAGCAAAATTTGCAAAGTTTTAGGTTTCTAATTTAATTCTGCATTCTTAAGTAGTAAAAAATATATATTCTGGCATATTGTTTCTTTGGAAACACAGAGCATTGGTCAACTGGACTATCCTTGTCATATTAATATACTCATTAATATCCCAAAGGGTATGCAGATAAGCGCCTAGTAACAACATCCATAAGCCACAGGCCTTTTTCCATCCGTCCTCATCCATCCTGACCCAGGGGTGGGCTTCAAAAATTTTAGAAAGGGGTTTGCTGCCCGACTGCTGTATGGGCATGGCTTTGGTGGGCGTGGCCTAGTCAGCCTCCTGCACCATGGCGGGGGTGTGTGAGTTTCTGCCCTCTCTGGGCTCCAGAGACTTTCTTCAAGCCTCCGGGAGAGCGAAAATGGCCTCCCCCAGAAAATGGGCCTAACGGAAGTTCGGTAAATGGCCTCCCCCACAAAACAGGCCTAACGGAAATTCAGTAAGGCCAGAAACAGGCCCATTTCCGGCCTTACCGAACTTCCGTTAGGCCCGTTTTTCACCCGCCCAGAGCCACCTTGCGTGCCTGAAGTATATGTAAGGGCTGAAGGAATGAGGGTGCAGTACATTTAGTTGCAAGTGAGATAAGAATGGGAGAGTAGGGAGGGGAGGGGCAATGTGATGGAATATTAATGTAAAAAATGCAACTTTATTCAGATAGTCCTTGACTCACAACCATTCATTTAGTGAAACAAACGGCATTGAAAAAAGTGACTTATGGCTGCTTTTCACACAAAAAAACTGCATTACTAACTTAACAGATGCACTGATTCAACAAATGTGGCAAGAAAGGTTGTAAAATGGGGCAGAACTCACTTAACAATGGCCTCGCTTAGCAAGATAAATTTTGAGCTCAATTGTGGTTGTAAGTCAAGGGTACTTGTATTGTGAGCTTCTTTGAGTTGAGGAAGAGCTTCAAGATTATATTGGTAATTTATTACCTAGAAGGTGAATGATACTGTTGGTGTGTTCCCATTTCAGATGTCTACAGCGATACCCACAGCTCTGTATCCACAAACTCAGAAATGAAGGTGGAGCTGAACAGAAGCTTAACAGCTGGACAGAAAGCTGGAAGCTGAGCAGACCAGGAAACATCACCTCAGGGCTCAATCTTCTTTGTTTACCTGCAGAAGCTGGACCAAATTGCCTTTTACACCCCCCTCCCCCCAAGCTCCGGATTTCACAATTCAATATTTTGTCAACGTGAAACACATTAAAAAAAGAAGAAGAAGAAGAAGAAGAAGAAGCTAGTAAATTTCAAAATCGGTTAAACTTTAAAGGTGTCCCAGTTACCTTATCATATGCTTTTTTTTTTGCACTGCATTTTTGAACGTCGAAATTAGCCTAAATTAGATGGACGATGCCCCCCTTCAGCTTCGGGGCGGAGTGTTGGATTCTTGAAACTCTCAGATCACCAGATCCTCAAGGTGATCTTCTCTTGGGCGGAATGAAAGGTGTTCCTTCCCAATTTGGATCAGCTGATCAGCCACTCGTTTTCGGTGGCTCAATCTACTACTTACATGCTGTTATCTCAAGACAATCAAAAAACAGAGGAGCCCCCCCCCCGCCCCCAAAAAAACGTCGAAGCTGAGTGACGACGAAGAAAGTGCAATTCCTGAACCTGAGCCAGCGGTCACACCTTTTGCACGACAGCGAAAGGTGTAACTTGCTTTGGGTTATGTGTAATCTTTTGTCTCTACAGGGTGTTTTGGATGCTAACTGGAAGCAAATACGTAGCGTGAAAACGAAAAAAAAGGAGGGGGGATGAGGAAAGGGCTTTCATGAAGGCAATTCTGGGATGTGGCATCGACAAGCCAGCTTTGTTCCCCTCCGCATCCAGTTCTGTCTAATGCTGCAATTCAGTGTTTTACACTTGCGTGGAATGCGTTTGGGCATTGTCCTATGCTGGGCTCTGGATTAGAATACAGAGTTTCTTCCCCACCCCACCCCAATATTTAATGAATCCCCTTATAATGTCTCTCTCCCCCATCCCCCCCACCCCAAATGAGGTACTTGCAAAGAGAATATTTGCCAAGGAGAATGTGTTGTCGCTTGAAAGTTTCTTGCCATATCATATTTCAGGGGGTGTGAAGCTCTTCAGCCCTCTGAACAATATCATGAGTTTGCCATAAGTATAAAATGAAGTTAGCCTGGTTCAATTTAAAAGCTTCAGAGACTCTCATCCTGTTTAAACAATACAGAACAACAGAGTTAGGAGGTCTTTTAGTCCGATCCCCTGCTCAAGCAGTAGGCCCTATCCCCGTGATGGTGAACCTATGGTACGTGTGCCAGAGATGGCACGCAGAGCCCTCTCTGTGCACATGTGCTGGTTTCTGGTGTGCATGTGGTCTTCGTGGGCGCCAGAACGCAGGAAAACGGCCAGAAAAACAGCTAGAAAACAGCCCCAAAATGGCCGAACAATGGCCTGAAAAGGGCTTGGAAAAGGGCTGGAAAACGGCCCCCAAAATAGCCTGAAAACAGCCAAAAAACAGGCATGTGCGCACTGGCCAGCTGGTCTTCAGGTTTCCGGCGCTCCACATTTGGGCACTTGGTGCCGAAAAGATTCGCCATCATTGCCCTATCCAATATTTCTCAACCTTGGCGGCTTGAAGATGTGAGGACTTCAACTCATCTGGACACAGATAAACCTCCATGCTGGCTGTGGAATTCTGGGAGTTGAAGTCCATCCATCTTCAAGTGGCCAAGGTTGAGAAATACTGCCCTATAGCATTTTCAGATAAGTGACTGTCAGATCTCTCCTTTAAAACCTCCCGTTTTTCGTTTAAACCTCCAGGCATTGCAATTTGCAGGATTCAAGGCGCATGTCAATACCAGAGGGAGGGACTTATATGTGAAAATATTTTGCATGAAGACTTCATTTTGATGATAAAGGGGAAAGCCATGTTCTACAAATCTGCCTATAGTGTCATGCCCCCCCCCCCCCCAAAAAAAGGAATAGGATGACTTGATGAGTGCTATATAAAAGTCTGGTCAATCAAGAGAAATCCAAAGATTCTCTTCCAACCCCTGGAATGTGGCAACACCACATAATCTGAAAGTTGCATTTCCGGGGTCTTAGCAATGTCCCAGGCTAATTGCATGCCTCTTGACTGGCACGTCAATAGGTGTTCTGATCTCGGCTTCCCCAGCAGCACAAAGCCGAGTCGTCATCCCGATTAACCCCTTTTATTTAATACAGTGTATTCATCTCCAGCAAAGTCTTTCCTCTCCCACAGCCTTTCAAGATAGTTCACAATTACCAACCTTTATCAGGCTTGGAGAATGGCCAGGCCGATATCTTTCAGACACCGCAATATTTGGCAAGAATGCAGGAATGAACTAATTGTCTCCTGCAAATTCCACTCCCCCTTCGCTCCTCTTTTATTCCCTATGGAAGGGGCCAGTCACCATCCACCTGTGGCCTTACTCCCAAGTTGATCCTTGTTCCTTAGCTGTTCCCTTTGTCTGGCAACTATGCCAGAACAGGCTCCAGCTGTTCGTCCGCCTCACTGATGTCTGACTCCGAAGGCAGCTGATAACTGTCAGACGGCCCTGGCCCCCTCTCTGCCTCCAACACAGAGCCCTCATCAGAGCCTTCCCCAGACTCCAGGATTGGCTCAGGTTCCTCCCCAATCTGCTGCCAGCTTCGCTGGCTGCTCGCGGGCCACAACAATAGGTAGATGTGCTGCTGGAACTGTTTGACTGATCTTGGTATCCCACTATAAAAGTGGAATTATTTCCCAGAATAAGGCTTTGTCCTGCTGAAATGTTAGCCCAGTGGTTTTCAACCTATGAACTGCAGACCATGGGGGGAGGGGGGAACTCGATATCATCACAGGGGGTCCACGAAGGCTTGAAGAAATCTTATGATTTAAGTCTTGAGGGGGGCTCCATGGCCAGAAAAGGCATTTAAATGGGGTTTGTGGTGAAGAAAAGGTTGAGAATCACTGTGTTAGGCCACTTTCCTTCCAAATTTGCAACTTTAAGGCAAATCTTCCTTAAACCCCTTCAGCTCATCGACTCCTTCGTGAAATTTATGATCGCTTATCAACTCCCCAAACATTTACAATATGAAAATAGCAAATAAAACTTTAATTCACAGTACTACAAATCATCATCATAATAATAGCAACAGCGGGAACTCTGGATATTCCCATCAACCCTTTGGAACCTCTGTTTAAGGCAGGGATGTCCAACTTGTTAAGTTTTAAAACCTGTACACTTCAACTCCCAGAATTCCCCAGGCAGCCATGCCGCTGCAGGTATTCTGGGAGTTGAAGTTCCCAAGTCGTAAAGGGGCCTTAGTTGCCCACTCCTGGACTGGTGGTACAGGGAAAGCCTTGCTAATGCTTTCCTGGTGCGAGGGCTCATGGGATACCAGGCGTTCTTGGGGAAGGAAGGAAGGAATTTTATCATAAAATGGGTGCCGCAGACAAGAGCAGTTGAGAAATGCTGGCAGGGCAATTCTGTGAGTTGAAGTCTACAAGTCTTAAAAGTTGCCAAAGTTGGGCATCCATTTCAGGAGTTTTAAGATCCAGATGGGCTTCCAGGTCACCTGGCATTTTCATCAAGCAAACTAAGCCAAACAGTATGAAACAACAATGTGGCCTGTGTGGTATAAACCAGTTGTTTACCTTGGCAACCTTAAGACTGGCAGTCTTCGACTCCCAGAATGCTTCAGCCAGCTATGAATTCTGGGAGTTGAAGTCCGCAAGTCTTAAAAGGTTGGTGACCCCTGCTTTAAAGCATGCGCGTATGATAAGGCTGGTAATGAGAGATCGTAACTTTAAAGCAGTGTTTGTCCACCTCAGCAACTTTTAAGATGGGAGGACTTCAATTCCCAGAATCCCCCCTGCCAGCAGGGGAATTCTGGGAGTTGAAGTCCACCCATCTTAAAGTTGCTGAGGTGAACAAACGCTGATTTAAGCAACGGGAATTCTCATCCATGGGAATCGGGGTATTCTTTTAATTTCTGATCTGCTTTCCTAAGTACTACACTGATCAGGAGTCACAGTGACAACAATTTTGAGGCATGTAGATGGGCGGAGGGGGTGGGGAGATTCTTGCATCCCAATTCAACAAGAGAGGCCTGATTTTCTGTGTGTTTGCATTTGTCAAGAAGATGCCTATTATACATTCACACACACTCCAGGGCCCTTTTGAGTTTCCTTGATCCAGAGATACATGATATTGTTTTGTTTTGTTTTGTTTAAAAAAACACAACCTTATCCTGTTCAATTTTAATGGCACGTTTAGGAGGTTGGAAAGTTGCAAAAATTGGCAATGAAATACAGTTGAACCTGGCTTTCAGTACAGGACATATTTCTGCCCTTAACAGAACGGAGAACATGTTGAGACACATCGGATTCATTCCGAACACACGGTGGCAGCTTCTAGCTATATTTGCATTAAATTCCCTAGCTTCCCCATTCTTTCCTTAAATACACCGAACAGCTTTGAAAAACATCTGGGGCAGGGGTGAAATGCTACCGGTTTGGACCGGTTTGCCTGAACCGGTAATAAAAACGTTACTGGTTCGCCCGAACTGGTAGTAAAATAAGTGAAACCGTTTTTTCCAACGATCAGTTGTGACGCACCATTCATGTTAGCTCGAAAGCAGGATTTCCTGCTTTCGAGCTAACATAAATTGCGCGGCACAGCGGATTCCCCCTCGCCTTACCTTTTTGACGCTCTGCACATGCGCGGGAGGTCCTGTGCATGCGCAGAGGTGGTGCGTACGAGCGAACATGCACACGCACATGCGTGCTCAAATTGCTACCGAGCCAATAGCAAAGGTAAGTGTATTTCACCCCTGATCTGGGGATCAGAAAGATATCACGCTACAGGTAATCCTCGACTTATCATCATTTGTTTAGCAACTGCTGAAAGCCACAACAGCCCTGAAAAAAATGTGACTTCCAACCAGCGGAAATCGCACCTATGACTTTTGCAACATCCCCACTGTCACATGATCAGAATCCGGGTGCTTGGCAAGCAGAATATATTTATAATAGTTGCAGCGTCCTGAAATCCGTGGTCATTGTTTGCAACAAGGAAAGTGACTACGGGAAGCCGGATTAACTTAACAACTGTAGAAAAAATCCCCCAGGCACAATTCACATATCAACCGCCTTGCATATCAATGGAACCTCTGATCTCAACTGTGGTCACAAGCTGAGGACTACCTGTATTTAAAATCCTGTATTGCGAGTATTAGCCTCAGAGCTGCTAAATTCTGCTGCTAAAACTCCTGCGAATGATATTTGCAGGGGCGGGAAAAGAATTTTTAAAAAAGGAGGGAGGAATCAAGACCGCGACCACCTAATCAAAGCCCCACCCCTTTTTGTACATGTCACAAAGAGGCGGGGCTTTGGTTGCATCCGCTTGATGGCCGATCTCTTGACTTAGTTATCTCTTCCCTCAAGATGTCCTTGATTATTTGGCCCGGGATCTGTAATTTTGAAATTTGTTTTTCACGTTGAGGATAATGTTATTTGTGGTTCATCATTGCTGGAAGAGCAGCAGGGGAATTCTGCTTTCTTCCTTCATTCCTTGTTATCAGGACCGAATGTATGAATGTACTCCAAAATGTGTGTTTGTGTGAAGCTGAACATTCTGTAAATAGACCATTACGAACTGTGTAAAACCAGTCCTTGTTTTGACTTTCTAAGAATTATAAATACCATGTTACAAAACGATCTTTTTTCCTTACTTTGAAGTGCGACACGAAGCGGCGATCAATCCGTCTCAAACGATGAAACCGAAGCGTGAAAAATCAAAGGAGATTTGGCGTTAATCCGTCTCAAATCCATCATTTCTTTCTTTCTTTGGTTAAATGCAGCAGCAAGATTATTGGGAGGGCAGGCAAGGGACCTTTTGACCATTTTTGAAAGAAAAATCTCCTTTTTTGAAAGCTAAACACCGATTAGAAGGAGCCTATCGAACGGAAAATATGCAAACGCTTCTGTCTTCATGGACACATCAGCAGTTTTGCATGCTAAACTAGTCAGAAGTATGCCATGATCCATTATTTTGCTAAGTGCCCAGGCAGTGATCAGATGCCCAGGCAAACTGGCTCTTTTGGATCCAGAGACAATGAATTTTCCAATAAATAAAGCGATGTTGAGCTTCAGTATTAGCGCTAGTAAATAGATCTAAAAACATGACGTATAAAGCATACATGCAAGCAAGGTGACATCCAAACCTCTTATGTCAGGAGTTCCTTAATAACGACAGCAGTCTGGTTCCACAAAACTCAGTTCACAATAATCAACAACAAGCCCAAAGTTTTATCAGAACTTAACAGAATGACTTCATAGCCCAGCTTTTGTAATCACTAGACTGCAAGATTTGACCTTGGCTGAATGGCACATGATAATGGGGTAGGAACTGTATGTGTGAAGTTTTCATGGCTTTGCAGCTATGAATAGAATAGAATAGAATAACAGAGTTGGAAAGGACCTTGGAGGTCTTCTAGTCCAACCCCCTGCTTAGGCAGGAAACCCTACACCACTTCAGACAGATGGTTATCCAACATCTTCTTAAAAACCTCCAGTGATGGAGCATTCACAACTTCTGGAGGCAAGTTCTTCCACTGATTAATTGATCTAACCGTCAGGAAATTTCTCCTTAGTTCTAAGTTGCTTTTCTCCTTGATTCATTTCCACCCATTGCTTCTTGTCCTACCCACAGGAGCTCTGGAGAATAGGTTGATTCCCTCTCCATTGTGGCAGATCCTGAGATATTGGAAGACTGGTTTTCCCTCTTCTTTATTCAACAGGCAAGAGTTGAAAAAGCAAGCAGATCAGCTCAAAATTCGACCTCACTCTCTAGACTTTTCTTAATGTGAAGGAGAAATCAAAATTGCCTCTAATCTCTTTGCAATAACAATGGTCTTCAGCATTACCACTACATCCATCTGTTAAAAATATATATAACTTTAATTATTGAAGAATCAAGTTAGAACACAACTAGATCAGAATTATATTACTGACCATAATTTTCCTAACTATGGTACTGAATATAACTCCAATTCCTGATAGAATAAATTCCATTAGGCCTTTGTTATCGCCCAGCCAATAAAGCTCAGAACATATTTATTATGACTTTTTAAATTATGTCTATGGAAATTCTAGGGACGCGATGACTCAGTGGATAAGATGCTGAGCTTGTCGATCGGAAAGGTCGGCAGTTCAGTGGTTCAAATCCCTAGTGCCGCAGAACGGAGTGAGTTCCTGTTACTTGTCCCAGCTTCTGCCAACCTAGTAGTTTGAAAGCATGTAAAAAATGCAAGTAGAAAAATAAGGACCACTTTTAGTGGGAAGGTAACAGTGTTTGGCGTTTAGTCATGCCGGCCACATAACCATGGAATTCTCATCAGACACACTGGCTCTTCGGCTTTGAAATGGAGATGAGCACTGCCCCCTAGAGTCAGGAACAACTAACACATATGTGCGAGGAGAACCTTTACCTACGGAGAAACTTAATTGTCCAGCGAATGGTTGTCCGAAAGATGCTTTCTTCCAAAAAGTTTTCTTGTTTTGCTAGCTTCTCATCTAAGAAGCTTCCTCAGTTCTGACTGAATAGTGGAGAATGGAAGGATTTATATCCCAAGGGCTAACATCCACGTGACTTCAAGGAATATAAATCCTTCCATTCTCTATTATTCAGTCAGAATTGAAGAACCTTCTTGAATGAGAAGACGACTTCTAGCAAAACAAGGAAGCTCAGTTGCCTTTTGAAAGAAAAATCTTATTTTATGATGTTGGAATGACCGTAGCTAACCTGCTACAAAAGCGTGAACATTAAGTAACAAACTGTACAACAAAGAGCCCGGTCAAAAGATTATTTCTTTTATTTCTATACTTAACAGATCTTTCTGGTAAGACATAAATAAAAAGAAACATTGCTTGGAAATACTTGAATGATAAAAATGGGAGGCAATGACCATGGATGGCGAAGTCCAGAGTCCTTCGGTATTGGGCGGCATATAAATTTTAATAATAAATAAATAAAATCAATAAATGGCTTCTAAAATTCAGTGAATTAAGCAAGGAAATGGCAAGATCAAAGTTTTGAAACCTTCCAAGCAGATTTACAACTACATGTAATGCTAATTCTGTCCACAAGGAGGCAAGAAGGAGGCAAGAAGGAGGCAAGAAGGAAAGATTTTATGTACATTTGGGATGTATTGTTTCACTAAAGGAAGCTTGTCATGTTGCCACACTCAATTTGCACAAGGGACATTGTTCAAATTCATAAGGGGTAGTGTGTGGCAACTCTCTCCTCTCTATTTTAGAAACTTTCTCTCTTCAGTTACTCTGATCAGAAATTGGAACGTTTCACAAATTGTTGTGGAAAGCTTCCATGAATTCTGGAAGTTTGGGAAATATGTGATTCTGTGTTGAACATTTATCACATCTGTAAGGAATAATATTGGGAGTTTTTTTAAAAAAAAATCCACAAAATAAAGTGCAACCTGTATCAGGGCATTTTAGACCACTATCATATATTACTTTTGTCAGAGAAAATTTGCTGCAGAAAATAGCTTCCAGAAAGCACACACAGATAACTGATTCAGCTGGATTCAATAACTTATTTATATACATATTAACACATGAAGATAAATGTATGTAACACTATAGGTTTTCTCCAACGTAGTAGTAGCTACAAGCAATCACAGGTAGCAGTACAGCAGAGAGGAATTTTCAGTTCAGAGTTCAGAGCAGAGAGTAGTTTCAGTTTCGATTCTCATCACAGACTCAGATCTGCTTAAGCTCCCATTGGCTGACTTAGTTGCTATGCTTATTCATTGGTTGACCTTGTTACCATGTCTCTCCCCGTCATGAATATACTAACAACTTTCAGTATGACTGTGAAACATGCAATTAATAAATCTTATTCCTTCTACAATTCAAGACTTAAGTAATGACAAGCAATTAATGAAAAAAATATTATTTGTGGTAACTAGTTTGTGGGAAGTTATCATCCAGCCCTCTCCCAGAAAAATGAAATATCCTAGGAAATATTGAAAAGGCAGAATATTTCTCTGGATGTGAAAAGAAAGAAACATGTTTTAAAAGACAGAATAGTTGCCTGTAGCTTTCTGCCCATCCCCAGTTAATGGGCCATTAAGACTAGCCAGGCTAGCCCACTTTACATAATAAAGACTTCACCAGCAGCTACAGAAAGGCATGATAATATACTCAACTGACAACAAGGCATCTGAGAACTCATCACAGCCTAGAGAGTAGCCCCCTGCATGGCACCATGGGAGTCTGACAACCAATCAGAATACATTTCTTACACAGGAACAGGAAACAGAGAGGTGGGACTAAACAGGGTATAAAAAGCCTAGCAAGCCCCTTCCTCAGCCCTTCTCTTCTTCTCTTCTTCTCCATCAACATTTAAACATGTGATCGCCTTTTCTGGTCAGGGCTCAAGCCATGTGGTCCTGTCCACCAATAAACCATCTTTCCAAACAGCCTCCATGTCTCCAGTGTCTTCTTCCCCACTTGGAGCTGAACCCAGAAGGACATTTCTTTCAACGTTAAAAAATAAACTAATGCTGCCATGTCATTTTTTTCTGCTTAATAACCTCACCCATGATTGCAGGCAAGGAATACTTACTTTTATTGATTAAAATTATGCAGGAATGCTTCATCGGTTTCAATTGACCAGTGCTGTAAAGAAGGTTCCTATAATCTGAAAGAATTTGGGGTAGGATGGGAAAAACCACAAGGGTTTTTATATTTTCTTCCTGCTTCTGAGAATCAACAAGATGTTTCTGGATTAGTGGTGCTCAATCTTAACCCCTTTTAAGATAACTGGATTTCAACCCCCAGAATTCCCCAGCCAGCCATGTTGGCTGGGGAATTCTGGGAGTTGAAGTTTACATATCTCAAGTGAAAAAATGATCAAGGTTGAAAATATGGTTCTACCTAGATAATCAGGATTTGTCTCTGGGATCCATTTTTCTGCTCAGACTGAAATGCTTATTGCAGAATTGTAACTTTCATTTTAATTTTAATGCAATATTGGATTTTCAATTTCAATTATATAGCATGTGTAGGGTGTGTGCTTGTGTTTTTATTTTTATCGTTATAATGTACGCTGAAGATGGCATTTAATTTCATTGTACGATGTGCAATGACAATAAACTAAACCAGTGGTTCCCAAACTTGGCAACTTTAAGACTTGTGGACTTCAACTCCCAGAATTCTCCAGCCAGCTCTGCAGAGTTGAAGTCCACAAGTCTTAAAGTTGCCAAGTTTGAGAACCACTGAACTAAACTAACAAGCAGGTTCAAAGAAAATGAAATTAGCCAGTCATAGCCTCTGCAGTCTTGCTTTTAATTTCGGTTCCCCCAACCTCTTAGTAAGCACGCTCACATGGTTCAAAGATGCTTTCCCTCCACCCTTTTCTTCTCGCATGTGACTCACCAACTGCCTATATAACCCAGAAATTTCACTCTTCGTGAGCACAACTTCCTCTTTGCTCAAAAACTCTTCATCAGAAAACAGTGGATGTTTTTGTTCTCCAGAGAACTGGCTAAGTGAACCTGCTGGCAGGGAGGAAAAAAAACCACCAAAACCATTGTGGCACCTTAAGGGCCAAAACGTGGCATTAATCCAATCCCTCTTCTACCGCAATAATTCAGTTTAAAGTGGTTGCATTATGTGGAAGCCATTCATTGAATTTCTTCTAATCACGGCTGGAGGTGAGTAGACAACTAGTTTAATGAATGTTATGGTATGTTTAGTTTAATGAAAAGAAGGACTAGGGGAGACACGATAGCAGTCTTCCAATATCTCAGGGGTTGCCACAAAGAAGAGGGAGTTGAGCTATTCTCCAAAGCACCTGAGGGCAGGACAAGAAGCAATAGGTGGAAATTAATCAAGGAGAGAAGCAACTTAGATCTAAGAAGAAAATAGTTCTGACAGTTAAAACAATTAATCAGTGGAACAACTTGCCTCCAGAAGTTGTGAAGGCTCCAACACTGGAAGTTTTAAAGAAGATGTTGGATAACCATTTGTCTGAAGGGGTGTAGGGTTTCCTGCCTGTCCAGGGGGTCGGACTAGAAGACCTCCAAGGTCCCTTCCAACTCTGTTATTCTATCTACAGACTTGGCTACACGTTACACTTTATTTGCATGTGTTAGAATTATGTTTGTGTGCAAGTGAAGGTTCAGTTTTGACTATCCAGGAAGTAGCTTGTCAGACAACTGGTGGTGGGAAAAGAAATCTGTTGTGAAATAACTTTTATCCAACTTTTTGTCCTTGACTTGCAACCATTCATTTAAGGACCGTTCTAAGCTACATCACTGAAAGAAAGTGACTTATGACCGTTTTTTCACACTTACGACCTGACATGACCATATAATCAAAATTCAGATGCTTGGAAACTGGCATGTATTTCTGACAGTTGCGGTGTTTGGAGGGTCACATGACCCCCACTTTTGCGATCTTCTCACAAGCAAAATCAAGGGGGAATCCCAGATTCACTTCACAACCGGGTTACTAACTTCACAACTGCAGTGATTCGCTTAACAATCGCAGCAAGAAAGGTCGTAAAATGGGATAAAACTCATTTAACAACTGTCTCGTTTAACGGTGGGAATGTTGGGCTTAATTGTGGTCTTAAGTCGAGGACTATCTGTATTTAACCAACTATGTTGGGTCTGAGACCATCGTGTCCATTTTCTCCCTCTTTGGACTTTCGTAATGAGGGTTCCGGTCCTTAAGCAATCTTGGGATGCTAAGTGGCGCAAAAGGGAGAACTCATTTTAGATCCAAGCTTGATCAAATCCACCTTGGAAAAGAGTCACTGGCTGTGCCCCCCATGTGAGCAAACCATGTGCCCAGTTAAGTTCTGGTACGCTCATCTTCCTCACCCTGGGCGCTTGCCAATGGCGGGATTCAAATAATTTAACTACCGGTTCTCTGTTATAATGACCAGCTGGGTAAGCATAGCTCAGTGGTCATGTGACAATGTGGCCATGGCCAACTCACATCGATGGGCGCTTCGCCTTAGCTGTTACAATGTCATAAGGGTTAACCGGAGAGGCAGTTTCTGTAAGCAGAGCAATAAAAATTAGTCTAGAAACAACACCAGAATGTTTCCTTCCTGCCTTCCTTGCAGGATTAGCCCTGTAAAGTGGGGAAAAAATAAAATAAGATTTCTTCCAACAATTGGTTCTCCGAACTGCTTAGAAAGTTACCAACCGGTTCTCCTGAATAGGTGCGAACCAGCTGAATCCCATCACTGGCGCTTGCCCTCTCATCCCAAGAGCAAAACAGCCCAATAATGGATGGAAACTGATCAAGGAGAGATTCAACCTGGAAATTAGGAGGAACATTCTGACAGTGAGAACAATCAAGCCATGGAACAGAAGTTTCCTTCGGAAGTCGTGGGAACTTCATCACTGGAGACTTTCAAGAAGAGATTGGACTGCCATTTATCAGAAATGATGTAGGATCTCCTGCTTGGGCAGGGGGTTGGAATAGGTGGCCTACAAGATCCCTTCCAACACTCTTCCAATTCAGATCTGTAAAATCTGAATACATTCTGTAAACAAATGAGAAATTAAAAAAACAAACTGAAGTGGCGTTTAGTCATAACAAAAATGAAAGCCATACTTTATTTTGATATTGTCCGAGGGCCCCCCTCAGTGCATGCATCTTCTACTAATCTTGGTTAACATGGACCTTAGAGAGAAACCGGCAGTGAGCAAATATGGGTAGTCCCCAACTTATGACCACAGCTGAGCCCAAAATTGATAACGTTAAGTGAATTTTGCCCCATTTTACGACTTTTCTTGCCACATTTGTTAAGCGAATCACTGCAGTTGTTAAGTTAGTCACACCGTTGAGAAGTGAATCTGGTTTTCCTCAAAAGGTTGCACAAAGGGATTAGATGACCCCGGGACACTGCAACCGTCATAAATATGAACCAGTTTGTCAAACGTCAAACATGTAAATCACCTGACCATGGGGGAATGCTGCCACGGTCGTAAGTGTGAAAAATGGTCATCGTTCACTTTTTCCAGGGCCCTTGTAACTTGGAACGGTCCGTAAATGAACTGTTTGTTGTAAGTCAATGCAAAACTAGGCAGGCAAATACTTTCAATTCTGTAGTATGGAAACCCCCCCTGTGATTGGAGAGAGTGAGAAACAGGAAATTGAAGACGCCTATGTGGCTCTGTTTTGCAACTGAAACAAATACTCCAATAGAAATAGAGTTAGTGTGCAATTGGTTCACAAAATTATATGTTTGAGAAATTCTGAAAGGATTTCAAGATGCTAAATGTAAAGCAATCTCCTCCTCTTCCTCCTCCTCCTCCTCCTCCTCCTTCCAGTAGCATAAATTTTAACAGAAACTCTAACAGAGTTGTAAGGGACCTTGGAGGTCTTCTAGTCCAACCCCCCATTAAAGCAAGTGACCTTATACCAGTGGTGAAATTCAATTTTATGGTTTATGGTTTATGGTTTATTATTTATAGGCCGCCCTTTTCCCTGAGGGGACTCAGGGCGGCTTACAATTTATGGGGAGGGGAATACAAGACAGTAAGACACAAAACACATACATAAGTAAAATAGAACACAACATTCATTCATCATTCGGGTGGGGACGGATTACAATCTTTATCCCCAGGCCTGACGGGATAGCCAGGTCTTAAGGGCTGTGCTGAAGGTCTGGACGGTGGTGAGGGTACGAATCTCCACGGGGAGGTCGTTCCAAAGGGTCGGAGCTACTACTGAAAAGGCTCTCCTCCGCGTAGTTGCCAGTCGACACTGACTGGCGGATGGAACTCGGAGGAGGCCTAATCTGTGTGATCTAATAGGTCGTAGGGAGGTAATTGGCAGGAGGCGGTCTCTCAAGTACTCAGATCCACTACCATGGAGGGCTTTATGGGTGGTAAGTAGCACCTTGAAGCGCACCCGGAGATCAACAGGTAGCCAGCGCAGCTCTTTTACTACTGGTTCTGTGGGTGTGGCTTGGTGGACGTGGCAGGGGAAGGATACTGCAAAATCGCCATCCCCCCCCGCCCCCCATTCCTCGGGGAAGGATATTGCAAAATCTCCATTCCCACCCCACTCTGGGGCCCGCCAGAAGTGGTATTTGATGTTTCTCCGAACTACTCAAAATTTCTGCTACTAGTTCTCCAGAAGCTGCCAGAACATGCTGGATTTCACCCCTGCCTTATATCATTGCAGACAAATGGTTGTGCAATCTCTTCTTAAAAACTTCCAGTGCTGTAGCACTCACAACTTCCTAGAGACAAGCAGTTCCACTGGTTAATTGTTCTCACTGCTAGGAAATATCTCCTTAGTTCTAAGTGGCTTCTCTCCTTGATTAGTTTCCACCCATTGCTGCTTCTTTCTGTCTTCAGGTGCTTTGGAGAACAGCTTGACTCTCTCTTCTTTGTGGCAACCCCTGAGATATTGGAAGACTGCTATCAGGTCTCCCCTAGTCCTTCTTTTCATCAAACTAGACATACCCAGTTCCTGCAACCCAGTGGTGGGTTTCAAATTTTTTTAGAACCTCTTCTATAGTTGTGGCCTGCTTTGTGGGAGTGGCTTGCTGGCCATCTGACCGGGTGGGAGTGGCTTGCCAGCCATGTGACTGGGTAGGCGTGGCCAACTTGTAAAATGTGGTGAAACTCAATTAACAACGCTCTTGCTTAGCAACCAAAATGTTGGCTCAGAAACTCTGGCATTTGAAGCACGCAACTCTTAAAGCTGTCAAGTTACAAGACCCTTGCACCCCTAACCCTTTAGAAAAAAAGGTTCCACCACAAATCCGCGAAGCCCTTATCCGCGGAGACATAAGCGCGAAGACTAATTCGTGCCGTTCGAAGCGCTAAGGAAAAACGCGACCCTACCGTGATGACATAATCGCGGAGGGCAAATCCGCGCATTCCCAAGCACAGTACCCTAAACCTAACCCTAAACCTAACCCTAAACCTAACCCTAAACCTAACCCTAACCCTAACCCTAACCCTAACCCTAACCCTAAACCTAACCCTAAACCTAACCCTAAACCTAACCCTAACCCTAAACCTAACCCTAAACCTAACCCTAAACCTAACCCTAAACCTAACCCTAAAACAAACCCTAAAACAAACCCCTAAACCTAATCCTAACCCTTACCTTAATTGAAATCGGCTTTCTGCCGCGGCACCATTTTAAAGCGCCCTTCTGATGCCGCGCTGTTGTTGCGGCGGTGATGATGTGCGGGGATGACGTCGCAGCTTTAGCGAGGCGATTTTATCACCACTATTTTGACGAGCGCGGTTTTGTCGTGCCACGGGGAAAAAAAACCCAGGGGTGTTCAAACTTGACAGCTTTAAGACTTGTGGACTTCAACTCCCAGAATTCCTCCTCTCGCTCTTCATCTTGATGATGTGTGGATGGGCGGGGGGAGGGAGCTGGAAGCGGTTCTAAAAGGCACTGTAGATTTGTGGAACCTCTTCTATAGAAGAGGTTAGAACTGGCAGGAACCCATCCCTGCTGCAACCATTCTTCATATATTTTAGCTTCCAGGCCCCTAATCATCTTTGTTGCTCTTCTCTGCACTCTTTCTAGAGTCTCAAATCTTTTTTTTATAATGTGGTGACCAAAACTGGATGCCATATTCCAGGTGTGGTCTTCCTAAGGTTTTGTAAAGCGGTAATAATAATTATAACCTTTCCATAATTGCAGTTCAATAGTGGTGAGCAAATTCAGAAGGCACACCAAGAACTTAGGCTAAGGGGAAAGGTCTTCATTTTTTTTTCTCGAGGTACATGAAGAAGCGCAGGGGCATTTTATGCAACCAATTTCATTGTATACATGATGTACAATGACAATGAAGGCTATACTATACATAGCCAAGGTGGTATTCAGCCAATTCGGACCAGTTCGGCCGAACCAGTAGTGAAAATCATGGGGAGGGGGCTACTCACCCACCCCGGCTGTATGCCGTCCTATTTAGGCACGTTTTCAAGCCAAAGCGTATGCGCGGAAGGCCACACACGCCCACATTTCCACAGTAGGGAAAATAAGTGAATACTACCCCGATGCACAGTAACGAGATCTGATGGAAAACAAGACTAACTCTCTCTTCTGTGTATAGCAGTATTTTCTTGCACTGCTCATGTGCTGGATGGAGAGGCTGCAGGTGGGACAACTCTACAACCCACCTCATTTCTGCAGAGCGCACGATTTCCTCCTTCCAGTTCCCAAGCCACGATTCCTCCATACCATCATTCACAAGCTTTGGCTAATCAATCATTAGGCCATGGCACAGAACAAGGAATTCCTCCAGCGCCCACAGCTGAGATGTTAAAGGCAGAATCCCTCCCGTCGACAAAATCACAGGCTGTGGAGAAACCCACAACGGCTGCAAGGACAACCCTTTTGCCCTCTGAGCCACAAACTGATTGGACCAGAACCCACAAAACAGGAACGGCAACTCAAGAAACAACCTCAACCCTGCCGCTATCAACTCGTCGGAAAAAGGAGACTCCTGTTCCGAGCACAACTAAGGAACATGTAGATAAGACCGTCTCCGGGACTACTCAGGAGCACTCTACGAAGCTGAGGACGCACACAACCCTTGTGCAAACGAGTTCTGCGACACACAAGAACCTGAGCTCTTCCCCAGTGCCAACAAGTCAAACTGGACCAGCATTGGCACCTCAACCATCACCCGCTGTTACGGGCGCTTACAGTGTTTCCAATGGAACCGCAGATTGCATTAAAGCCTTAACTGGCTTGACCATGATTCTTATAAACACACAAACGGTAAGCTGTTGTGTAGCTCTGCCACCCCCTTTCTTTTTGTTCCTCCTGTTGTCAGAACGGTTTGAATCCAGTCTTCCCCCAGTCTGAGAGCCGAGGTGGCGCAGTGGTTAGGGTGCAGTACTGCAGGCCACTTCAGCTGACTGTTATCTGCAGCTCAGCGGTTCTAATCACACCGGCTCAAGGTTGACTCAGCCTTCCATCCTCCCGAGGTGGGTGAAATGAGGACCCAGACTGTGGGGGCGATATGCTGACTCTGTAAACCGCTTAGAGAGGGCTGAAAGCCCTATGAAGTGGTATATAAGTCTAACTGCTATTGCTATAGTCTGGTTCCAGTTAGGTGACCCTAAAAATTTAAAGATGAGAGGTTGGAATTAGAATAGAGCTGGAAGGGACCTTGGGGGTCTTCTAGTCCAGCCCCCTGCTCATGCAGGAGATCCTATACCATTGCAGACAAGTGATCGTCCAGTGTCTTCTTAAAAACCTCCAGTGATGGAGTGCCCACGATTTCTGGAGGCAACTTCTGTTCCACTGGTTAATTGTCCTCGCTGTTAGGAAGTTTCTCCTCAATTCCAGGTTGCTTCCCCCCTTGATTAGTTTCCCACCATTGTTTCTTTTCCTGCTCTTGGGTGCTTTGGTAAATAAATTGATCCCCTCCTCTTTGTGGCAGCCTCTCAAACACAGCGATACTACTACCATGCCCCTCCACTCCTTCTTTTCTCTAGATTAGCCATAGCCAAATCCTGCAACCGTTCTTCCTATGTTTTAGTCTCCAGGCCTTTAATCATCTTAGTTGCTCTTCTTTGCACTTTTTCCCAAAGTCTCAACATCCTTTTTTGTAATGTGGTGACCAAATAGGTGTAGCTAATCATTCTCTCTTGTTCTACGTTTATAAGCAATAATAATTTGTCAGTCTTTGTTGAAATTAATGCACTGACGTCTTGCCTATTTCACAGGGCGAACTACAATATTTTAATGTTGACCCCAACGCTACACACACCACAGGATATTGCGGCTATGGTCAGTCGATGCTCAACATCTCGTTTGAAGGTGGCTTCGTACATTTTATTTTTACTAAGGTAAGATTTTCTTCAGGAATGGCGCAGGTAGTCCTCGGATTACAACAGTTCATTTAGTGACCATTAAGGTTACAACGGCACTGAAAAAGTGACTTTTGACCATTTTCCACATACGACCATTGCAGCAACCCCATGGGTCAGGTGATCAAAATTCGGACACTTAACAATTGACTCGTATTTATGATGATTGCAGGGTCCCGGAATCACGTGATCCCATTTTGTGACGTTCTGACAAGCAAAAGTCAAGGGGGAAGCCAGGTTCACTTAACAACCATGTCACTTAGCATAACTCCGGATGCTAAGGAGTTAGATATTCTACTCCCACTCCCCACCTGAAAAGTACTCTGTTCCAACTGCCAGTTGTCTTATATTAACATGCTCGGATGCTAAGGAGTTAGACATTCTACTCCCCCTCCCCACCTGAAAAGAACTCTGTTCCAACTGCCAGTTGCCTTATATTAACATGCTCGGATGCTAAGGAGTTAGATATTCTACTCCCCCTCCCCACCTGAAAAGAACTCTGTTCCAACTGCCAGTTGCCTTATATTAACATGCTCGGATGGTAAGTAGTTAGATATTCTACTCCCCCTCCCCACCTGAAAAGAACTCTTAGTTAACAACTGCAGTAATTCACTTAACAATGGTGGCAAGAAAGGTCGTGAAATAGGTCAAAGTTCACTTAACGTCTCACTTAACAACAGAAATTTTGGGCTCAAACTATGGTCGTAAGTTGAAGACTAGCTGTATATTGGAGAATTGAGGTCTTTGGAATCCTCTTCAAATAAATGACTGAATGAGCAGGCCAGAATCCATGGTTAACAAAATCATGATTAATTCAATGGATACATCTCTATATATCTAAATACGGTAATTATCTTTGTTTTGCTGAAGTTAGGTCAAGTTTCCTAAAGACACAAAACGGTGTATCCAGCAGGCAGAAAATGCAACACACAAACACAATGAACCAGCTTAACTAACACAAGGGTTATATATTCATATTGGCTTTGTACTTCTTACTTTAGTGTTGTGAAGTGCTTCGCTTTAGTTTTATTTGTATAAGATTCTCCCTCAAATGTTCTTTCATGAGAAGTACTCAGATCCTGGTTATCGACACTCAAGTATCACCTTACTTTTGCCAACAACCCTAGTGAAGGAACTAAAATAAATGCAGACATGTTTAACTTAAAATAAGTCCAAACCACAGAAAATTCAGGCTTCTCAAACAGAAAATTGATCATAGTTAACTTCCTTATGCCTTGCTTCGAACATTGTGAATTTGGTTACAAGTTTAGGCACAGTATAAAAACAAACTAAGACTAAGCCGCAAAGCTTCCGCTTCTTGGAATTAACAAGCCAAAATTAAACAGATTTCTAAGCTGTCGTTTTCTTCCCTTAACCAAGCCATGCTGTTTATCCATGGAATCAGTTCTGCATGTCTCATAAACCTCGGAAGAATATGATGTGGAAAACAGAATGCATACAAAGGGACACACAATATATCTTTTTAAGTTTATGAACTTCTGGGATAGAAAAATGTGTTGTATCATTGGGCAATGGTGAGGCAAAATGTGTAAATAAACACCAGATAAAATAATGCAATTGGACCATAAGAAAGGCTGAGGGCCAAAGAATGGAGGTCTTTGAACTCTGTTGCTGGAGAAGACACCTGCGAGTTCCTTGGACTGCAAGGCAATCAAACCGGTCAGTCCTAGAGGAGGTCAACCCTGACTGCTCTTTAGATCAGTGATTCTCAACCTTGACAACTTTAAGTCCTGTGGACCTCAACTCCCAGAATCCCCCAGCCAGCATAGCTGGCTGGGGAATTCTGGGAGTTGAAGTCCACAGGACTTAAAGTCCCCAAGGTTGAGAAACACTGCTTTAGATGGCCAAATCCTGAGGATGAAACTCAAATACTTTGGCCACCTAATGAGAAGGAAGGACTCACTGGAGAAGAGCCTAATGCTGGGAAAGATTGAGGGCAAAAGAAGAAGGGGACGACACAGAATGAGGTGGCTGGATGGAGTTACTGAAGCAGCAGGCATGAGCTTAAATGGGCTCCAGAGGATGGTAGAGGACAGGAAGGCCTGGAGGAAAGTTGTCCATGGGGTTTACGATGGGTCAGACATGACTTCGCAACTAACAACAAAAATTTAATACGTCCCCACTGCATGAAATTTACTAGTTGTGATGCTGTGAGTTTAACTTCCAATTTTCCATCATGTGATTTCCTTTCCATTTTTAATGCGGCAGTTCCATAAAACTATTTTAATTTCTCATGGTTGGTGGATTATGATGAATCATCATGCATTTCTCTCCTTCTGGGAGCATCCGGTTATAAGCCATGGTCCGTGGCTTGCTGAAATGCATCCAATCTGGAGTATCTGCAGAGGAGAAGATACAAATAATCGGTTCCACCACAAAACCGCATTCGACTAAAGGGCGCTCGACGAAACCGCGTAGCTGACGTCATCACAGCGCGACAACAGCACGGAGAAAAAAGCACGCTGTAAACGCTAAACCTAAAATTAACCCCTAAACCTAAACCTAACCCCCCTAAACCTAATCCTAAACCTAACCCTAAACCTAACCCTTAACCTAACCCTAAACCTAACCCTTAACCTAACGCTAAACCTAATCCTAACCCTTAACCTAACCCTAAACCTAACCCTTAACCTAACGCTAAACCTAATCCTAACCCTTAACCTAACCCTAAACCTAACCCTAACCCTTAACCTAACCCTAACCCTAACCCTAACCCTAACCCTAACCCTAACCCTAACCCTAACCCTAACCCTAACCCTAACCCTAACCCTAACCCTAACCCTTACCTTAACTTGAATCGGCTTGCTTTCAAAGCGCTATTTAAAGCACCCTTCTTTCTCCGCGCTCGCTGTTGTCGCCCTGTTGATGACGTCAGCGACGCGGTTAAATCGGGCGCGCTTTAGTCGAGCGCGGTTTTGTCGTGCCACACAAATAATCAAGAAAGTGGACACATGGCCACACGAGGGGCTTCAATGGCATATGGACTGGGTGAAACCAGGCTTAATAGCAGTAACTATGCGAGGGATCTTGGAGTCTTAGTGGACAACCAATTAAATATGAGCCATCGGTGTGTAGCAGCAGCTAAAAAAACCAATGCAATCCTAAATTGTATTAACAGAGGGATACAATCAAGGTCAAATGAGGTACTAATACCACTCTTTAAAGCCATAGTAAGACCATCTCTAGAATACTGCATTCAGTTTTGGTCAACATACTATAAAAAAGATGTGGAGACTCTAGAAAGAGTGCAGAGAAGAGCAACCAAGAGGATTAGGGGACTGGAGGCGAAAACATATGAAGAACGGTTGCAGGAACTGGGCATGGCTAGTCTAGTGAAGAGAAGGACCAGGGGAGACATGATAGCAGTCTTCCAATATTTGAGGGGCTGCCACAGAGTGGAAGGGGGTCCAGCTCTTTTCCAAAGCACCTGAAGGCCAGACAAGGAATAATCGATGGAAACTGAACAAGGAGAGATTGCTGGCTGGGGAATTCTGGGAGTTGAAGGTTGGAGACCCCTGCTGTACAAAATACACTCCATAATCCCCTCTCCATCTCTCCAACCCCCAGCCTTTCAAATAAAGGCTGGGCTTCTAGTGTTTGTTCTCTCTGCTTCTCCGCAGGTGAAGTATTCTCTCACTCAAGTAAGATTTTAGAAAGGTCCTCTCTGCGCACTTGAGAGGCACCTCAATGGCTTTCGTGAAACAATGATGTAAATTCTGAATTGGCTAATCCTTCCCACTGCCCTCCAAGGCTGGTGTCTCTAAAGATATTTCATTGCATAATCCGATCCTTTCATAATTCAAGTAGTAGTTCAAATCTGCTCCTTGAAATATGAGTAGGTATGAAGTTTCTCTCCCATTTCCTCAAGAAGTACGTTTAACAGCCTGAATCCAAGTTACTGGATTCCTAATATTTACATAGGTCAGTGTTTCTCAACCTTGGCAACTTGAAGATGTCCGGACTTCAACTCCCAGAATTCCCCAGCCAGCATTCGCGAATGCTGGCTGGGGAATTCTGGGAGTTGAAGTCCGGACATCTTCAAGTTGCCAAGGTTGAGAAACACTGACATAGGTACTGTATAATTTTCCTTTATGATCAGCCCTCAAAAGATGGAAACTGTAGAAAAGGTTTGAAAGAGAAAGACCTGGCCATATCATAAATACTTTTACCTGGTGACATTCACACAATACTGGAGGGGGTGATTATTGTATTATTATGTATTGTTATTGTTATAAACTTTTATTCATTGTTAAGAGCCGAGGTGGTGTAGTGGTTAGGGTGCAGCACTGCAGGCCACTTCAGCTGACTGTTATCTGCAGTTCGGCGGTTCTAATCTCACCAGCTCAAGGTTGACTCAGCCTTCCATCCTTCCGAGGTGGGTGAAATGAGGACCCAGACTGTGGGGGCGATATGCTGACTCTGTAAACCGCTTAGAGAGGGCTGAAAGCCCTATGAAGCGGTATATAAGTCTAACTGCTATTGCTATTGCTACTGCTATTGCTAACATGAAACTCCGTCAACTAAACATTTAAAAATGTCACAAATATCATTGACTGGCTCTGATGCTTGATACGGGTTGCTGCCAGCATCCTGGGTATTGACCAAGTATCTTGTTGTTGTTGTTGTTGTTGTTGTTGTTGTTGTTGTTGTTATCTCTTTTATTCATTAAACATAAAACTCAAGTCAACTGAATATTTAAAAATGTGTAACAAATACCATTGACTGGTGCTAATGGTTGATATGGGTGGCTGCCAGCGTCCTAGGTATCAACCAAGTATCTTCTTAAAATATACGATGTTCTGAGTGTTGCTATTAGCAGCAGTAGCAGAAGTTTGACTTATATACCGCTTCATAGGGCTTTCAGCCCTCTCTAAGCGGTTTACAGAGTCAGCATATTGCCCCCACAGTCTGGGTCCTCATTTTACCCACCTCGGAAGGATGGAAGGCTGAGTCAACCTTGAGCCGGTGAGATTTGAACCACCGAACTGCAGCTTAGCAGTCAGCTGAAGTGGCTGCAGTACTGCACTCTAACCACTGCGCCACCTCGGCTCTATTATTATTGTTGTTGTTGCTGTTGTTGTTATTTCTATATTGTTTGATTTTCTGTAAGCTGCCTAAAGTCACTGTGAGTGAGTAGGCAGCTATATCCATTTTCCTAAATAAATAAACACCTCTAAAGATGACCATGGGGTCACCACTGCAACAGTGGTGTGAAAAATGGTCATACATCACTTTTTTCAGTCCCGTTGTAACTTTGAATGGTCACTGAATGAATTGTTGTAAGCTGCTGACTACCTTCAGCTTGTTGAACCTGTGAATACAATTTGGCGTAAAGAAATAATAAGTTGGGGTAAATAAATAGCAAAACACATTTTGCTTAAGTATGATTTGCAGAGCAAAGCGCAATTAGATGAATTCACTCAAATGGCTAAACTCCTAGAGCTTGTAAACTACATTGGCTGGAGATTGACATAGCATGCTAAGCTTAAATGAAACTAACCAGATGATGTCAGCTTGGGGTAGAAATGAAGCTGCTGGGCACACAAGATCAGCCTTGAAAAAATATCAAGGCATAATGTGATGCAGGACTCCAAGCTAATTCTAAGAAGTCACTGGGGTTACAAAAAAAAAACACCTCTTTATTTCTCTTTCCACTGTTATTTCCAGAAAGAAAATATCTATTATATCAGCATGATTGAAGCTGCTTTGACGGTTCTCTCCCAAGGTAGGTACCAGGTATCTTCTACCTATTCAGGTGATTGCTAAACTGGAATCCACCTCTCCCCGAGATACTGTCACAACTAAAAGCTGGATTACAAATACAGCATAGAATCATAGAGCTGGAAGGGACCTTGGCGGACGTCTAGTCCAAACCCCTACTCAAAGTAGATCTTACATCCAGGATGGCGAACCTATGGCACACAGAGCCATCTTTCCGGGCACACGAGCCCTCGCCCATTGCTCTTCTGGATTCTGGCACTCCGGCCAGCTGGTCTTCATGCATGTAGAAGCACTAGAAACTGGAAGAGCAGTGCCCCGGTGCGCATATGCACCAGCCACCTGCTCTTCTGGTTTTTGGTGCACATGCACATGTGAAGACCAGCTGATCAGGGTGTATTAGCGTGCTGGAAACTGGAGGATCATCTTCCCAGTGTAGACATGCACGCCGGGAGGCTGCTCTTCCAATTTCCGGCACACACATGCTCCCGTTTCGGCACTTGGTGCCAAAAAGGTTCACCAACACAGTCTTATATGATCCCAAATGGTTTTCCAATCTGTTTTTAAAAACCTTCAGCGATGGAGCATTCACAACTCCAGGATGCAAGCTGTCCCGCTGATTTATTTTTTTCATTAGCAGAAAATTTCCCCCTTACTTCTAGGTTGGATTTCTCTTTAACAACCTTCCACCCATTAATTCTTTATTATATCCATGAAGTCCTGCCCTCCGGTGCTTTGGAGAATAAGTCCATCTCCACTTCTCGGTGACAGCCCCTCGAGCACTGGAAGACAGATGTCAAGTCCCCCTTAACCTTTCTATTTTATAGGCCTAACTCCTAACTAACTAACTGACATGCCTAACTCCATCGACTGTCTCTATATCATACGATTTAGCCTCCAGGCCCTTCATCATCTTTGTTGCTCTTCTCTGTACACTTTCCAGAGGATCTCAGCATCTCTTTTGTATTGTGGTGATCAGAACTATAGCAGAATAGCCAGTTGGTGGGTTTCGGATCCTGTTGCAACTGGTATACATGTGTAGTTACCGCCCGTGACGCTCGAGCTGCTGGGCGGAGCGTTGCGGAGGTGCTGTATGCTCTGTGCGTGTGCGCGAAGGTCCCAATAGGCTCAAATACAGGTAAGGAGGGTAAGTGGGCCCTCCGGAGCACCATACCAGAACGGTACCTGGTGCACCCAACAGGCACCGGTAGACCCGTACCGGGGTGTACCAGTCGTATCCCACCACTGAGAAGAGCTGAGTTGGTCTAGAATAACTAAACTCTGGAGACATCTAGCTGATCTTTTCAGATTAATCCAAGTCCAGCAACTTCAAAACATCTCTCTTCCTCCAGTCCAAATTAGTGGAGATTGTTTTTCTCACTGTCAGGGGATGTGTTTATGGAACTTTTATGGAATTCTACTAATTTGTCCTGCATTAAAAATGTAACTGTATATCACCACTCAGTACTGAAGCAGAACAGAATTCTATCATTCGGATCCCTCCCAAATTATACCAGCATATTTTTCAGACAGCCCAAGATCTGGAAGATTGCAGATTAACATCTGGCTGAGCCCGGAACCACAAGCAAAGCAACTTAGAATAACTCAATGTTTCTCAACCATAGCCACTTTAAGATGGGTTGACTTCAACCTTTATGCTGGCTGGGAAATTCTGGGAGTTGAAGTCCACATATCTTAAAATGTCCAAGGTTGAGAAACATTGGCCTAGTAGTTCATGAGTTCCCCAACTTGGTAACTTTAAGACTTGTGCACTTCAACTCCCGTTCTTAAAGTTGAAGTCCACAAGTCTTAAAGTTGCCAAATTTGGAGACCCTTGAACTAATGAAAAGAAGGACTAGGGGAGACATGATAGCAGTGTTCCAATATCTCAGGGGTTGCCACAAAGAAGAGGGAGTCAAACTATTCTCCAAGGCACCTGAGGGCAGAACAAGAAGCAATGGGTGGAAATTAATCAAGGAGAGAAGCAACTTAGAACTGAGGAGAAATTTCCTGATGGTTAGAACAATTAATCAGTAGAACAGCTTGCCTCCAGAAGTTGTGAATGCCCCAACACTGCAAGTCTTTAAGAAGATGCTGGATAGCCATTTGTCTGAAATGGTTTAGGGTTTCCTGCCTATGCAGGGGGTTGGACTAGAAGACCTCCAAAGTCCCTTCCAATTCTGATACTCTTCTATCCTATCCTATCCTATCCTATCCTTAAATTAATCTATCACATTGACTCCAATCAGGACATCAATGTTGTGCAAAAACCAGACATTAGTTTTAGGGTTTGGTATTGCACAGACACAGAGATATACCAGAGATAAAAATTAACCACACAAATCAACGGTGATGTGTTCTTTCTCTGCAAATTTCAGGTTTGGAGTACAACGGAATTAAAAATGACCAGCTCTTTTCCACAGCTGTGGGAAACTCCTTCAAGTGTCTCAGTAAGCAAACGGTGGACTTGGCCAGCAACTTTCAACTGCAGGCTGCCAATTCCCAGCTTCAGGCCTTTGATATCGTAAATAACCAATTTGGAAAAGGTTAGTATATGCATCCTTGGTGTTCCTATGATTAAGAGTTTCCTGCTGAGGACACAAAGGGGCATTTTCACACCATGAGCTCCGGGTCAATGAAGATTTCACTGATTCTCTCTCAGCCATGCTGCATTTAATCCAAGCCAACTTTGCATGCATATAAATATGTGCGTAGCACGTATTTATTTAATACATTTCCCAGTAGCCCCCAAAAGGCTTTTATAATTTTCAGATGTACAGATGTACCAGGAGAACAACGTACAACCAGTTTCAATTTTATTGGGGTTGTCAAGACATTCATAGCCTTATTATTTATTTATTATTTTGATCATGCCTTTATCTCTATATTCAATAAAAGCAAAATACCACTCATGCATAATCACGAAATCTCCAGAGCCGTAAAGCCTACAAACTTGAAATTTGGCACGTATGTTCCTCTTGGCTTCTAGGTGCTCGCTAAGAAAGGATATTTTGAAATGACCATCAGATCATTACTATTTCTTTTAGTGTTATTAACACACTCTGATGCAAAGAAATTAGACATTCTACTCCCCCTCCCCACCTGAAAAGAACTCTGTTCCAACTGCCACTTGGGTATGGACGTGGTCAGCACGTGACTCATCCCACCTGCGGGTTCTGATGCTAAGGAGTTAGACTGAGGGAGAGAAGGGGATAAAAAAATCTCCAGAGCCGTAAAGCCTACAAACTTGAAATTTGGCATGTATGTTCCCCTTGGCTTCTAGGTGCTCACTAGGAAAGGATATTTTGAAATGACCATCAGATCATTACTATTTCTTTTAGTATTATTAACACACTCTGATGCAAAGAAGTTAGACATTCTACTCCCCCTCCCCACCTGAAAAGAACTCTGTTCCAACTGCCACTTGGGTATGGACGTGGTCAGCACGTGACTCATCCCACCTGCAGGTTCTGATGCTAAGGAGTTAGACTGAGGGAGAGAAGGGGAGAAAAAAGAAAAGTGGGGCAAGCCTGAAGGAGAGAAGGGGATAGGAGAGGATCAATGGGTCCAGGCTGAGGGAGAGAAGGGGGATAGACGTCTGTGGGGCAAGCCTGAGGGAAAGAAGGGGAGAGGAGAGGCTGATTGTAACTACTAATTAATTTTCAAGCTGTAAGTGTCAAGTTATCAAGCCCAATCACATAGTTTCTTAGCGGAGCATGGGTATCCAGCTAGTTGTTATATAAACAATTATATAAATAACTGATAAGCAAACATATCCAAGGCATCTTCCTCCCCCTATTTTCATCACAACAACAACTCTTGTCAGGTGAGTTGAGGTGAGAGATAGTGACTGCCTCAAAGTCACACAGCCGGCTTTCATCCCTAAGGCAGGACTTGAACTCATGGTTGACTCAACTGGCTTTCTAGTCTGGTGCCTCAACCACTAAGCCAAACTGCCTAAGGATTTGCCATAGTTCAAATGATTTTAACTGGTACAAAGATAACTTTCACGTATGGTGCTCACAAGATCCGGGATAATTCTCCATAGCTTTATTTGACTAAGATGAAAATCACCGTGGAAGACGAAAATCACTCTGGAATCATATGATGCTCTTTTATTGAAGTCTAATATGTTCTTTTTTTCCCCGGAATTGCAGAAGAGGAATGCACGTTGGATAGAAACAAGAAGTGGATCCCAGCCGCAATCGGCTTCAGTCTGTCGGGATTAGTTATCATCATCCTGTTCTCCTGTGTGCTTTATAGAAGGAAACCTGAGTCTGGATACAGCCGTATCTGAACCCTGAAATGAATTTATGAATGGGTGTAGAAGCAACAAATGATAACATCAGGAAGAATGGGAGACTCTGCTTGCTTTGCTGTGGCAATCAGATGTAAAAACAGCAGTCGAGCATCTTTAAGTGATCTTTAAATTTCTGACACTTTTAACACTTAATTGGAAATTAATCAGCTCAATGCAGGTGCATACACGTCTTATTATCTGTATACAACAGTAGCGATGCATTTATTTGCTTGGGGGTTATTGGGGTTTTCTTAAATTAGCCAGCATGTATTTGCAAAGGTAATCCATGAATTCAAGTAACATTAATAGTTATAATGTGTGTCTCTTTATCAGGCAGACCTGTCCGCAGGAGACACATTGTAAAGGGTATTTAGGCAAAAACTTCAACACACATTATGCTCTGAGCTTTAGTAACGGTATTATAACGCACTGAGGGCAGGAAGAGAAGCAATGGGTGGAAGCTTGTCAGAGGTAAGTTCAACCTGGCACTAAAGAGGAATTTCCTTACAAGAAGAACAATGAATCAACAGGCCACCTTGCCTCTCAAGGCTGTGGGTGCTCCAAATTGGAAGTTTTAAAGAAGAGATTGGAGAGCCATTTATCTGGGATGGTATAAGGCAACCTGAGGCTCTGGAGCCGCAAGTGGCTCTTTCATCCTTTTGCTGCAGCTCCCTATTGCCGGTTGACTCCACAATTGATAAGAGTTTTAAGTTAGGACAGGTAGAAGAAAAAGGATGCCGCGCTAGGAGGAGACTCTATGGTGGGTTAACTGGACTTCCGGTTGGCTCCAGAATTGAAAACGGGGGGCTTCCAGGTAGGACCTTTGGGGATCTTTGAGTGTTTAAGGTTGCCAACCTTAAACAGAGGTGGGTTCTAACTTCTTAGAGTACAACCCCAGGAAAATGAAATACTGAAATAAACCATGTGTCAGTTAACCACAGATTGGTTCAAGACCAAGCATTGGACTAGAAGACCTCCAAGGTCTCTTCCAGTCCTATCATTCTATGGTTCTGTGACTGAAATAAATTACATTACTCCTTAGTTAGGGAATAGGATGTCTGCCCTTCTCTATTTTATGAATGTAGGATATTTTCAAAATCAACTCCACGCTGACTTATCACTCACAGATCATCATTTCCCATCTGCTGCCAACTTCAAGGTTACAATAATGGGTGGACACACTCTTTGTACTAAGCAATGACTTCATCATGGTTTATTGAGTAGCATTAACTGGCTTAGCAATAAATAAATGGTTTATAAAACACCCAGGCTGGTGTTTTGTTTTTTTTAACACGTTGTGCTGTGCTAAAACCAAACTATATTATGGCATATCATAGCGTGTTAATTCAACCAACTCTGCAGACTTTCACACATACAGATTGTTGCTTCACAACATGCTTGGCCAGAATGGTTAAATCTGTAACTCACTGAATTGTACTGTTGGAAGAAATGTCCATCTGGGTTCAGTTCCAAGTGGGGAAAAAGACATTGGATTCATGGTGGCTGCTTGGAAAGGTTTTAATGGTGGGCAAGACCATATGCTTCAAGATCTTGGGTGAAGAAAAAAAGGGCAGAGATGCTGAGAGTGACTAAGTTTTATACCCTCTCTGCGCTTTTGAATTTGAACTTGTATTCTGATTGGTTGTCAGACTCCCATGGGGCCATGCAGGGGCAACTCTGTAGGCTGTCCTGAGTCCCAACCTTGGTTGACTCTTGCTGGGTTATGAAGTAATGAAAGGACTTTGGGATTCCTATTATGTGTCAGCCTCGCTTTGCTGTTGCTTCGGCTGCCATGAAACGGGGAGGGTGGGCATGGTATTTGGGTGGGGTTACTCATTGTGCTGGAGGAAGGTTCTAGAGTTCAGCTGCCTATCGGACTACGCATGCGTGGGTGATTCCCGCCAGGACTAACGGCACCGACATTCCATCTTCGTGATGCCTTTTGAAGTTATCTCACACCTGACACTTGAGAGAATTATGATTGGACTGTAACTGTGATGCCAAGGGGTGGGGAATGGGCTATTCTATATATCCATCGCTTTCATGCCTAAATAATCAGACTTCGCTACACTATGCTTTTAATCATTTATAATTAGTAAAAGTACACTTGATTTCTACACATGGAAACATGGAGTCTCGTGGTCTTCTTTCCTGATTATCTAATGGAGGTCCTGACATTATGGCTCTGCCTGAAGGAGGTAGATCTTTGTTATGTAGAATAGACTGACTCAGGCCTTAATGGCCCATTGAGAAAAGTGGAGGGACGGGATGAGACTGAGTGTCTGCCTCCCTTTTAGGGGAAATATTCTGCCCTTTTAACATTTCCTAAAATATCTCATTTTCCTAGGAGAGAGGTGGGTTCTAACTTCCTACAGTACAACCCCAGGAAAATGAAATGCTGAAATAATAAACCATGTTTCAGTTAACAACAGATTGGTTCAAAAATGCATTATCTGTCTCATGTAATTCAACCTACCTAGTCTAGTTTTCAAACTGCTGAAAGGCAGAATGGAAAGGGCCAAGCAAATTCTGCCAAATCAGTTGACTTGAGGTTGCACAGCCTTGCATTCTCTGGTATTTAATCCATTTTCCCGTAGTTATTCGATAAAAAGCATAACCTTCCTGGACCTAGAGATCACGCTTTCCTTTAATTTTCTGGGCAGAGAATAGAAGTGATCTGCTACTCCCTTCTCCTTGAGGGATATTTTAAACTCCCGAGGCTCAAAAAAACACTGTTAAAAAAAAAGGAACTATTTTTCAAGTCAACGTTTTCTGCAGAAAATATTCCTCTTTAGGCAAATTTATCTTTCCAAAATTGTGAGATGTTATCAGGTGATTTATCTGAATTGTGGAGAAACTAGAAGTACATTGCAATTACAAAGTTTTTTTTTTTTTTTTGGTAACTAAGAACACTGCCACTGCCTTGTCAATTTCCCTGCTTTTGCATTTTTTATTTTTACCTTTTTTTACTTGGGAGTTTTTAATTTATGCTTTTATTCATTTTTTTATATGGTTTTCTAATGTTCTATGTTTATGTTCTAAAACCGTCCGGACCCATTTAGGTGAGATGGTTGCAGGGGTGGGTTCCTGCCAGTTCTAACCTCTTCTATAGAAGAGGTTCCACAAATCTATCATGCTGTTTAGAACCGGTCCCAGTTCCCTCCCCCCCGCCCATCCACACCACACTTGCCCCGCCCACCGCTCACTTATTGGTTGGCTCACCAATTGCCCTACCCACCTCTAAGAGTCCCATCTAAACCTTAAATTCTTAAAGCTGTCAAATTTGAACATCCCTGGGGTACTTTTTCTAAAGGGTTAGGGGTGCGAGGGTCTTGTGACTTGACAGCTTTAAGGCTTGCACGCTTCAATGCCAGAGTTTCTGAGCCAACATGACTGGAGGAGGAATTCTGGGAGTTGAAGTCCACAAGTCTTAAAGCTGTCAAGTTTGAACACGCCTGGAGATTTTCTTTTCTAAAGGGTTAGGGGTGCAACGGTCTTGTAACTTGACAGCTTTAAGACTTGCGTGCTTCAAATGCCAGAGTTCCTGAGCCAGTATTTTGGTTGCTAAGCAAGAGCGTTGTTAAGTGAGTTTCACGTTTTACAAGTTGGCCATGCCCACCCAGTCACATGACTGCCAAGCCACTCCCACTCAGTCACATGGCTGGCAAGCCACTCCCACAAAGCAGGCCACACCTACAGAAGGTTTTTAAAAATTTTGAAACCCACCACTGGATGGTTGGTATGGAAATTTAATTAATTTGTTTTACTGTGTACAATCCTAGACTGTTTCCAACATATTTTTCCTACACACACCAAAGCTTTGTTCCTTTACTGATCTTATATAAACCACAAAAAAAAGGCTGAATTGAATTTTCTTCCCATAAAATAACATAGCCCAAATACTCACACAAAATGTGGATACTGAGATAAAAGTGCTAGTGCTTTGCAAATATATGTATTTGCAAAGGAAAAAATTATTTTTCAAAACTTTCTGGAAGACTAATTTGTGGTCCAAGTTTTTCATCCACCACCAGCCAGATCCAGTCATGGTTAGTTTTCAAAGTCAGATAACTATTGCCACCTACTGAGGCTTGGTGAAGATGGTAGATCAGATACCTTCCTAAGAGTAGGCAATGGCCCATAAATCCTATAAATCTGCTTAGTTAATAATAAATCTCAAACTTCTCAAAAGATAGAGAGAGAATTTTTTTTTTATAAAATAAGTTTTAAATTCACAGCCCAACTTTCTGGCTCCGAATAATTATGAGTTTTCATTCCCAATGCTTTTCTCTGAAGAAAAAAAAAACTTGTATTTCTCCACAAGGCCAAAAATAAGAATTCACAATCCTCACATTAGAGACATATCTGTGCTCTGAGACCCATTAATAATAATAAAAATTCCATCCAGACCCTGAAATTGGGGGGTGTCTGTCCTTGGGAGTAGCATTGCTACCCCCCACCCCATTCAGGGAGGGTGTGTGAATAGGGATATAGGAATATAAGGATATAAGGATAGGATAGGACAGGACAGGACAAAACAGAACAGAATAGGTGGACCTCTGGTGGTCCCTGAGAAACTTTTGGTGATCTGCAGAAAAATTATTTGCATTTTTATATTGCACTAAATACTATTTATCTTTTTTTTAAGCATATTAGTGGTCCACAGGGTTTAAAATGATGAATTTAGTGGTCCCTGAGGTCCAAAGGTTTGGTGACCCCTGGACTAGAATAGAACAGAAAAGAACAGAGTTGGAAGGGACCTTGGAGGTCTTCTAGTCCAACCCCTTGGTTAGGAAGGAAACCCTATAGTACCATTTCAGACAAATGGTTATGAAAACCTCTTCTTCAAAACTTCCAGTGTTGGAGCATTCACAACTTTTGGAGGCAAGTTGTTCCACTGATTAATTGTTCCAACTGTCTGGAAATTTCTCCTTAGTTCTAGGTTGCTTCTCTCCTTGATTAGTTTCCACCCATTGCTTCTTGTTCTACCCTCAGGTGCTTGACTCCCTCTTCTTTGTGTATGTAAACAGTAACAGAGTTGGGAGGGAGCTTGGTGGTCATCTAGCCCAACCCCCTGCTCACGAAGGAGAGTCGCCCCCCAACTCCTTCCCCGACTTGGCTAAAGCCCCGCACAAACCAAGAAACCTGGCTAACGAGGCTAAGTTTTAATGGGGACGAAGCCACGAGGGTAAAAAAACACATCGGGCAGGGCAGGGCTCTTGGGCGGCAGAGGCAGCTGGAAAAGCCCCGGAAGCGCGCCCGGCCTTTCTCCTTGGCGAAGGTTGGGGAATTTTCCCTCCGCCCGGGCAGCTCCGCCGCTTCCTCCCCACCGAGCCCGGCCTCCTTTCCGGCCTCGCTGATAGGCCCAAACGCCGCCGCTAGCCCGGCCCAAGTCCCCCGCCTCTGTGCAGCTCCGGCGCTGGGATGGCGGCCTCGGCTTTGGCGCTGGGCCGCGAGGGGCGACGCCAGCTCCGGCGGGCGCTGCAGGGCAGGTGAGGGCGCGGGGCGAGGGCGAGGGGCTCCCCGCGGGAAGCTGGGAGAGAAGAGTCCCGCTTTTGCCCGCAGGGCAGGGAGCTCCTGGGCTGTGCCGAGCCGGTCCCTTGCAGAGCCCCCACCATCTGGCTGCTGGTCCCGAATGAAAGGAGGGGACCTCCGCGGTCCCCCCCCCCCTTCCTGGGGTCGGAGCTATATTTTTGAGGCTTTAGAGATCAAGCTGCACGTGTGGATTGGGCCCGACGCGTGTCTAAGCTTTCACAAAACCCCCGCTGGCAACCTGGAGCAACTGGCGAGCTAGTGGTGGTGATGAGTGATTTGTCAGTCATCTCTCCCTGCTCTGTTGGCACAGGTTGGCTTCCGACCTAATGCAGAAGAACAAGAGCTGGAAGGGACCTTGGAGGTCTTCTAGTCCACCCCCTCTGCTCAAGCAGGTGACCCCGTGTCGTTTCAGACAAAGGGTTGTCCAATCTCTTATTTAAACGTGTCTTTGTTCTTTGGGAGTCTGTGGAGATTCTCAGTCATCCAGGTCCTGGTTGTCCCAAAGGTGCTTTTTCAGGAGGCAACTGGATTTTCTTGTTTTTTCTTTGAAGACTGGGCTTCTCATCCCAGACCTTAACCCAATTGATAATCTAGAAAACAATAATTCAATCTTGGTTTCACATTACAATAGCTGCAGAACTAAAAGACTCGGTTCACTCCATGGGAAGACGCTGTAAGGCTGTCATTCATGCTAAAGGTTACCCAACTGAGTATTAACTAACATGGTGATCATTTTTGTATATCTCGTTTTTTCTATGGTGATAATTTTTCTATATCTCGTTTCACTTTTCTTCTTTATAACTGCTATCCTAATAGCAAATCCTTCATAAATGTTATTGCATTACATTCGTGATTAAATCATCTTCCCATTGATATATAATTTTATGGTAACTCCAAAAAAAGTGGTGGTGTTAGCTAGTTTTACATGGCTCTACATGGGGTTGCCCTTGAAGAGCATCCGGCGACTTCAGCTAGTCCAGAATGCGGCCGCGCGAGTGATTGTGGGCGCACCGCGGTTCGCCCACATAACACCTATCCTCCGCGAGCTGCGCTGGCTACCTGTTGATCTCCGGGTGCGCTTCAAGGTGCTACTCACCATCCATAAATCTCTCCATGGTAGTGGATCTGAGTACTTGAGAGACCGCCTCCTGCCGATTACCTCCCTTCGACCGATTAGTTCGCACAGATTAGGCCTCCTCCGAGTTCCATCCGCCAGTCAGTGCCGACTGGCGACTACGTGGAGGAGAGCCTTCTCAGTAGCAGCTCTGACCCTTTGGAACGATCTCCCCGTGGAGATTCGCACCCTCACCACCATCCAGACTTTCCGCACAGCCCTTAGGATCTGGCTATCCCGTCAGGCCTGGGGATAAGATTCTAATTTGCCCCACCTGAATGTTGAATGAAAGTTGTGTTTTTATTGTTTTATTTTTATTTATGCACTGTCTTGTGTTTTTGTTTGCACCCCCCTTCCCATGTATTGTAAGCCGCCCTGAGTCCCCTCAGGGAAAAGGGCGGCCTATAAATCATAATAAACTACAAACTAGTTTTAGAAAATACACTTTTCCCAAAAGGTTTCCACAATTTTGGCCACTACTGTACATGTTGGTTGCCAAGAGTGTGGATTATGATCACATGATCATGGGGATGCTACGAGAGCAATAGACTTATATATCGCTTTACAGTGCTTTACAGCCCTCTCTAAGCGGTTTACAGAGTCAGCCTATTGCCCCCAAGAATCTGGGTCCTCATTTTACCCACCTCAGAAGGATGGAAGGCTGAACCAACCTTGAGCCTGGTGAGATTCGAACTGCCAAATTGCAAGCAGCCGACAGGCAGCAGAAGTAGCCTGCAGTACTTCACTCTAACCACTGCGCCACCGGGGCTCATGGTCATAAGCGCACTTTTTTCAGTTGTAAGACTGGTCGTAAGTCAGAACTTTTTCCAGTTCTGTTGTTACTATGAATGGTCACTAAATGAATGCTAAATTTTTGACGGTCTTTTCCTTTCACAGAAAATGGCTTTGGGCCTGGAGTACCAGAGAATATGCTTCTGTAACAGGTAAATTATTTGGCTTATTTTCTTTATGGATTTTTTTTTCTAGGTTTCTAACATTTTATACAATAACTAGAAACTAATTTTGAAGTCAGATTAAAAAAAATAATAACATTCTCCTGGCATTCTGACAAGTGGACAAGTTAGTAGTCATAGGATATGGCCATAATTATTGCAGACCTAATTTCTCATGATGTCCTTTTTAATTTGAAAAAACAGCTCAAAGGAACATCGAGAAAGTTCTCGTGGCAAACAGAGGCGAGATTGCTTGCAGGGTGATGCGGACTGCCCGGAAGATGGGGGTGAAGTCAGTGGCAGTTTACAGCGAGGCTGACCGGAATTCAATGCACGTAGCCATGGTAAAATTCATCGGCTGACACTCTTAAGGGCTGCTCTTAAGGCAATCAGGGAGCCAAATAATTTTAAGTGATTACATTCACTTAATCATACTTGGTGATATGGTTTTTGGTTTGGATCAGAGAGTTAAGCTCAGAGGCTAAGATGCTGAGCTTGTCCATCAGAAAGGTTGGCAGTTCAACAGTTCGAATCCCTAGCGCCGCGTAACGGAGTGAGCTACATGCTTGCTTTTTAAAAGTGGCACCTCAAATGTTCATGCATTTATCCTCTCATCTATCGCATGATTCTTTGCTTTTGCAAAGGCTCAAGTCCCAAACATGATTAGGACAACCTCTGCTTCAGAACTTTAAAATAAACGTGTTGAGCAGATGTATTTATTTATGGAATTGGACAGTTCTGATGCTCCAGATTAAATGACTGAATTAGCAATAGCAATAGCAGTTAGACTTATATACCGCTTCATAGGGCTTTCAGCCCTCTCTAAGCGGTTTACAGAGTCAGCCCCCACAGTCTGGGTCCTCATTTCACCCACCTCGGAAGGATGGAAGGCTGAGTCAACCTTGAGCCGGTGAGATTAGAACCACTGAACTGCAGATAACAGTCAGCTGAAGTGGCCTGCAGTACTGCACTCTAACCACTGCGCCACCTCGGCTCTTATGGGAATTCTGGGAGTTGAAGTCCACACATCTGAAAATTGCTGACGTTAAGGCTGACTAGGCAATAAGGGCTCAGTGGCTAAGATGCTGAGCTTGTCGATCAGAAAGGTTGGTGGTTCGAATCCCTTGTGCCACGTAACAGAGTGAGCTCCCGTTATTTGTCCCAGCTTCTGCCAACCTAGCAATTCTAAAGCATGTAAAAGTGCAAGTAGAAAAATAGGAACCACCTTTGGTGGGAAGGTAACAGCGCTCCGGGCACCTTCGGCATTTAGTCATGCTGGCCACATGACCACGGAGACATCTTTGGACAGTGCTGGCTCTTCGGCTTTGAAACAGAGATGAGCACTGCCCCCTAGAGTTGGGAACAACTAGCACTTATGTCCGAGAGGAACCTTTACCTTTTTAGCTTTAGATCAGAGGTGTCAAACTCAAGGGTGGGGTGAGGATGCTGCTTAGATCTGGACTTCAGGGCCGCCGCCCTGGAAATAACAAAGGACCGGCCCGCGGTGCCTCTGCCAGCGAAAACGGAGCTCAGGAGGGCTGTGCCCCCGTTTTCAGCCGGGACGGCCTCCTGCAGTCCTGCCAGCAAAAAATGGAGCAAAAATGGCCCATCCTGGCCATGCTACGCCTCTCCCCCCCCTCCCCCAGTCAAACACAACCCTTAAGGAAATTGAGTTTGACACTCTTGGTTTAGATTGATCACAGTGCAGGTAATCCTCAATTTACAACCATGCATTTAGTGACTGTTCAAAATTACAGCAGCACTGAAAAAAGTGACGTATGACTGTTTTTCAAACATTCTTTGCAGGATTCCCCATGAGCATGTGGTTAAAATTTGGACATTTCTCAACTGGTTCATATTTATGACAGTTTGCAGTGTCCCGGGTCATGCCAGCCACATGACCATGGAGACGTCTTTGGATAGCGCTGGCTCTTCGGCTTTGAAACGGAGATGAGCACCGCCCCCTAGAGTCGGGAACGACTAGCATATATGTGCGAAAGGAGGCTTTCCCTTTTTACTTCACAAATTATAAAGGGGCGGGGCTTTGGTAGCCTGGTTGCAGCTTCCATTTTGATTTTTCGTTAAGCTATCTTCTGGCTGATCCAGCTCAACCCCTCTGCTGCTTGAGTTTGTTCCTCCAAGATGTTTTTCAAAGTCTTGCAGAAAAGTTAAAATATGTAATGAAGTATAAATAAAGTATAGTAATAAAATGATGGCGTTTTCTTGTAGGCTGATGAAGCCTATTGCATTGGCCCAGCACCATCTCAGCAGAGCTATCTCTCCATGGAAAAAATAATGGAAGTAGCCCGAAACTCTGCAGCACAGGTACGAATCCTGCTTTGTAACAGCTATGTTTTACTTAAAATTGGGTTAGTGAAACATAACAACATGGATTCTGTGTGTAAGTGACTTAAGCGCCCACATTGCAGGCTATTGGTATTCTGACTGACTTTCTTGGAGCAGTTTAAATGTATTCAGCAATTCTGCTTTTTAAAAATGGTCTCATTTCCTATAAAGTTGTGTAAATATTCTGCTAATATCCCAGTTCTTTCTGTGGTTAGATTATGTGCCTGCTACCTGCAGAGGTTCAGCCCAGTGGTGGGTTTCAAATTTTTTTAGAACCTCTTCTGTAGGTGTGGCCTGCTTTGTGGGAGTGGCCTGCCGCCCATGTGACCAGGTGGGAGTGGCTTGCTGGCCATGTGACTGAGTGGGAGTGGCATGGCAGTCATGTGACTGGGTGGGCGTGGCCAACTTGTAAAATGTGGTGAAACTCACTTAACAACGCTCTTGCTTAGCAACCAAAATGTTGGCTCAGGAACTCTGGCATTGAAGTGTGCAAGTCTTAAAGCTGTCAAGTTAACACGACCCTTGCACCCCTAACCCTTTAGAAAAAAAAAACCCCAGGGGTGTTCAAACTTGACAGCTTTAAGACTTGTGGACTTCAACTCCCAGAATTCCTCCTCCAGTCATGTTGGCTCAGGAACTCTGGCATTGAGGTGTGCAAGTCTTAAAACAGTGAAGTTACAAGACCCTTGCACCCCTAACCCTTTAGAAAAAAACCCCCAGGGGTGTTCAAACTTGACAGCTTTAAGACTTTAAGGTTTAGATAGGACTCTTCGAGGTGGGTGGGGCGATTGGTGAGCCAGCCAATCAGTGAGCGGCGGGTGGGGCAAGCGTGGTGGGAACGGGCAGAGGGAGGGAGTTGGAACCGGTTCTAAACAGCATGATAGATTTGTGGAACCTCTTCTATAGAAGAGGTTAGAACTGGCAGGAACCCACCCCTGGTTCAGCCATCCTAACAACATGTCTAGGCTGCTGTTTCATAGGTCTTTTAAGTGCACAGAGGGCTGATGTCTGGATGGCGTTGCAGATCACTCTCATAGCAATTAATCAGATTTTTTTGCTGGTCACATACAGTGGTAATTGTTAGGCAGGTGAAGTGGACACCCACTAACCGTTGCATCCTCCTATTGGTCAGCTGAAGAAATGACCGATTGCCGGTAGTTTTCGGAGGTCAGTGGCAAAAGAAAAGATTGTAGGCAGCTTCAATTTGCTTTTGAGAGTGTTTGGGGAGCAGAAAAGAGCCGTGTGGACATTCCTGCATTTTGAAAGTCAGATTCAGCTTCTAGGGCAGCTCAGCAGAAACATCACAAAGCCATAAAGCCTCTCCCAATCTGCCTTTGATATTTCCTACTTTAGGCTATCCATCCAGGCTACGGTTTCCTCTCCGAAAACACAGAGTTTGCTGAACTCTGTAACCAAGAAGGGATCATTTTCATCGGTCCTCCTTCGTCTGCTATCAGAGATATGGGCATTAAGAGGTATTCTGTGTTATTTCATGGCTAAGCTTATTATGGAAAGAGAATTTTGTTAGAACTACGAGGTTGTTCCTTGTTTCTAAGTTGGGCCGCCCTCTTTGATATACGCAGCGAATTAACCCTGCGATCCTTTAATATTCTGAGAATTACGGTCTCAAAAGTCTCAGTGTAGAGTGCCCGAATGCAGTACAACTTTTTGTCAATTTCATGTGGGCCTTTATTTAATTGATGGGTGGTGTGGTGGCTCAGCAGTTAAGAGGTTGGGTTTGTTGGCTAGAAAGCCAGTCAGCAACCGAGACCCGAGCATCACACGACGGGGTGAACTCCCATCCTCGCTCCAGCTCCTGCCAACTTAGCAGTTCGAAAGCATCCCAATGCAAGTAGATGAATAGGTACCACTTCATGTAATAGCGCTTTGTAATATACTGTCACATGACTGTGGAAATGTCTTTGGGCAGCATTGGCTCAGTGGCCTTGAAAAGGAGACTAACCACCACCACTTATAGTCTGCAATGGCTAATGGAGTAAAATCCGGAGGGGACTCTTAATTAATTAATATCTCATTTAATCGAGGTGGGAGGAGCCCAGACATGTGAATCATAGAAGGGAAGGGAAGGAATCTAGATGAAGTAGTGGTTGATTTACATGCCATCAAATCAGGGTTGACCCTTGGTGGAGACATAGATTTTCTCCTTGATCAAAATGGAATGTTCCAAATACTGTAAGGAAGTTGCATCAGTTGAAAGAGAGATGGGTTGTGGGAGGGGAAAAAAGCTGTTTTGCAGAGTCCGTTGTTGACACTGAACATGAAGTTGTGTTCCCTTGAAGTACTTCTAAGGCCATCATGTCTGCAGCGGGAGTTCCCGTGGTGGAAGGTTACCACGGGGAAGAGCAATCCGACAGCTTTTTGGAAGAGCAAGCCAGAAGGATCGGCTACCCAGTTATGATCAAAGCTGTCCGTGGAGGTGGAGGCAAGGTAGCATCTGTTCGATGAGATTTCATCTATCAGTCTTCCATTGGTTGCATCATAAAGTTCTACTTAAGCTATAATTCCTTTCACCTCTGTTGGTGCAGGAACTGTGCGCTCACAGTGCATTCATATCTTAGCTAGATTCCCTCCTTGCGGTAAACCAGGAGTCTCCCAACTTGGCAACTTGTGGGACTTCCAACTCCCAGAACTCCTCAGCCAGTATTTGAGTTGTAGTGTCAGCTCCTCTCCATTAATTAATTAGGAAAGAAAGACCACGAGACTCCATGTGTAGAAATCAAGTGTACTTTTACTAATTAAGAATGGTTAAAGGCAAAGGGTAGCGAAGTCTGATTATTTAGGCGCGAAAGCGATTGATATATAGAATAGCCCATTCCCCACCCCTTGGCATCATAGTCCCAGTCCAATCATAATTCTTTCAAGTGTCAGGTGTGAGATAACTTCAAAAGGCATCACGAAGATGGAATGTCGGTGCCGTTAGTCCTGGCGGGAAACACCCACGCATGCGTAGTCCGATCAGTTGGTGAACTCCAGAACCTTCCTCCAGCACAATGAGTAACCCCTCCCAAATACCATGCCCTCCCTCCCCATTTCATGGCAGCTGAAGCGACAGCAAAGCAGAAGCTGACATGTAGTCCATAAGCCTTAAAGTTGCCAAGTTGGGAGAACCCTGCAGTAAACCATAGTTAAATACATTTATTAAATAAGCAGGACTTGAATAAGCAGTCATAACATATACCGTATTTTCACGACTATAAGCCGCACTGAAAATCCTAAAATTTGATCAAAAACCGGCAGTGCGGCTTATAACCCTGTGCGCTTTATATATGGAAAAAGATCGAAAATCTCTCCCTCCCGATTTTACGCTCAAACTTGAAACTTGCAAGCGAATGACCGCGAGCAGGCACGCACACGTCCCTTGGGTCTCTCCCTCCCTCCTTAGCCGGGAGGCACCAAACTGCGCCCAGCCATCCTCACTTTGTCCTGGTTAAGGGTGGGAGTGTCTGAGACGCCGCTGGGAGAATGTCCACTTCGGGTTGCCGGGACAGCAAATTTCAAGGAAAAACGCAGCTGCTGGAATCGGTGCACCACCGAAAGTTCTCTGGTCTGGCTGCACCCGAGCTGGTGAAGCACCCTTGCGATCGGAGCAATCGCGTGGCTCACCTGCACTGGCTGTCTCCCTGGCGATAGGCGGGCGGTTGCAAGCACTCCATCAGCTTGGGTGCAGCCTGACCGGAGCCCTTTCTCTTCTCAGAAATGTCTTCTCAGTGGAGCTATAGCAGCTGCATGCCCCTTTCAGGTACTTTGACCCCCCCCCGGGAGGGAGGGGGCCAGCCAGAGGGGCATAAAGGGAGCCGCAGCTTCTCTGTGAATGGAGGGGAAAGAGTTCGGCTTCTCTCTGCCATTTAAAGGCTGCAGCAGGGAGAATCCCAACTTTTTTCCTCTCCCTCCATTCAGAACGAAACTGCTCCAGCCTCCCCCACCCCCACGTTGCCCAGTAACCCTAACCTTCGCGCTCTTCTCCGCGTTCTCCTCGGGATTGCAATAGATGTCCAGAAGCGGCTTTTGGGGCTAATGGGGATTGGATTTCCAGCTCGATAGCCGCTGCCGCTTCTGGACGTCTATTGCAGTTGTGAGGAGCCGAGGAGAGTGTGGAGAAGAGCGCGAAGGTTCTTGGCACTCTGGGAAGCGGGAGAGGCGCGCGGTTTGGTTTATCCTCCCTGGATGTCGCAGTAGCAGCCCCAAACTCACCGATCTCAGTGTTTTTCGCATCGGGGTGTGCTGCAAGAGGGAATGAGTGAAGAGTGAAGACCTTTTCCAGCCAGCGCAAAGGACTCCCCCGGACTTTTTTTGCTGAGCACAGGGCGACGGGCCCGCACCTCCACCACCAGCAATCCGGAAAGGTCTTCACTCATTCTCTCTTGCAGCATGCCCCGATGCGAAAAACACAGAGATCGGTGCGCTTGGGGCTGCAGCTGCTTTCGCGGCTTCCTGGAGCGCCAAGAACCTTCGCGCTCTTCTCCGCTCCTCGCGACTGCAACAGATGTCCAGAAGCGTCGGGAAACGTGCGGCTTATAACCCGGTGCGCTTTATATATGGAAAAAGTTTGAAAAATTAACGTTAACTGATACTGCGGCTTATAATCCGGTGCGGCTTTTGGTCGTGAAAATACGGTAACTTATTTGGTTAACGTGATGCTAATCCAAAACACTTGGCATTTGTGAACTGAGTGTAGGCCATTGTGAAGGAACACACCCATGCGCAACAATGGAGTATCAGTAAGCTTGGGGGAATGAAGTTGTAGACTGCAAAGTTGCATTGCAGTGTGTCACTTGGATTTTGCTTTTATTTATGTTGCTTTCTATTTTTAATAAGTTCAGAAAGTCAAAGATGAACTGATGTTGTAGTCTCCTCTCAAGTGCCCTCCGATAAATGCTACATAACCCTTAAAAGAATCTTTTTAAAAATGCAGGCATCAGATCAATCTTGTTTACGGCTACCAGGAATATATATATATATAATCTATGCATGTATTCTCTGTGATATATATGGAAATCAGAAATTTAAGCTAGTGATTGTGCAAAAGAGGTGCCTCTGTTGTCATTAACATAGCAGAAAATATTTCTTGCTGGTTTTTTTCAAAGTAATTTATTTCCTTGTTTTGCTAATGTTAGTTTCATCCCTTATTTGCCCTAGGGAATGAGAATAGCACTCACTGAAAAAGAATTTCAGGAACAATTGGAATCAGCTCGAAGAGAGGCAAAGAAGTCCTTTAACGACGATGCCATGTTGATAGAGAAGTTTGTTGACAATCCAAGGTAAACACAACAATCTGTTTGGCAGCTCTTTATCACTCCCTTTTAGTAGCTCCACTAGGTGGCAGGAAGCACATTGTAGAGGAGCACAAGATGACCTTGAAGAAAATATGCACCAACTGTTTATAGAAGATAAGCTATGTCAGCCATACAAAGAAGACCAGGCAGGAAACAGGAAAATAGAATAATGGCGTTGGAAGGGACTTTGGAGGTCTTCTAGTCCAACCCCCTGCTCAAGCGAGCCGAGGTGGCGCAGTGGTTAAATGCAGCACTGCAGGCTACTTCAGCTGACTGCAGTTCTGCAGTTTGGCTGTTCAAATCTCACCAGCTCAGGGTTGACTCAGCCTTCCATCCTTCCGAGGTGGGTAAAATGAGGACCCGGGTTGTTGTTGGGGGCAATATGCTGACTCTGTAAACCGCTTAGAGAGGGCTGAAAGCCCGATGAAGCGGTATATAAGTCTAACTGCTATTGCTATAAGCAAGAAACCCAATAACATTTCAGACAAAAAGCTGTCCAATCGTTTCTTTAAAAACTCCAGTGTTGGAGTACCCACAACTTCTGGAGACAAGTCATTCCACTGATTAATTGTTCTAACTGTCAGGAAATTTCTCCTTAGTTCTAATCTGGTTCTCTCCTTGATGAGTTTCCGTCCATTGCTGCTTCTTTCTGCCCTCAGGTGCTTTGGAGAATAGCTTGACTTCTTCTTTGTGGCAGCCCCTGAGATATTGGAACACTGCTATCATGTCTCCCCTAGTCCTTCTTTTCATTACGCTAGACATACCCAGTTCCTGCAACCGTTCTTCATATGTTTTATCCTCTGGTCCCCTAATCATCTTTGTTGCTTTTCTCTGCATGACTAGATGAGCCAATTCTACTTCATTGAAGGTTACATTAATAGAATCTTGCAGGTTTGAAAGTATCTCTTTCTCTGGGAACAATTTACAACTTGCAAACTAAGAATGGTTTCTTCTGAGATCTTGCCCTCCCTACATTCTTGCTATGGGCTTAGCTGCCTTTTATCTCATTGTCCTCTTGATGATATCTCATCGCCCTGTCTGCAAAAGTCATTCCCACAAAGCATTGCAGCTTACCCCAAGAAAACAGGAAAGCATGAGACGGAAACATGGGATTTCTCCCTTGGTTCTCTTTCATATAAAAGGGAAGAAAAAAGAAATGTCTTTGGACTTTCAGGATTCCAATTTTTACAGCAATATTTATAAAGTAGAATTCTAGTTTCTTGTGCCCTTTTTCTGACCTGGCCTTCCTTGAAGGGCTGGCATAGAAATCTCTGAGGTGAGCCATAAAACTCGTGACAACAGTTGGGAAAAAAAGAGAAAGTTGTCCCACATCCTTTCATCCAAAAAGCAAACTGGAAAATCCTGCCACCTTTGAGGTATGGACCCCTCCCCTCTTCCCATGATATGTTTAATGCTTAATTAAATACAGATAGGAGAAACGAATAAGCCTTATTTCTAGATGTAAAAAAGTAAAGTATCCCCAAAGTACCTTAATGGATTTTATTAATATGTCAATTCAAAAATTTTGGGATTAAAAATAAGCATCGATGGACAATACTATGGCCCCACTTACAAACTTTAAAATATGAAACAGGCACGTAGAAGTTCAAGTATTTGGAGACCAACATGGCAACGCAGTCTACCTGTTTGAAAGAGATTGCAGTGTACAGAGAAGACATCAAAAAATTATCGAGGAAGCTCCAGGGGTAAGTAGGCAGCTTTTGAAAGATACTTCAAATAACTATGATTATTGTGCTTGCTATGTTGTTATAATTTTTGTTTTTATGCTTGTTATTAAGGCAGTCTCAAGTCTACTATTTCTGCAGAAAATAATATCTTTTTCAAGGTCCTGAAATTCTCAAAGCATATTACTCTGCAATTCTCTATGAACCATATTGAACAGAGTGCAGTTTCCTTACAGATGTGTGATGTAGCCATTCCTTCTTTCTTCTGAGCATGGAAGGACTTACTTTTTCTAGAAAGTTTTTAGTGGCTTTGTTTTCAACCAGTGGAACAGCTTGCCTTGAGAAGTTATGGGAGCTTCATCACTGGAAGCTTTCAAGAAGAGATGTCCAATTGTCCATCTGTTAGAAATGATGTAGGGTCTTCTGCTTGGTGGTGTGTGTGTGTTGGACTAGATACAATACAATACAATACAATAATACAATACAATATAATACAATACAATAATACAATATAATAGCAGAGTTGGAAGGGACCTTGTTCTAGTCCAACCCCCTGCTTAGGCAGGAAACCCTTTACCGTTTCAGGTGAATGGTTATCCAACATCTTCTTAAAGACTTCCAGTGTTGGAGCATTTACAACTTCTGGAGGGAAGCTGTTCCACTGATCAATTGTTCTCACTGTCAGGAAATTTCTCCTCAGTTCTAAATTGCTTCTCTCCTTGATTAGTTTCCACCCATTGCTTCTTGTTCTACCCTCAGGTGCCTTGGAGAATAGTTTGACTCCCTCTTCTTTGTGGCAGCCCCTGAGATATTGGAACACTGCTATCATGTCTCCCCTAGTCCTCCTTTCTATTAAACTAGACATACTCAGTTACTGCAGACATTTTCATATGCTTTAGCCTCCAGTCCCCTAATCATCTTTGTTGCTCTTCTCTGCAATCTTTCTAGAGTCTCCACATCCTTTTTACATCGTGGTAACCAAAACCAAATGCAGTATTCCAAGTGTGGCCTTACCAAGGCCTTATAAAGTGGTATTAACAACTTGACCAACAAGGTCCCTTCCAACTCTTGTTAATCTGAAAATCTGAATTCTTTCTCATGTTCTTAACATGCATTTAAATGCTTGTGGTGTCTTAGCAGCTTGGGTAAGGACTGTGATGCTCGTTATTTTCAACCCATTTGTATTTTGGATATAGGTTTTCTGCCAATAAGATGGTCAGTGTGACATATGGCCATTTTTCAGTTACAACTTTTGCAGCATCCCCAATGATCAAAGTTTAGATGCTTGGCAACAGACTGATATTTATGATGGTTGCAGTGTCCTGGAGTCATAGGATCGACTTTGCGCGACCTTCTGACAAGCAAAATCAACGGAGAAGCCAGATTCACTTATCAACCGTGTCCCTATCTTAGCAACCGCAGTGATTCACTTAACAGCTGTGGCAAGAAAGGTCGTGGCAAATGGGGGCAAAACTCACTTAACCAACGCTTCACAGAAGGAAAAAAAATTGAGGCTCCTCTTCTTTGCCCTTCAAATACTGAAATACTGCTAACGGGTCACCCCTAATTCTTCTTTTCTTTAGACTAGCCAGACCCAAATCCAGCAACTGTTCTTCGTGTGTTTTAGTCCCCAGGCCTTTGATCGTCTTAGTTGCTCTTCTCTGAATTTTTTCCAAAGTCTCAAAATCTTTGTTGTAGTATGGTGACCAGAATTGGTCGCAGTGTACCAGGTATGATCTATAACAGTGTTTCTCAACCTTGGCAACTTTAAGTCCTGTGGACTTCAACTCCCAACTGGCTGGGGGATTCTGGGAGTTGAAGTCCACAGGACTTAAAGTTGTCAAGGTTGAGAAACACTGATCTATAAAGTGGAACTAATACTTCACGTGATCTTGATTCTATGCCTCTGTTTATACAACCCAGGAGTGTATTACCTTTTTTGCTTTCAGTTCAGTTCAGTTTATTGTATTTATATGCCGTCCTTTTCCCCTGAAGGGGACTCAGGGCGGCTCACAACTCGAACCGGGGAAGGGGGATACAGACAAAAATTTAAAAAACAAGCATAACAATATATAATTTAAAACTCACAACAGTCATACCATTCGAGACGGGGGCAACAGCTCTTTAGCCCCAGGCCTGTCGTAACAGCCAGGTTTTGAGGGCTTTGCGGAAGGCCTGGAGGGTGGTGAGGGTTCGAATCTCCACAGGGAGTTCGTTCCAGAGTTTTTGGCAAAATTGCGCCACTTAACGACTGTGGCATTCACGTAACAACCACTGCAAAAAAAAGAGGTAAAATTGACTTCTTTTACGACCATCACAAGTTAACGGCCCAGATCAGCGGGCTCCACGATGGTCATAAGTTGAGGACCACCTGTAAGGAAAAAAAACCTTTGACACCAATTGTCCAAATATGAATGTGCAGTCAGCAAAAATGCAGGTGTGAACCTAACCTAATATTATTACTATCCTTCTTAGCCAGGAATTAAGCCCGAAGTGAGAAGAAAGCTTGGAGAGGCCGCTGTTAGGGCAGCAAAAGCCGTGAACTACGTTGGGGCAGGTATTGCAAGCTCTACTTCCTTTTAATGCTGAAGACAGGTTCTGTTGTGGTTCGCCAGCGGTCTGCGAACTGGCAGCAGAGTCGGACAGTGAGGAGGTTGGGGAGGAACATGGGCCAGTCCTGGAGTCTGGGGAAGGCTCGGATGAGGGCTCTGCATCGGAGGCAGAGAGGGGGCCAGGGCCACCTGGTAGTTATGTGCTGCTTCCGGAGTCTGATATCAGCAAGGCAGAAGAACAGTGTGAGCCTGTTCCACAGAGCTGCCAGAAAGCAAGAACAATTAAGAAAAAAAAGGGGGACTCGGGAGTAAGGCTTGGAGATGATTGGCCCCTCCCATAAGACATAAAAGAGGAGCAAATGGAGGTGAGCCTTTGCAGGAAGCAATTGGCTCATCTAGTCGGTTCAAGCTCTGAGAAGTCCTGTTTGACTCAGTGCTACGTTTGGCCTTGCAAAACTAATTGGCAATTAGGTCTCTGGCAGCATTTCAAGGGAGATAAACGGAGATAAAGGTGGGTGCTTATCAACATTCCCTGAAAGACTGTGGCAACTCAAGCAGACATCTGTCGGACTCTTCACATACTGTTTTTGAATCATTATGGCCGGGAATGACCATAATTCACAGCCGTCTAAATAAAAGAGAGTTTTGGGGACTAAGATTGTGATTTATGCTTTCTCAGGAAGCCTAGGTCATAGGGAATAGTATTTATGCTTTTATAGCAATAGCAATAGCAGTTAGACTTATATACCACTTCATAGGGCTTTCAGCCCTCTCTAAGCAGTTTACAGAGTTAGCATATCACCCCCAACAATCTGGGTCCTCATTTTACCCACCTCGGAAGGATGGAAGGCTGAGTCAACCCTCCAGCTCAACTGATGCTTGGAAAGAAATTGTGTTAAAGACCTTGGGACTCTTTCTGGCCCATCCGCAGGTTAACTCCCCTGACAACTGAACAGGATTGGATCAAATTTAGAATATGGGGGTGGGGAGCAATCTCAAATTCAAAAGTGAGCCAGTTCTGGCTGGGGACTGCAGAGAAAAACTTTTTAGGAGAAATTTCCCAGTGTGTTCCCAGCAGGAGAAGCAGGTGATTGACAGCTCAGAAGGTGGAGGTATTCTAAGTCTCCCACTTACTCCACCCCCCACTCCCTGGTCATGTGACTGAGTCAGTGGTGGGATACAAATAATTTAACAACCAGTTCTCTGCCATATTGAACAGCTGGGTAGGCATGGCTCGGTGGTAATGTGACCGTGTGGGTGTGGCCAACTCAATGTCACTCACATCAATGGGTGCTTCGCCTTAGCTGTGACAATGTAATAAGGGTTACCGGAGAGGCAATTTCTGCAAACAGGGCAATCAAGATGAGGCTAGAAACAACACCAGAATGTTTCCTTCCTGCCTTCCTTACAGGATTAGCCCTGTAAAGTGAGAAAAAAAGAAAAGGAGATTTCTTCCAACAACCAATTCTCCGAACTGCTCGGAAAGTTAACAATCGGTTCTCTCGAATAGGTGTGAACCGGCTGAATCCCACCACTGCTCTGAGTGGATAGGAGTTGGAAAGAAATCTAAAAGCTTGGTGGTTTTAAGACATGTGGACTTCAACTCCCTGAATTCCCCAGCCAACCGTGCTAGCTGGGGAATTCTGGGAATGGAAGTCCACATGTCTTAAAAGTTGCCACGATTGTGAAAAAAAATTAGCCTCTCACACATAGAGCAGCTTCCCCGAAAAGAATTAAAGGTATCTGCCAGGTATAATAAGAAAAAAAATCAAAATGGCAGCCACAACAGACTAATCAAAGCATGTAAATAAATGCACATAAAACCAGGCAGCGTATCAACTCCACTGTCATGGCTGCCATCTTGATTTTTTAAAACACCAGTCATCGAAATCAGTGGTCTGCTTATAAGATAAGATACTTGGCTGTTGTAACTGCAGTTTAACTCAGCTTAGAGCAGTGTTTCTCAACCTTGGCCACTTGAAGATGTCTGGACTTCAACTCCCAGAATTCCCCAGCCAGCATTCGCTGGCTGGGGAATTCTGGGAGTTGAAGTCCGGACATCTTCAAGTGGCCAAGGTTGAGAAACACTGGCTTAGAGGATACCCCATGTTGTCTGGGGAATTCTGGGAGTTGAAGTCCACACATCCCTAAAGCTACCAAGGTTGAGAAACAGTGCAATAGGTATTTCCTACCTCATTTGCATTTTGGAGAATTCAGATCAAAATCTGTTGCAATACACCACAAACAATGGAACCTAATGGCTTTTACAGCTGCTTTTGAAGGAGCTGCATGTTAAATGCCCGAGCAATTTTATTTCTCAGTTACACATACGTATATAAATAATTTTCAACTATTAGTTTGATATACAATGCCTGCTTTATCCCAAAGGCGCTTTTTCAAGTCTTGAGGAAGTTTCGCTTCTCATCCAAGAAGCTTCTTCGGTTCTGACTGAATGGTGGAGGGTGGAAGGATTTATATTCCTTGCAGTCATCTGGTCCTTAGCCCTCTTTTTGGAGAATTGTTGAGGCCACTCCGGGAGTTTATCTCAGAGGAAGTGGTAATGACCAGATGACTGCTCTACCATTCAATCAGAACCGAAGAAGCTTCTTGGATGAGAAGTGAAACATCTTCAAGGAAAAACCAGAAAGTTCAGTTGCCTTTTGGGAAAGCCTTTGGGACAATCATGGCCTGGATGACTGAGAATCCCCATAGATGATGCTTACTTTAGTCAGTGAATCTCAGGGACCATGAAGCTATATTGGGATTGTATTCATTTGCAGTTTTAATATAGTCTTCGTATACTATGCCTTTGTTAAATATTTTAGGAACTGTGGAGTTTATCATGGACAGCGCACATAATTTCTATTTCATGGAAATGAATACTAGGCTGCAGGTGGAGCATCCGGTTACTGAGATGATCACGGGGACTGACTTGGTGGAATGGCAACTGAAGGTAAGAAGTAACAAAGAATAGGAATTCTGCTGGATTTTCAAGAAGTAAGATTGTTCTTTCACTTGCTGCCATTCATTATATTCTTTCTGTCCCAACATGTTCCGAGAAGGAGATAGGAAGGGCATTGTTTTTCTTTTTGGCTTGGACAGAAAGAGGGAACCCTGCATATCCATCCTCCCCCATTTATTTACACACAAGCACCCTTTGGGGGAGGCCTGGGGTGGGTGAGGTGAAGATCAAGGATGGAAAGATTAGCTGGTCTGCAATATCATGACGTATCCAGCCCACGGGCCCCCAGTTTGACACCCCTGCCCTAGACAAAGCAGTTCTTACTGCCCTGTTGGCACAGTGGTTAAAATGCTGTATTGCAGGCTAACTCTGCCCGCAGTCTGGAGTTCGATTCTCACTGGTTCAAGGTTGATTCAGCCTTCCATCCTTCTGAGGTTGGTAAAGTGAGATTGTTGGGGGCAAATATGCTGACTCTGTAAACTGCTTAGAGAGGGCTGTAAAGCACTGTGAAGCAGTATATAACTCTTAAGTGCTATTGCTGTTTAGCTGTGGGGTATTTATCGCAATAGCAATAGCAGTTAGACTTATATACCGCTTCATAGGGCTTTCAGCCCTCTCTAAGCGGTTTACAGAGTCAGCATATCGCCCCCACAATCCGGGTCCTCATTTTACCCACCTTGGAAGGATGGAAGGCTGAGTCAACCCTGAGCCGGTGAGATTTGAACTGCAGATAGCAGTCAGCTGAAGTGGCCTGCAGTACTGCACTCTACCCACTGCACCACCTCGGCTCTATATACAGAGTTGTCTTTGACTTTTTGGAACTCTATGTCAGAGTTTGTTGCATAAGTTCAAATAGAGAAAGCACACAGAGAAAACTGATGCAGCAGGATTCATTAACTTTTTTATATGCGTAAGAATAGATGAATAAATGTACAATACCAACAGGTGGTTCTCCCAAGTAAACACAAGGCAAGAGAGTTACAGGCAAACACAAGCAGTTAGCTTCATTTCAGCAGACAAGCCCAGACAGACTGCTTGTTTACTTCTCAGAGCAGCAGACTGCTTTCTTCTTAAGTCTCTGTTTCAGTTCTCTGCACAGACTCTGATCTGTTTAAGCTCCCATTGGCTGACTTATTTGCTATGCCTATTCATTGGCTGACCTTGTCCCCACGTCTCTCCCAGTCATGAATATTTTAACACTCTAAGCATCAAGCAAGACATTTGTGGCTTGACTGTCTTTCATTATATGATCCCTTCAATTCTGAGTTCTATTAGAAATGCTGTCTTTAAACAATGGGCAGAGTTAGAGGAAGCAATTTAGTGCAGGTTGCTAGTATCAATTAGCTTTTTTTTCATTTCCTTGGCCTGTGAACAAATACATTTTCTTGAAGTTATTTTACATTCAGATTCACTAATAGTTTACTCTAAATTTTATCTTAAAGGTACTTTTTCCCCCCAAGACGCAACTGGACTTTCTGGTTTTTCTTTAATTGTGTTCTCATCCAAGAAGTTTCTTCAGCTCTATAGCTTCTTGCATGAGAAGCAAAACATCTTCAACAGAAAAAACAAGAAAGTCCAGTTTCTTCTTGAAAAAAAAGCACCTTTTTTTTCAAAGAGGGCTGTTCTTTGCAGGTGGCTGCAGGAGAGAAGATTCCTCTGACTCAGGAAGAAATTGTCCTCAAGGGACACGCATTTGAAGCTAGGATCTACGCCGAAGATCCCAACAATAACTTCATGCCAGGAGCTGGACCTTTATTGCATCTGTCCACGCCTCCTGCTGACAGCTGCACCAGGATAGAAACCGGGGTAAGACAAGGTAAAATGAAACCCTCTCACTAGGATGGGCAGAATTGTCTTCTGGTTTTGAAAGTCCTGCTGATAGTTGCCTTCTTTTTGGAACATGTGATGTGTGACCAATGTTGTTGGTTTCCTGCTACTAAATCAAGAGTCTACAATAGGATGTCAAACCCAAGGCCCATGGGCCGGATCTGGCCTGCGAGGGGCTTGGATCTGGCCCACAGATCTAGAAACAACAAAGCACTGGCCTGTGGTGCCTCAGCCAGTGGAAATGGAACTTGTGAAGGCCGCACGTGGCCCTCCTAGGCCCCATTTCTGGCTTGCAGCCCTCTGCAAGAGAAAAAGGAGCCCCACCTCGAGATCTCCCCCACCCCACCCCGAGATCCCTTTTTGCTGGCAGAGAGCTGCAGGAGGTCAACATGGCCGAAAATGGGGCCCAGGGGTGCCACACATGGCCCTCTTGAGCTTCGTTTTTGCTGGCAGAGGGCTGCAGGAGGCCGTCACAGCCGCAAATGGGCCTGGGAGCCTGTTTTCAATGGCAGAGATTCGGGCCGTCACCTGTTATGTCAAGCTGGCCACCCCCACCTTGGCCATGCACTCCCGTCCCGCACCCCCTTGGTCAAACACAAACCCTGATGCGGCCCTCAAAATAAATTGAGTTTGACACCCTGGTCTATGACAACTTGCCACGGCAAACTTTCTGCAGCTAAGTCGGCGCAGTGAACATGTTACGGGACAATTCGCTACAGTCAGCTGGCCACGGGACAAGAATTACAGCAATATCAAGAAATAGTGGGACAGAATCATTAAAGAAAGGATGCCAAAGGAGGGCCAAAACGGAATGCGAATGACAACAATTAAAATTGTTTTTAAAATTATTTTAAATAATTAAATCGTTGAATTTTCCCGCAGTAAGTTGGCATTGACCTATAAGATCTCACAGATTAGGCCTCCTCCGAGTTCCATCTGCCAGTCAGTGTCGACTGGCAACTACGCGGAGGAGAGCCTTTTCAGTAGTAGCTCTGACCCTTTGGAACGATCTCCCCGTGGAGATTTGCACCCTCACCACCATCCAGACCTTCCGCACAGCCCTCAAGATCTGGCTATCCCATCAGGCCTGGGGTTAAAGATTATAATCCGTCCCCACTCGAATGATGAATGTTGCTCTATTTTTTAATTATGTATGTTCTATAGGTCATTGTATGTATCCCCTCCCACATAAGCTGTAAGCCGCCCTGAGTCCCCTCAGGAAAAAGGGCGGCCTATAAATAAACTTATACTATACTATACTATTGCATTTTGGGTCCTCGTGTGGCACGCCTGCATCTCGTTTTGACTTCTAGGTTGGTGCAGGAGGATTCCCAGGTCCAAAACGGGGCACAGCCTCCCCCCCCCCCCAACATACACACACCCTGTTTTGGGCCTGGAAAACCGCCTGGCACCAACCTGAAAAACAAAAATGGGCAGGGGGGCTACACATGGGGGGGTCGCACGTGCATGGGGAGGAGTGTGAAGGTGGTTAGGTTAGCCATCACTGTCTTAAACTGTGAGAACATGGACAATCCAGTGGCTCCTTCTGAGGGAGATGGGCAGTTTATAAATGGGAAATATAAATCTTCATATTTGTTCTGGCAAATCATGTTTCCATATATTTCTATTTTAGGAGATGAGGTTTCTATATACTACGATCCAATGATTGCTAAATTAGTTGTTTGGGCAGAAGATCGCCCAGCTGCTTTAAGGAAATTAAGATACTGCCTTCAACAATATAATGTAAGTGTGAAACTCTCTTAAGTGTTTCAAATGGCATACCTGATAAATCATTTTCCAGACTTCCCCTGTCTGACGCTCTCAGGCCCTTAGAGGTTATGACTCCCAGAATCATCAGCCAAGAAGGCCCAGTGTTATGTTGAAAAACAGGGGAAGACTGTTGTAGATAGTCTTCAGGCAACAGCAGATCACACCAGCCATTTAATGGGCTCCATCTCGCTCTGGGTTCCCCAGGCCCGCTGGCAGAACCAGGTCTTCAGTGCCTTCCGGAAGAGAATTAGAGTGAGGGCCATTCTAATCTCTGGGGGAATGATGTTCCAGAGAAGGGGAGCCACCACGGAGAAGGCCCTTCTTCTGGGTCCCACCAGGTGTATCTCCCTCGGGGATGGGGCCAGTGGGGGGTTGCAGGTGGTATGCTCCAGTGCGGGCGTACGGGTGCCTGCCGAGAGCACCGGGTACCATTCCAGTACGGTGCTCCAGAGGGCCCGCCTGCTCTCCTTACCTATATCTGAGCTCTTCGGCGCTTCTGTACACTCGCATACGGCGCCTGCGCAACGTTCCACCGAGCAGCTGGAGTGTCGCAGAGGCGTTGCAGGAGGTAAGGATGTATGTGCACGCTGCGTGCGTGTGCCTGTGTGCTGAGTGCGTTCATGTGGTGGACGCCGGGCCCGTTGCACCATACCGGTTGCAATGGGATCCGAAACCCACCACTGGTTGGGACCCACAACATTCCCTGCCTCCCCACTCTGATGGGTTGGGTAGATGTGACCGGCAAGAGACAGTCCCTCAGATAACGTGGTCCCAAGCCATGAAGGGCTTTAAAGGTGACAACCAGCACCTAAAATTGCACCCGGAAGCAAATCGGCAGCCAATGCAGCTCCCGCAGGAGAGGTCATACATGTGCACACCGGGGTCTGCATAAAACCATGCAAGCCGCTGCATTTTGCACCAACTGGAGCTCCCGGAGGCTCTTCAAGTGCAGCCCCATGTAGAGCGCGTTGCAATAGTCAAGAAGTGACTAGGGCACGTGTGACTGTGAGTAGGCCATGAGGCTTTGCCAATATAGCGGCATGCAAGTTGAATGGATGAATTTATCTTTTGGTCTTGCATAAATTGCTGCAGATCTATTGATTTGTTAGTAGGACCAAAAAGCACCCGTTGTTGATAGGCCTTTTTCTGGTGCATGTCTTCCTCCCTTGACAGATCGTCGGACTGAGCACCAATGTGGATTTCTTACTGAATCTCTCAGCCCATCCAGAGTTTGAGGCTGGGAACGTTCACACTAATTTTATCCCTCAACACCACAGTGAGCTCTTTCCACCCAAGCGGTCAATTTCGAAAGTGACTTTGTGCCAGGCAGCGCTTGGCCTCATTCTGAAAGAGAAACTGGTGACTGATACCTTTAGACTCCAGACAGAAGGTAAGAAAGCTGCAGCTTTTTCCTGTTTTATTAGTGAAAAAGGTGCTTTTACATATTACTTACCATATCAATGTCTCTCAATCGTGGCAACTTTAAGATGTGTGGACTTCAACTCCTGCTGGCTGGGGAATTCTGGGAGTTGAAGTCCACGTACCTTAAAGCATCCACGGTTGAAAAACACTCATGTACTTTAAAAACTGTGGGCGTTTTTGTGCACCCTGTTTAACTACTTTTCATTTGATTATCTTGGCGTGGCAGCAACATGTAATCGAACACACATAACCTTATAAGCATACCATCAAGCTGCATGATTTGATTGTACGCTGTGGGATTCAGAGTCTGTTTTGCAAGCATTTGAGACTGAGTCATTAACAGGTGTTCTGATCCAGTGTGGATTCTCATAGATGGAGACTTTGAGCAATTTGCATAAAAGATCGTTCCCAGTTTCGTTGCATGGAAAATTCCAGTTTGAACAGTTGCCCAGAAATATAAATTTGTACTGAGAAGTTCAAATGTGTATATAGTGCTTATGTGTGCACAGTGATGGGATTCAAATAATTTAACAACCGGTTCTCTGCCCTAATGACCAGCTGGGTAGGTGTGGCTTAGTAGTCACGTGACTGGGTGGGCATGGCCAACTCAACGTCACTCAGGTCGATGGGCGCTTCGTCTTAGCTGTTACAACGTAATAAGCATTAACTGGAGAGGCAGTTTCTGTAAGCAGGGCAATAAAGATGAGGCTAGAAACAACACCAGAATGCTTCCTTCCTTACAGGATAAGCCCTGTAAAGTGGAAAAAAACAAAATGAGATTTCTTCCAACAACCGGTTCTCCGAAGTGCTTAGAAAGTTAACAACTGGTTCTCTCCAGTAGGTGTGAAGTGGCTGAATCCCACCACTGTTCGTGCAGCATTATGCAAAGTAATGTATCCAACTGCAAGCAGGTTTCAATATTGCTAGCATTGTCCAATTCAGCGGAAATGTGTATTAAGTATGTCTATTTTTCTGTACATATTTAATATTCCAGATAAGTTCTCTCCATTTGCATCCAGCAGCGGCAGGAGAATAAATATCCCCTATGTTAGAAACATGATTCTCCTGGATAATGAAAAAAGTAAGTGAATGAACAATAAATAAATAACTGAAAATGACTTATGAAATGATAATGAACGTATCTGAACTCCATTACTGTGCAGCTGAAAAAGGCAAAAAGGGACAGGGCAATTGGGCTGAATATTTTGTGAACTGGCTGGGAAATTCTGGGAATTGACGTTCGCCCATCTGAAACTTCCTGGGTTTGATTATGGTTATTGCGCCTTTGTATTTAGAGTTTTATTAGTGTACTATGAGTTATAGCAATAGCAATAGCAGTTAGACTTATATACCGCTTCATAGGGCTTTCAGCCCTCTCTAAGCGGTTTACAGAGTCAGCGTATCGCCCCCACAATCTGGGTCCTCATTTTACCCACCTCGGAAGGATGGAAGGCTGAGTCAACCCTGAGCTGGTGAGATTTGAACTGCTGAACTAGCAGTCAGCTGAAGTGGCCTGCAGTACTGCACTCTACCCACTGCGCCACCTCAGCTTGGGTGGCCATATAGGTTTTATGGATGAGTGAGTGAGTGAGTGAGTGAGTGAGTGAGTGAGTGAGTGAGTGAATGAATGAATGAATGAATGAATGAATGAATGAATGAATGAATGAATGAATGAATGAATACCAAAACCAGCAAACAAAACAGAGACAATGGGTAGTAGGAGAGATTAATGAGATTTAGTTTTACTGTTTACCTGGTTAACTATACATTTAGTGTTGGATTTCCAATCTTCCCTAATCCTTGAATTAATTTAAACCTTTATTTTTACAACAGATGTGAATATTACTGTACAGTACAATCACGATGGGTCTTATGACATGCAGGTAAACCTCTTCATAATAATGTATTCAACAACTTCAGCCCTGTGCTGTTCAGGACATTCATTCTAGTGTGAAAAAAAATGTAAAGGCAAAAATTTATTGGGCACAGTCTCATTTCTGGACAGAATTAAGAGGGAAAAACAGTTGAGTGACTGTGAAATAACATTGCTATTTTGTGCTATTTTATTGAGTGTCATTATTGATTAATGTTATGTCAGTTACCCAACTTGTTTGCAGAGAAAAACGGGAACGCAGGGAAACAAAAGGTTCGGTTTTTTTTTTGTGTTTTCTGGTTTTTTTCCTTCTTTCCCACATGACATATCCAGAATTTATTTTACTTTTTTATTCTGTCCTGCCCTTTTTTGAAACCTTTCTAAGCTTTCCACCTGCACGTTCTTTTGAGCGAGAAAGCTTATGTTAAATCCAAATAGGCAGGGGTGGGATTGAAAAATGTTAGCAACGGGTTCTCTGCCCGATTGCTAGGTGGGCGTGGCCATGGTGGGCGTGGCCTAAGCTTCCTGCACTGCAGCGGGAGGGGGTACATTTTCACACTCCCCAAGCTCCAGAGGCTTTCCTTGAGCCTCAGGGAGGTCGAAAACAGTCTCCCCCATGCTCTAGAAGCCCTCTGGAGTCCGGAAACAGGCCCGTATTTGGACTTCCGGTACTTCCGGTAAGCCTGTTTTTTGCCCTCACCAGGCTCCGGACACTTTCCTTGGGCCTCCAGTAGGGTGAAAAAAGCCTCTCCCAGGCTCCAGAGACCCTCCAGAGGCTGGAAACATCGACCCACAGCCTCCGCGCAGGCCCTGCACTACCTGGCGTGATGAACAGACCGCGTGGAGAATCCTGAGAGGGGAGGGGAGGGGCCAGCCAGTCCTTGGAACTACCACTTCGGCGAACCAGATTCGTCTGAACTGGTGCAAACCAGCTGAATCCCACCCCTGCAAATATGCTAGCTTCCAATGATAATTGTATGAAGAGAGAAACATTTCTTCCATGTTGGTTTATAAAGCTTCGCTTCTTTTTTTTTTAATAGATCACTGTTTGTTTCTCAAGGGTAATTTTGTACAGATTTGTGGAAAGGCTAAGCTTCCGAAGTGTATTAGAAAATGTATGACATAGTTCGAACAGATGGATATGTTTTTAACATAGAATATTGATTGACTAGATTGGAGCTGCCAAGACACATTAAAAATAAATTGAGTGGGATTCTCCTACAATATAAGCTATTTTTGATATTCCCTTGAGTTTTTTGGGGGGGAAAGGGGAAGAGAAATCAAGACTTGAGAAGTTTCTGATTTCTAAGAAACACAGTTTTTTGTTCTTTTTAGTTTTTTCCCCTCAGAAAGATTCCTTAGAAAGCAGTATGATTTTTCCTCTCAGGCTGATTTTCCTCAGGCATAAACCTTTGTAAATTTATTTCAGATAGAAGATCAGTTTTTCCATGTTTCTGGTTGCCTCTCAAAGAATGACGACGTAGAGTATATAAGATGTTCAGTGAATGGAGTTGTATACCAGTCCAAATTAGTACTTCTGGACACTGCCATATACCTCTTCTCGTCGGTAATATGTTCTGTTTTATTTGTGTGGGGATTAAAATTCACAGACAACTAACTTTAAAAAAAGCAGTATTGACTTCTAATCTATTAGTCCTGTAAATATCAGGGATAGAGAATTTCTGGCTCTGGCTAGTTTGCAGAAAAGATCAGGACCAAATGTTAACTTGCAATTCACATTTATTGCTCATGCTTATTACTCAAGAATTTACTCAACTAATGGTCAGCACTAATTGCACTTAGTGCAACTGAATTTAAGGGAAGCTTGTTCTGACCTAGGTTTCCCCAAAAAGCACGAAGCAGATTCCTGGTCCCGACAAAATCCCTTTTATTAAACGAATGTGAATTCCTCTCCTTCACATTCAGCAAAGGGTTGTAAACAGACTTTCAAACTTATGAACTTATGACCACAGACCTTATCTAGCTTGGAAAGCTGCCATGTAAATATTTTCCAAACACAGTGCTGTGCAAGGAAAGACTTGGCACAGAGTCTCTGAGATTCACGGACAGATCTTTACACTCCTGAAATGAACTAATTAATAACGAATGAATTGTTTCCTACAAAATCCTACTCCCCCTTCACTCCTCTTCTATATAGCAATAGCAATAGCAGTGGACTTATATACCGCTTCATAGGCCTTTCAGGCCTCTCTAAGCGGTTTACAGAGAGTCAGCATATTGCCCCCAACAATCTGGGTCCTCATTTTACCCACCTCGGAAGGATGGAAGGCTGAGTCAACCCTGAGCCGGTGAGATTTGAACCGCTGACCTGCTGATCTAGCAGTAGCCTGCAGTGCTGCATTTAACCACTGCGCCACCTTGGCTCATATCCTATATCCTATGGGAGGGGCCATTCACTGTACACCTGTGGCTTTACTCCCAAGTCGGCCCTGATTTTTTAGCTGTTTTCTTCTGGCAGTTCTGCGCTTGCGCACACTGGGAACAAGCTCCAGCTGTTTCTCTGTGTCACTGCTGTCTAGCTCCGAAGGCAGCTGAGAACTGCCAGACGGCCTTGGCCCCATCTCTGCCTCCGACACAGAGCCCTCATCCGAGCCTTCCCCAGCCTCTAGGACTGGCCCATGTTCCTCCCCAACCTCTTCCCTGTCTGACTCTGCTGCCAGCTCTGGTGGTGGGTCACAACAGAGCTGGACTTGGATGGCCTGTGACAACGTAATGACTCTAAGACAGGGGCGTCAAACTCGTGTTGTCATGTCATCACATGACGTTTTGTGACTTTTCCCCCTTTCCTAAAAGGGGGGTAGGCGTGGCCAGCGCATGATGCAACTGGCTCACGGGTCACGAGTTTCACGCTCCTGCTCTGAGCCGATGGCACCCTTAACTTTGCCCACCAGTTTTGTTTGCTCTTCTTCTACACACCTTTGTATAGTTCCCAAAGCCACCTAAAATCATAATTCCAAATTTTAATGGCAAATATTTTTAATATTAATTTTTCTACATTGTTTTACTTATCAGTTGCAAATAAATGGATAAAAGGAATGGGACAATGGTCCTAGAATGCAATTGGATGGCAATGCCTACCATTTTTATCCTAAGAAGTGACCAATTAAAATATAGTGAGATTTTTTAAAAATAGTTTGTGGAGTTAAGTTAGTCTTTAAATACCGAGTTTCCCTGAAAATAAGACCCTGTCTTATATATTTTTGTCACCAAAAAAGTCTTATTTTGGGGGGTGGGGAGGTATGACGTCAACTGACTCACCTCGCTTGCAAACATCGCTCCTGGCCTCCTTTTCATCGTCAGAGGCCTTCAGGAACTTCTTCTGCAGTTGGCAAGGAGCTCAGAGGCCTTCAGGAACTTTTGCAGTTGGCAAGGAGCTCAGAGGCCTTCAGGAAAGCCTTGCTGGCTGCAGAAGAAGTGGGATGACAAGGCAGGTATCGGGATGTGCGAGCCCGTCAGCAACTATCCAAACTAGTAGGGTGGCTCCACCCCATCATCCCCACCCTAGGTTAATTTCTACTCATGCACCCTGGAGTGGGGTGTGTGTGTGTCTTAATTAGGGCTTATTTTGGGAGGGGGGCTTATATTGGGCGCATGTGCAAAATCAAGCTAGGCCTTATTTTTGGGGTAGGTCATATTTTAGGGGAAACACGGTGTCAGCGTTCCAAGTATCATGTAGAATTAAATCAGAGTCCAAGACAAATTGATCCTTAAAGTTCCAATTTAATAAATCAGAAATCTTAGCACATCTGTGGAAAATCCCAATTCTGGATGTTACATCGGATTCCCACCCAGTTGAAAGTTCATGATCTTGTCCCCCACACCCACAAATCCATCACATGGTCCAATCTTCTGCTTCCACGCTGGCATCTCCACCCAGCTGGTTCCGGTCAGGTGCAGAGGTGCAGAGACAAAAGATGACCTTGGGCTTCTAGTAAAGAATGACAACAACACATTCCACAATTCTACTCCTTTCTATTCCCCCCTCCCAACTACTACACTAATGAAACAGCATAATGAAATAAGAGAGAGTGTGGCAGGCCAAAGATCCTAAAAGGGATGTAACGGCAGGCCTGACACACGATAGTGGTAAATGTAGAATTTGGTTGTAAATGGTTGGTTTTGTTTTCTCTAGGAAAGCCATGAGCAGATTGATCTTCCGGTGCCAAAATATTTAACTAGCACGAGTGCAGGAGGCGGTCACAGTGGGGCTGTAGCTCCCATGACAGGGACAGTGGACAAGGTAACTCTGAACGGTTACAAAACCTTTTTTTTAAAATTTAAAGTACATTAAAAAAAAAATTGGGTATGGAAGACATGAGAATGATTCAGAAAGGCTAGTATACTTATTTCAGGCTGCTTACCATTTCGCACTTCACTACCTGGGTCGTTTCCAGATGTGTGTGGAGTTTAACTCCCAGAATTCCCCAGGCCAACATGGCCACCACAGAGACTTCTGGGAGTTGAAGTCCATGCATCTGTAAATAACTCATATCGGGAAACACTGCATTGAGTTTGAGGTTTCTTTTGGCGCTTGATATATTCCAAAGATTCATTTAAACCTGTTTTTTGTCCTCTCAGTGGTTATTGTGGTTTTTAAATGGGCTTTTAATTTGATTTTAAAGGTGGTGGTGGTGTTTTTCTGAGTTTTGGATTTCTTTTTGTTGGTTATCATTATGTGAGCTCCCAAACATGACATGGGCAACTATACAAATTGAACAAAGGAATGTCTGTCTGTCTGTCTGTCTATCATCTATCTATCTATCTATCTATCTATCTATCTATCTATCTATCTATCTATCTATCTATCTATCTATCTAATCTATCTGAGCTGACAACTGAACAGGCATTATCTTTAAATTTTTGTAGTTGTTAGTTGCAGAGTCATGTCTGACCCATGGACAACATTCCTCCAGGCCTTCCTGTCCTCTACCATCCTCTGGAGTCCATTTAAGCTCACGCCGACTGCTTCCGTGACTCCCTCCAGCCACCTCCTCCTCTGTCGTCCCCTTCTTCTCTTGCCCTCAATCGTTCCCAGCATGAGGCTCTCCTCCAGGGAGTCCTTCCTTCTCAAAAGGTGGCCAAAGTATTTGAGTTTCCTCTTCAGGATCTGGCCTTCTAAAGAGCAGCCAAGGTTGATCTCCTCTAGGACTGGCCGGTTTGATCGCCTTGCAGTCCAAGGGACTCACAGGTGTCTTCTCCAGCACCATAATTTAAAGGCCTCAATTCTTTGGTGCTCGGCCTTTCTTATGCTCCAACTTTTCACAGCCCTACATTGCAAATGTATCTTTAAATATCCTGCTGGAAAAAATAGTTCCAAAAATAAAAGCAGCAGTTTTCCATTCTGCAGCTTTACCCAGAGAACCATTTTGTTTTCTTTTGCTATCTGCGAAATACAAACCTAATGATGTTCGTAGGAGAGGAATTGGACATGTTTACCCTATTCTGGTTTTTTAAATTATTTTTTAGGTCTTTGTGAAATCCGGAGACAAAGTCCAGGTTGGAGACTCCCTTGTGGTGATGACAGCTATGAAAATGGAGGTATCTTTAGAAAAACTGTTTTAGTACAGGTAGTCCTCGACTTACAACAGTTTGTTTAGTGGTCACTCAAAGTTACAACGGCACGGAAAAAAGTGACTTACGACCATTTTTTTACACTTGTGGCCATGGCAACATCCCTGTGGTCCTGTAATCAAAATTCAGGAGATTGTCAACTGACTCATATCTATGATGGTTGCAGTGTCCCGGGGTCCTGTGATCTCCTCTTGTGACCTTCTGACAGGCAAAGTCAATGCAGAAGTCAGATTCACTTAATAACCGTGTCACTAATTTAATAACTGCAGAGATTCACTTAATAACTGTGTCGAGAAAGGTCACAAGATGGGGCAGAGTTCACTTGAATGCCTCACTTAACAACAGAAATGTTGGGCTCAATTATGGTCATAAGTCGAGGACTTACCTGTCATGCCTTGATTGCAAGAATTTTCCAGATGTAATATTAAATGAAATGGAATAAATGGAATGGAATATTCCGTTACGATCCATAAAGTCAAAATATACTACTGTCTCCCTAGGGCAGGGGTCAGCAAACTGCAGCTCTGGAGCCGCATGTGGCTCTTTCCTCCCTCTGCTGTGGCTCCGACATCGGTCATCGCCACAATTTTAAGAGAAGCTTCCGGTAGGGGCGGGGGAGAGAGAGAGAGAAGCACAGTGCGCCAGGAGAAGACTCTATGGCAAGGGGAGGGTTTTCCAGTTGTTTCCACAATTGATAGGGCTTTCAGTTATGACAGGTAGAGGAAAAAGTATGCTACGCTAGGAGGAGAGACTATGGGGCAGGAACTGAACTTCCGGTCAGCTCCAGAATTGAACAGGGGGCTTCTGGTTAGGACCTTTGTGGCTCCTGGTGTTTTTGTGGGAAACGGGTGCAAATGGTTCTTTGAGTGTTTAAGTTTGCCCACCCCTGCCCTGGATTGGAGTAAAGTTCCACTCTACTGGTGTTCTATTATACCAGTGTTTCCAGAAGTGGGTTCCTACCGGTTCGAATCGGTTCGGCTGAGTAGGTAGTAACTTGGCCTGCCACGCGCCTGAACCGGTTCTCTCAGTGCCAAATACTGTGCATGCGCATGTAGAATACATCAAGCACACATGCGCACCGCGTCCCTGAGCAAAGCAGCAGTAGCAGCAGCCGGAACCCACCCCTGAGGGTTTCCAAACCTTAACACTTTTACCATGTGTGTGGCTGCTGGGAGTTGAAGTCCACGCATCGTAAAATAGCCAGTGTTATATCAAGCCAGGACAGTCAGTAAAAGGGCATGATGCCAGCTGTAATCCAACGCATGAGGAAATTGCATTGAAAAATCAAATCGTGTTGATTGAAAAACAGACAGGGCATGAATTTTGGGTGAGATTGGTTGTAAAACGGCAAATAATTGGCCCCTGCGTGATTTAGCACTCTGAACTGCTGCTGCTTCGATTTACAACATGAGAACTCACTGTGTGGCCGTCTGCGGCCTCAAAGGAAGATCTAAGCTGAATAGTGCTGTGTAGCTCGCCGCCGTCCTGTGCCTCCGCACTGAGGGAAAGACAAGGAGGGAATAGGAGAAACAATAAAAGGAAAAAAACCTAGGAATAGTGTTGTGGCCCAGCAGGTGCCATTGGAGTTGCCACCAGACTCCGACAACGAGGGGCCCTCTGAGTCGGCTCTGGAGGATGTGGAGGACCCTAGACAGGGTTCCAACTCCGAGCAGGGCGCAGAGAGGCTGGTTGGCCACCAGGAGGCACCTGAGCCTTGGACCAGTGGGGAGGAGACAAGTGAGTTGTTCCTGGATGCATGCCATCGAAGAGCTACTAGGCGTCAGGAACAATTACGCAATTACAGGAGGTAATTGCACTCAGCTGGTGGTCATTAGGCTCCTCTCCAGACTATAAAAAGCTACTTGTGCACACGGCCCTCTTTACAGAAGTCAACACAGGATTGAATGTCGGAGGATAGTACTGGGAGCTTGGCAGGCTGGATTGCTGCCAAGCCTTCTCTGTGTTTATTGCTGCCTGAGTTTGTCTGAGTTGCTGCCAAGGTCCTTATCTGTTTGTTTTGCTTGGCTTGCAGCCACCGAGGTTTTGGTGTTTTGCTATTAAAGGACATTCCAGTTAAGCTTGTCTCGGCATTCGTTACTGGACGGAGGAGGGGGTCAGAACAGAATAGTAGGTGAAAATGGCTAAGAATGGAAAAATTGCTTTGGGAGAGATTGTTATCACGTCCAGTCTCGAAGACAGACTGAGTCACAAAGCAACGTCTGGTTGCTATTTCCACCAACAATGGAGAAACTCTGCTATAGTTGATGTTCCAGGGTGCATGATGATGGCAGCCTCACAAAGCATGCTTTCATTTAACATTGAAACCTCTCTTGGAATCTTCACATTTTTATTACCGTAGAGCAGGCAGTCAACAGTTTAGGACACGGAAGTTCTTGGGCTGGATGTTCAACTCACTTCAAATTCAGAATTAAGGTGTCAGCCTAGTTTCCAAAGCACCAGAAGGCAAGACAAGAAACAATGGATGGAAACTAATCAAGGAGAGAAGCAACCAGGAATTGAGGAGAAACTTCCTAACAGTGAGAAAAATCAACCAGTGGTGCAGCTTGCCTTCAGAAGTCGTAGCTGCTTCTCGGGGCCGGATTTAGATGAAAAGAGGCCCTAGGCTATTCCACTTATGAGGCCCTTTCACCCATTTTTAAGTTTGTAAATTACAAGAGAGACAATAAAATACATCATCACTGTGATATATATCAATATATATAGCTGGCCTCCCGACGGAGGGCGGCTCTGCTCTGCGGCAAAGGCAGCGAGGCCAGCCGCCTCCCCTGCTGCGCTCAGCTGCCGGGCTCGGCCCCCTCACCCTCACCTGCCTGGCTGCTGGTGGGCTCCGCGTCGACGGGGTGGCTACTGGGAGCGGCCGCGCCTCTTGCCCGACCGCCAGTACCGGGAACGTGGGCGGGCTCCCCAACTGCTGTGGCGCTGGAACGATCTTAACCAATACATTTTTATGTTTGTTTATTAGTCATATGTGTAGTATTTCTCCTTATTTTCGGTTCACTGTTTTTAGAATAGTGTAATTTTAATTTTGCTAACAATTTGAATGTAGACCCCTCTTGATATTGAGGCCCCAGGCTGAAGCCTAGTTAGCCTATAGGAAAATCCGCCCCTGCTGCTTCTTCATCACTGGAGGATTTTAAGAAAGGACTGGACAGCCACTTTTATGAAATGGAATAGGGTCTCCTGCTTGAGCAGGGGGTTGGTCTAGAAGATCTCCAAGGTCCCTTCCAGCTCCATTCTGATTGACTTCCGACCTGTATATAATGTGTGCCTTTGAAATTGTGGAGTAAAGAATGCATCTAGTTTTGGATGACATTATTTTTGGTTGAACTCAGGACTGACGTAATATATCTTTTATCTGCAGCATACCATCCGGGCTCCCAAGGCAGGGATAATAAAGAAAGTCCTTTATCAGGAGGGCTCACAGGTCAACAGACATGCTCCTCTGGTTGAGTTAGCAGAGGAAGACTGATCCAGAAAAATCCCCAGCGATTGGAGGTAATTATTGGATTGCATTATAATGTATTTTGCATTTCTGTTGTTCTTTTCCGCCATTTCTCAAGAATCCATGTATATTTCTTATTTACTGAATAGATTATTAATGTGCCTTTTGTACAGGTAGTCCTCAACTTACAGCCACAATTGAGCCAAAAATGTCCATTGCTAAGCAGGACAGCTATTAAGAGAGTTTTGCCCCATTTTACGACCTTTCTTGCCACAGTGGTTAAGCGAATCAATGCCGTAGTTAAGTTAATAACTTAAAATGAATCTGGCATCCCCATTAACTTTGCTTGTCAGAAGGTGATCCTGGGACATTGCAACCATCATAAATATGAGCCAGTTGTCAAGCATCTGAATTTCTATCACATGACCATGGGGATGCTGCAACGGTCGTAAGTGTGAAAAATTGGTCATAAGTCACTTTTTCCCATGCCGTTGGAACATTGAAGGGTCATTAAATAAATTGTTATAAGTTGAGGATTATCTGTACTGTGAGGTTGTTGTTGTTTTTGTATTCTTCTGATGTTTTCCTATCACAATTTCAGGGAGAACTGCCTCCAAATTCTTTGCTCACGAGAATGAAAGAGAAGAGTCCAAGGTTCGGTTTACCTATACACAGCCATGTTTGATGATCCTCAGCGTTTAAAATGATCCTTTCTTATTGCTGGATTCCTTAGCAGTTGATTACTCTCCATGAAAGCAAAATATGGTCCTCAGTGAAAAACATTTTAAACCTCCACTTGAGAGGCTCTGTCAGGGTTCCCACAGATGCCCTAATTAAATCAAGAGCCTTGAGCCAAGGTTCAAAGGAAATCTAGTTATTTATTAGGAGCTCCGGGTCGGCACATTCCCAAATGAAGCCAACTCTAACTCCACGTAACTTACGCCCCAGTCATGACCCTGTTTCCTTCCTCCCCCCCAGGGTGTGTCATCAATCACTTTCACCAACGGAGTAGTTCCCCAGGTTGTAGAGATCACTCCCGTCTGCCCGCTATGGGTAACTCTGGAAGACAGTCTTGAGAGAGATAAGTCTAGAATGTACTTCTGTTTTTGGCTGCCATGCTGCTCCATTGGTTTCCCATCCCCCTTGCCTATGGCAACTGAAGATCACGCCAGGACTGCTTTGCAAATTGACAGGCTGTTTGTTACAATAGAAAATTGTGATGCCTGCATGGGGAGTCCAAAGATCTTTTTCCAATCTAACCAATATGCCTTTTTGCGAATTGGGACTTGAAAAGTTTGTGATTATATTTTCATTTAGCCAGCAATGTAATCTGATGGTCCTGGACGAGCTGCGTTCCCACATCTCCATTGGCATAATAATAGCTTGATCCTGGACAGTCAATGTGAATGAAGACATTTACAGAATCCAGTAAAAAACCAAAGATAATGAAATAATGTACCTTTCCAGAATCTGTACTCATTTGAGGGATCAATGATAGCCAGGAACTTAGTAGACAAAACACTGTACAAATACTTTTTCCTCCATCGTCTTCACCAGCATGTGTTGCCTCTTTGGAAAACAGCTGCAATGACCATTTACGGCTTCAAAGATCAGATTCAATTGCTGCATTGTTTTAAAACATTTTGAGAGCTGTGGTTGGGGGAATGACAAATTGGGATTTGTGATTTAAAACAGGGACAGTTTGTTCTGTTCTCTCTCTGCCCCGGGTTTGATTATCTGATTATGGGATTTCTAATACAAGATCTCGGTGGTTTATACAGTATATTTAAAGGCTAATTAACATGTGGATAATAATACAGCTCGGCAAGTATTTTTCCTATATTTTCATCTCTTAAATGGGTTTTGTAGAATTTTTGAGTGGAAATAAGAATTTGCACGAGTTCCTAAAACTTAAATTGGATGAAAACTTCAAGGTGGAAGCCATTTTTCCAATAATTTCAGCACTCTGAACAAACAGATGAAGTTAGGTTTGAGAGCAAATCTGTGGGAAAAGAGGACTGTTGAATTTAGAGGAAGATTTACCTGTGCTTGATCTATTTTCTTCTCCAAATCAGATCAGAGAAATTGTCTAAACAAACTATTTCTTCCTGACCTGCTTTTCATCCCAGCCACCCTAAAGCACTAACTGCAACTTAACAAGCTCAGTTCTATGACTTAAATTAATGGAACTTCCCAACCAGCTTGTGCTGCTATATGAAACCGAGCAGACCATAATTAGTTTTACACAAAAGGCTTGCTTTTGGTCTCCTAAGTGCCACCAATGTTTACCATTCCTTTTAAAGTATGTTCCCTGTTGTCTATTTACTCTCCTATAATCCCTTTCTCTCCAATGGGTGTAAATACAGATTTCAATTCTCTTCTTGTTAACGATCAGAGCTTTCATGATCACATAGTTGTGTGCATTCCAAAGGGCAGGAGAGTAGAGGAAGGGTATTGTAACATTTGCCCTTTGACCTAGCTATCTTGTGAGTTGAATTCCCGGAAACCTTCCCCACCATTTGGGTTCCCAGGTCTCTTCGGGGATGTATCCTTGTCATGCTCCAAAGCAAAGCAATGTTCTGACTTAGGCTTCCCAAGAGCATGAAGCAAACTCCTGGTCCCAACAAAACCTCTTTTATTAATTTACTGTGAATTCTGCTCATTCACATCCAACAAAGTCTTTCAAGGAAGGATTTACAGTCACAGACCTTATCTGGCTTGGAGAGCTGACAGGCCGATACCTGCAAAACATGGCAAGGAGTCTCGGGGAGTCACGAACCAATTAAGTGAACCAATTGCCTCCTGCAAACTCCATTTCCCCTTCCTCTTTTACTCCCTATGGGAGTGGCCATTCACTGTGCACCTGTGGCCTTATTCCCAAGTCGACCCCTGTTCTTTAGTTGTTCCCTTCCTCTGGCAACTCTGTGCATGTGCACACTGGGAACAGGCTCCAGCTGTTCTTCTGCCTCACTGATGTCTGACTATGAAGGCAGCTGATAACTGGCATACGGCTCTGGCCCCTTCTCTGCCTCCAACATAGAGCCCTCATCAGAGCCTTCCCCAGACTCCAGGACTGGCCCATCTTTCTCCCCAATCTCCTCACTTTTCAAATCTGCTGCCACTGACGGGCCACAAGCTGAAGTTAAACCCTAAGCACTGTAACATTTATGTGATTTTTCACTTAGCAACTGCTTTACTCACTAACCGGGTCATCAGAACCAATTGTGGTTCCTTAATGTGGACTACCTGTATATGCATCATATGGAACATATACTTGTGCAACAAGGAAATATCTATCAAGGGAAGAGCAGGAAATAGACGAGTAAAAAATAAGGAGCTGCCTCTATACTCAACTCTTGACAGACTAAAAGGAAAGTTGTTAATAAAAGCGCTCAATGTTTCTTTCCAAACTCCTGGCTATTTGTGCAACTTGCCCTATGAATTTTAATGACATTTAAATTTAGGCAACCTAGTTTCAGCAGTAACATTTGTTTGTCCATGGATGTTTTCCAAGAAGTACTGACCATGTTTTGGAGATGAGACAATCGTACTTAACCGTTCTGCGAAAGTCTCATCATATCTAATATTGATTTAAAGCAGGTGCGAACTCGGTCAAACTCGATTTCATTGAGGGCTGCATCAGCATTGTATTTGACCATGGAGGGCTGGGGTGAGTGTTGTCTGGGTGGGCATGGCCAGCTCGACATTACTCGTGTCCGGGATACCTGTGGTGCCCAAGCACTTTGCCGGCAAAAACGGGCTCCCGATCTCCGTTTTCGGCTGTGACAGCCTCCTGCAACCCTCTGCCAGCGAAAACGGAGCTTGGGGACGGGCTGAATGTGGCCCTCTGAAGCTCTGTTTTCATTGGCAGAGGCACCGCGGGCTGGTCCTTTGCTGCCTCCAGGGTGGCCCTGTGGGCCAAACCTAAGCAACCCAAGGGCTAAATCCGGCCCCTGGGCCTTGAGTTTGACACCCCTGATTTAAAGCCTCCATATTCTACAAATTAGCCTCAAAGCTGGAAGAGCTATTCACATTATGATAAAAACCAAGATTGTTCCTGATCTGAAGCATATAAAATAAGTCAGTTAATATAATGATAAAACAGGAGGATACATCTGCATACATAAAACAGGTTCATTAGTTCCTCCTCCTGTTCCCTCTGAATTACTTTTCTGTTTATAGACAAGAAGTAAAAGGATGGAAACTAATCAAGTTGAGATCCTATCTAGAATTAAGAAGAAGTTTCCTGACAGAACAATTAATGAGTGGAATAGCTTGCCTCCGGAGTTTTTGGTTATTCCATCATGGAATTTTTAAGAAAGGATTGGATAGCCATTTGTCCAGAATTGTATAAGGCTGTGCGGGTGAACCTGTGCCACCCGTGTTGAAAACTGTACACACAGAATCCCGCGTGGGACGCACGATCACATTGGTTCCTCTCTGCATTCCTGTGCACACATACACGCTGGCCAGCTGGCCTTCACCTGTGGGAGCACTGGAATCTGGAAAAGCAGCCTTGTGTCACGCATGTGTGTGCCGGCACCCAAACTTCTGGATTTCCATTGCATGCACGCATGGTGGCCATGTTGGGCATGTGCCCGTGCCAAAAACCAGAAATTTGGGTGCTGACGTGTGCAAGCGCAATGGAACGCTGCTCTTTCAGGTTTCGGCACTCCGCCATACGCAAAGGCCAGTGCGTTCCTCGTGGGATGTTTTTTCCGGCACGCAGGTCGGCACACAATACAATACAATACAATACAATACAATACAATACAGTAGCACAGTTGGAAGGGATCTTGGAGGTCTTCTAGTCCAACCCCCTGCCTAGGCAGGAAACCCTATACCGTTTCAGACAGATTATTAATACAATAGCAGAGTTGGAAGGAACCTTAGAGGTCTTCTAGTCCAGCCCCCTGCCTAGGCAGGAAACCCTATACCGTTTCAGACAGATGGCTATCCAACATCTTAAAGACTTGCAGTGTTGGGGCATTCACAACTTCTGGAGGCAAGCTGTTCCACTGGTTAATTGTTTTAACTGTCAGGAAATTTCATCACACGGTGATGAAAAAGGTTAGCCATCACTGGTATAAGGTCTCTCTGCTTGAGCAAGGGGTTGGACTAGAAGACCTCCAAGGTCTCTTCAGCTCTGTTATTCTGTTATTTTTCTTGAGCTAAGCAGCCGAGTTCCAAGCAAGATGCCCACCCATTATATTTTTATTTTAATCCTTTTTCCTAACGATATCATTGATAAATATTCAGAGAGACTGTCTTGGAAATAAAAAGGATGGCAATTTATTTTGTTGTGTGTAGGTGTGTGTAAAATACATACATACACAGGCATGCACACCCTTTCTAAAAGTGACAAGCTAAAAGGGATCTGGGCTGTTACTTTGAATAAAGAGGAGGTGTTGAAACAATTTGAATTTTTTTTTTAAAGAAAAGAATTAAAAGTCTTGAGATTGACCCTTGGTGATTTCAGAGAGAGACCGATATTAAAGTTTTTGACAACAATGTGGGAATAATTTGCCTTTTAAGGATTCCCCCCCCCCAAAAAAAAACTTTCCAGTTCAGTACTTTGTGTAGTTCATATCGGCTTCCCTTCAGTTCTAACCAGGGTTAATCCCACTTAACATTGTTCAGGAGCAGCCAAGATCATTGGATACCCAGAGAAGAAACTGGGGATTGTAAGAAATAAATATAGCTGAGAAAAACAAAAACAGCTCTCACTGTTTTTGTTTTTCTGTTTCAGGAAGTGATGAGACTAAATAAGCACTCGTGCCCAGAGGCAGCCTAAAGGATTACAACTTGGGAGCACAAATGTGATGAAATTAAGGATGTGTGATTTCAACATGTGATCTGTGGCCTTCTGACATAAGTGTGTGTCATACATTCCTGGGTGTTTAAAAACAGCTGAGAAGGAAAACGGGAAAAGACTCCACCCACTTACTTAGTATGGCACATTCACATTTTGATAAAAACACAAGAGATAAAAATACGAAATATAAAATATAAACATATGTCTAGATCACAGGTATAATTTTTTTGTTTTGTTCATCACAGCCAGGAAATTGGCAAAGCCTCAATTACAGGCTCTGTTTTGGCACTACTTGTTGGACAGTTTGTTTTTCAGCCTCACAATCACAATTTGGTGATGGTATTTCGCCCCACTGATAGAGGGGCTTTTACACATGCAAACAAATGTACCAATTCTGCTATTCTTTTTCGTCCACAAGTCTTAAAGCTGTCAAGTTTGAACACCCCTGGGGTTTTTTTCTTCTAAAGGGTTAGGGGTGCAAGGATCTTGTAACTTGACAGCTTTAAGACTTGCGTGCTTCAAATGCCAGAGTTTCTGAGCCAACATTTTGGTTACTAAGCAAGAGCGTTGTTAAGTGAGTTTCACCACATTTTACAAGTTGGCCACGCCCATCCAGTCACATGACTGTCAAGCCACTCCCACTCGGTCACATGGCTGACAAGCCACTCCCACACCTACAGAAGAGGTTCTAAAAAGTTTTGAAACCCACCACTGCTGTGGATGGTGAAAGAAAGGCCCAATGGGCCTACTGGAAGTTTGGAAACAAACTTCCAGTTTGCCCGTTGGGGCGTTTTTTTTGCCCTCCCCAGGCTCTGGAGGCTTTTCGGAAGCCTGGGGAGGGCGAAAAACAGCCCAACGGGCCTATCGGAAATCCAGATGCCTCAGTGAGGCCTGGGCGCATGTGCGGGGGAGGAGCGCAGGGAGATTGTGCACGCATGTTTGGGGGGAGGGCATTGCATTATAGGAGATGACCAGACTAAGGCCAAGGGAGGGATCAAATGTGTCATCATGTCATGAGTCCCTTTGAGCCCAGAAGAAATTTAAGTCCAGCCCACCTTGAATTCCTTTCTATTCTTAATTTACCTTGAAAGTTAATAGTTCAGATTCTTATAGAGAACTCAACCTTACAATTTATCCTTACTAGCGTTGCCCAGGTATTTATTTATAGGGGGAAATGTCTGGATGAAACGTAATTTCTAATGTTGGATTTCCCCCCCCCCCCTTACCAGAGGGAGTCCCCTTGTGGAGTACTGTGAAGCTGTTACTATGGCAACTCCACTGCATGGTACAGTAGAAACCATTTTAAGGCACAACAGGCCGTATCTTAACAGAACACACATTCTGAGAGGGTGTTAGGGGTGTCTTAACCCCACAGTATTTGTTTCCAGAGAGTAAGTCATCTGTGCACCAAGTTTGGTTGAAATTGCTCAAGGCGTTATGCTGGAACACACACACAAACAGACTTTTATATATATAGATATAGATATACATTTGAACTGCCTGGATCTCCTGATTTTCCTGGTGCTTGACAATAGTTTTTGTCATATCTGCCAATGTATTTATTGATGTCAGAATCACAAGGATATCTTCAAACATCTTCTGCTGCATTGACTACATTGTTGTAGTATACATGTAACTGAGTTGTTGATTAATAAAGTTTTGCGGAACCTGCCTGTGCTCTTCAATTTCTGGGGTAGGAAAAATCTTTTTTGACGCAAGATTTTATTCCTAGTGTCGGGCAAAAAAGGAACAAGAGCTTCCCAAAGGATCGAAGCGCAGAATGTTTTCGGTGCAATGTTGAATTTGATTCCTAATTCTGTATGGGGAACCTAAGGGGTAAAGACAACAGCAAACACAGGTGGGCCTCACTTAACAGCCACTTGTTCAGCAACTGTTCAAAGTAACACCGAACAACCAGACTAATTCCTGCTCCTTGTGGTTGCAGCTAGTGACGCATCAACCACAATCTGCAACCACCATTTGACAACCAGTTTGCAATTACAGCCCTCATTAAAAGCAATGTCCCATATGATCACCATTTGTGACCTTCACCGCTAACTTCCCACAAGTAGTTAATTGGGAAACCGACAGGAGTTGCAAACGGCGATCATGGGACATTGCATCTGACAATAGTGAGGTTGTAGCTAACAGCCACAACAGGAACTGCTGCAACTCCCCACTGTAAGTCAGTGCAGTCACGTGACATTGTGCTTTACAACCATGTTGCTTAGCGATGGATTTGCTGGTTAGAATGACAGTCGTTAAGTGAGGTCTACCTGTAATGCAATCTCCATTCTTTTCCATTTACTTGATGCCGTTCCATTCCCTCTGCCTTACTGAAATGTGCATCCACGGGTGCCCAAATTTCAGTCAACAATGGTGGGAATGAGTGGATCACATTTCTGAATGGAACAACCTTCTCCAACCTAGGGCAAGTCAGACATGTTGGCAGGGTGGATTTGATTTAAATCATGATTTAAATCACTAGGAAAAAGGCTTGATTTAAATCAACTGTTGAAAGAAATGTCCTTATGGGTTCAGCTCCAAGTGGGGAAGAAGACACTGGAGACATGGAGGCTGCTTGGAAAGATGGTTTATTGTTGGACAGGGCCACTTGGCTTGAGCCCTGACCAGAAAAGGTGATCACATGCTTCAGTGTTGGTGGAGAAGAAGAGAAGGGCTGAGGGAAGGGCTTGCTAGGGTTTTTATACCCTGTTTAGTCCCACCTCTCTGTTTCCTGTTCCTGTGTAAGAAATGTATTCTGATTGGTTGTCAGACTCACATGGTGCCATGCAGGGGGCTACTTCTCTAGGCTGTGATGAGTTCTCAGATGCCTTGTGGTCAGTTGAGAATATTATCATGCCTTTCTGTAGCTGCTGGTGAAGTCTTTATTATGTAAAGTGGGCTAGCCTGGCCATCTCAATGGCCCATTAACTGGGGATGGGCAGAAAGCTACAGGCAACTATTCTGTCTTTTAAAACATGTTTCTTTCTTTTCACATCCAGAGAAATATTCTGCCTTTTCAATATTTCCTTGGATATTTCATTTTTCTGGGAGAGGGCTGGATGATAACTTCCCACACAACTCAATTTAAATCACAATTTTTAAACAGCAACCGGCACCTCTGCCCCGCAGTAGCTCCACTTCTGACCTGCTGTTGACTCACTGACAGTCTCAATATTGCAGAAGGTAGAGCCCAGGGGTGGGTTCCTGCCAGTTCTAATCTCTTCTACAGAAAAGGTTCCACAAATCTATAGTGCCGTTTAGAACCGGTTCCAGCTCCCTCCCCCTGCCCATCCACACATCATCAAGATGAAGAGCGAGAGGAGGAATTCTGGGAGTTGAAGTTCACAAGTCTTAAAGCTGTCAAGTTTGAACACCCCTGGGTTTTTTTTTCTAAAGAGTTAGGGGTGCAAGGGTAACTTGACAGCTTTAAGACTTGCACACTTCAATGCCAGAGTTCCTGAGCCAACATTTTGGTTGCTAAACAAGAGCGTTGTCAAGTGAGTCCCACCACATTTTAAAGTTGACCACGCCCACCCAGTCACATGGCTGCCAAGCCACTCCCACCCAGTCACATGGCCAGCAAGCCACTCCCACCCAGTCACATGGCTGGCAAGGCACTCCCACAAAGCAAGCCACACCTACAGAAGAGGTTATAAAATTTTTTGAAACCCACCACTGGTACAGCCTCATGCTACATAATTAAACTCCAGTTCATGCTGAATAAACTAAATTATTAATGTATCTTAAATAGAAAACTATCTTTAGATAGATTTTTACTCCGAAAGCATTTTACTAAATAAATTTGATAAAAATAAAAAGAAATCTGATTTAAATTTTAAAAAATCCAGATTTTATTTTACTTTAAAAAAAAAAAATCAACAATTTTTATCCACCCTGAATGTTGGACTTCACCAGCTTAAGACAATGAGAGTGGAAGCATAACAACGTTTTGGTAAAAGCTACACCGGCATTGCTCAAAGTAGTCCTAGGCAATTTCCAGATGTGTGGACTTCAACTCCCAGAAATGTCAGCAACGGCCATATTGGTGGGGGAATTATGGGGATGGAATCCCTCCATCTTGGAGGTTGCCCATTTGTAAATCCCTGGAATCTACCACTTCAAGGGGGGTTCTTTTCTTCACTATTTGCGTGGAACAAAAAACTGGTCCAAATCTCAACACTACCATTTAATGCTTCCAACCAAAGTGCTGTGTTGGTTGTTGAATTTAAATCCTAGCCTTGGGATTGGGAAGAAGAAAGGATAGATATTATCCTATTCTTCCTTTGCAGCTCCGAGAGACACTGTACATTAAATGAGAGATGTATAATTATCCCAGGGCTAACAAGTAAATGAGACTGATGAGAGCATTAGGAACTGAAGTGTTCCTGAGTGTCACACTCATTCACTTAGCTCTTCAATTGTCTCACTTAGCAACAGAAATCTGTGTTCGTAAGTCAAGGACTACCTGCACACATCTACAGAGAGATGTGACTTGTAGGCCTCTTTGTCTTCCTCAAGCAGGGGGTCCCTGGGCCTCTTATCCCCATAACTGGGTCTTGCTCTGAAGGCTTCCACCCATACTTCCGTTTCTGCTGGTTTTCATTCTGAAGAAAGAAAGGGAAACAACCTCTGGTTTTCTTCCTTTTCTTTTCCATAGCGTCAAGAGCTGCAGGCTCTAGATTACTTCCCCACCAGAATGAGCCTGATTTCAACACGAGATAGGAGCCACTTAGTATGCAGATTAAGATTAAAGAACCAGTTTAGCAATAAAAAGACAATGGGAAAGAAAAATAAAGGAAGCCAATGATTTCTGCCCGCAGCACATTCTACACACATAACATATCTGGGTAAAATACAGCAAGGCCCATGAAGAACAGCCTAATATCTAGTTCTGTGTTTCCATAGATTAGTTTTACTCTTCCCCCCTCACATCTAAGGACGCCTTTCCACTTTTAAAAGTTATGGAGGACCCCAAAAGAGTTATTCCTGATAATTACTGTATTAAAAATTAAAACGGATGCATTCGCTGCCATGACCACTTCTGAGAAATGTTTGATGCGATTTTAATATTTCACTGTTTTTCAATATAGGTTGGCAAATAGTTTTGATTCTGTGGACCTCTCGGCGGGAAGCCATGGGTCCTCGGTCACACTTTTGAGAAACGCTGCCCTGGAGAACTAAATTCTTTTTTTTTCAGATTCGCCAATCCTTTTTCATGATATAGGGTAGTTGGTTCTTCCCTGGCCTTTGATGGAAGTGAGAAGAATCAACCAATAGAACAACTTGCCTTCAGAAATTATGGGAGCTTCATCCCCGGAAGCTTTCAAGAAGAGACTGGACTGCCATCTGTCAGAAATGGTGTAGGGCCATGATGGCGAACCTATAGCATACATGCTCAAAGTGGCATGTGAAGCCATGTCACCTGGCACGCGCAGCCTTGCCTGTTTGGGTTTCTGGCATGGGTGCACGTACGACGATCACCTGTCCTTCACGTGTGCAGCAGTGCCGAAAAAACAGGTGTGCGCATGCGTGCTGCCAGCTGATTGTCGGGTGTGCATGTGTGCCAGAGCCCAGACGTTTGGCTTTTCCAGAGCGTGATCCCTTTGCGCATACGGCAGTGCCGAGAACCAGCCTGTGCATGCACACGGCCAGCTGATCGTCGGATGCGCACGCATGCTAGAACCCGGAAGTTCGGCTTTTCGGGAGTGCAGCCCTGACAAGCATGCGTGATATTTCCGCGTGCCGTAAAGTTCACTATCACTGGTGTAGGGAACCCTGCTTGGCAGGGGGTTGGACTTGATGACCTACAAGGTCCCTTCCAACTCTGATGGTCAAGAAGAAAGCAAAATCCATCCTGCTTGTTTTAAGGAAACAGGTGGGATTAGAAAAAAGGACCCTCCGCAGAAGTCTTCCCTGTACATATCACACCAGAGCCATACTTTTAAATAGACAAAAACTCCCGCAAACTAAAGGCCACCTCGCTTGCCAGAGGTGGTTTGGCATCACCCTCTTCAACTTACCAATGTCGCCTACTTAGTAAAAACATTGAAAATTGACAGCATAAAAGACCTACGGGTAGTGGTCCATTGACTCTGCCCTTTGAGTTTATTTGCTTTTTGTTTCCTTTTTAATTATTATTGTAATCATTATTTTTTAATGTTATTTTTATTGTAATTCTTTTTGTCGAACGACGGACTTGTTTATCCCATGCGTATTTAAACTCAAATTACTAATGTTTGATTCATTACCTTCGCTGGAAGTTGGTTCCTAGCTTCCACTAATTCTGCAATCATACTTTAAAAAAATATAACTTCACAACTGCAGTGATTCCCTTAACAACTGCGGCAAGCAAGCAATAAAATGGGGCAAAACTCACTTTGTCTCGCTGAATTTTGATCGCAAGCCACCAATTCGTATAAAGAAAACTTATACAAAGTGGCCTCTTCCTCCCACGAGGTTAGCAAAAATGAATAAGAATCCATCTCCGCAGTGTTGTAAATGTAACTTGGCTTTAGGATCTTTTTTTATCATATGTGGTGGTTATGTACAAACACCAAGGGTTTTTGGCATCAGATAGACATGGTTGGAAGAGATATTAGATCAAAAGAAACAGCAGTGGGTGGAAACTAATCAAGGAGAGAAGCAACTTAGAACTGAGGAGAAATTTCCTGACAGTTAGAACAATTCATCAGTGGAACAGAATTTGCCTCCAGAAGTTGTGAATGCCCCAACACTGGAAGTCTTTAAGAAGATGTTGGATAGCCATTTGTCTGAAATGGTATAGGGTTTCCTGCCTAGGCAGGGGGTTGGACTAGAAGACCTCCAAGGTCCCTTCCAACTCTGTATTAATTAATAATAAAAGAAAAATATAGTAATGACATATTTAATGCTGCATGTGATAACCGCAGCACGATTGGTATATGCGCAAAATTGGAAAAACAGAGATGCCCCCACCGAAGAAGAGGAAATAAAAGAAAATTTTGATCTGTGCAGAAATGGCCAGACTGACACTAGAAATCAAAAAGAAAGGCGAAGCAGAATATTATGAAATTTGGAACAACAGGCAACAATGGTTGGAAACGAGGAAACGGCATATTTTGAGGATGGTAAAATTGGAACTGGATAATACATAGATAAAATATATAAAGGAGGATAAGGGGTGTGTTAATAAGATCAATGTAGCTATGGACGTTAAGTAGAAACTGTATTTGTTGCTATGTTAAAATATGCATAGAAATGACCAAGCCATAACTACCTGCATGAAATTAGCGATTAAACTTCATTTTAGATGAGGCAAGAGGATTTATAATCCTTGCCTCTTTAAGCAAGGAAAGGAAAAGAGAACCAGGTTGTCCTCAGCAGAGGAAAATATGTAAATGTAACAAAGGTTAGAGGGGAGGGAAGGAGGACAGTAGGGAAGTCAGGATGGAGAGGAGAAAGGAGAGGAATAGGAAAGGCAGAAGAAGGGGGGAAGGATAAAGAGGAGGAAGAGAAAGAAGAGAAGGGAAAGAAGGTGGGAAGAAAGAAGGAGAGAAGAGAAGAAACTGGGGGAGGAAGGAGGGAGGGAAGAGGAGAGGGTAGTAAAGAGGGAAAGAGGGAGGGAAAGAAAGAGAGAAGGAGTGTTGAAAGGAAGGAAGGAGGGAGGAAAGGAGGGAGATTAAGAGAAAAGAAAGGAGGAGGGAAAGAGGAAGGGAAGGAGGGAAGGTATGTGAGAAGGAGGGGGGGACCGAGGGAGGGAAAGGAGGGGGAAGGAAAGGAGGAAAGGAGAAAAGAAAGGAGGGAGGGCAGGGGAGAAGGAAGTAAGGGGGGGAGGGAAGAAAAGGGTATGGAAAAGAAAGAAATGAGGGAAGAGAAGAGGGAGGGAAGGAATAAGATACCTAACCTTTGATGTTTATATGATTTGATAGTATGGGAATATCTCGAAATGTAGTTGTATTGTTTTTTACAAGTTATGGATGTTGTATTTTCGTTTTACCAATAAAATCTTATAAAAAAAGAAATGACCAAGCCAGAAAGGTCGCTCTATGTCCAATGTTTTTAATGTTTAATCAATAAAAAATTTTAAAAAAATTATGACGACCTGTATTCTTTTCTTCTCCCTCCCCACAACCCCGCTTTCCCTATTGAACTACACCAACCGCCCCCAGTCCTGGCCCACCTGGGTGGCTTCCCCAACGGAATATAAACCTCGCTGCAAGCAACGCTCCCCGGCCTGCCCTCCGCCGCCGCCGCCGGGCTCTTCCGTTCGAACAGCCCGGGGGAAACCTTTCTGAGGCGGGGGGCCCAGGCAGAGTCGGGTGGCCGCAGGCGGCGGGAATGGGCGACCCAGCCTCGCCGTCCTTCCTGCCCTTCCCGCCGAGAGGCTCAGCGCGACTCCCGCGCGCCGCTGGGCGGAGGGCCTGGGGCGGATCAAGCCCTCGCGAAAGAAGAGGGCCCAGCCCGGCAGCCGGGGCCGCTCGAGCTCCGCCGGCAAGGCCGGCCGGGAGAGCGCGGCCTGGGCGCAGTGCGCATGAGCGGCGGAAGGCAGGGCCCGCGAGGAGGAGCCCCGGGAGCCGCTGCCGCCGCCGCCGCCGACCTCGGTCCGCCTCCTCCTCCTCCTCCTGCTCCTCCTCAGAGTCCTCCTGAGCCGGCCCGGCGGGGAGCGAGGCCCGCGCGCAGCCCCATCATGGTGAGAGCCCGCCCGCTGAGGGGAAAAAAAAAAACCGCCGCCGCCGCCATCGCCTGGCAACGCGCGGCCTAGCCGGTGGCGGGAGGGCGCGACCCCTCAAGGCCGCGCAGGGGGGGCCCAAACCCAGTGGGCAAAGGAGGGCAGGCCGGTGGGAAAAAACAGGGCGGCGGGAACCGCGGGTTGTCGCTTGGCTGAGGGGGGAAAGGGCCGCCTCTCATTCCCGACCCGCCCGGGATCCCGGGTCGTGCCCTTGCCGGGAGAGCGTGTGAGGGGAGCCTTCGGGGGGGTCGGGGATGACGGGTGGTCTCTCTCGCCCTCCCGGATCCAAGCCCAGAAGTGTCTTCCCTGTGAGGAGGAAGCCTTTGTGGGTTGTGTGTATGAGGTGTATAAGGGAGGATGGTGGTGGTGGTGGGATTCCTTTTGCCCTTCATCCCACAAGGGGTTGGGGTACTCTTGGGTGTAAACACCCCCCCCTCCGGTCCTCTTTCAGGTTTGGGGTAAATGGGCGCCGATGAATTGAGGGCTCTTTCCCCCCCCCTGAAGAAGGGAATGGAGGTGGATGGGGAAAGAGACGGGATCTAGGAGGAAAAAAAAAGTCAGGCAATTGTTTGGTCTTCATTGCAGGGAGGGGAGAGGGGTCAATCCGTGGTGGCCGAACCTCAGAAATAATACTTGCGATACTATCTGGATTTCTATAGATCAGACTTTCTTAATTAAGTAATAAGAGTTGCTCTTCGAACCTTCACTTTTAGCACATCATTAGTCAAAAAAAAAAAAAAAAAAAAAAGAAGAGGAAAAGCACTCATTTCTACTTGATTTTGCTAATTTAAACTGAATTTGATAATCTCTCAAAACAACAACAACAACAACAACCATGTTTGCCATATTCTGAAGGGGTAAGGTTTAATACTTGGATGTGATTGATAGAAACGTTTTAGCTAATAGGGTAAGTTTGCAATTCAACTAGTTTAACCTATGTTTACGTGCAACATTTCAGCAACAGTAGAAAACAATTTGATTATACATATTTACCAGGCAATTCCAAATAAAGCCGTAAACCCTTCATGATATTTAACTATTAACCCAGTGTTTTTCAACCTTGGCAACTTGAAGATGTCCGGACTTCAACTCCCAGAATTCCCCAGCCAGCGAATGCTGGCTGGGGAATTCTGGGAGTTGAAGTCCGGACATCTTCAAGTTGCCAAGGTTGAGAAACACTGTATTAACCCATCTTTCCTTGTGTGGTGCCAAATCCATCAGGTATCAAATCAGGAATTCCCCCCCCCCCCCCAATTTCATAAAAAAAGACACACACTTTCCATTGGAGTCCATTGGATCTTGTGTCCAAACATCCAGGAAGTGGGTGGGAGTGCTTACACAAAATTGGGTGCGCAAAATTTCCATAGACACGGTTTTTTTTGTGTGTGTGTGAAATGTAATGGTGGGAAAAGGTGCTGTCCGATTTGGGATGGTTTGATCTTCAGAAGGGACAGGGAATTCCTGCTAGCTGGAAGATGGTCTGATGGTGCTGGAGTAGGAGTTTGAAAAGGTGTAAATTCAAATCCTGTTGAAAGATCTGATATATTGGAGTTGATCATCATTCCTCCTCTGAGTCTGACTTATCTCGTAAGTTTGTTGTTGTTGGGAATATAAATTTAACAAACACATATATTAATTTCTTCATCCACGGGAGTCCCTCCCTGATGAAGAGATTTCTGATGGCAGATTTCATCAGAAAGGTGAAGCTATAGTGTGGATGGGTTTGGCTAAAGAGTGGTCTGTGAAGCCAGGAATTAGCTTTGTAAACAGGTGTATGAATACAAGCGATTGTAGAATATGAATGAAACCATGATTTAGTTTATTGGATAGGTCACATAAAAACATAGGTACAGCAGCAACTGCGGAGTTTTGTTCCAACATCTTGGCAAGAATGTTCTTGTAGAATCTAATAATTTAATAATATATCAATTGAATACAACAACAACAACAACAACAATAATAATACAAAAATGCCAAACCCAGTCTGAACATTTGTCTGACTTTGCAATGTTAAGTAGTGATAATAACAGTCCCAGGGTTGGTTTATTTGTTTATTTCTTATAAAAGGAACAGTTTTCTACAAGAAAGAAGAAACTAGACCAAAATCTGATGCCAACTTTCAGAAGATGATAAGGCAGTATTTGAATCATCTTGTCACTTTATTTCATCTCAAATGCCCCTATTCTCTTGCAGAAATCTAAGAGAATCTGGTTTGAAATAGCAGAGCTAGAATTTAATGGCAGATTCAGTTCAGTTTGGTCCGAATTTAATTCAGATTGTTAATTTGTTTTCCACTCTTGGTGTAAACTAGTATTACACATCTTTAAAAGTCAGTGACATCATTAATTACTGTTGGAATGCATTATGCTATTTAGGTCTTGTTTACTTGAATAGTGTCATGACCTTCTGAATGTCTCTCTCTCTCTCTCTCTCTCTCTCTCTCTCTCTCTCTCTCTCTCTCTCTCTCTCTCTCTCTCTCTCTCTCTCTCACACACACACACACACACACACACACACACACACACACACACGGAATTATCCTGGAAATTGAGGAATATTTGCAATTAATTTGATGGCAATGGCTATGTCCCACAAAACATTACTTCTATATTTAGTTGGTCAGTATTAGAGGCAGGGATGAGAACATGGGCCTATTCAAATGTTAACTTTCAGCTCATAGCATCCATATGCTTAAATTAACAACATAAGAATTCAGCAACTCATATTTTGAAATAGGCTGAGATTTTCACCTGTTTTCCTACATGGCTATGTCTTATGCCGAAAAACACTTTAGTTCCCAAATCTTTTTTTTTTTGCCATTGGGAATTCTTAAGTCTTCGGAGTTTTAAACATCTGTATTTGTAGGTTAAAATCTTCATATTTTCTTTATAGTGCACTCTTCAAATGATTTATATTGAAGCATATAGTCTGAAAATTCCTTTGTAATTTAGTTTAGAGCAGATTAGTATTGTAAATGAGTTTATAGTATTTGAAAACCTTTTCTTCTGTGTTGTGTGTGTGTGAATGTGTATATATGTGTGTGTGTGAACACTTTCTAGATACTTGTTACTTCAGTGATGTGCTGCCCAAAACAGCATGTAAAATTCTTCAGGTAATATAGTCAGTTGTACCAGGACTCTTTTGGTACTTACAATTGTGTTCAGGTGCAGTTAATTTTACCTTCAGTGTATACATCCAGGATGTTTCTCTTTAGACTAATTTATAGCCTCTGCATTTACCGTATTTTTCGGAGTATAAGATGCACTGGAGTATAAGATGCACCGGAGTATAAGACGCACTAAGGTTTTGAAGAGGCAATTTTTTAAAAATGTAGGTAGGTAGATAGAGGGATAGAGAGGGAGAGAAAGAGAGAGAAATACAGTAGGTAGGGAGGGAGGGAGAGAGAGAGAGAGAGTAGGTAGGTAGGTAGTTAAGTTGATAAAGGGATAGAGAGAGAGAAATATATATATACACACACACATACATACAGTAGGTAGGTAGAGAGAGAGAGTGTGTAGGTAGGTAGGTAGAGGGATAGAGAGAAATAGAGAGAGAGAGAAATACAGTAGCTAGGTAGGGAGAGAGAGCAGGTAGGTTGGTAGGTAGAGGGATAGAGAGAAATACAGTAGATAGATAGGGAGAGAGTAGGTAGGTAGGTAGATGGAGAGGGGAGAGAGAGAGAAATACAGTAGGCAGGTAGGAAGAGAGAGAGAGAGAGAGTAGGTAAGTAGGTAGATGTTTCCAGATGTATTTATCCATGTGCTGGAGAAGGAAATCGCTGACAATCTGCAGCACCTAATACTTTGTTTCTGCTGGCACAGCACTTGATCAGTCTAATTCTCATCAATTAGTTAAAGAGGTTCCCAAAAGGGAAAAAAAACATTTTTGCACTTTACAAACCTCCCCAAAATGGCCCGTTTTTCACAAAAACGGCCCCATTTTTTAAAAAAAGGCATGAATAGCCTTGGGGGGGGGGGGTATTTATCCCAGGAGCTCTCTGAAAGCCTCCATAAAGGTATGCACGGCCATTTTGGTGAAGGGGCGGGGCTTTGGGAGGCAAAAATGCTGTATTCGGTGTATAAGATGCACCCAGATTTTCAGCTTCTTTTTTAAGGAAAAAAAGGTGCATCTTATACTCCGAAAAATACAGTAGCTTCCAAGGAAGAGATGTGATAGGCCATTTCTCTATCTCTGGCAAAGTGTATTTGAACTGAACCAGCATCTAGTTAACCTTGGTTGAACTCAGAAACTAAGCAGAGTTAGTACTTGAACAGAGGGTACAATTTAAAATCCCAATGACATTGTCATTGCCTGGAAGACGATGACAAATAATTTCTTCAGTGTTACCAAGAAAACAGTACAGATGCGTTAAATTTATGGTTCGCATTTTTGCCTCCTGCCCTTCTCATCAGGCCTAGTAGGGAAGGCATGCTTAGGATCCCTTCCATCAAACAGTGGCATCCACAGCCTATATCCCCTAATCCTGATGGCCCCAACCATGTTAGTCTTTTTTAAAACTCTGAAGACCTGGCTGTTACCTCTGGCATTTGGGCCACGATCCAGGCAAACTCTGCTGGTAATGAATTTGATTCCTGTTGGTTTAACCTTGGGTTTCATTGTTGGTATCTTTTGGGTTTGGTTATTAATCCTTGTACCCTTCTCCCATAGTCATTGTTGTTGGATGGTTATGTAAATCATTTCAAAGTTGCTCTCGCACATATGTGCCAGTCATTCCCGACTCCAGGGGGCGGTGCTCATCTCCCTTACTAAGCTGAAGAGCCAGCACTGTCCGAAGACGTCTCCGTGGTCATGGGGCCGGCATGACTAAATGCCGAAGGCGCAAGGAATGCTGTTACCTCCCCACCAAAGGTGGTTCCTATTTTTCTACTTGCCTTTTTACGTGCTTTCGAACTGCTAGGTTGGTAGAAGCTGGGACAAGTAACAGGACCTCACTCCGTTACACGGTGCTAGGGATTCGAACCACTGAACTGCTGACCTTTCTGATCAACAAGCTCAGCATCTTAGCCACTGAGCCACCACGTCCCTTAAATCATTTAATTGAATCTATTTAAATAAGGGTGCGATGGCTCAGTGTTTAAGAACCTGGGTTTGATTGGAAAGTTTGACAACTTCTGAGACCTGAGCACCACTCAACGGGGAGAACTCCTGTTACTCGCCCCAGCTCCTGCCTACCTAGCAGTTTGAAAGCATGCAAATGTGAGCGATATTTATTTTAAAAATATGAATTTATATAGAAGGAATATCTTATTAAAAACAGGCTAAATTGAGGATTCCCTTATAAAAAGTTAAATGTTGCTTGCAAAACTGGACACATTATTATCCAAAATAATATAAAATGAGATTCGACAATAACTGTACAGTACTTCCACATTATAATTTCCAGCATGAGTCTCTTGCTTTATATTCCTAGAGCAGGGGTAAAAGAAAACGCTCTACTTTCTCAGGCACATTTTTCTGTGTGGTCCTGTTCCCTGTTGCCATTTTATACACGGCTCCAGGTTGACTCAGCTTTTCATCCTTCTGAGGTTGGTAAAATGAGGACACAGATTTTGGGGGGCAAATATGCTGACTCTGTAAACCGCTTAGAGAGGACTGTAAAGCACTGTGAAACAGTATATAAGTCTAAGTGCTATTGCTGTCAACTCATGCTAGTTTGCCAAAGTTGGAGTTAGCTAAGACAGTGTTTTTCAACCTTTTTTGTGCAAAGGCACACTTTTTTCATGAAAAAAATCACGAGGCACACCACCATTAGAAAATGTTAAAAAAATTTAATTCTGTGCCTATATTGACTATAAGTGTTTTTCCCACGGCACACCTTACACTATGTCACGGCACACTAGTGTGCCATGGCACAGTGGTTGAAAAACACTGAGCTAAGAGATAGAGGCAGATATATGTAGATGTAGCTGCTGTTTCAAGTACTGTTCTGGGAAACTAAAATGTTTACATCTATTGCTTGCTAATATTCTTTGTGGTTCATTGATAGACAATAACCGGTTTTGTACAAGACATGGAGCTAAAATGGGTACTTTGTGTCTTGGTGTGATGTATGTAGCAGGCTATCATGATATGCCATAATATTTAGCCCTCATATTTTTATTTACAGTAATTGAAGAGTCAGGTATAACATATACAAATTCAACAGAAACAATATAAAAATGTGAACAGTTAAATCAAAACTAAGATAGCAGAATGACTCAAGAGAAAGAGGAAAATTACATTAAGCTGACAATGCAGTGTAAAGAAATTAATTTGAGCATATGGGTTTTTACCCCTGAACCTCAAGTTTATAAAGTGCCATAAAATGGTTCATGTGTATTTGTTTGGGATAGCATATTATATGGCCATTGCAGTTGTGTCATGTTAGTTGTGCTTGAAGATCTAAATAACTTGGTAAGAGATAAACAAAGAATAAAATGTAAACCTTTGATCAATATTTATAAATAGGAAAAATGAAAAGAAGAAACCTCACTAAATGTGTCACAGCAGCCTCTATCCTATCCATAAAGGTAAAGGTTCCCCTCGTACATACGTGCTAGTCGTTTCAGACTCTAGGGGGCGGTGGTCATCTCAGCTTCAAAGCCGAAGAGCCAGCGTTGGCTCGGGGGTCATGTGGCCGGCATGACTAAATGCCGATGGCACACAGAACGCTGTTATCTTCCCACTGAAGGTGGTCCCTATTTTTCTACTTGCATTTTTTTATGTGCTTTCGAACTGCTAGGTTGGCAGAAGCTGAGACAAGTAATGGAAGCTCACTCTGTTATGTGCTGCTAGGGATTTGAACAGCTGAACTGCTGATCTTTCTGATTGACAAGCTCAGTGTCTTAGCCACTGAGCCACCACGTCCCTCATCCTATCCCTAGCCAATCCCTAATTAAGAACTGTGAGGAATATTTTTAAGGGAGATAAATTTCTATACTAGCCTTCTTAAACCAGGGGGAAAAGGGGTTACTTTAGATGAATATAGCTAAATGCTTGTTTTGTCATATGTATGTATCTTGTAGGAAAGTTACCCCATCAGATGATCATACTGAATGACTTAGTTGATGATATTTCCAGTCAGGGTATAGAATTAACAGTTGTATGATGTCTATCCGCAGTCATTGTCCAGAGAATGGTGTTTATAGTTTCACTGGAAGAATACGGTTTCAGTGAAAGTGTAATCTTAAAAGTCATACAGGAAGTCCTAAACTTATGGTTGGTTGCTCAGTGATCGCTTGAAGTTATGACAGATCCCAACAAAGAGACTTGCAACCCAAATTTGAATTAGAAGTTCAAATATCCCCCCCTCCCAATTATGTACCGTATTTTTCGGAGTATAAGATGCAGCGGAGTATAAGATGCACCAAGATTTTGAAGAGGCAAATTAAAAAGAAAAGTAGGTAGGTAAATAGAGGGATAGAGAAGGAGAGAAAGAGAGAGAAATATAGTAGGTAGGTGGGGAGAGAGAGTATATGTAGGTAGGTAGATAAAGGCATAGAGAGAGAGAAAAATAGAGAGATAGAGAAATACAGTAGGTAGGGACGGAGAGAGAGAGTGTGTGTAGGTAGGTAGATAGAGGGATAGAGAGAGAGAAATAGAGATAGAGAGAAATACAGTGATAGGTAGGTCTTTCTGCTGGCACAGCACCTGATCAATGTAATTCTCATCAATCAGTTAAAGAGCTTTCCAAAAGGAATAAAAAGTTTTTGCACTCTGCAAACCTCCCCAAAACGGCCCGTTTTTCACAAAAACGGGCCTGTTTTTCCCCCCAAAAAAGGAATGAATAGCCTTGGGGGGGGGGGCTTGCAGGGTGCTCCGGGGGGGGGGGGGAAATGAGCAAAAAAGGTCCATTTTTTTGCAAAAATGGGCCCATTTTTTATCAAAAAAATTGCATGCATAGCCTTATGGAGGCTTGGAGAGTGCTGCTGGGGGCTGGGGGGTGGGTGGGCAAAAAACGGCTCATTTTTTACTCATTTCTGCCCTCCTCAGCCCCCAGGAGTTCTCTGAAAGTCTCCATAAGGCTATGCACGGCCATTTTGGTGAAGGGGCAGGGCTTCAGGAGGCAAAAAAATGCTATATTCGGTATATAAGATGCACCCAGATTTTCAGCCTCTTTTTTGAGGAAAAAAGGTGCGTCTTATACTCGAAAAATACAGTAATTGTATTGTGGTCAAGTTGTTTGACCATGATTTATCCTAACCTTAACCCTAATCCTTGTTTTTGCCAGAAACTGGCATTTACTTTGACCACAAATGATGTTTGTGCCAGAAATGGGCAAAACCCTCCACCCCTTAATGAACTGTGGGTTCACCTAACAACCCCTGTGTTCGCTTTACAATGCTGCGTTCGCTTAATGACTACTGCAACTTGTGACCAAAATTGGCAGACTCAATTATGATCATAAGTCCAGGATTATCTAGGTACATATCACTGTGCATGATGCTGAATTTTGATACTGCTAATTTTTTCACATTTAACCCTCAGTCAAAACTTTCTTCTCTCTGCACTTCTGAGTTCAGTTGATGTCCTATTAGATTTCATATGAGAATAATTTAGAAGGAAATTAGGAATAGTATATTAGCCTTCTCATTAAGCTGTTGCTGCCATCTTGACTTTTTTGACCATACTTTGTAGACACTCCTGGTAAATAACCTTAGAGTCTATTATTGTCTTTTTAAAGCCCTCCGTTTTATAGGGCCTTTGGCAGATATTATGAAGGATGTTGAATAGTCTTGATGAGCCTATAAATTGCACTGTTGCTAATCCATTTAGAAATGAGTATTTCACTGTTAATTCCACCATGTAGTAAGCTTTTTTGACTTTTGAGGTGCCTGAAGCAGTAGTGAGCAACATGACTTGCAAGTAACTTTTGAACTCATCTGTGCAAAGTTTAGAAATCAATATCCTAATCGGGCTTTCTGAATGTCTGCCTTACTTCTTCCTCAACTGATATTTATCATGTATGGAGTTTCCTCCTTGAGGTATTTCCTTCTCAGGGCAAAACGAGTGTGAAGTTTCACTGCTCTTCTTTTCAAACTTTTTTTTTTTTTTTTAGAACAAGTTGAAGTCATCGCAAAAAGATAAAGTTCGGCAGTTTATGATCTTCACGCAATCTAGTGAAAAAACAGCAGTGAATTGCCTCTCCCAGAATGACTGGAAGCTAGATGTTGCAACAGATAATTTTTTTCAAAATCCTGAACTGTATATACGAGAAAACATTAAGGGATCACTGGACCGAAAGAAATTAGAGCAACTATATAATAGATACAAAGGTGAGTAAAAAGTTTTTTGTTAAGGCTTTGAATGGTTGAACTTAGCTGTAATTGTTGGTTTCAATGGGGGAAAACTATGACTGAGAAGGAGAGGCGTTTAGCCCTTAGATATTGCAACACAGTTTATTTATTTAACTACCTATTTAAAATAGTTCTTGGCCCATTCTTCCCCTAAGGATCTTAGGGAGGCAGCAAACATATTTATCGTCTGCTATATTACAGGTAGTCCTTGCTTAATGTTCGCAACTGAACCAAAAATTTATGTTGCTAAGTGAAACTGTTATTAAGCGAACTGTGCCCCATTTTATGACTTTTCTTGCCACAGGTAAGTGAATCAGTGCAGTTGCTAAGCAGGTAGAACATGATTGTTAAGTGAATCTAACTTCCCCACTGACTTTGCTTGTCAGAAAGTCACAAAGGTTGACTCCAAGATGCTGCCACTGTCGTAAATGTGAGTCAGTTGTCAAGCATTTTAATGTCAATCACAAAACCATGGGGATGCTACAACGGTCGTAAGTGTGAAAAATGATTGTAAGTCACTTTTTTCAGTGCTATTGCAACTTTTAATAGTTACCAAACAAATGGTTGTAAGTCATAGACTACCTGGAAAAGGAACCATTCACTCACTCACTCACTCACTCACTCACTCACTCATTCTATACCCCTGGCCTTCTCACATATATGACTCTGAACGGGCTAAAATTGGTGAGTAACTTCACCCAATGAGCTTCTTGATTGAGGGTGAATTTGAAGTCAGGGAGTTTGAGCTACGTTCAAATACCTTGCTAAATTAGGGATCTCATGAGATACCATAACTCAGGGGTCAGCAACCCATGGCTCTGAAGCCGCATGTGGCTCTTTCATCCCTCTGCTGCTACAGCTCCCTGTTGCTGGTTGGCTCCACAATTGATAGGGCTTTCATCTGGGACAGGTAGAGAAAAAGGACGCCATGCTAGGAGGAGACTATGATGGGGGACCAGACTTCCGATCTGCTTCAGAATGGAATTGGGGGGCTTCCGGTTAGGATCTTTGTGGCTCTTTGAGTGTTTAAGGTTGCCCACCCCTGCTATAACTCATAAGACTCAAAAATCATGTCTCTGAAATCCAGCCAAAATGATAAATTTCCTAAAGCATATTCTCCCCTTCGGTTTTTTTTTCCTTTTAGGAAAATAAGGATGGAGAGGAAGGCTAGAACTGCTCTCAATTTCACCCTTAAACCCCAACCCCAATCCCAAATTTCTTGAAAGATTAGCCCCAAACAATCCTTGCTGCTTCCACGCATATCCCTGGAAGGCCACCTTTCCCTTGGCTAGGAGACTGGATTGAAATTTTCTGACTCAGAGGATATTTTGCTCATTTTGTTCCAGAGCATAATATTGGGAGGAGGGGGGCCTTGATAGAGCCTGCTGTGTCTGAATTCAACCATTTTTGGTTTATACAATAACCACAGTTTTAAGAGATTATAACTTTTGTCAAATGTGTAAATATTGTAGTTGACTCAGAGCAAAAGATTGGGGACCTTCTAACTTCAAAAGCCACGTTTGTTCTCGTGTTCGATCTAGTTACCTGATTTTGCCCACGTTTCTACTCCGACTTTCCTAATAATTATTTGTCAAGCCATTGCTTTTCCTTCTACCCAGAGCCTCCTTAATCAGAGCTGCCTCTTAACGTGGACTTGCAGGGAAATGGATTAAAAAAAAGTCCTTCATGAGAGGTGAATTGTGATTTATTCTCTCTCCCCCCCTTGCGAAAGAGAAAACTGACCCATTTTCAGTTGCACTTGTGATTCCCGGCAAGAGAAGGACTGCGAGACACTTCTTACACATTTTATATCGCAAAGATTGATGTTAAATGGCAACTGCCAGCAGTTAAGGTCCCTTGAGTTAGAAATTAGCTTCTCACTCACATGATTGGTCTTGAAATCACACCTACCGGTTCCAGTCTAGTTGGAGTACTTAATTCTAGGAATGTTTAAATATTCAATTTTTTTTCCCTCCTTTAAGATCCTCAAGATGAGAATAAAATCGGCATAGATGGCATACAGCAGTTTTGCGATGACTTGGCACTAGACCCCGCCAGCATTAGTGTCTTGATAATTGCCTGGAAGTTCAGAGCTGCGACGCAGTGTGAATTCTTAAGGCTGGAATTCATGGATGGGATGACAGAACTTGGGTAAGTGCTGGGGTCCCTCCTGTGATGCATGCAGAGCCCTTTGGGCTAAAGCAACGTTAAAACCCTGCCCATAGGCTATTTTGTTTTACAGAAAGGCATATTCACTCTTGATTTCCTGCCTACCAGGCTCTGGCCTAGTTGCGCATTGATTCTGGCAAATAACACTTACCAGCTCCTTTGTGAACTATTTTCTTTGCTTTTCTTTTTAATCCTCAAGAGTAAGGAGCACAGTGGCTTGAGCGTTGAAAGGCTGGGCAGGAGGTTAGCAAGCCCGCCTTTGAGACCCGAGAACTGCCATGGAGTGGGGTAGGAATCTCACTCTTTACTCCAGTGCCTGCCTGCATAAAAGGAGCCCCCAACTGGGCGTCCCCAGGGCAACGGTGATTGTCACCAGCAGCTAATCCTTTCAACTGGAAGCCCCTCGGTGCTTCTGACATGAGTGCCAAACCAAAAATAATCATCAAGAGTTACAGCAATGGTTTTTTTTTCTTCCAAAATTGGGTTGCTTTTAAGATATGTGGACTTCAGCACTCATAATTCCCCAGCTTGCGGGCAGAGGTGGTATTCACTTATGTTTCCTATTGGTTCACAAATGTGAGTGCACGCGCATCCCATCCGTGATTTCCACTACCGGTTTGGGTGAAGCGACAGAATGCCATCTCTGCTTGCTGGCTGGGGAATTCTGGGAGTTGAAATCTACACCTCTTAAAGTGGCCACGTTTGAAAAACACTTACAGGGTCATGGTGATGGTACAGTGACAGAATTAAGAGGGGCAATATTTTCAATCCCCTTTTTAAATGGCGTTTTTGAAGACTTGTGTTTAGCTTTTGTTTTTTTAATTGTCATAGGTGACAGCAAGCTGACTGAAAACTTGTATTTATTTTTACTATACAAAGTGGAAAATCATTGTATTTTATTGCCGTGTCCATTAGGGCCAGAAAACTCTCTTTTTGTATGTGTCATTAAAATATCAGATGAGACCATACCTGGAAGTGTAGCAGACAATATTCCTTACAGATATATCGGTACTAGAACTGAACTTGTGTATTTGTTTACTCTTTTGGCAAGTGTGTTGATGTAAGGTGTGAGAAAACTGTGAAGCAACATAGATGATAGTGTTCCATATGGCAGCTTTTATACTCCCGATGTTTTCTGAAATGACTTTGTTTACTGGCAAGATCAGGAAAATGTACAATCTATCAGATAATTGATTTAAATATACAAAGAGCTGACTTTCTCAGAAATTTCTTTTAAGACGTAACCTTTTTCTGGTATATATTTTTGGCCTCGGTTACCATATTCATTGATTCAAGCGAACGAAGGGAAGCTGTGATAATTCTTGCAGAATTGTTCTAAGCCTCTGCCTTGTGTGGAAATTTTTATCCCTAGGTGATTTGTAAATGTGTAAATTAATTACTATTTTAATGAACCAAATCGTAGAGAATGTCAAATATCATCCATTCTAAAAGCAGTAATAGTCCTCGACATACAACCACTTGTTTAATGACTGTTTGAAGTCACAATGACCTTGGAGAAAGTGATTTATGACTTGTGCTCACATTTACAATTGTTGCACGTATCCCAAAGTCATGTGATTGTAATTCCGGCATTGGGCAACCAACTCCCATTTAGGACCAGTGGTAGCATCTTGGGGGAGGTCAATGATTGTGATTGGATAACCTTTTTGTCGATTTCCAGCAAAAACATTCCCCATTGGGGAAACTGCATTCACTTAACGACCATGTGATTCACGTAACAGCCATGCAAAATTGTCATAAAAATGGGCCCAACTCAACCTGCAATTGCTAGGACTTAGGACAGAAATTCCGGTCCCAATTGTGGCCATAAGCCAAGCACCCCCTATATATAAAGGATACAGGTAATCGTTGACTTATAACCAGAATTCAGCCTCAGATTTTTGTTGCTAAACAAGGCAATTTCATGAGTGAGATTGGCCTCATTTTACGGCCTTTTTTTTGCCCCAATTGATAAGTGAATCACTGCAGTTGTTAAGTGGATTGTCATTAAACAGATCTGACTCCCCTCCCTCACAAGCGTTGCTTGTTAGAAGCCAGCTAAAAAAGTGACAAATCAGCAATTTCATGACCCTGGGATGATGCAACTGTTATACGTGCACGCCCCTTGCTCAAATTGTGATCACGTGACCATGGGGGTGTGTGCTACAATGGTCATAAGTATGAAAACCTGGTTAAGGTTACTTTTTTCCAGTGCTGTTGTAACTTCGGTCACTAAACAAATGGTTGTAAGTCGTGGACTATCTCTGTCGGTACAGTTTGTGGAAGGATTTAAAAATATGCAGGCTAATATACTGACTGAAGGAGAAATAAAATCTTTTGATGTGTCAATACAGATGTGACAGCATAGAAAAGCTAAAGGCCCAGCTTCCTAAAATGGAACAAGAATTGAAAGAGCCAGGAAGATTTAAGGACTTTTACCAGTTTACTTTCAACTTTGCAAAGAATCCAGGACAGAAAGGTTTAGGTATGTATGCCACCGTTTCCTAGCTCAGGCAGAAGGGACTCGTGTCACATACCATGTTTCCCCGAAAATAAGACAGGGTCTTATTTTCTTTTGACTCCCGAAATAAGCGCTTGGCCTTATTTTCGGAGAGATCTTATTATTTTTGAGGTGCAGGAGGCGGCGAGCGTGATCACCCCATGGCTGTGGTGCAATATTTTCAGAGAGGGCTTATTTCGGGGAAGGACTTATTTTAGCCCATGCACTCAAAAGCTTGATTGGTCTTATTATCCGGGGAGGTCTTATTTTCAGGGAAACAGACTACCGGAAAGTAAATTGTTCAGCAATCACTGTGGCCGAACAGGATGATGGAAACTGCCTTTTCCCCTCAGGTCTGGTGCCGTTTGATCGAGACAAACCCATCAAGGTCCCTCAGCACGTCCCAAAGGTGCTTCTCCCCCCCCCCCCCCACCAAAAAAAAAGGCATTTTGGAGTTGTTGTTTTTTCTTTAAAAACATTTTGCTTCTCATCCAGGAAGCTTCTTCAGTTCAGAAGTTCACTTCTTCGGAACTGAAGCAGCTTGGATGAGAAGCGAAAGAAAAAAAAAAAAACCAATTCAGTTGCCTTTTTTTGGGGGGGGGGAAGCACCTTTTGGGACAACCATGACCTGGATGATTGAGAATCTCCATAGACATTCCCCTCAGCAAAGTGTCGTTTAACAAAGTTGTAGTTTGCTAGATAAGCAGCCCTTAAAAAGGTGCTGTCAAAGCTTTGGAAGTGTTTAGAAGCATTTCTAGCTTTTCCTCCTTGCTTGAAGGGCTTTGTTGTTGACCAAGACAACAAGGCACCCTTGAAGTTTAGGGTAGGTTTAGAACAAGGGTCTCCAACCTTGGCGACTTTAAGACTTGTGGACTTCAACTGTGGGAGTTGAAGTCCACAAGTCTTCAAGTCGCCAAGGTTGGAGATCTCTGGTTTAGAAGCAAACACCTGCTTATTGTGAAGAGCTCAACAAGGGGAATAAGGGGAAAGGGAAACTCCATTGTAAACTTTTGCTTGCTTTAGCCCAGTGTCTAGTTGGGATAGTCTTCGATGGAGGTGAAGGTGAAAAATCCTGAAATTCAGGAACTTTTGAAACATCCTTGTGCTACAGTATTATTATTATTTTTTGCTTTGATGAATGATTCATTCCAGAAATCATTCTGGATCATAATGCTTTTTTTTTTTAAAGAAAAAAAGTTAATCTCTTTAATGTTACAGATTTAGAAATGGCCATTGCCTATTGGAACTTAGTACTCCACGGAAGGTTTAAATTCCTAGACTTGTGGAACAGATTTTTATTGGTAAGTGCAAACATTAATTGTTTCTAACAAATACATACATGTTGAGTATGTGTGTATATCGTATGATCAATACCGTTATGAAACGGGTCTATCTCAGGATTTTTTGTCTGTGAACATAATAATAGGTCATTAAAGCAAATTGGCAGCTTTTCTCCTCCCTGCTGATAGTCCTTGACTTACAACTGATGGCTTAGTGACCATTCAAAGTTACACAGACCTTCCCAAAGCTACTTAAGACCCGGATATAAAGTTCTGAGAGTCAGGCTCTCCTCCCCCCCCCCCCCAAATCACCTGATCATATTTCGGAGGCTTATAGCTGTTTGTAGCATTCCCCCAGTCATGCGGCCATAATTTACTTTTTTGGGGGATGGTGGTGGTGTCAGAAACCAGTTTCTGGCAAAAAGAAAAAACCCAACCTACCCATTGCTGGATTCATTTTGTGATTGCTGCAAAAAATGATCATGAAATCTGGCATGTCTTACAACTGTAATTCCAGGCACAATTATGGTCATAAATCAGGGGCCCCAGAATCACTCGGTTGAATTGGGTTGGAATGAATGAATGAATGAATAAGAAAGGAAAGAAGGAAAAGAAAGAAAAAGGAAGGGAAGGAAGGAAGGAAGAAAAAGAAAGAAAGAAAGAAAGGGAAGGAAGGAAGGAAGGAAGGAAGGAAGGAAGGAAGGAAATAAGTCACAAATCCCCAAAGCCCTTCATGGCTTGGAGCAAGGTTATCTGAGGGACTGTCTCTTGCCAGTCACATCTACCCAACCCATCAGAGTAGGGAGGCAGGGAATGCTGCGGGTTCCATCCCTGAGGGAGATATACCTGGTGGGACTCCCCCTCTGGAACATCATTCCCCTAGAGAATGGCCCCCACTCTAATACCTGGTTCTGCCAGGGAATCTGGGGAACCCAGAGCAGGAATGGAGCCCATTCAATGACTCGATCATCTGTCGCTGAGAGGTGGGGGTGATTTTATTATATTAATTTATCTGATTCTTTTTTTATTATAGTTTTTTTAATGTGGTTTTAAATGATGTAAGCTGCCTTGAGTCACCATGGGTCGAATAGGCAGCAATATAAATTAAATAAATAAATGATTGAACGAACGAATAAATAAATGAAAAATCTGTAGAGTTTTAATTGCAAATTTTCGACCCAGTGAAATTTTGTAGATTGAGCAAAGGAATGTGTAAATTCTCCGGTCGTTTAAAATGTCCCCCGTCCATGGGCTTGAAAGTGCTAGGAATTGCTGAGTGGACCATATCTGCTTTTGTGGATTCTGCATTAAATCTGGTGCAAAGCCTTGAGGAGGCACCATTTTAATTGTGCCCCCCACCGAGGCCTCCTTTGATGGCCCTCCCCAAAGCAGCACAAAGCCTTCCTCATTTTGAGCACTGCACTGGAGCGGCCCCTTCAGTGGAAGGGAAACAATCTCTCTCAGTGCTTTGAAAATGTTGAAGCCACTTGCCTCTCCAGTCCTGCTTTATTCCGGCCAATGAATTAAGCAGCTCTGAGATGCAAAGCTGGGTCGCTCTGCAGAACCAGGATGCTCAGCAGGTGATTCAGATATAAAGGATCTGAGAGAGAGAGATCATTTCTGCCTTGCTGCCCAAGAACTGTGAAGAGAAGTTCTCCAGTCTTGGAACCACGACGTGCTAAGCTTCAAGTCCTTTTGAGGAGTCAGTGGATAAGTAATGTCTTGAATTATGACGGTGGGATTTTCTCTCTCAAACAGGAACATCATAAAAGATCTATACCGAAAGACACTTGGAACCTTCTTTTAGACTTCAGTGCAATGATAGCAGACGATATGTCAAATTATGACGAGGAAGGTAATGTTGCTGCTTGATGCCATTGGAACTCTTTACCCAAGAGTTCATACTTTAACAGATGTTCCCGAGTTGGCTTCCCAGCTCCCAATTTTTTATTTTTATTCCCCCCCCTGCTTTTATTTTTATAAATAGCTCAAGGTGGTGAACACACCTGCTACTCTTTCCTCCTCCTATGTTCCACACAGCAACAACCCTGTGAGGTGGGTTGGGCTGGTAGAGAATGACTGGCCCAAAGTCCCCCAGCCACTGTTCATGTCTAAGGTGAGACTAGTGAGACTAGCCCAAAGTCACTCTGCTGTCTTTCATGCCTAAGGCAGGACTAGAACTCTCAGTCTCCTGGTGATTGGCCAAAGTCACTTAGGTAGCTTTCATGCCTAAGGCCGTGCTAGAATTCACAGTCTCCTGGTTTCTAGCCTGGTGCCTTAAGCGCAAGACCCAACTTGCTCTCTTTGTACCACCGACACTGCTAAAATCCATCAGTCATTTTCTTCAAACCTTATCTACAATCTGATTTGTCCATCAGTTCTCAGAAGAGTTTTTTTTAAAATAAAAAATAGTGAAGAACCCGGAGAATAAACAAAGATCTGTTTGTCCAACATCTGAAAATAAGAAGGGTTGGTCATTGCCCTGAAGGCCCTGAACTTAATCCCAGAGAGCTGCCTTTAGCAAGCTATGGTATAAAACTTGGCTTTAAAATGAATGGTGTTCAATGGCATTCCCCTGCTATGAGGTGGTGTTTTTTCTTTCCTTATTTCAACAAAACCAGCTTGCCAAACTAGCTACTGCTGAGTCACAAATTCTGCCGTGTTTCCCTTCTGCAACTCACCAGATCATTGCCGGGCAAATGGGATGCATAATTTTAACATTCTGTCACACCTTTTCCTGTGTATAGTTTTTTCCCCCCCTGATTGCTTCAGAATAGAATAGAATAGAATTCTTTATTGGCCAAGTGTCATTGGACATACAAGGAATTTGTCTTTGCTGCATATGCTCTCAGTGTACATAAGGACAATAAAAATACATTAATCAAGAATAAATAGATACAATAATACAATACAATACAATAGCAGAGTTGGAAGGGACCTTGGAGGTCTTCTAGTCCAACCCCCTGCCCAGACGGGAAACCCTTTACCGTTTCAGACAGATGGCTATCCAACATCTTCTTAAAGACTTCCGGTGTTGGAGCATTCACAACTTCTGGAGACAAGCTGTTCCACTGATTAATTGTTCTAACTGTAAGAAAATTTCTCCTCAATTCTAAGTTGCTTCTCTCCTTGATTAGTTTCCACCCATTGCTTCTTGTTCTACCCTCAGGTCCCTTGGAGAATAGTTTGACTCCCTCTTCTTTGGGGCAACACCTGAGATATTGGAACACTGCTATCATGTCTCCCCTAGTCCTTCTTTCTCTTAAACTAGACATACCCAGTTCCTGCAAATGTTCTTCATATGTTTTAGTCTTCAGTACCCTAATCCTCTTTGTTACTCTTCTCTGCACTCTTTCCAGAGTCTCCACATCTTTTCTACATCGTGGCGACCAAAACTGAATGCAGTATTCTAAGTGCGGCCTTACCAAGGCATTATAAAGTTGTATTAACACTTAATGTGATCTTGATTCTATCCCTCTATTTATGCAGCCTAGAACTGTGTTGGCTTTTTTGGCAGCTGCTGCACACGGCTGGCTCCTATTTAAATGGTTGTCCACTAGGACTCCAAGATCCCTCTCACAGTTACTACTACTGAGCAAGGTACCACCTATATTGTACCTGTGCATTTATTTTTTGTTGCCTAAATGTAGAACCTTACTCTTTTTCACCATTGAATTTCATTTTATTAGATAGTGCCCAATGTTCAAGTTTGTCAAGATCCTTCTGTATCTTGAGCCTGTCTTCTGGAGTGTTGGCTATTTCTGCCAGCTTGGTGTCATCTGCAAATTTGATGAGTTCCCCATTTATTCCCTCATCCAAATCATTGATGAAGATGTTGAAGAGTACTGGGCCTAAAACAGAGCCTTGGGGTACTCCACTGCATACTTCCCTCCATGTAGATGCAGTTCCATTGAAGACTACACAGTGAGTGTGGTTGGTCAGCCAGTTACGAATTCATGTAGTGGTGATGCTACTACTTTATCTAGTAGTAGGTTATGATCTACCTTCTCAAATGCCTCACTGAAGTCCAAGTAAACTATGTCGACGGCATTCCTCTGGTTCACTAGTTTTGTCACATCATCAAAGAATGCAATAAGATTAGTCTGGCATGATCTGTTTTTGACAAACCCATGTTGGCTTTTGGCTATTACTTTGTTTGCTTCTAGGTGTTCGCTAATTCGTTGCTTGATTATTTTTTCCAGAATCTTTCCTGGTATTGACGTCAGGCTGATAGGTCTGTAGTTTCCTGGTTCTATTTTCCCCCCCTTTTTTGAAGATAGGAATCACATCAGTTCTTTTCCAGTCCTCTGGCAGTTCCCCGGTGCTCCAGGATCTCTAAAAGATATAATTCAGTGGTTCTGATATCTCGTCTGCCAGTTCCTTCAGAACCCTGGGGTGTAATCCATCCGGTCCTGGTGATTTGAACTCGTCTAGGGTAGACAGGTGCTCACTTACCGTTTTCTTCCCTATTTCAATTTGTGTTCCTAATCTGATTTTTGTGGTGCTGTTTTTGATAGGTTGGACTGTTTTATCCCTTTGTGTAAAGACAGATGCAAAACATGAGTTAAATAGTTCTGCTTTCTCCTAGCTGCTTGTCACCTTCTTGCCACTTTCTCCCAGCAATGTTTCCTTGAGTTTTTTCTTGTTTTTAACATGTTGGAAGAAGCTTTTTTGTTATTTTTTACTTTTATGGCAAGCCTTTCTTCATTGTGAGCCTTAGCTTTCCTCACCTCATCTTTACAGCCTCGGGCTATTTGCTGATATTCTGCCTTAGTTACACTTAGTGATAATCAAGGTTACTAATAAGCTATCAAATTGTACTAGGAAACAAAAACAGTATAAATTGAAAGATACACGCAACATAGTCAAAAGTGGAAAGAGATAAGTACTAGGAAGGATGAGAATAATAACAATACAGTCTTAGTAAATTGTTTGACAGTGTTGAGTGAATTGTTTAGCAGAGTGATGGCGTTCGGGAAAAAACTGTTCTTGTGTCTAGTTGTCTTGGTGTGCAGTGCTCTATAGCATCGTTTTGAGGGTAGAAGTTGAAACAATTTATGTCCAGGATGTGAGAGGTCTGTAGATATTTCCACAGTCCTCTTTTTGGCTCATGCAATGGACAGGTCCTCAGTGGAAGGCGGATTGGTAGCAATTGTTTTGAAGTCTGTGTTTGTCTTGTTTGGTTGCAGAGCCAAACCAGACAGTTATGGAGCTGCAGATGACAGACTCAATCCTGTAATAATTTAGAGCCTGATTCTTCGAGGGGGGGAGGGGGTCTCCCTTTCCTACAACGAACCTTTCGAGGTATTTAGATCAGTGGTTTTTTAAAGTCATTCTGGGAGCCCCCTGAGGGTCGCTCAAGACCCTCTCAGGCGTCAAAACGATTTGCCAGATACTGAAGTTATTTGCAAAAATTTAAATCGGCGTCACCCTTATTATTTGAATTTACTATTGTTATTTTCTCACAATTCAAGAAATTATTATTTTATGAATGTGTCAATTTTAACTTTCAATGTGGTAAATATTGATAGATCTTAACCCATACAAATAAAAGCTGCTTTGGGGCTCTCTAAATTTTTTTAAAGTGGGAGGGGTCCCAAGAGCAAAATCTTGAAGAAATACTAACTTAGATCATTCTTTTTAAAAACGCCCTTGCAAAATAGTTCATACCAGTTGGTATTATTGTTGTTGTTGTTTTGCTTTCTTTGTTGAGAGAAAAGGGGAAACTAGTCCAGTTTGTCCTCTTCCAGATTCATTGGCTACGGTTCCCTGGGGCTGATTGCAAATACACTTTCTGGGAATAGGGGCAAAATTTTCCAGGATGAAGATGCCTTTTTTAGCTTAATTCTGAATTTCTTAGGCCAGAGTAAAAATAAAACTAAGGAAAACTTGGTTCAAGGAAGGAAAGAAAATCTGGGTGGATATTCAGTGGGAGAAAATGCGTTGATCCTCCCATTTTGTAAAGCAATGTCCATTTGACCAGGGGTCTCCAACCTTGGCAACTTTAAGACTTGTGGACTTCCATCTCCCAGGATTCCTCAACCAGCTTTGCATTAGATTCTGTTTAGCAGAGGTTTAATGGCTGTGTGGACTTGGATACAAAGGACAGAGCTTTTTCTAAAGCCTGTTTTCTTTGAAGAACTTGGATAGAAATGAGGAAAAATCTCAGACCTGCTTTATTTTGGAACACTGGACCTTGTTTATGATATCCCTGCAAGCTGTTGTGTTGTGGCCCAGCAGGAGCCGTTGGAGCTGCCACCAGACTCCGACAGCGAGGGGCCCTATGAGTCAGCCCTGGAGGATGTGGAGGACCCTGGACAGGGTTCCGACTCCGAGCAGGGCGCAGAGAGACTGGTTGGCCACCAGGTGGCGCCTGAGCCTTGGACCAGTGGGGAGGAGACAAGGGAGAGAGATTCAGAAGCCAGCAGTGAGTTGTTCCTGGATGCATGTCATCAAAGAGCTACTCCGCGTCAAGAACAATTACGCAATTACAGGAGGTAATTGCGCTCAGCTGGTGGTCATTAGGCTCCTCTCCAGACTATAAAAAAGACTGCTTGTGACATGCCCCCACGCATTGACTAAAGAGAACGTAATTAACTTGGTAGGCTGGATGGCTGCTAAGGTTTGTCTGAGTTGTCTGTGTTGCTGCCAAGGTTTGTCTGTGTTGCTGCCAAGGTCCTTATCTGTTTGTTTGCTTGGCTTTCAGCCACCGAGATTCTGGTCTTGCTATTAAAGGACATTCTAATTAAGCTTGTCTCGGCTTTCGTTACTGGATGGAGGAGGAGGTCAGAACATGTTGGCACGCAATGACAAAAAGCTTAGCCATCACTACCCTATAGTGTCTTCTTGAGGGAGGAAGTTGAAAGAGTTTGTGTCCTGGATATGAGGGGTCTATAGATACACTTCATGCACTCTATAGGTCCTCAATGGAAGGCAGGCTGGTTGCATTGTTTTTTTTTCCCTGCAGTCTTAACTATCCATTATCCGTTGTCATTCTACGATCTAGAAGAAAAAAAAAAACCACCACCACCACACAGTCTTCAAGTAACATTTTGGGAATATTTAATCACTCTGCCTTTTTCTGCTCTCTTTTTCTCCCCCAGGGGCCTGGCCTGTTCTTATCGACGACTTTGTGGAATTTGCACGACCTCAGATTGCTGGAATCAAAAGTACGACAGTGTAGGCTCTCGGAACCTTCTAACATGTACCTAGTCTGTACAAATAAACATAATGGGGAAAAAAATTGCAGTCCCTTTCTGCCAATGACTGAACTGGACCGAAGACCAATCCTCAAGAGATAAGAGCTGAGGGTGGCTGCAAACTTGTAAGGATTATACCTTGGACCATATCAGACTACAGGTGGCTTGGCCCTCTCTCCCAGCCTGGGCTGCCCTAACCCCTCGGAAACTCCAGCATTGTGGATATATCATCTTGCCCCCCCCTCCCCTCCCCTGCTGTTTTTTTAATGGAACCTCCTAATGCTTTCCATAGATCTTTCATTATTTTTGGATGACTCTCTGACATTTCCGGTTTCCATACCTAAAGTACGTTCTGGTTTTTGTTTTTTCTTTCTTCACCAAGCAAACTCTTTGGTATTCCCGTTTCACAGTCCGATCTCACGATCCAACGTGTCCTAATTCTAAAAAAAGCCGAGAGGAAAAACAAAATTTATCTTCAGCTAACATATTTCGGGGCTATCTGCAACGACTGTGCTTGAGACTATCCTAAAACAGTGTGTTTGGATCCATTATCATTATTATTATTGTTTTTCAAATGGTCGATTTACAGCTGTTGTCAGTGTGAGTGGCAAGGGCTTTGTTGTCGTTGTCGTCGTTTGCTTGTGCGGTTGAAAACGGATGTAGAAACGACCCAGCAAAAACCTGGATTTTTGTCCCTCTCTGGAACAGGCTTGCCAGCTGCATCGGTGCGTTAACACCCAGGTCAGCTAATGACTTTGCGGTGTCCTTGATGTCAGACGGATGCCTCATGCCGATGGAGGAAGCTTCCTTTAGCATCCTTGCTTCTGCTGACGGGTGTTTTTTTTTTTCCTCGCTGACGAGCACAACAGTCCTTTGGCCACCTTGTTTCTGCGCCATGTTGTCTGTGTGGCATCAAAAGAAAAGAGGATGATATTGGAGTCTGAACACCGGTGGCATTCCTGCTAACTTAATTGGGTCGCACTGTTTCTCAGGCAGGTGTGGGCACAGCTTCATCTGGGAATTGGGTCATTATCCCGTATTCCCAAAGGGAGAGAGAACCTGTCCACATTTGATAACATAACTGCTATTTCTGTCTCTTATTTTTTTTACGGAGTGGTTGAAATTAGAGCAGAGGTCTTCAAACCTGGCCACTTTAAGACTTGTGGACTTCAACTCCCAGAATTCCTCAGTCAGCTTTGCTCTGGGAGTTGAAGTCCACAAGTCTTAAAGTGGCCATGTTTGAAGACCTCTGAATTGTATTATTGAGCCTGGCTGTTCTTAAGTTCCAATAGGCGAGGCTTTGCCCAGTAAGAACCAGTGGGCACTCTAATGTGGGAATAAGAAATTGCTCACCGTTGCTCTTAGACTTACCCAGTCTTATTAGTCATTCATTCATTGCCCAGTTTTATTAGCCTTGAAATGTTCATTTTTCTCTTCAAGGAACTCTCTCCTTCCCCCTCAGCCACTAAGTTCTACTGAATTGTTAAGACTTGAATGCAATACTCAACTTGTAATACTTGCCACCTTTTTATAAAACTCTTGATTTGAGCCCAGGAAGGTTTTGCAAAATAACCATGAATGTAATGCAAATTTATTTCGAGGCTGAGTAGCATAAGCCAAACCCCACTGGAGGGTGAGTAGGACTGCCACGAGGGAGCCCTCTTCGCCTCTGGTGGGTTCTTATTTTACAACCACAGTTCACTGTGATCATCATGCAGAGACATCCCAGCTGCCCAGAACAAGCTTTTTCTGTGGGCCTATGCAAACCTCACCAGCCTGATGCCTGCGAATATTTAGAATTTCAGATTTGACCCCGGAAGTAGATGGTTTGCAAGTCTGATAGCCTCCAGATGAGGGAAGGGTGTTAGATAGCAACTACGTGAAGAGGAAACCTCCCTCTTTACATTGACTACAGTGGGGTCTATGTGTGGAGTAAATACTAACTGGAGATCCCGCTTAATCCAGGGCCTTCTCTGTTGGGTCATCCATCTTTTCCATGCCACTCCAAATTGTATTTGACGTAATCCAGCTAAATAGTTTTGGCACTTTCTATGGAAGTGAGAGAATCCTTTTTACTTGATTCTGCCATTGTCTACACCGGAGAGTAGCTATGTACTTTACCATGTGGCTGGATCATAACTAAGACTAAGGCGGATTTAATGTTTTTAGTGGTAAAGGGAGGGGGAGGGAATCAAAGTTGTCCTTTTGGGTACCAGCAAAGGGGACGGGGGCAGGTAGCAACATGGGCAATGCCCTTATCATGTCAATGCTGCAGCTTGCACCAGACACGCATGTAAGTGTAGCATTGGCATGAAAACACCATGACACACGTCATTGAGTGGCCACTGCAACTTGCTGCAGATACCACTAAGTGGCCCCAGAGACTTGCATGTTCCTTGCCCACCTACCTACCTACATTGCCCGCTTCTCTTTTCCAGCATGAAGCATATTTAGCTTTGAATTTCACTGAAGTTCGATGCTAACACTGCTTAGTTGAAAACCAGGACATGGACTTTAGGTCAGGAACTAGCCCGAGTCTGCAGATTGCAATTATTGCAAAGTTCACCGTTTTTAAACCTGTGCTGAAACGGAAAGGACTTAGCCAGGCGAGAGAAGCAGACGGACATCCAGCATTTTCAGGTTTTTCAATCATGATGAAAGATTGAAAATGCTACACTCACTGTGGTCCCAGTATGTTTTGGCTTGCCACACTATTTTTTTGTCCAACCGTAGACATTTTTAAAAAAATACTTAACACTTGTGGTTTTAATTCTTTGTGTTTTTATATGATAGCAGCACTTGAAATACCTCCTGGCTTTTAATCGTTTTAACACCACTTTGCCCTTTCCTTAAACAAAAACATAATCGTTCGATAGAACAACATTGGAAACATGGATTCGAGGTATTTAAAGAAACTCCTTTGTAATATTTAAGAATGAGAAGGGCAAGTTTGATATAGTTCATGATGTTTTCTTGCTAATGTCTCTTGTATCCATGTCATTAAAATGCACTTTTACGCAGATGCTAAAATAATAGGAGGAAAAAATCTTAATTGCTTGATTTTTATTTTTAAAAACCAACTCTTGTCAGGATCCTACAGCCACTCCCTTGGTAACCTTTTGGAAAAGTTTAAGGAAACCATTGAATAAAATTGGAAATCTTTTAGCTGCTGGAATTGGCAAAGTCAAGTATGTTATTTACTCTTTGTTTCTTCTCTTGTGTAAATATCAGCGAAGACTTGAATTATGAAAACTCTACAAAGGGTGCGTGTGCTGTTTTTTCTGTCTTAAAATTTGGGTACAGCTTTCTCAGAATGAGTCATTGATGTATGCTGTGTATTTTTTGTGTTTTAGTGTGTGTGTGTGTGTGTTTCTTTTTTTAAATTTTAATGAGATGTACTGAATTCTATCCCTGTGCTGAAGATTAGGGCATAGATGCCATGTTGTTCTTGTTTTTTTTTTAAAGATGATTCCTTTTGCAATGTTGAGGCCTTTTCAACAAAATGGAATTTGCCATCAGTTTGGTACTACACAATTTATAATTACTGTGTAATTATAAAACTGCATTACATAAAAGCATTGCTGTCTTAAGTAGCAGAAAAACTGAGGTTGTTTGTGTGATAGCATTCTTGAATTTTAAAAAGTGATTTTAAATCCAGAGGCAAAAATGGGTCACCTGCTTTTCAGTGGGTCGTGTTCTGTCTAAAGTGGTGCTAGGGTTTGACTGTGTTTAGTGGCAGAAATATTTGGCTTAATTATTTGTTTCTGAATGTAAAATGCCTGGCTCTAGCAAAGACTAAAAATGTTCAGACATATCCCCATGTATGTGTGCATGATTTTTTTTTAAAAGAAGTTTTAAAAATGTAAACTGAATTTCTACTTGGGTTGATTTAATTAATAAAAACAACCCACGTGTCCATCTCACGGTAACTTGACCCTTCCTAAATCATTTTCCTTTTGCCAAATGCCAGACAAGCAGTAAATGCTTAATCTCATCTACTTTTGGAGTTTTATTGTCAGTATGTAAGACTAGATCTTCTCAGCCATGCAGATCACTTGGTAATTTTATTTCGGTCACGCGATCAACATTTTTCTGTAATTTGAATTGTAACTACTGAGAAATTAAATACTTTCCGGCAATCCAGAAGAGTCAATAAAATACTATGCCCTATTGTCATGGCAAAAACATTCACTTGAATTATGCCATTGGAGAAGAAGCGAAAATGACTGTTTCTTGATTAGTTTTATTTTTTTTAAAAAGATCATGGTGAGGAGAGGAATAAGAGAATGTTGCAAATTAACATTGTGCTTGCCATAAAAAACAAACGAACTAGATTATGGTTGCACAAACAGAGGGTTTCTTTTTCCCCAAACATGGTTTGAAGTTTCTAATTTGTGGGGTGAGAAAAAAATAAGTGGTACCTTGATGTTTTCTTTGGTTGGTCCAAAGCTATGAATTGTGAACCTGCTAAATAAAGTAACTTATTTCTTCAAAACTACCCTGTGATGCCCCTCTGAAGGACTTTTTTTTTTAAAAAAACCTAACTTTAAAAGAGTTAAACACAATACTTATCATTAAGTATGGCCCAAAGTTTTGGTTGGTCAACTTTTGAGCAACATGTGCAGATAACATTTGATTTAAAAAAATTTTTTTTTCATAAAGACGCATGCAGTATATGAAGATTTTCATTTGCTGTTGAGACTGTTGAGTGCCATTGAATGAAAACTTGGTCTCTGGCAGCTGTATGGATAAAGATCTACCATTTTGACCAGATCCCATCAAAAACCAGTCTCTCCTCCAAGGACATTCTGTGGCTGTCCCTGCTCATGTCCACCCATCTTGTTTTTGCCTTTTAGCCCTTTCTCCGACCTTGCTCGTGTTTTTCTTGTCCATCACTTACTTGCATTACATCCCCACAAAGAAGGTGAGTTTCAGCCTTTATTTGGCCTATGATGGATTAAGATGCAGTTCTTGAAATCTTTAGTCTGTTCCCAAGTGGGAAGAAAATTCAGATCTTGCTTGGAAAGAGTTTTATTTGATATGGTTGATAAGGAGCTACACTAGAAGACCACAAACCCTGTCAAGGTCTCACCTCACATCACCGTGTTTCACAACTCATGCCAGGTTTGATTTTGATTTGATTTTGATTTTACTTTATTTGTATGCCGCCCTTTTCCCTGGGGGGACTCAGGGCGGCTCACAATATAAGGGAGGGGAAAACAGACAAGTTACGAACATGAAAACAATACACTGTTAAAAAAGCACAACAGTCATACCATTCGAGTGGGGTTGAAGTCTTTAGCCCCAGGCCTGTCGGAACAGCCAGGTTTTAAGGGCTATGCGGAAGGTCTGGAGGGTGGTGAGGGTACGAATCTCCACAGGGAGTTCGTTCCAGAGGGTCGGAGCAGCCACCGAGAAGGCTCTCCTCCGGGTAGTTGCCAGTCGACATTGGCCGGCTGATGGAATTCGGAGGAGGCCTAATCTATGGGATCTTATTGGTCTAGTGGAGGGGTAATTGGCAGTAGGCGGTGGAGGTAATTGGCAGTTGACCTTCATGTATTTCGAGCCCTTGACTTAACAATCACAATTGGGACCAGACTTTCCACCGTTTAAACAAGTGGTTTGTTGAGTTGCATCCAGTTTTATGACCATTTTTGGCCAGAATCTGTTAAGTGAATCACAGCAGTTGTTAAGTGAATCATATAGTTGTTAAACCAATCAGCTTCCCTGATTGACTTGGTTTATGGGAAGAGGGCTGAGAAGGTCACGCCTGCTGATCACATGACCCTGGGATGCTGCAGCCGTTATAAAATTCACTCAATGAATGGTGATCAAATACGGATCGAGGACTACCTGTATGGGACCATTGCAAGGAGTAATGGCCACATCTTCCAAGCCTAGCATAAGGACAGCTGCAGGTAGTTCTCAACTGAACATCTGTGGAGATTCTTAGTCATCCATATCATGGTTGTCCCAAAAGGGCTTTCCAAAAGACAACTGAACTGTCTTGGTTTTTTTTCCCCCCTTGACGTTTTGCTCCTCACTCAAGCTTCCTTCAAGTCTGTCTGAAGAACTGAAGAATCCTAACCAGAACTAAGGAAGCTTCTTGGATGAGAAGTGAAACATCTTCAAGGAAAAAAGTCCAGTTGCCTTTTGGAAAACACCTTTGGGTCTCAACTAAATATTCGCCTGCACATCATCATGCACCTCAGTTGTTAGATATGTGGTTTTCAGAGCTCCAGTGGTTAAAAAGAAGCCCTTGTCAGCCCATTGCAGAAATAAAAGTATTTGTCATTGAGAAAAGGCAGCAAGTATTACCTGCAACCGGTAATGGATTCTGAGAGAGTGCCAAATCCTTTACTACAATTAAAAAAAAGGAACAGGTATTTCAGGTGCTATGAAATGTTCATCCTCGGGTATCTAAAAAGCAAAATAAAAATGACTTTGAGCCTAGCTCGGGTTGTTGTTTTTTGTAATGCTGAGTCAACAGCCCAAGGATTGATGCCACCAATTAAAGCCAGGTGTCAAAAAAATCACCATTAAGAGAGACAACAGGCAAAGGATCTTTCTTACACTATGGCTGCATTCATAAAACCTGATTAACTAGTTCATTGAATTGTATTTTCCGAGTTCAAATAACACATTGGCTAGTTTACATCTCAGTGTTGGTGCTCCAGGTGAGGCAACTCTTTAAAAGAGTAGCATGTTCTGCAAATATATCTGCTAAATCTTCATCTGATCAGACTGTGTGTGTGTGTGTGTGTGTGTATGTGTGGTGACAACGGAGTGAAGGCATTTGCTCTGAGGCAAGTAGAGAAAGAAACATTCCAAACCTCATATCAAATCATTCTCCTGTCATTCAACTGTGGGTTGAATTAGATTTAATGTCGGTAAATGGACCTGGAATGTTTTGAGGGTCAATGGTAGGAAAGTGATTCATGTATGCGGGAGCAACATCCCTTCAAATATGTGTTCTGACCTAGGCTTCCTGAGAAAGCATAAATCACAATTTAGTCCCAAAAACCCTCTTTTATTTAGACGGAATTATGTTCATTCACAGTCCGTAATGATTCAGAGTCTGTGAAGAGTCCAACAGACGTCTGCTTGAGTTGCCACAGTCTTTCAGGGGAATGTTGATAAGCACCCACCTTTATCTCCCTTGAAACACTGCCAGAGACCTAATTGCCAATTAGTTTTGCAGGTTCCACCACAAAATTGCGGAGGACAAAATCGTGCTCGACGAAAGCGCACATTTGACGTCATCACAGTGCGACGAAAACATTGCGCTGTGATCGAAAAATGTAAAAATAAAGCTAAAACCTTACCCTAACCCCCCCAAACCTAACCCTAAACCTAACCCTTAACCTAACCCTAAATCTAACCCTAAACTTAACCGTTAATGTAACGCTAAAGCTAATGCTAACCCTTAACCTAACGCTAAACGTAACCCTAACGCTCTAAACCTAACCCTAACCCTTAACCTAACCCTAACCCTAACCCTTACCTTTATGTGAATCGGCTTGCTTTAATTTTAATTTTATTTCAATTTTTAATTTTTTTCGTCGCGCTGTGATGATGTCACATGCACGCTTTCATCGAGCGCGATTTTGTCCTCCGCGGTTTTGACGGGTCACAAGTTTTGCAAGGCCAAACAGCACAGAGTCAAACAGGACTTCTCAGAGCTTGAACCGACTAGATGAACTAATTGCTTCCTGCAAAGGCTCACCTCCATTTGCTCCTCTTTTATGTCTTATGGGAGGGGGCCAATCATCTCCAAGCCTTACTCCCGAGTTGCTCTTTTTTTCTTTTCTTGCCTTCTGGCAGCTCTGCACATGCACACACTGGGAACAGGCTCACACTGTTCTTCTGCCTCGCTGATGTCAGGCTCCAGAGGCAGCACATAACTACCAGATGGCCCTGGCCCCCTCTCTGCCTCCGATGCAGAGCCCTCATCCGAGCCTTCCCCAGACTCCAGGACTGGCCCATGTTCCTCCCCAACCTCCCCACTGTCCGACTCTGCTGCCAGCTCCGCAGGCCGTCGGCGGACCACAACAATATGTAAAAGTTTGAAAATAAAGCTGGATGAAAGTTTAAACGTTCTTCAGCAAGGAATCGAGGCTTGTGTTTTATCCAAAAACCTCTGGTTCCTTTCTGCACGTCTGTCCGCGCGCAGCATTGTTACAAGACATGCTGCATTAGTTCAATTTGCAATTCTTCATCCCTGGATGGTTGAGAAATAAAACCAAGGCTGTTAAAAAGTCAAAGATTTTATTCAATAAATATAATTTCCATAATTTTTTTTGTATAACAACATATTAACATAGCAGTACAGGAAGCTGCATTCGACTTGTTTTTGCCACAAAGCATCTTAACATGATGATGGGGTGGCCACAGTGTCTTGAAGTCAAGAGTCCTTTGGACGAGGGAAGGATTGCTCTGGCTTCTAGTTGTTCTGATCCGTCCATTGCACACGACTGGAAGCAACTCAACATGAGTTCTGTCTTCCCAACTGGAATATTATTCAGCGCTCTTTCTAAAATGTAAGGCCGGTAAACCCAATCATGCTTGTTTAAAACAGATCATCACTAAGGTTCATTCTTTCAAGAGCGTAAGGACAGAATCAGTTTACATTTAAGGAAGCCATCTTTGGCATAGTGGGAATAACCTTTCTTTTGCAATCTAAAATTCAAAAAATACAGCATTTTTACAAAGCGTACAAATCTCTCCATCTGCTACTAAAATAAAATAGGGACGGGTTTCTCTTAAATAACGGCCATTCGTTTGGAGAAGTACAAAAATTAGTACTGTGGGTTATGTTGGGTTTCTTTAAAACCAAATATTTGGCTATAATCTGGCAATAGCGAGTTATGCCTTGCTGAAATCAACCTATTAATTAAAGCAGTGTTTCTCAACCTTGGCAACTTGAAGATGTCTGGACTTCAACTCCCAGAATTCCCCAGCCAGCATTCGCTGGCTGGGGAATTCTGGGAGTTGAAGTCCAGACATCTTCAAGTTGCCAAGGTTGAGAAACACTGAATTAAAGCATATTTCTTTATGTTCCCCCCTTCCCCACAATTAAGCATGATTCTGTTTAATGGAAGCTACTCCCAGATTAAACACGCACATAGGACCACAAACTTAAAATGTGTCACTTGTTTATAAGAGGAGGAAGCTTTAAAATATTTTTTAACTTTCAGAACCTCAGAATTTATCTCAAGAACCTCTTCAATGAAAGAACAAGGCAAAGGACCAAATGTGCAAAGTAGTTGCATCCTCTACATTAACTGCTAGCATTTTTTAAAAAAAATTGTGGTGACAGCACCAACTTAGCCAGTAGTAGTTGTTTTTTTCTAGAGCTAATTCCATCCACCACTAGGAACTAAAAGCAACTTTACAATGATACCTTCTACTGCTCTAGTGGATCTGTCCGAGGGCAGCTGGTGATCTTTAGTAAATGTTGAGTTACCTTGAAGAAACTGCCATCTCCCTATTGCAATGGCGATAGTTTCATTAGTAGGTTTACTACAATGACAATACATATTAAAAGAAACTCTCCTATAATATATATGTCCTCAGTTAACAACCGTCCTGTTTTGCAACCAGTTATGACGGTACTGAACAACTGACTTTGTAACCAGCCCTCAAACTTAACAGCTGTTGCAGCCTCTCTGGGTCCCACCGCAGCATTTATGACCAGCGTCCTGCTATCACAAGATCACAATTTGTGATCTCCACAGCCAGTTTCTGACAAGCAACATCAATGGACAAGGAAGGAGTGCAGTGAAATCACAAGTCACAGAGTCTCACTTCGTGACCCTGGGTGATTCATTTAACGACTGCATCACTTAGAAATGGCGTTGCCAGTCCCAATTGTGATTGTCAAGTGAGGACTCCCTGTACCATAACGTTCAACCAGCAGTTGAATTCCTAAGTTTCAGCAGAGTCTACTTCAACACGACCTGGTGATACTGGTATTGAAGAGTATTTGTCCATGCAATATATATTTTGGATCACCGACCTAACTCCAGTCCTAAATCAAATTTATTTGTAGACAAAGACCTACAGATTCCCATATTAAGTCAATGGCATAGGGAGAATTCTGGAAAAAGCAGGACAGTTGCATGGCTTAGAAAAGGGGTGGTAGAACAGGATGGCTGGCTAGGGAATTCTGGGAATTGAAGTCCACAGGTCTTTTATCCAAAGCTGGACACTCCTGATTTAGAGCATCAAGGACACATCCACAGTACGGTTACGATTGTGTCTTGTTCGGCAAAACTAGCATGTTGTGCTAGTCTGAGGCATGCTCAAGATATAGTAGAGAGTTCATCCGTGCCTACAGGAGACCACGTCAAGCGGTTGAACGAATCCCTTTTTCAAGCAGTAACCCATGTTATTTAGCTAACATTAACCACTGAAATAAACACACTTCTTAACAGTCAAGAAAGCAATCTCAACAATAACCTGGTGCATAAAATTGAACAAGAAATATAATACTCAAAAATAAAATATATGTATACAGGTAGTCCTCGACTTACAATAGTTCATTTAGTGACCGTTCAAAATTTCAGCGGCACTAAAAAATGTGGCTAAAATTCAGACGCTTGGCAGCTGGCTCACACGACCATTGCTGTCCCAAGGTCATGGGTTTACCTTTTGATAAGCAAAGTCAACGGGGAAGTCAGATTCACTTAGCCACCATGTTACTGCTTGTCAACTGTAATGATTCACTTGACAACTGGCAAGGTTGGTCCTAAAATGGGACAAAACCCACTTAACAAATGTCTCACTTAACAACAGACATTTTGGGTTCAATTGTCATCGTAAGTCAAGGACTACCAGTATTTATGATGTCGCTGTATCAAATCTCCCCCCTCACTGGTTGTAACTCCATTTTTGATACATTTTTAATCTGCTTTTATTATTTTATAAGTAATTCATGACAGGGAACACACATAATACTGCCTTCCCCCTCCTATTTTCCATACATAGAAACCCAGTATTGGAGTGACTAATTATGACTGAACTTTGAAGTTTTACACTTAAAGTCTCTGCCCACTTGTTAAAAACACAGAAAATCCAGACATCGTTTTCAAACAAATGCTAATTCCTTTTATCCTGAGAAAAGTTCCAACTAAAAATAAAAAGATACATTTATGTTCTTTGGAATGCTGGGCAATGTTTAGTAATCTAAAATGCATCTTTTTCCCTGAGTGTGGTTGATTTTACTGAGTGAGTTTATGCAAGTTGAGCTGCACTTCCATACCTGTCTTAGTTAAAGTCCCAAACGAATCAAAATTCATAATGGCATTCCCTTTCTTAATAGGAGATAGTGGAATAGCAATAGCACTTAGACGTATTATACGGCTTTATATAGTGCAACCCTCTCTAAGTGGTTTTACAAAGTCAGCCTATTGCCCCCAACAATCTGGGTCCTCGTTTGATCAACCTCAGAAGGATGGAAGGCTGAGTCAACCTTGGGCCTGGTGGGATTTGAACTGCCAAATTGCAGGCAGCTGGCAATCAGCAGAAGTAGCCTGCAGTACCGCACTCTAGCCACTGCGCCACCGAGGCGCTAAATAAAAGAATAGAATTATAGAGTTGGAAGGGATCTGTAAGGTCATTTAATTCAGTCCCTTACCTGGCGTAGGAACCCTGCGAAAACCTTTGGGACAGATGGTTAGCAATTCTTACCATCAGGAAATCTCTGCACTGGAATCTCTTTTGGTGTAGTTTAAGTTCATTGTGGGGGGGGGGGGATCCAATCTGGCACCAATTAGTATTTTTTTTTTTAATTGCAAAGACAATGGACTGAATTTGAGGGGGCATATCACCCTCTATAGCAAAGGTCTTCAAACTCGGCAACTTTAAGACTTGTGGACTTCAACTTCCAGCATGGATGACTGAGGAATTTTGGGAGTTGAAGTCCATAAGTCTTAAAGTTGCCAAGTTTGGGGACCCTTCCTCTATAGGATCAAGAAGTGATTAAATAAGTTATTTATAATGTGGTTTTTTTTATAGCAATGGTGACTGAATACGAGGACAGGTGTCAACCCTAAGTTATTTCTTTTAAATGGCCATATTCTGAGGGACAGTTGGTCCCCTAACGATTGCCAACTTTTTTCTTTGTCAGATGAAATGATGATGCTACGCCTCAATGGAAATCGTGGGAATTAAAACCTGGATCATCCTGGGACCGGCTTCATTTTCAATGGGCATGGAGAAGATGGTTTTCCAGGCCCCTTGACACCTCAACCTGCAACTGTCGTAGAAATTCCTGAGACCAACCCAGATCTGACGCCCTTTCGGAGTTCTCCAATGCCATCACTAACAAGGACGGTCATTTCACAGCTCCTTCTGCCCCGAATTCCTTTACCCCGCCGGGCGTTATGGGTGAGATGCTCCACTCTGCTGACCAGGACCAGGACCAAGACCACAGAACACAACATCGATGGCATCTTTGTTTGGAATAGGAGATTCTGCAACTTGGTGGAAAGCAGTAGAGAAAGACTAAGCGGGTTTTTACCAGAGCAGGAGCCTCAACTGGGAAGTTGAAAACTTATTCCACGAAATGTGACAATCCGTTTCTGTATGGGTAGCTGCCAAGAAAATTACATGCCCGTGTGTCCATGAAGTTATTGGTCTTGATGGAAAAAAAATGGCTCTTTTTTCGTGTTCTGCGGACTCTCAGAAAGACACATAGAATTTATCCTATCGTCCCCCAAAAATATAATGAAGAAAAATCATCTTCCTTCCTTGGCTTATCCTCAACTGTTATTGCTTAATCTGCTGTAATTCGTTCATTTCACAGACGTTTCCTGCATTTCCTTTTCTCTGTCCTGCAATGTATTTTTGGCCTAATCCTCAACCTGGAAGCAAACATGAGTTTACTGAAATACACAAAACATTCAGAGAAAGAAAGGACGAAACTTAATTGTGATCTGGCGTAAAATACATTTGCTTTCCTTCCATTTTGACCCGAATCGCTGGCCATTGAACAAATAAGAGGAGAAGGAAACAGGTCTTCACTCGGTTGTTACTTTTGCCCCTTAGTGAGAAACTGATACCCGGCTTGGATAGATGGGAGTCTTAAAACTCTTCCTGAATTTGTTTAAATGCATGCTTCTTCTGCACCCTTACACACACTGAGGAGGGACGAGAAAGAAATGGGAATTTAAAAAAGAACAACAACACATGGAATCAGTTCCAGTAAGAATTGTACATCTGCAAAGAAAAAAGAGTTAAATGCCAACGTCATACAAAACCAAAGCGGAAACATGAATCGCACGATGAAGTGGATTTAAATAAATGCTTGGAGTTTTGATTTTTTAAAATTTTTTTGGATCCTTTCACAATTAGTTTGGGGAGGGGGGGTTGGTAGTGGAGGGGAAGGGGGAAGACAAACCAGAATGGAAAGGATGGATATGATCTATGGATCTATGACCATGATGAAATGATGCTCCTTTGAATAAGAACTCCGGGTGGAAAGGCAGGATAGAAATAAAAGGAGTAAAGGATATTTGGAATAAGGGGAATATACTGAACATGTTGAAGTATGTGCAGGCTGCTGATTGTGAGGGGCATTTCCCTGGAAAGCTCTGTCTAGTTCCTTGAAATAATGGTATTCGGCCAGAAGGCTACTAACATATGGCAGTGTCTCAACCTTGGAAACTTTTAAGATGGTTGGACTTCCAACTCCCAGAATTCCCCAGCCAGCAGGGCTGGCTAGGGAATTCTGGGAGTTGAAGTCCACACATCTTGGTTTTCTGGTTTGAAAACCACTGCTATATTGAATCAATCTCTAGGTTCCTAACGGGGAAAATTAGTATAAAAAATATAAAGGGAACTGCCATTCCTAAAAAGTGTACAAGTTTATGACCAGAGTGTTTACACAGTGGGGGTTTCTGATAATTGCTTAATTTTGGAAGCAAGAGGCTCGCCATTTGGGGCAACCGCACCCCAAATCATGGGGAGGGGAAGATATCCTTGTAACTCACCTGCAGGGACCCAGAGAAGCATTATCTAATTCATTGTTGACAAAAAGAAAAAAAAAAAACACCTGTTCATTTATGGATTCTCTCCAGCCACAGCAGTGGGACTGGAGTATTAAATGACACATTTTTATCTCAAGTAAAAATGTGGGAGCTAATGCTTTCAACAGTCCTTTTGGGGCATTTTAACCTGCCAAGCCACATTTGATTGAAATCAAGAATTCAGACGCAATTTCTTTAGGCTAAGCCCATCATCTCTTTTATTGTCTCGAAAAGCATGCACTTCATTCGATATAAACTATGTACAAGTACGGCTGCATATTATTATTATTATTTGCCGCCCCTGCAAAATCAGGGAGAATTCGTAAGTGCTCTCAACAAGAGTATAACATGGCTAAATAATGTTGTTTAATGTTGGGGAGGGAGGAGTGGAAAAGGAGAAAAGTAATGCCTCGAAAAAAAGCATCCCTTCCCACAAATTTGAATCAAGAATATCCAGAAATAAAGCTAATTTATTTAACAGCTTCCTTTCCGCCCCAAAATGAAAGCAAATATACATTGTCCCAAGATAATGTTGCTGGATCCAATCTGAGTTGGTCATTGGTTTATCCTTCCAAGCTTTTGGGCTTATGCTGGAGTCCATCCATAGGAAATTTCTTTCTCTCCACATTTCCCTTCGATGCGCAAAATCTTTCAGAATTAGCTAAGCAATAGCAATAGCAGTTAGACTTATATACGGCTTCATAGGGCTTTCAGCCCTCTCTAAGCGGTTTACAGAGTCAGCATATTGCCCCCAACAACAATCCGGGTCCTCATTTTACCCACCTCGGAAGGATGGAAGGCTGAGTCAACCTTGAGCCGGGGAGATTTGAACAGCCGAACTGCAGCTAACAGTCAGCTGAAGTGGCCTGCAGTGCTGCACCCTAACCACTGCGCCACCTCGGCTCCTAAGACAATTTATGAAAGAGAATCTACTCAGCTTGTGGAGAAGAACACCGTTTCCCAATTTAGCAAAGCCACTCATATTTTGATAATCAGTTGTGGATATTTGGGAATCAAAGCAGTCGCTTTTCTGAAGGGTTTCTAGTATATTATTATTATTATTATTACTAATGTGATGATGGAAAATTATAAGCATCCATCTACACAATGTTAAGATTTCCACTGGAATGTAGAGTTTTTCAACAGTATTTGTTCCAAATACCAAGACTTCGATCTTCTAATATATGGCCATGACATTTAAAAAGGATGCCACAAGGGGCCGGTAGATTGGTTACAACCAAAATGTCATGGTTTTCCACAAGGCATTGAGAAAAATCTCAAGTAATGGATTCCATTGTGGATAACGTCAAGAAGCTTCGGTCGCTGGTAGACAGAGGTTCCGTAGAGCTCCATGATCTAAAGCAATAACAAGAAAGAAACGTTTGCTGATGGGAAACCTGCGTTTTGGTCCCAGAGGCGTTTTCAGAAACATACATCCAAAATGACTTAAGATATGATCGAAAGTTCTGATGGCAAATTAGGCAGAGTTGCAGAAAAACTCCCAGAACCAGGATCAGAAATGCTAAGGTTGCAATCCGTTCTTGGGAAGACCCATATTATTAGATCAGAGTTAAAACGTGACTTGCTTTCATAGAGTTACTCTAATCCAGAGCTCCGTAGGTGTGAAGGTTTTATGTAAACACAGGCATGCTTTAGAGCAGTGTTTCTCAACCTTGGCAACTTGAAGATGTCCGGACTTCAACTCCCAGAATTCCCCAGCCAGCATTCGCTGGCTGGGGAATTCTGGGAGTTGAAGTCCGGACATCTTCAAGTTGCCAAGGTTGAGAAACACTGCTCTAAAGCAGAGGGGGGGGGGGAGGGGGACTATGGGTCCTTTATGACTTGTGGACTTCAAGTCCCAGAATTCCTGAGCCAGCAAGGGCCATAGTTCCCCACGCCACTGTATTCTAGCAGGTTCGTGCATCCAGAATGCGGATTATGCAATAAATAGCAGAGCGCTTAAGAAACTGAAGGAATCCTATAATTGGTGCGCAACCCCCTCCCCTCCCAAATGAGAGACCGTGTAAATGTCTACCCCCCCCCCCAGCCACCCCAAATCAGCTGAGCAAAACACTGCAAGTGGATATGTTTAATAACACAACATCGGATTTGGAGCAATCAATGCAAGCGACAGTTGGATGGAAGAGAAATGTAGAACAGATTTTGATGATTTGGGAGAAAGCTGTGCACAATGAAAACACGAAACGGTTCTAAGGCTCTGCTAATTGATTTGATTAAAACAGATCTTCACTCTGTTAAAGAGAAGGTTAGGTATTGTATCTCTTTCCTTTACACTCCAAGCATTTAGGCACACAATTAGATGAAATGCGAGATCACTCATCCAAATTATTCAATAGATTTGATTTCATGCTCTGCTCCTCATATTTGACAGAATATTAAGTACAAAGATTATTTGGTTGGCAACACAACTTTCCTTCGTAGTCGGTTAAAACCACAGAAATCAGTTTAGATGTGTAGGGTGTTGGGTAATGTACATCTGCCAATTGGACTCTTCACCTGAGACGTGGAGGGTATCTTAATGGGCTTCAGACAAAGGTCATCATCTCCACGAAGACCGGCATGGAGGGTTGTGTAATACGGCACAGATGAAGTAAAGCTTGTTCCGTCTATACTACTAATTATCTTACGATGGAACAAATAAAGAAATGGCCTGCAGAAAACATTTTATTTGGGTCACTTCTGTAAACCTCTGTGGAAATATTTTTAACTTATATCCAGGTCAGCTACTATTGTAAGAAGAATGACTAATACATCCTCAAATCAAAATATAAGGCTACGTCCACTTTGTAACTCTGCGTGCTCATAAGGAATGGTTACGAAGTGTGTGTGAGTTTTGTACCCTGAAAATAGGCATTTCTTAATATTTTGCTTAGGTAGGAAACAAAATACTGAAGGGTCGTATGTCCGAATAATTTCGGTTCCAATCAAATCTGGGAAATGACAGTCCTATCCCAGATTGTCATCACCGTTAAATCCTTGATTTTAAGGAATCAAGGAAAATCAATTGTTGCATTACGAAATGCTTCAGTTTAGATCCCATTCAAAGTGCCTGGAAGGCAGTACCATTTTAAATCTTGCATTTTAAAATATACATTAACAACAATTTAGAGGTTTGCTCTAATTGGGAGAAAACCCAGCAGAATTTCAAAGTACTATTTTGGCAATCCGTCTTCCACATATCAGCCCGCAGATCAGATGAGGGAGGAGTACTTCATCTTCTATCAAACATGAGAGTCAAATCATATCTTTGTCTTTGTTAAGATACAGAAAACAGAAAAGCATTTTTTTAAAAAAAAACACAAGATGTATTTATTCAAAGTTGATTTTGAAGTTGGCGACACCTACCTTTTGCAAGAACCATAATTAAACTCTCAATGAACAAGATAGCACAGACCTCTGAATATGTATTTCGCTTGTTTCATTTCCAACAATGTAGCATCACATTGTCGTATGACTTAAGATGGGGCTAATGAGATAGGAGTAAACCCCTCCAAATTAACTTCAATTTCCAACCCAAGGCTGCATCCAGATTGCATGCTTACCATCATTAACTAATTAAATCACTTTTTGCGGATTGGCACAATCTCTTGTCCCATCATAGTCTGCACACTAGGCTAAAGCAGAGAACAAGACTAGCCAGGTTTACACCAACCAAGCTTAGCATATAATGAGGATGAATCTGCTGTGTTTTTGCCTGAATGGGATACACGTGTGGCATGCATACAACCCAACAGTGACGACAAACGTTAACACTCTCCCATGTAAGAACAAGGTGGATAACAATCATTTTAAAGGGTGAACATGAAAGAGCTTGATATAAAATTTTTGGTGCAATCAAGGTTGCTCTCTTTGATCATGGGGATGAAGGAGGACTATCCATAGGGGCTGGTTAAAAAGTAAAGAGAGCAACCATGATGGTTTGATCAAGGCTCTGTGTTTGGCGTGCAACATGTATGCCTCTGGGTTGAAGAAATCCTGAAACTTGCAGAGGAAGGAGTTCACAGTATCTCTGCGTGGTGAATTACAGAGAGACCACTGTATACCCTCCTGCCAGGCAGCCCTGCCACTGACAAGACCTCATGCCATGCATTCTCCAAGCACAGTAATGGCAGGTGGGCATTCTAATGGTAGAGAATATCCAAGAGGTGCAAATGTACTTTTATCATCAGAAATCATTATCCCCAGGGGAGAAAAGGTTAATGTTAGATCAATCAGATACTGCTCCTGTTTTAAAAATGTCTAGGAAATATTTTATTTTGTACATCTTGCCTTCTTTCTTTACAAAGAGGGACAGGTTGCTATTTTTTTTTTAAATCCGCCTTGTAACAGTTTCCATTTTATGAAGGAAAAAAATAATCACTTTAGTAAAAACTTAAAAAACGGAGCTGCAGAGGGATTAACACACTTGAGGATATTGGGTTTTTTTTTTTTTTTTAGAAAAGAAAATCAATAAGAAAAGAAAATTAATCAGAAAGCTGAGCACTGAGAATTACAATTCAGAAGTGACCACAGTATGTTTTCCAACTTTAAAAAAAAAAAAAAAGTAGCCACTCGTAAAAAGCTACTGCATCCTTAAATGAGGACTGCAAATATCCAGCTGACCAATAGATAGCGGCAAACAAATATAGAAAACTAATTCCTTATGCCATCCAACTGTTGTCCGGCTTTTTTCCCAGAGACCTGGTAGCCGTACTCCCAACTTGTACGGCCATCTGTAAGATCTTCAGATGTTTCACCTGATCCTTTTGAAAGCAGTATCCTCCTTTTCTTTGCAATCCAAAGAGGACTGCAGGACATCCATGCCTTCTGGGAATCTCAAACCCTAATAATTTGCTTGATCTCATCTTATCTCAACTCAAGCTTGCTGTTTAACTGCGACCAAGATTGAACAACATTCTCTCAGCTGATGCTTATATCACCGAGGAAAGAAGAAAACAATTGTAACCTGGCATTTAAACAAGGGTATAGAAACACGGGGCAAAAACTGATTTCCTAATCTCCTTTTTCTACATATCCGTAGAGTTTTCACCTGTACTTTTTAAGATAGAATCTTCTGTAAATTAAGAATTGGTTCTCATTGATCTTCCTGTTGAGGATCTTTTCAAAATTAAAAAAAAAAGACCTGTACAAATTAGCGAAAAAATAAATAGGCTCAGCATTTATTTCTGAATGGCTTCACGTTAGTTTTTTTAAAAAAGGTCTACTTTTAATCATAATTTGGGATGGCTTTAGATTATAATGTTTTTACTCAGATGCGAGCTTTGTTTCGTATTGTTAAAAGTAATTGACTTTCACACAGTTGGTGAACAAGAAATAGAGGAAAGCTACTTTCCTCACCCCCCCCCTGAAGTGAAAATTTCAGGGGACAGAACGCAAACCTTGGAGCTAAAAGGAAGCTTGGTTGCATGTCTAGAAGGGGAGACACATGGTGATCAAATACCGCTCAAGCCTTCTGATTTCAAAAGGCAAAGCAGCTAAAGGGGAAGGGAAACGAGGACGTTGGTCTGACTTTCAGGGGGGGAAAAAGACATACAAGGGAAGGGGAGAAACTATACAGAAATGTGCATGTTAAGTACAAAGGCAAAAATGATGCACACAGGGAGCTCAGGGCAAGAAAAAAACACGCTTGTGAATCACTGGCCGGTGATGGGAAACTACAGGGAAGCGCTCGCCTGAGGCAGCGTATAACGCCAAAGCCACTAAAAGGCACAATAGCAGTTGCAGGATCAGAGAATAGACAGCGTCATTAAAAAACAAAAAACAAAATTCAACCAGTTTTTCAACAACAACCAGTTATAACGCAACGATCTCTCATTCCCCCCCACATTCAAAGCACAAACTTGGATCTTCTCTGAAGATCCCAGACTGAACCTAGGAAAAGGTGGTTTCCTGTCTAGGAAACTAGACATCTATAGCTGTCGGCTCATCGTGTTCCAGTTTATAGGAGAACTGTCTGCAGCAAAGGCATTTCAGAGAAATTCCACACCTGTTGACTCGGGTGGGGCTGCATCGTCCCATTACTCGCTCCAGCATTCTTCTAAAAGATGCGCAGGCTGGCTCCCCATCGGAGAAGCAACACATGGACTCCAGGCAGTTGACACCTGGAGCTGTCTTAGTAAGCTGTGGGGAAAAGAGAGAGAGAAAAAAACAGGGAAACCAAGCGGGAAAGAAATTAGCAAACCCTCACCAGGATCTTCGTTTTTTGCTAGTACAGTTACAGACACTTTAGAAGCACAGATGCAGTTCCGATTTAGCTTGCATGCGCTTTCTGGGTATAGAAGCTTAATTCTATAAATATTCTGAGAATCACAGGATAGTAGTTAACGGTTCATTTGCCTATTTGACACTTGGAAGGCCAGTAGATGTGAGAACTAGGTTCCAGTCTGTTAATTGCCTGACTCACAATCTCTACCACTGTGATTACACTCATACACAACTAGCACCCAGAAACCCATTTGCAAAGTTTGGCTGACTCCAAGGGAAGTCAACGGACAGAAATTCTGATAGAAAAGAAGCTGAAATCTATTCATATCTATTTCTCTCTCTCTCTCTCTCTTTTCTTTCTACGACCCTTTTAATCCCTTACTGTGGAGTGGGGTTGGGACAACTGTATGGAGCTGAGCATTTACTGGCCGGATGCCCTTCCTGACACCTATGAGGAGTCTGCAGCAGATATTTTCTCTTTGTGCCTTGAGAAAGAAACATCTGCCTGCCCAGGATGAAACATTCAGCCTTCTGAGTGGGAGGCGAGAGTCTTCACCTCTGGGCCACTATTTATTTTTCTCTCTATTCATACCTATTTTTTCCTGCCAAATAAAATGGCCTGGGGTATACAATCAAAGATAAGAGGAAAGTGGTGACTAAATAACCTGAGAGCAGCTGTTAAAAGAGTTGGAAATAATTTTCGGCTTGCACAAAATGGCCGTAAGAACTCTAAACAGAGAACAAAACAAAACAAAACAGTTTATTTATCTGAGACAAGAATCAATGTCATTAAGGAAAAACAAGGAAAAGCAGGATATTCAGCTGAAATTGAAAAAAGGTGCCTCATCATCAGAATGACTTAAAATTAATGTGAAACTGGTTATTAGGAAAAAAGACACTGAAGATTTAAAAATAAGAAGTTAGGGAGGCACTAACAACAAGAGGCAGCAATTATTTACATAGCTAAATTAGAAATTAGTTTTAAAATCCATGTCAGAAATATCACTGTACCATACTGCTCAGAAATACTTGGAAAATTCCCTTTTCTCAAATGAAAATATTTGCCTGTTTCATTAGGGATTGAATTTAAAAGGTTGACTAACAATCAATTGCTAGAGTTCTGTTGTAAATATTAGCAGAAATGAGACAATTTCTCATCTGGTCAGATTTAAAGCTGGAAAATCCAGCTTTGGACCCACAGACATTGTAGAAGAATAAACAAACAAACAACCAAAAAAGACCAGATGATTCTCGCTTTCAAATATTGACTTGCAGCTAACCATGAATGGAATTTGAGGAAAAGACAGATGCTGGTAAATCTGTAGCTCTTTAAACTCTTTGACCCAATTACCCTCTATCCCAGTTTTGAATAAAGTTATCATCCCCCACCAAAAGCAAAACAAAACGCAAACAGATTCTGTGCTTTTACACGTGTCTTGCCAACAGAAGACCCAAACTGGATCCTTGACTCACAAACAAGCAATTACAAATTGCTCCATTACACCCAGTATATGCCCATCCTCCTCCACCTCCATCTATGCCGGAGAGTCCCAAAACCTTCCCACGGTAACATTCACAATTGCCCTGAGGACTTCTGGTAAAGGTTTATTATCCAGCCCTTTCCTGAAATGCACACCTGGCTTGGAAATCATTTTCAGGAAGCAGCAAATTGGAGGAAAATTCTGTCTCCTGCTCCAACCCACAGATTAGGTTTAGGTTAGGTTTATTAGATTTATATGCCGCCCTTCTCCCAAGGACTCAGGGCGGCGTACAACATTAAAAGAAGCACATAATGCAAAAGTTTTAAAAAAATTAAATAGAATATCCCAAACCCAATTAAAATTGACAATGACATTTTTTTTAAAAAAATTAAAATTAACAGTGATCAATAATTTATTTTGTTTTGTTCAGGCCAGGCCGGCTTGCTGGAAAAGCCAACTTTTTAGGGCGCGTTGGAAGGACCGGAGGTCAGGGATTATACGAAGCTCCGGGGGCAGCTCATTCCAGAGGGAAGGCGCTCCCACAGAGAAGGCTCTCCCCCTGCGGGTTGCTAGCCGACACTGTCTGGCCGACGGCACCCTGAGGAGGCCAACTCTGTGGGATCGCACTGAACGATGGGAGATGATAGCATTACATATTATTACAGCCTGACACAAAACAAGGACCACATTGATGGCACCTGGCTTGCAAATAACAGCTTCCTCACCAAACTGGAAGGTTAAAACATCAACGTAATGCAGGTTTCAGCTCTTTGGTCCCAAAAGTTCTGGACTGCCCAAGTTTTTTTTTTAAAGTTGATATGCAGGGTTGACATGACTACTGATGGCAATCAAGTTCTCCGACATCAATCAAAATACCTCTACAAAGTTTCAACCATGCCAAAGGACATGGAGAACAGGTACTGTCATGGATCAATTTTTTAAGGCAATAGTATCCTGTCCTATTTGAGTCTTCTTCCTCTGTTCATCAGAAGATGGGAAAAAAATCTTGAAAGAGAATTTCCTATCTTCTTTTTGGGGATTAAAAAAAAGCTCAGCTGGATCATTTTCTTAGTATAGCAACATGAATGTTAACATACATGCTGGTTTATGTAGAGTTGAAGTGCCAATATTAGAATAAGCATTTTATAGATTACAAGGATGTTTGACTTTAGCGGGTTTTGTCAAGACGGAGTTTAGCACAGCAACAGGAGGGAAATGTCTGCTTGTTGCATTTTGCATTGCCTCAGGAACTAAGACTGAGTGCTTAGAATAAAACATAGAATAAATCCCAAGCAGTGGAGAATCTAGAACTTGACTAGTTTGTAATCATGGTCTTGTGTATTTCCCACAACTGAAAACTACTGTTTCCCTGAAAATAAGACAGGCTCTTATTTTTTTCACCCCTGAAATAAGAGCTTGGCCTTATTTTTGGGGAGGACTTATTATTTTTGAGGTGCAGGAAGTCTCTTAACCTCGTGGCCACATGGATCACCATATGGACCATGGAGGAGCTGATCCAGAGAGGGCCAGAAGTGCTGTCTCTGTTTCTAGTACAGTCAGCCCTAGTGTCTCTGGGCCTCCTGCTCTTTTTGCGGCCGCCACTAAGAGAAGGGGCGTGGTAGCTAGGATTTGCGGCCTCTGCGAGGCTGTTCCTCATGGACGGCAGGTGCATGTGGGGTGCGTGGGGCATGTGCCCCCCTTCCCTCCCAGGAAATGGCAGGGACTGGCTATGCATGAGTTTAAATATTTTAGTGGTGGGGTTATTTTCGGGGGAGGGCTTATTTTAGCACATGCACTCAAAAGCCCGATGGGGATTATTATCCAGGGAGGTCTTATTTTCGAGGAAACAGGGTATTAAAAGGATGACTTCTGATTTTTTTTAAAATTTACGATGGGCAGCCAGTGGCCCAGCTGTATCAAAAGGACCAGCCAGTCTCTTCCCAGTCTTACCACCCAAGAAAATCCAAGGCAGATTAGACACAGCTGCTGGGAGCCAATTCAGAAATTTGCGAATTGCAGAGATTTAGCAGAAAAGTCATGGATACACTTCTTGTCCTGTGAATATCTCCCGCTTTAAGGAGGGGGCACATTCTTTTCTTTGCTAGCTGGAGAATGACCTTACCAGAAGGGATAAGATGATTTTTTTCCCCTCCCCAGCAACAGTTTAAGACTGGGAGTGGAAGTTAAACTGGTTCCATTTCTATTCCTGGGCACTCCCATAAATTCAGAAGGATTTTAGGGGGGAGAGAGGGGGGTTTAAAGCAACTACCGTTGGTTTTAAACAACATACTAAAAATGTTGCTGCCAAAAGCCAACTGTTTTCCATTGATGGGGGCAAATGAAGTTCATCTAATAGGCCAGTCCAATTCTACACTCAGCATACATTCGGCCTGAGTCAATGAGATACTGAGGACAACAGATCTTGGTCAGAAACTGATAAAAATGAACAGGCTCCTGGTAATGCAACCAAAGAAATGAATCCTTTTGATGGAATATAAAATCCAAATCCATAAAATAAAGCCTGCTTGATATATGCACGCCTCCTAAAAAGAGCTTCAATATGCAGTTCACATACAATCTCCAACCTCTACTTTATCTCTAAGCTTGGCTTCCCAACTAAAGGTCCATGTTGGTTTATTATTGCTCTGGATTCTTGTGTGCCTGGTTCCTGTCCGATTTACCCCTTAAATTCAAGGCAGACAATCAAGGAAGTCATTCCTATGTCAATAATGGCACGTTTACCTTAAATATTCCCCAAGAAATATCTGTGTGCCTCTAGTCCTCTAAAATCAGAAACCCTTTGATGGAGGCCTGATTCTAGGCTTGCGAGGGGAAAAACAAACTTGAAAATCCAATATAACCAAAGGTGCAAAACAGTACTTACCACCTTTGACCTTACAGTCTTTCATAAACAACAAATGACCTAGGCTTTGGGAAATGGCTCTCTGAGAATCAGAAACTTAAGCAGAGGGGAACTTATCCAGTAATCCAGCATTTCTCAACCTTGGCAACTTGAAAATATGTGGCCTTCAATTCCAGGGATTCTCGTGTCAGCATATTGGCTAGGAAATTCTAGGGCAGGGGTCTCCAAAGTTGGCCACTTTAAGACTTGTGGACTGGGGAATTCTGGGAGTTGAGGTCCACAAGTCTTAAAGTGGCCAACTTTGGAGACCCCTGCCGTAGAAGCTGAAGTCCACAAATGATCAAATGGTCCAGATACACTGCTGTAACCAAGAACAGAAATTTGGCATTTTCTCTAGTGTGTTTCTCGAAGTCACAAGTGTTGTCGAATGAAAACAGTACATATAGATTTGTGGCAGAGATAGCAAAGGGTAAAATTTATAAAGTTGTGCAAGACAAAAAAAGGAGACCTAGGGATGTTTATTAGAAAGCCTACATCGCCTTTGAAAGCACTCCCTCAACATTTTAATCTCCTACTTATCAAGACACTTGGGGAAAGATTGACAATTATGAGGTATTGATTTGATCTCCAAACATCCTCAGCAAATGTAATAGCAGTAGACTTAGCAGTAGACTTATATACCGCTTCATAGGGCTTTCAGCCCTCTCTAAGCGGTTTACAGAGAGTCAGCATATTGCCCCCAACAATCTGGGTCCTCATTTTACCCACCTCGGAAGGATGGAAGGCTGAGTCAACCCTGAGCCGGTGAGATTTGAACCGCTGAACTGCTGATCTAGCAGTAGCCTGCAGTGCTGCATTTAACCACTGCGCCACCTTGGCTCTTATGTAACTTTTATCTTTACTCTTGTTATTCAAAAATATTTGAGCTAATGAAGACCACAATTCCAGAATTATTAACAGAAAACACCCTTTAAATCTCAAGGGCCTGTTAACTATGAATGAACCAATCTATGATTAATCTTAGGTTTTTATTTTGTTAATATCACAGCAGACAAACTGCATCTTGCACAGCCCTTAAAAGTAACGGAAAATGGACAATTTATTAGGGAATGTCAAAATGAATTTGATTATGAATTTGGACTGGAAAACCTATGAGGTCCCTTCTAGCTCTATGGTTTGATAATGTGATATGGAAATTCATTACTCTCTTGGGAAACGCCATAATTTATTAATTATGGAAACTCTAAATAAATAAATGTAGACTATTTGTTAGTAAAAGCACTAAATAGCTACTAACACTGTTCCTTTCTTCCTCCTCCTTCTGACTGGTTGGTCAGTCACATGTTTAGACTAAATCTGGCATTTTGATCCTCCAATAGAGTCCTTCCCAAGGATCCGAGATAAACAGATATTGTTGTTCTATGGTTTTAAAGGTATCGTCACAAGAATGTAAGCTGTTCCAAGTAAAGTTGCTTTTTGCTATTGACCAATGGGTATTTTGTCAATGCCGATGGTCTTCAAGGGTTGCTCCAGATGTTTTGTACCCAAGGGCCCTATTACTTCTGAGGGTATATTTGCTTTCTTTTGTCACAGTTGTTTTACTTCTGTTTGTAGGTCTTTGTATTTTGTGACCTTCAGTTCTTTCTCTTTTATTCTGCTATCTCCAGGTACGGCTACGTCCACTATCCAAACTTTTTTGTCTTTCTTATCAACAATTATTAAATCTGGGTGTTATGTGACAGGTGCTTGTCTTTTTGAATTCTTAAGTCACAGAACACTTTTAACATCTTTACTTTCCATTGTTTTGTCTATTTTGTGTTCTCACCAGTACTTCCTGATAGTTAAGAGCAATTAATCAGTGGAAAGACTTGCCCCCAGAGGTTGTGGGTGCTTCAACACTGGAGGTTTTTAAGAAGAGATTGGACAATCATTTGTCTGAAATGGTATAGGGCCTCCTGCTTGAGCAGGGGGTTGGACTAGATTAGAAGATCTCCAAGATCCCTTCCAACTCTGTTATTCCTTGTAGGCAAATGATATTTCTTGCAGATATTCCAGATATTGCAGATGTACCATTGTTGCTATTATTGGCAACCCACTGTCATGTTTTTAAGGCAATCATTCTCTTCTTGAAGATAGTAACAGTAGAAGAGCAGGAGATAATCTGAGATCTATTGATTATTAATACGTATGTTGACATCACCATGCATTTGTCTACCTGCATCCCTTTCTACCTCCTTTCTGAAATGTATGAATGAGTGCATCTCTTTGTCTTCAGGGGTGCCTCCCACTATTCTTTTGGAAGAGACCCTCTCCTATAAACACTGCAGTGAGCCTCTAATAAACACTGCAGTGAGCCTCAATTATTTGTTCTGTGTTCTGTGTTTTTGATTCCACGTTATTATTGACTTTCCCATTTAGATGAATAACATTCAAACATTAGAAACCAGAGATGTTTTTTTAGTGCTTTGAATTAGTTCAGGACCAAACATCTTGCGTGTCAAAATGCAGATGCTTAACCTCTACTATTTAATATATTTGGCTCTCTCATTTTGTGTTTCTAATGACAAAATCATTGCCAGTATTTATTAGTTTCCATTGGCCTTCAACCTATTAGACAGATAAGAGGATTAATGCTGGAAAAAGACTGATGTAAAAGGTATGATGACTCCATGAATCCCACTGCACATCCCTTTAAGGCTTTTATCTTGCCAGCAATAAATTGGCCAAATTTGGAGGGACAAATTAATTCTGGATGTCTTAATGCTCCTTATTCACCGAGTCGTCTTCTGATGCACAGAATCATCATCATTTTGTTATTTCTTCTAGAGCAGTTTCCATGGTTAAACCATCATTTGGTGCTGATGGAAGGAAAGAGGGGATGAGACAAGTTGAGACACACATGCAGAGGGACTGAGTAAATTTTGGTTGGTTAAAGAAAACTGGACCATGCTCAATGTCAGTCTTAGGGGGCACAACCTTTTGTATTATCTCTCCCTAACTTGGGCTCCTGCAAGATAGACACACTTCAACTTCCAGACTCACAGTCACAGATGAAAATTCTGGAAGTTGAAGTTCACATAATTGGATCTTTCCCTGATTGGGAAAACTTGGTTTACACCGTACACTGATAAACAAATCTAGATAAATCTGGAAACTGAAAACAAAGTATATCTTACGGTCTTCATACTGGTGCAAATTACTCCTATACTTAGCAATAGCACTAAGACTTATATACCACTTCACAGTGCTTTACAGCCCTTTCTAAGTAGTTTACAGAGTCAACATATTTTCCCCAATTTCCCCCCAAGATCTGGGTCTTCATTTTACCCACCTTGGAAGGGTGGAAGGCTGGGTCAACCTTGAGTCGGTCAGGCTGGCAGTCAGCAAGATTAGCTTGCAATAGGGCCTTCTAACCACTGCCCCACCACAGCTCAATCTTAATTGCCCAGAGATGGAATGCTTAGCCTCTAGCATCCCATCTCTGGGCAATTTAATCTCCTGACCCAATGAACCAGCTATGGGTTTCAACTGCAAAAGTCCTCACCCAGCCCATTATTCCCTTTCCATCAACTGTCTTGTTAAGTAGACAATATCCACAATACAGTTAGATGCAAAATATAAACATAAAAGTTACACCAAGAGTAAGAGGAGAAAGAATCCAGTTAGCAAAAGGCACAATGATCTACAAAGGGCAGGCTCTTGCCGCAGCTGTTCCTATTTGACAGTGCATGCCACATGCACCGTTAACATCGTGGATGGTTGAGTTAGGCAGAAGCGGTTAGACCATGCTTGCTTGCTTGGTTTTTTAAAAATGTTATCTTCATCATGGGGTAGACTGGGATTCTGCACCCGATCATCATGCTTGCAATTTTCCCTTTGCCCCTCCCTCCCACGAAGTGTTAGGGGAGAAATGAAACACATGCTATATTTGGCCTGTGAACATACATACGTAGCAAAGCTAAGGGGAAGTCAGAAAGGTACCAACTTGTGCAGCTGTGACTGCCCTCTTAGTTCACCCTAGAGTCCAACATGCCTTTCCCCTTCTCTTAAGTGCTGGTTAGCTGACCTTCATCATGCATAGAATTGGATGGAGAACTGCCCCTCCTACTCTACCTAATTTTGCTCAGCTGACTCGTTGCCCTGGACAAAGGCTGTAGTGCGATGCATTCGTCACTTAAAGCAACTCTGCTGGAGTACATCTACAAGTGGACAAAGAAGGGATGGAACACACAGATCAGTGAGAAGTAGTCACATTGTTCAAAAAAGACAGGCACAGGACAAAGTTCTCAAAAAGGTACAACTTTCATTTGCAAAGCAGGTATGTGCAGAGACACTGGTTTCTGAAGGATTAAAGGCGGGCAACAACCTGATAGATGCCAAGAAGAATTTCGGTTCACAGTTTAATACAGGCGGTATTTATACCAGTGGTGAAATTCACACTTTTTTTTTTACTACCGGTTCTATGGGCATGGCTTGGCGGGCATGGCAGGGGAAGGATATTGCAAAATCTCCATTCCCAACCCCACTCTGAGGTCAGCCAGAGGTGGTATTTGCTGGTTCTCCAAACTACTCAAAGGTTCCGCTACCAGTTCTCCAGAACCTGTCAGAACCTGCTGAATTTCACCCCTAATTTATACCCATCTGCATTGTTTAAGGGGAATTTGTGCTAAATTCACTTCCTGGTTACGATTCCTTTTAATTTTTGTTGTTGGTGTTGCAAACCAGTGTTCCTTACACATAGGAGACTTAGTATAAGCAGGCCATTTTCTAAAAACCATCTATGTCAGGGGTCTCCAACTTTAGCAACTTTAAGACTTGTGGACTTCAACTCCCAGAGCAAAGCTGGCTGAGGAATTCTGGGAGTTAAAGTCCACAAGTCTTAAAGTTGCCAAGGTTGGAGACCCCTGAGCTATGTCATTCAGTCTCAGCTGCCGTATTTTAAAGCTGCTGTTGCATTTAGAGACAGGAGTTGCGATGAACAGACAAACCACATCTTATTTAAAAAAAGGGAAAAAGGGGGATTTCTTACTGAGATTTT